>NC_079191.1:98130090-98832590 GCF_029499605.1 Hyla sarda | reverse complement strand
AGAGTAGTGATCCACCATGGTGAGAGCATAAGAATACCCGAACCGGGTAGGAGACAACTTGACATTGTCCAGGGCGACCAACTGGTTAGGCCTTTCACTCTGGATTGAATGGAGGGGGTACTCTGGCATCCTTGCAACTGTTCTTGGTGATTTTTCAGACGGCACACTCACTGCACCATTTATCGATGTCACTTCGCATCCCGATGTCACTTCGTCTTGTGGAACCCAAAGTGTCTCGACTGTTCATGGTAGGCATTGAAGACCATCGCCACATCCCTTCGGGGAATCAGGATCTGATTAAGTCTTTCACCTGACACCGGATCCAAAGAGTTTCGGTACAACAGTCCTTTGTGCACGAACAGCCGTTTCCTTTTCCTTTGATGCCACAGACGCTTCAATTTGTAGTCGCTCTTAGCCTGGCGTAGATGGGTTGGCACCTTTTTCATTAGAAGGTAGTCCAACAGATCCCCCATGACTCGACATTTGTCTTGCAGAGTCCTCCAGGTGTTTAAGTCTTCCTGGACCTTCTTGGACCTAGATTCGCCTCTTCAAGGATGGTCGCAGCATTCTGACTCACAAATCTCTGGTAGAATGGGGGCATCTCCACATCTTCCCACTTGTCTTCGACAGGTGATTCTTCGCTGGGGCCATCCGAGACAGTACATCGGCATTGACATTCGACTTGCCGCTTCTGTACTTGATGGTGAAATCACAATTGGCTAGCCTCGAGGCCCATCGCTGTTCAATGACACCCAGTTTGGCAGTGTTCAGGTAGGCCAGTGGATTATTATCGGTATAGACAGTGAACGTTGTGGCAGCCAAATAATCCTTAAACTTCTCAGTCACAGCCCATACGAGGGCTAGGAGTTCCAACTTGAAGGAGCTGTAATGGGCATCATTCTTCTCTGCTCCTAACGGATTACGACTGGCATAGGCTATCACCTGCTCTTGTCCTTCCTGGACTTGGGATAGGACCACCCCTAACCCTTCGAAGCTTGCATACGTGTACAGCCGTACAGTGTAGAGTGTAGTCTGGATATGCTAGGATGGGTGGTGCTATCAACAGGTGTTTCAAGGCTTGGAATTCCTTCTCTTGCTCCTTGGTCCAATCCACAGGTAGCTTCCCACTGTACAGGTTTGATTTTGTCGTACTTCTGAGAAAAATCATAACTATATGCAGGAAAATTTATACGTTTTAAATTTTCATCTTCTGACCCCTATAACTTTTTTATTTTTCAGCATATGGGGCAGTATGAGGGCTAATTTTTTGCACAGTGATCTGAAGTTTTTAGCGGTACCATTTTTGTATGGAAAGTAGCAGGGCTGACTGGCACAGCCCGAACGGCATACTCTTGAACTCGAACAATTGCATGGGGGTTATGAAGGCTGTCTTCTCTTGGTCTTCCACAGCCATAGGCACTTGCCAATACCCACTGGTTAAGTCCAAGGTGGAGAAGTATGCGGCCAACCCGAGGGCGGTGAGGGATTCCTTAAGTCTTGGGAGAGGGTAAGCGTCCTTATGGGTAATATCATTCAGTTTCCTATAGTCGACACGGTCCCATCCTTCTTTTTGACTAGTACCATGGATGCTGCCCAGGGGCTCTGACTTTCTTGAATGATGTCTGCGTCCTTCATTTCGACTAACATCTTCTTAACAGTTTGGTACATGCCTGGTGCAACCGGACGGTGCCTCTCCTTGATAGGTGGCTTTAAATGGAGGAAAAAAGCGGAGGTAGCGCCGGGTGCGGTGTAGGTCTTTAGCCGGTATAGGTGGGTACCCAGGTGGGGGTAGCTTGGTATGCAGGCCAGAAGCGTGAAGACGGAGCCCAGAGGGGAGTCCGTAGAGTAATGCAGAAGTATTGGAAGTATTGAAAAAGGAAGTAACCCAAGTCGTGGGCAAAATAATTTATTCTTACAGCATAAGAAATCAAAGAAAATAATAAATATATATATAAAGCAAGACGCGTTTCGGGAGTCACAGCTCCCATATTCAATTGCAGGTGGTTGCTGTATCATACATCAACATCATACAGTAACCACCTGCAATTGAAAAAGGGAGCTGTGACTCCCGAAACGCGTCTTGCTTTATATTTATTTATTATTTTCTTTGATTTCTTATGCTGTAAGAATAAATTATTTTGCATCAATACCCATGACTTGGGTTACTTCCTTGGGAGAGCCATCGCAGCTTTTTTCCTCCAATACTTCTGATAGGTGGCTTGTCACCAGTTAAAATCAGATGCTGAATCATGGACATACATCCAAAGTCCGTTGGGTGTTTACTGAAAGCTTCTTGGTACCTTTTGGTTACATCAATGACTCTGTTAACTTGATCTTGCGGGGTGGTTTGGTCTCCCACCTGCAGTTGCATCCACCAGGGCTCAGGGGGACTTCCTTTAGAACTTGAGGCTGCTTGAGCTGCTCGTTGCCGAGCCACTTTGTGCTCGGACAAAACATCACTTGGTTCCAGAAGATACAATTTGGCTACTGGCGTGTACTTTGGTAAGACTGTAGCCACACTGGACTAGATGAACTGGAACTCTCCTGTTGACAACTGTGACTAAGCTTCTCACAGCTCAAACTAATGGATGATCTTCCGACTGTATAGGTTCTAATAGGGCTTGAAAGTCTTGGTTTCTCACTCCAGGGCATGCACGGCACCATAGGTTAGTCTCTGTGATAGGCTGTAAGATCACCGACCTGATATCTTGAATCCGGACTTTGCAGACTTCTCCATGTTGATTGACAAATTTCTTCTCCGTTTAGAGAACCATGGTGTGGTGCTGCGCAGTCCGCTGGCCTAAGGGGGACATGTAGGGGAGAGAGGCATGCAAAGTATCTACTGTGTCAGTGAAACAGTGTTTCATGATATTCGGTATTCTTCCCTAGTATGAATTTTGCAGACCCCTTATCGGACACATCAGTTACAATTACTCCCTGCCCTTTAAGCACATGGTTCCCCAACTGAATGGTGGGCTCCTAGTATCCATGTCTGGGGACTGGTTTCCCATTACCTGCCATTACCCTGAAATCCACATCATAAGGTTCACACAACAAATCAACATTCCAATACTGATGGAAAACCCTGTGTTAATCAATGCTTCTAACTGAATACCATCTATGATGACAGTTACATAGGGACAGGGGGTGATTTATGGTGAGAGTCCTGACTTAGATTGTTCTGGGTTCGGACCTGAGATCTGCTCTCCTGAGGGCTGGTCCTCGACCTCAGGGGAAGTCCGTTTAAATCCCAACATTGCATCTTCCAATGTCCAGATTTATTGCAATAGGTGCAAAAAGGCCTTTGAGTCCCTGGGGGCCTATTGGGTGGATTATAACGAGAGTTATTTTGACGAGGGGCAGGAGCAGATACAGATCTTTTAGGTAGGGACGGCTCACGATTGGCCTGAGCGGCCTGACTAGCAAGTTCCTTCACAGCCTGAGTCAATTGTTCAATGTCCTGTTTGACACTCTGAGGCTGTGGAGGATAGGAGGGTATTGGTCACTGGGGCAGAAGCCGGTGGTGGTGGGGGTATGGGGCCGGCTGCCGCACCCAGTGGTTCTAGCATAGGGTATAACTTTCTTCAGAATCTGTCCCGGGCTCAATAACTTGAATAGGCAGTCTTTTAAAGGCAGAGAAGGACAGATTAGGGTTCTGTACCGCTAGCATTCTCAACTGAGCTTTGTCTCATTTGTTATGAGCTCCATCAATGAACCTATCCATCAAGACTTTGTTTCCCTGATCGGGAGTGATACCATCAAACTTTTGAACAACCTCTAGGGCATTTTGTTGGGCCACTGCATAAGCTCTCAGTGTCTCACCTGGCCTTTGTCACCTCTTGTACAACCAGAGGCATACCTCTGAGGGAGAATATGATTTAAATACCTGGTATAACCCCTCGAAGATCTGCTCCACAGTCGCCTTCTCGGAGGCAGGCCAGATGCGGACTTCCTCAAGTGCTGGTCCTTGTAGTTGTCCGGTGAGCAGCGGCACATATTGATTAGGGGGGGAGAGAATAGAAGACAAACAAACTCTGGATACTCTCCTTGAAATCCCTCAGGGTGAAGGGGTATCCACTGTAGGTAGGAAGGACAGGCTTCCCCAGGAATACTGGGGAAGTTGCTTGGTCACCAACGTGATTGACATGGACTGCAAGCGGGACCGGCAGGACTCCTACTGCTGGTGTAGCAGATGTTCCTGCTGTTGGTGATGGAGGGGTACTTGCGCTGGGTCGATCTGGAGAGCTGGGTGCTGACATGTTGACAAGCTCTTTGAGGGCGCTGTCGCTTTGAGAAGACTTGAGTGCGCTGTGGCTTTAAGATAATTTGAGTAAGTTGTTTCTGTAGGAAGAATTGAGTGCGCTTTCTCTGCAAGAAGAATTGAGTGTGCAGTTCCTTTAAGAAGAATTGAGTGCGTTGTCTCTGCAAGAAGAATTGAGTGCGCTGTTTCCTTAAGCTGCCCGGCAATGGACTGTAAAGAGTACCTGCAAACTTTACTGTGCACCGAGTGGGTCAACGCTGACAACAACCGATGCTGCAGTGGGCACTTGCCGGTATTATGTAGAGCTGGATGCAGCCGACGGAATCTTCACTATGGCTGCGCCCGGGGAACTTCCTGTTTGGTCAGGTTGTTAAATACTTCCCCTGTGA
Organism: Hyla sarda; assembly: GCF_029499605.1. Taxonomy (NCBI): domain Eukaryota; kingdom Metazoa; phylum Chordata; class Amphibia; order Anura; family Hylidae; genus Hyla; species Hyla sarda. Next base: position 98,827,940 of record NC_079191.1, on the reverse strand, counting down.
AACACAGGGCGGATTCTTAGTTCCAGCTCGCACACTGAAGAGGAGTCACCACTGGGGACTGACTAGGCGGAGCTGCGACCGCTCCCGTGTGCGGGAAACACCAGACTTGATTTAACCCCTTCAGGTATGGACTTTATACACTTAGCAATGGTAATTAACAGTCTTTCCTTTACCTTCCCCACTACTTTTATCCACGCCACAGTAAAAACAAACATTTTTGGTTTTGTATTAGACACAGTTCAGACTTGGGGGGAAGGACTTGCGGCAACTTGTATATGGCACACACCCGTATACTGTTGATGGGTGGCCTGACTTGACTGGGTGGCTGAGTGGTTAAGGCAAACACCTGTATCCTATTTGTGATGCCAAGATTGTGGTGACCCACGGGTATATGTCGGGACCACGGGTGTAGCGGTGTGAGTGGTGTTAACCCCAGATGGTATTAACCCCGGGGGCAAGATGTTGTTAACCCCTAGTGTTCGTGACGCCAGTGTGGTTTTAGGGTTGCGGAACACCACACATCTGGCTTCTCTTCTATCCCAGTTGATAGTAGTGAAATGAGAGTCCAAAACCAGTTATGGTCAAACGGAGGCTTTACTGAGTATAAGACAGATGGAATTATCTTCACAGCTAAGGCCAGATTTCCCAGAGAGGTGGCCAGGACCCAGAAGGACCTCACAACTTGCTGGTCCAATATACGTGTAATTAACTTGACTTGAGATTGGACTTGACTTGACTATATGCAGGACTTGACTAGTTTCAGTGACAGCAGACATAGACTTTAGACTGGAATGACTGTAGCTTTTGGGGTCTTCCAGATGCTGATGACTTGCACTGAGATCTTTGGTGGTTGCTGTCTCAGTAAAGACTGATGGTACAAGAGAGTCAATTGTAATGGCCGCCCCTTTATATAGTGGGGGCTGGACTAAAGCCCATTGATCAAGCTGCAGGTCATAGGTTAAGCTGGTGCTCTCTGGGAGAACATGTGACAACAAATCATGTGACTGCATAACATAACATGTGACAGACTTGCACAGGTCCTTGAGACCTCCCACAGGTCCTCTATACTACCTATACATAGGGATCCTGTCTAGGCATTAAAGTGACACACACACACCTCAATAAAACCGACAGGGGGAGACCTTGAAGGGGAGCCCCCAGGTCAATGAGGGACTCAACCTGACAGGGCCTAAGGGTATTATAGGACCATGTCCTGTACTGGGACATCACATTAGGATGTCTTGCAAATGGGGGGGGGGTTTACAAAATAGTACACTACTTAGATGTACGTATGTGGTATGCACTTATGAGGGCAGAAAAATGTGCTACAGTACACTTAAAAAAGTATCAGAGTACAACACCAGCCGGTGAGTACTTTTGCCTGGACTTTCACAGTATGTAGGCTCTTGACAGATTAACAGGTACAAAATAGTACACTACTTAGATGTAAGTATGTGGTATGCACTTATGAGGGCAGAAAAATGCGCTACAGTACACTTTAAAAAGTATCTGAGTGCAACATCAGCCATTGATTACTTTTGCCTGGACTTGCACAGTATCTAGACCCTTGACAGATTAACAGGTGCAAAATAGTACACTACTTAGATGTACGTATGCGGTATGCACTTATGAGGGCAGAAAAATGCGCTACTGTATGCCTCAAAAACTATTTGAATAAAACACCAGCCGGTGATTACTTTTGGCTGTCCTTCCACAGTATGTAGGCCCTTGACAGATTAACAGGTACAAAATAGTACACCACTTAGATGTAGGTATGTGGTATGCACTTATGAGGGCAGAAAAATGTGCTACAGTACGCTTAAAAAAATTTTTGTCCACAACACCAGCAGTGCACAACAATGCTGGAGCATACAGTCACTGTGTACTAAACCCAAAATTGCAAAAAGACTCTCTCAAATATTATTAGGAATGGACTGCTGGGTATGGATTATACCATCTACAGACCAGTGTCCTACAGAAGGCTGAGGTGACTAAGAGGTGAAGCGCTGCTGCAACAAGCTTTTCTGTGTAACACGCACTCAGCGATGTCCGTCCCATCTCTCTGCAGTGTAATGAATGAAATGACGAGCCGGAAAATATATGGGGCTGTGACATCACAGGGGTGACTGGCTGTTGATAGGCTGCATGCTGCATGTGTTTCAGGGTCATCCTGCCAACTTCCCTTCCCGCCTTACCTGCGTTCCTTGCCTCATGTACTGACATGTGGATCTGACATTTTAGATGCCCTGAAGCCTGGACCGCAGTAAATTGAGTTTAATGAAGCGATTCGCGTAATAGGATCGCGGCGATATTTGCCTCCATTGCAAATCGTTTTTTTCATGAAATTCGTAACAAATTCAGGTTCGTCAGCTTTGATTCGCTCATCTCTAGCCACTTTATTCCCTCTGTGCCTTGTGCCAAATCATCCCCCCCTTACCCCCTGTGCCATTTCATTTCCCCTTGATCCCCCTTTGCCATTTCATTCCCCCCATTTCAAATGGCACAGGTGGGATAAAAGGGGAAAGAAATTGCACAGGGGTGATAAAGAGTGGGTCATAAATTTGCACAAAGGTTAATAAAAGAGGAATGAAATAGCCCGGGGGGGGGGGGGGGGGGGGGGGATTCCGCATGCAGAGATTCAGAAGTGTGAATGGTAGTGCAGAATCCCATAAAAGTCTACGGGCTTTAATTTGAGGCGGAATTCCGCAAGCGGAAATTCTACCGTGTGAATAGACTCTTAGATTGACTGACACATAAAACATGTCAGAACCCACTCCTGGCTTTTCCTTAAAATCTGGCATCTTAAACTGTGACAGGACCTATTAACAGGGTTAGGCACATGTCTTACTTGTTATAATTTGACCAGACAACCACTGTAAAATTGTACGTTTTGGTTTGGGGTCATGTGAGGGAAATTCTTGGCCACCTCACTATTGCCCCTAAAGGCTCCTGTGTGAATGCCGCCTTATACTTTAATGCCTTGCTATTTAATGCCAATTCTGCTTATTCTTCACATAAGTTTCTATGTTAAAATAGTAAACGGCAGACACTAATGTCTTTCATCTGGTTATCTGTTAATTGACCAATCTCACATTTATGCTCAAAGGCAATTACGCCCGATGGTTCCTATAAAGAACAACAACAAAGTCTTTTAACTCTTAGTTGTACAAGAAAACAGTGCTGAGATTTTCTACAGACTAGAAAGGCACAGGTGGGTTTTGATGCAGCTTTAGGAGCCATTTTTGGTACATTTTTTTGTGTAAATGTAAAATAATGTTAAAGGAGTACTCTGGTGGAAATCTTTTTTATTTTTTATTTTTTAATCAACTGATGCCAGAAAGTTAAACAGATTTGCAAATTACTTCTATTAAAAATTCTTAATCCTTCCGGCTGTATACTAAAGAGGAAATTCTTTTCTTTTTGCATTTCTTTTCTCTCACGACCACAGTGCTCGCTACTGACACCTCTGTTTAGGAACTGTCCAGAGCAGCATATGTTTACTATGGGGATGTTCTCCTGCTCTGGACAGTTCCTGACATGGACAGAGGTGTCAGCAAAGAGCACTGTGGTCAGACAGAAAATAAAAAAAAATAAAAAAAATAAAACTTCCTCTGTAGTATGCAGCCGCTAATAAGTACTGGAAGTATTAAGATTTTTTTTAATAGAAGTAATTTACAAATCTGTTTAACTTTCTGGCATCAGTTAATTTAATTTAGAATATGTTAGTCAGTATCTAAACCTGATTATGTATATGTATGTGTCAGGATCTGGACTGGTATGCGGAGACGACACTGGTGGTGGATCCTCTGTGTCAGTGGGGTGATGGCGTGGGCCGTACCAGGGGAATGGAATCTAAGGGGTTACTGGTTTTCACCAGAGCCCGCCGCAAAGCGGGATGGACTTGCAGCGGCAGGTAACCACCAGGTCGTTCCACCCGATAGCGACTCAACCTCACTGACAGCTGAGACAGGCGCGGTACACAAGGACTAGACAGAGGCGAGGTCAGACGTAGCAGAAGGTCAGGTCAGGCAGCGAGGTTCGTAGTCAGGGGCATCAGCAGAAGGTCTGTGTGCACAGGCTTGGGAACACACTATAACGCTTTCTCAGGGCACAAGGCAACAAGATCCGGCAGGGAACGGAAGGGGAAGCAGACTTTTATGCACATGGAACAGATGGAGGCTGATTAGACTGATTGGGCCAGGCACCAATTAGCGGTGCGCTGGCCCTTTAAATCTGAGAGCCCCGGCGTGCGCGCGCCCTAGAGAGCGGGGCCGCGCGCACCGGGACCCAGCAGGAGATCGGGACAGGTGAGTGGGACGGGATGCGATCCGCGGACAGGGACGTCCCGCTAGGCGGATCGTATCCCTGCCGGGCACAACAGAGCAGCGTCTCCGGTCAGAGCTGCTGACCGGAGCGCTGCAGGGCAGAAGACGCCGCGAGCGCTCCGGAGGAGGAGGGGGACCCGGAGCGCTCAGCGTAACAGTATGTTTTTGTCCCTAGCACCTTTATTTCTTTTAAAAATACACCTTTTCTGTAGCTCACTTAGGTGAAATTCTTCTCAAAGGGAGGGGGCGTGGCCTTACTGTGCATGCCTCCGCCTCCTCCTTTACTATGCTGTCAGCATCTGCTGCTCACATCTCCCCTAGCATTAGTAAAACTACAACTCCCAGCATGCTCTAACAGTAAGGACATGCTGGGAGTTGTTGTTTTGCTAATGCTAGGGGAGATGTGAGTCGCTGGCAGAGAGGTGAGCAGCAAAGATGCCACAACACACAACCAAAGATGCCACTGACAGTGCTCTACAATAATGCATGTTACATTTTCAATGCAATTTTTTTGACATGCATTCTAAAACATCGGAAAGGAACACTGTAAAGGAGCTCATATGGAGTCAAATAATGGAAATAAAGGGGGAGATTTATCAAAACCTGTGCAGAAGAAAAGTTGCCCAGTTGCCCATAGCAACCAATCAGATTGTTTGTTTCTTTAATTTTTCAGATTTCTTTTCAAAAAAGAAAGAAGCGATCTGATTGGTTGTTATGGGCAACTGGTCGACTTTTCCTCTGGACAGGTTTTGATAAATCTCCCCCATAGTGTTACACATAATAGGCTATGATGCTAAGAAATGACATGCTACTTCAATAGACAATTCTAGCCTTATAATAATATGATACGGTAGGGTAATAAAGGCACCAATTTAGCCATATTAGGCCTTTATCAAGCCATAAAATATCCAAACAACTTTATATTCATACTAATTTATACGTTTATATGCAGACTAATTTATATGTTTATATGCAGACTAATTCCATAAGCAAAAAATCTATGTATAAATAGGTTCTTTGATTTTACTACAGAATCCCAAATATAATGCATACACCACTTGCTCTATATGTTGAAATTCTATATAAATATTTATATCATGTTGTTAGCAAATATTTTTTTACTTAGTTTTGGATATGGAGGTGCAACAGTGGGAAACAATGACATCAGTGGGTTTAGTGTCACTTCTTTAGGGTGCGTTCCCACTTGGCATATGCGCAGCGTATTTCACGCTGCGCAAAATTTATGACAGCAGCGGTAAATATGCTGCGTATTCCTTGCTCACTACACACACAGGGCTTTCTGGCCGCAGCCCTATGAGTGCAGTGAGTTTTGGAGGCGGAGCCACGCGTAACAGTCACGCCGGCACACGGCCCCGCCTCCAAAACTCACTACACACATAGGGCTGCTGCCGGAAAGCCCTGTGTGTGAAGTGAGCAAAGAATACACAGCGTATTTACCACTGCTGCCGTAAATTATGCGCAGCGTGAAATACGCTGCGTATACGCCAGGTGGGAACGCTCCCTTTGTATCTGCATATAAAACCTGATATGTTGTTGGGTAGTAAAGTATATGGCTTGATAAAGACATAGGCCCATATTTATCAATCAGTCTGAAACCCTATTGTCTGGTTTTTCCCATAGCAACCAATCACAGCTCACCTTTCACTTTACAAGAGCTCATTAAGATATGAAAGCTGAGCTGTGATTGGTTACTATGGAAAAACCAGACAATTGAATCTTTGCTTCTTTTAATTCTACTGTAGAATATATATGGTACCAGCTCAGAGATGTACTACTGCTATCAACAGTATATGGTGCTGAGGAGAACTATTTGGATTTTGTGACATATTATAACTAAATCATATGAAGTGTTTATTTCTTTCTTTTTATGTGGTGTTTTTCTGATGTTTTTGGATGGCTAAAAATGTAGGAGGCAGAGGTTTACTGGAAGTCATTCGGAAATATAAAAGATAAGTTCTTGTGTGTTCTTGCAACTGTCAGATTTACAGTACAGTGGTCCCTCAAGTTACAATATTAATTGGTTCCAGGACGACCATTGTATGTTGAAACCATTGTATGTTGAGACCAGAACTCTATGGAAACCTGGTAATTCTTTCTGAAGCCAACAAAATGTCATCCAAAAATAGGAAAAAGTGAGAAATAAAGAAAAATAAGTAGATAACTAATATAGATAAAGCAAATCCTTATATATAAAAGTAAGAAAGATCTGCTGGGAGCTGTAAATCACTGTCTATGTCAGTGTTTCCCAACCAGGGTGCCTCCAGCAATTGCAAAACTACAACTCCCAGCATGCCCGGACAGCCGTTGGCTGTCCGGGCATGCTGGGAGTTGTAGTTTTGCAACAGCTGGAGGCACCCTGCTTGGGAAACAATGGTTTATGTAGAGGGCAGGAGCTTCTTTAGGGTCCTATACAGTACACCCAGTGTCCCAAATGGAGCCGCCCTTACCTAGTGTCCAAAGGAACAGCTAACCCTGGCACAGGTAAAGAGTAGTACAGAACATGTAGTTCCTCCCTGTCCTGTAGGGGGCGCTACCAGTCAGTGCTTGCACCTCAGTAATACAGGTGATTTACCAGAAAAATGCCCATTCTGATTGGTCAGTTCCTCCAGTTGTGACATGTCTCACAGACCTGGACTGTCTGTAGCATTGTATGTTGAGTCTGGTTTCAAGTTACAATGGTCCAGAAAAAACATTGTATGTTGAATCTATTGTATGTTGAGGCCATTGTAAGTTGAGGGATCACTGTATACTGTAAGTAAAAGCATTAGTGTTTTTACTAGCAATGACTTTGCTGTGGTTTTAGGATATGCTGCATTTATCTGAAAACAATATGCAAAATGTTTACCGCTTGATGTTTGGTTTTACAGTTGACTTTAAAGAGGGAAGTTCCAATGTAAAAATAAATGTAAGATGATACACACATTCCTTGTCGTTGTGTAGATTTGGTATCTGATTACCTGTTTAGTAAATTAAAACATTATAACAATTACACTACAAGGTTTAGATTTGCTTGGCTTTTCTTTGAGCCGCCACTATTGGCCTGGGTACATTATAGGTGAACCCAACTAATGGATTGTCTCCAATCCGACAATTTATTTACAATTGGTCACTAGGGTGGCAACAAAAATCAGTTTTTCCCATTCACCTAAATTAGTAAAACGTAACTTTTATTGCCGACGTGTTTAAAAGATTTCTAACACACAGTTCTTACTGAATTAAGTATCTAGAAACCAGCGGCTGTGCCGCATGTGGACTTGCTATAATGAAGTGGTACAGATGCAGCCTACACCTATCTTCTGATTAGAGAACTGTGGCAGGACTTTAAAAACTAAAGACGCTTGACCCGTCCGATTTCACTGGTTTAGTCTCAATAACTGAACTCTTGCTACTTCATGCTACTGACAAATGTGAACATAAAGGGATATTCTCAGTTTTTAAACTAACCCATTACAAGCAGGCTATATTCCCAAAATAATTTTTGGGACTAAAAAAATCACTCCAGAAAATAACAGTTTTTTTCCCAGTTAAATTTGATTACATTCAGTGGGAAAATGCCACTTTGGTTGGAGTATTTAACCTCTTCAGGATGTGGGGCGTATGCATACGCCCTGCATCCCAAGTCCTTAAGGACGTAGGGCGTATGCATACGCCCGTGGGAATTTCGGTCCCCGCCGCTAGCCAGTTGGGGACCAGACCGGGATGCCTGCTGGAATCAATCAGCAGGCATCCCGGCACATCGCCAAGGGGGGTCCTGAGACCCCCCATGTCGGCAATCGCAGAAAATCGCATGTCAATTCAGACATGCGATTTTCTGCTATTCCAGGCTGATAGGGTCTCTGGTGACCCGATCACCCGGAAAATAGGGATGATCGGAGCTGTCAGTGACAGCCCCGATCATCCTGAGGAATAGGAGTGAGGTCGCAGTGCTGCGATCTCCTCCTATCCCCTGCCATTAGTCAGAAATAAATTCTGACCAATGGCAGTGCAGGACAGTGGGTTGCCACAGAAACCCCCCGTTCTGCCCACCACTGGATGTCGGACAGAACGGGGGGAGAAGATGGAGGCCGGGTACCTGCAAAGAAGATGGCGTGGGGACCTCTGATTACCGGAGACATCAGCGGAGATCACGGTTTAGGTAGGGAAGCGACGGTGAGGGGGGGGGGGGGGGGGAGTTGCAGTAAGGCGATCTTTACTGTGGCAACCACTAGGAAGGCCGAACTGCAACTCCCAGCATGCACAGTCAGCCAAAGGCTGTCTGGGCATGCTGGGAGTTGTAGTTTTGCAACATCTGGAGGGTCACAGTTTGGAGACCACTGTTACAGTGGTGCCCAAACGGTAGCCCTCCAGATGTTGCCAAACTACAACTCTCAGCATGCCTAGACTGCCCAGGCATGCTGGGAGTTGTAGTTCTGTAACATCTATCCCTTCAGATTTTGCAATTTTCATGAAATGTTTGAAAATTGCTGCTCTACTTTGAAGCCCTCTAATTTTCAAAAAGTAAAAATATGTCCATTTTATGATGCCAACATTAAGTGGACATGTTGCATTTGTGAATAAAAATAAAATGTATTTGGAATATCCATTTTCCTTACAAGCAGAGAGCTTCAAAGTTAGAAAAATGCTACATTTTCAAAATTTTCATGAAATTATGGGATTTTTCACCAAAAAAGGATGCAAGTAAGGACGAAAATTTACCACCAAAATAAAGTAGAATATGTCACCAAAAAACTGTCTCAGAATCAGAATATTCTGTAGAAGCGTTTTAGAGTTATTAATGTGTAAAGTGACGGTGGTCAGAATTGCGAAAAAGGGCTGCGTCCTTAAGGTGAAAAAGGGCTGCGTCCTTAAGGTTAAAACTGATTTGTCTCTTTTTTTGTGTGTAGATCATGACAATATTTGTTCAAAAAGTGGTGCAGCACACAGGGGCATGGCCTCTAAGAAAAAGGGGGCTTTGTGCCAAATTTTTAGAAGTCTGCGACCAAAAAAAAAAACCCAGTCCCTAACTATACAGCCTCAGAGGTGGAGTAGACTGAGAATAGTGTAAATTGCAACAGATTTTTAAACAGCTTGAGTCATTTGAATGAGCCGACCAGAGTCAGATAGTGATTCCAATCGGCTCCTTTTTGCCCCATATACGGTTTTCTGCCAGGACTGAGAACCGTGGTATGCTGCAAAAATCTGACTCTGGTCGGCTCATTCAAATGAATCCGGTGACCGCAAGAACAAAATGTGGTGTATGAACCCTTAGACTACCTAGTCTTAATAAAACTGAACAAGTTTTTGAATATGTTCCCTTTGTTCATACAGGGGGAGATTTATCAAAACCTGTGCAGAAGAATATTTGACCAGTTGCCCATAGCAACCAATCAGATCGTTCTTTCATTTTAGAAAAGGCCTCTGAAAAATGAAAGAAGGGATCTGATTGGTTGCTATGGACAACTCAGCAACTTTTCCTCTGCACAGGTTTTAATAAATCTCCCCCACACAGTTTAAGATTATGATCATAATTGTTTTGGCTGTAAAAAAATTTTGGCTGTAAAATTAAGTGTCAGGGCCTTTTATCTGCTGTTTACATGCCAAGATATGTTGAAGATGCAAACATTAAAATAGCCCTGTTTTGGCTATAGCTTTTGCAGTAGCCCAAAAAAAATTTGCAATATGGCCAAAAATGGTGTAAATCGAACAGGTGTAAATCCGAATGTGAAAAAACCCAGTTCAAAACAGTCTGAATTTTTTTGCCATTTTTTGCCTATAGAAATGGCCATTTTTTTGAAGGCAGAAAAGGAGTAGGTCCAATGTATAAAGGTATAAAGTGCATTTGAGAGCACAGGGTGTAGTGGATACTTTAAATAAAGAAATGTTAAAAAAGGAAGGGAGATCAATTAAATAATGTGGTATGCCTGCTAAAGAAGGTGTATTTTTAGGGCAAAAGGATTGAGAATGAGAAATAACTTGATTGATTACTTGAAATAACTAATAACTGCTAGTTATGCCCAGAACACAAATACTTAGCAATCTAAAGATCGTTCCTGCCTCCCTGCCTGTCTCCACTTCAATGGAACTGAACTGCAGAACCACACCTAACCTGGAAACAGACGGGGAGTGGTCTTTGAACTAAATTATCTCTGTTTTTCGATATCTGGATAACCCCTTTAATTGGGTTTCCTAAAATGAGAAAATGTTTACCTATAATTATCTCCCCAAAAACTCTAACTTACTAATATAGTCTTATCACATTGTACTGGCATAATTTACTCATGACAGGAAGTGGTGTAGTCCTTTCAATGTCAATGTTGTGTTGTGTTGTCTCAGCAGCTCCCCAACTCTCTCTCCTGAGCCAACACATCATCCTCTGCTGTGGATACAGTGGAGCAGAAAGTGAATGAATACAGCTGCTTCTGCAAACTCATGGCTGTGGGAAGAGGGAGTCTGCTGTGTTATGCAATGTTCTGCAGAAGCTATGGATGGGAAACCAGTACGAGTGCTGCTAGAAGGGAATAGGCAGGATAAGTGGGCTATGATGAAAAACTGAAGGGAAGCAATGCATTCTGGAAATTGCAGTACCGAATGTACTCTTTTACAGAGGCCATATGGTCAGCCCATTATCATTAGCCAAACATGCCTAATGTCTGCCTTTAATTTCCCTTTCACACAAGTATACCAATGTAGAGCTACTGAGCTTTTCACATCATTTTATAAAATACTAATGTTTTTTTTTTATTATTTTTTGTTCTTTAAATAAGCAGCAGGCACTACCTTAACCCATTTTCTGACAACAAAATTCCCTTTGATGTGCGCACAATTTCCCAGGCTGTATCTAGAGATTAGTCAGGGTCTCAGCATTGAAACCCCGATCAATTTGAACTTTAAACATGTCTGCATGACATTTCAAACGTTTCTCTATTTGACAGTAATGTTTTTATACTGAGTAATGCATGAAAATGTATGTGCTTATGTGAAATTGTGATAAATATGTTAAACTTTTTTTTTTACAATGCGGTTTCCTTTAGGCTAAGTTTCCACTTGGTTTTTTTTTTTGTCAGTTTTTGGAGATCTGCCACTGCAGTTTTTGAGCCAAAGTCAGAAGTGGATCTTTATATGTCCTATTCCTTTTGAATACACTTCTCTACACTTGGCTCAAAAACTTCAGTGGCAGATCTCCAAAAACTACCAGAGAAAAAAACAAGTGGGAACTTAGCCTTAGGGTCTATTCACACTTACAGTATTCTGTGCAGATTTGATGCGCAGATTGGATGTGCAGGATTTGAGGCCATGTTCAGTAATTTAGTTTCCATTGAAATCTGCAGCAGAAAATCCTGCGCATCAAATCCTGTGCATCAAATCTGCAAAGAATACTGTACATGTGTTACGCCGAGCGCTCCGGGTCCCCGCTCCTCCCCGGAGCGCTCGCTACACTCTCCTCAATGCAGCGCTCCGGTCGGATCCACTGACCCGGGGCGCTGCGATTCCGCCTCCAGCCGGGATGCGATTCGCGATGCGGGTAGCGCCCGCTCGCGATGCGCACCCCGGCTCCCGTACCTGACTCGCTCTCCGTCGGTCCTGTCCCGGCGCGCGCGGCCCCGCTCCCTAGGGCGCGCGCGCGCCGGGTCTTTGCGATTTAAAGGGCCACTGCGCCGCTGATTGGCGCAGTGGTTCCAATTAGTATGTTCACCTGTGCACTTCCCTATATCACCTAACTTCCCCTGCACTCCCTTGCCGGATCTTGTTGCCATCGTGCCAGTGAAAGCGTTTCCTTGTATGTTCCTAGCCTGTGTTCCAGACCTCCTGCCGTTGCCCCTGACTACGATCCTTGCTGCCTGCCCCGACCTTCTGCTACGTCCGACCTTGCTTCTGTCTACTCCCTTGTACCGCGCCTATCTTCAGCAGCCTGAGAGGTTGAGCCGTTGCTAGTGGATACGACCTGGTCACTACCGCCGCAGCAAGACCATCCCGCTTTGCGGCGGGCTCTGGTGAAAACCAGTAGTGACTTAGAACCGATCCACTAGCACGGTCCACGCCAATCCCTCTCTGGCACAGAGGATCCACTACCTGCCAGCCGGCATCGTGACAGTAGATCCGGCCATGGATCCCGCTGAAGTTCCTCTGCCAGTTGTCGCTGACCTCTCCACGGTGGTCGCCCAGCAGTCACAACAGATAGCGCAACAAGGCCAACAGCTGTCTCAACTGACCATGATGCTACAGCAGCTACTACCACAGCTTCAGCAATCATCTCCTCCGCCAGCTCCTGCACCTCCTCCGCAGCGAGTGGCCGCTTCTGGTCTAAGACTATCCTTGCCGGATAAATTTGATGGGGACTCTAAGTTTTGCCGTGGCTTTCTTTCCCAATGTTCCCTGCACTTGGAGATGATGTCGGACCAGTTTCCCACGGAAAGGTCTAAGGTGGCTTTCGTAGTCAGCCTTCTGTCTGGAAAAGCCCTGTCTTGGGCCACACCGCTCTGGGACCGCAATGACTCCGTCACTGCCTCTGTACACTCCTTCTTCTCGGAAATTCGAAGTGTCTTTGAGGAACCTGCCCGAGCCTCTTCTGCTGAGACTGCCCTGTTGAACCTGGTCCAGGGTAATTCTTCCGTTGGCGAGTATGCCGTACAATTCCGTACTCTTGCTTCAGAATTATCCTGGAATAATGAGGCCCTCTGCGCGACCTTTAAAAAAGGCCTATCCAGCAACATTAAAGATGTTCTGGCCGCACGAGAAATCCCTGCTAACCTACATGAACTCATTCACCTAGCCAGTCGCATTGACATGCGTTTTTCCGAAAGGCGTCAGGAGCTCCGCCAGGATATGGACTCTGTTCGCACGAGGCGTTTCTTCTCCCCGGCTCCTCTCTCCTCTGGTCCCCTGCAATCTGTTCCTGTGCCTCCCGCCGTGGAGGCTATGCAGGTCGACCGGTCTCGCCTGACACCTCAAGAGAGGACACGACGCCGCATGGAGAATCTCTGCCTGTACTGTGCCAGTACCGAACACTTCCTGAAGGATTGTCCTATCCGTCCTCCCCGTCTGGAAAGACGTACGCTGACTCCGCACAAAGGTGAGACAGTCCTTGATGTCTACTCTGCTTCTCCACGTCTTACTGTGCCTGTGCGGATATCTGCCTCTGCCTTCTCCTTCTCTACTATGGCCTTCCTGGACTCCGGATCTGCAGGAAATTTTATTTTGGCCTCCCTCGTCAACAGGTTCAACATCCCGGTGACCAGTCTCGCCAGACCCCTCTACATCAATTGTGTAAACAATGAAAGATTGGACTGTTCCATACGTTTCCGCACGGAGCCCCTTCTAATGTGCATCGGATCTCATCACGAGAGGATTGAACTTTTGGTCCTCCCCAATTGCACTTCCGAAATTCTCCTTGGACTTCCCTGGCTTCAACTTCATTCCCCAACCCTGGATTGGTCCACTGGGGAGATCAAGAGTTGGGGGCCCTCTTGTTCCAAGGACTGCCTAAGACCGGTTCCCAGTAACCCTTGCCGTGACTCTGTGGTTCCTCCTGTAACCGGCCTCCCTAAGGCCTATATGGACTTTGCGGATGTCTTTTGCAAAAAACAAGCTGAGACTCTACCTCCTCACAGGCCTTATGATTGTCCTATCGACCTCCTCCCGGGCACTACTCCACCCCGGGGCAGAATTTATCCTCTGTCCGCCCCAGAGACTCTTGCCATGTCTGAATACGTCCAGGAAAATTTAAAAAAGGGCTTTATCCGTAAATCCTCCTCTCCTGCCGGAGCCGGATTTTTCTTTGTGTCCAAAAAAGATGGCTCTCTACGTCCTTGCATTGACTACCGCGGTCTTAATAAAATCACGGTTAAGAACCGCTACCCCCTACCCCTCATCTCTGAACTCTTTGATCGCCTCCAAGGTGCCCACATCTTTACCAAACTGGACTTAAGAGGTGCTTATAATCTCATCCGCATCAGAGAGGGGGATGAATGGAAAACGGCATTTAACACTAGAGATGGACACTTTGAGTATCTGGTCATGCCCTTTGGCCTGTGCAACGCCCCTGCCGTCTTCCAAGACTTTGTTAATGAAATTTTTTGTGATCTCTTATACTCCTGTGTTGTTGTATATCTGGACGATATCCTGATTTTTTCTGCCAATCTAGAAGAACACCGCCAGCATGTCCGTATGGTTCTTCAGAGACTTCGTGATAATCAACTCTATGCCAAAATAGAGAAATGTCTGTTTGAATGCCAATCTCTTCCTTTCCTAGGATACTTGGTCTCTGGCCAGGGACTACAAATGGATCCAGACAAACTCTCTGCCGTTTTAGATTGGCCACGCCCCTCCGGACTCCGTGCTATCCAACGTTTTTTGGGGTTCGCCAATTATTACAGGCAATTTATTCCACATTTTTCTACCGTTGTGGCTCCTATCGTGGCTTTAACCAAAAAAAATGCCGATCCCAAGTCTTGGCCTCCTCAAGCGGAAGACGCCTTTAAACGGCTCAAGTCTGCCTTTTCTTCGGCTCCTGTGCTCTCCAGACCTGACCCATCTAAACCCTTCCTATTGGAGGTTGATGCCTCCTCAGTGGGAGCTGGAGCTGTCCTTCTACAAAAAAATTCTTCCGGGCATGCTGTTACTTGTGGTTTTTTTTCTAGGACCTTCTCTCCGGCGGAGAGGAACTACTCCATCGGGGATCGAGAGCTTCTAGCCATTAAATTAGCACTTGAGGAATGGAGGCATCTGCTGGAGGGATCAAGATTTCCAGTTATTATTTACACCGACCACAAGAACCTCTCCTACCTCCAGTCTGCCCAACGGCTGAATCCTCGCCAGGCCAGGTGGTCCCTGTTCTTTGCCCGATTTAATTTTGAAATTCACTTTCGGCCTGCCGATAAGAACATTAGGGCCGATGCTCTCTCTCGTTCCTCGGATGCTTCTGAAGTTGAACTCTCTCCGCAACACATCATTCCTCCTGACTGCCTGATTTCCACTTCTCCAGCCTCCATCAGGCAAACTCCTCCAGGAAAGACCTTCGTTTCTCCACGCCAACGCCTCGGAATCCTCAAATGGGGTCACTCCTCCCATCTCGCAGGTCATGCAGGCATCAAGAAATCTGTGCAACTCATCTCTCGCTTCTATTGGTGGCCGACTCTGGAGACGGATGTTGTGGACTTTGTGCGAGCCTGCACTATCTGTGCCCGGGATAAGACTCCTCGCCAGAAGCCCGCTGGTTTTCTTCATCCTCTGCCTGTCCCCGAACAGCCTTGGTC
Source organism: Hyla sarda (assembly GCF_029499605.1). Taxonomy (NCBI): domain Eukaryota; kingdom Metazoa; phylum Chordata; class Amphibia; order Anura; family Hylidae; genus Hyla; species Hyla sarda. The sequence continues at coordinate 98,812,363 of NC_079191.1, read as the reverse complement.
TCTGATTGGTATGGATTTTATTACTGACTTACCCCCATCCCGTGGCAACACTGTTATTTGGGTGGTCGTTGATCGATTCTCCAAAATGGCACATTTCATCCCTCTTCCTGGTCTTCCTTCAGCGCCTCAGTTGGCTAAACAATTTTTTGTACACATTTTTCGTCTTCACGGGTTGCCTACGCAGATCGTCTCGGATAGAGGCGTCCAATTCGTGTCTAAATTCTGGAGGGCTCTCTGTAAACAACTCAAGATTAAATTAAATTTTTCTTCTGCATATCATCCTCAATCCAATGGACAAGTAGAAAGAGTTAACCAGGTCTTGGGTGATTATTTACGACATTTTGTTTCCTCCCGCCAGGATGACTGGGCAGATCTTCTACCATGGGCCGAATTCTCGTATAACTTCAGAGTCTCTGAATCTTCCTCCAAATCCCCATTTTTCGTGGTGTACGGCCGTCACCCTCTTCCCCCCCTCCCTACCCCCTTGCCCTCTGGTCTGCCCGCTGTGGATGAAATTTCTCGTGATCTTTCCATCATATGGAGAGAGACCCAAAATTCTCTCTTACAGGCTTCATCACGCATGAAGAAGTTCGCGGATAAGAAAAGAAGAGCTCCTCCCATTCTTTCCCCTGGAGACAAGGTATGGCTCTCCGCTAAATATGTCCGCTTCCGTGTCCCTAGCTACAAGTTGGGACCACGCTATCTTGGTCCTTTCAAAATTTTGTGCCAGATTAATCCTGTCTCTTACAAACTTCTTCTTCCTCCTTCTCTTCGTATTCCTAATGCCTTTCATGTTTCTCTTCTTAAACCACTTATCATCAACCGTTTCTCTCCCAAATCTGTTCCCCCCACTCCTATTTCCGGCTCCTCGGACATCTTCTCCGTCAAAGAGATTCTGGCATCAAAAAAGGTCAGAGGGAAAACTTTTTTTTTAGTTGATTGGGAGGGTTGTGGTCCAGAAGAGAGATCCTGGGAACCTGAGGACAATATCCTAGACAAAAGTCTGCTCCTCAGGTTCTCAGGCTCTAAGAAGAGGGGGAGACCCAAGGGGGGGGGTACTGTTACGCCGAGCGCTCCGGGTCCCCGCTCCTCCCCGGAGCGCTCGCTACACTCTCCTCAATGCAGCGCTCCGGTCGGATCCACTGACCCGGGGCGCTGCGATTCCGCCTCCAGCCGGGATGCGATTCGCGATGCGGGTAGCGCCCGCTCGCGATGCGCACCCCGGCTCCCGTACCTGACTCGCTCTCCGTCGGTCCTGTCCCGGCGCGCGCGGCCCCGCTCCCTAGGGCGCGCGCGCGCCGGGTCTTTGCGATTTAAAGGGCCACTGCGCCGCTGATTGGCGCAGTGGTTCCAATTAGTATGTTCACCTGTGCACTTCCCTATATCACCTCACTTCCCCTGCACTCCCTTGCCGGATCTTGTTGCCATCGTGCCAGTGAAAGCGTTTCCTTGTATGTTCCTAGCCTGTGTTCCAGACCTCCTGCCGTTGCCCCTGACTACGATCCTTGCTGCCTGCCCCGACCTTCTGCTACGTCCGACCTTGCTTCTGTCTACTCCCTTGTACCGCGCCTATCTTCAGCAGCCTGAGAGGTTGAGCCGTTGCTAGTGGATACGACCTGGTCACTACCGCCGCAGCAAGACCATCCCGCTTTGCGGCGGGCTCTGGTGAAAACCAGTAGTGACTTAGAACCGATCCACTAGCACGGTCCACGCCAATCCCTCTCTGGCACAGAGGATCCACTACCTGCCAGCCGGCATCGTGACAACATGTGAATAGACCATTAAGGGGTTATCCAGGAATCGAAAACAGAACTAATTTCTTTAAAAAATGCTCCATCTGTCTATCTCCAGGTTGGGTGTGGTTCTGCAGCTCTGTTCCATTGAATTGAATGGAGCCAAGTTGTCATACCACACACAATGTGGAGACAGACAGGGAGCGGTTTTTGAAAGAAATTAGCTCAGTTTTTCGATTCCTGGATAACCCCTTTAACTTATTCTAATAGTTTGAATACATTGAAGAAGCAGAGCTACAAGAGAATAGCACAGATGCATGTGAGGGACCTCCAGCCTTTATTTTCCACCAAGCGGGAGAACACAACTGCACTACGAAGGTCCCAATTAGCTTCTCTAAAGCACCAGCACCAATATTTTACCGATTTTAGATTCCACAATCAAAGTCAAAAGGGTTAATTCCAGACATCGGCCAATACTCACTGCAAAAGAAGCGAACACAGGCTGTGAGCTCGCATCAAAGTCCCCTACAGAGCCAATGACATACCTCATATACATCATGGGTCATTATAATAAGGTCATTCCTTTTACACCTATAGACCACCACACAAGAGCATTAATGTTAGATTATGTACATTAACACAACATTAAAGGGGTACTCTGGTGCTTAAACATCTTATCCCCTTTCCAAAGGATAGGGGATAAGATGCCTGATCGCGGGAGTCCTGCAGCTGGGGACCCCCGGGATCATGCACGGGGCACCCCGTTTGTAATCAGTGCCCGGAGCGTGTTCGCTCCGGGACTGATTACCGGCGACCGCAGGGCCGGCGGCGTGTGGCGTCACACCTCAACCCCCGTGTGACGTAATGCTCCGCCCCTCAATGCAAGCCTACGGGAGGGGGCGTGATAGCTGTCACGTCCCCTCCCGTAGGCTTGCATTGAGGGGCGGAGCGTGACGTCACACGGGGGCGGAAGGCGTGACGTCACACGCCGCCCGCCCTGCGGTCGACCATAATCAGACCCGGAGCGAACACACTCCGGGTCTGATTACAAACATGGTGCCGTGTGCATGATCCCGGGGGTCTCCAGCTGCAGGACTCCCGCGATCAGGCATCTTATCACCTATTCTTTGGATAGGGGATAAGATGTTTAAGCACCGGAGAACCCCTTTAACCAAAACTTTTGCATTATTTCTGGGACCAGAGTCTCCATCTTTGTAGATGTCTAATATTTAAAACATGTTGTAAAGTTTGTAATTATGGAAACTAAAAAACTTAGTGACCTCTCCAGCAGGAGATAAAACAGAAATCATATTGAGCAGACAGGATGCGACCCACAGGGGACATTTTTATTAAGTCACGTCAAGGGCAGAATACGGACTTACATCAAACGTAGCTTGGCTCCAAAACAATGAATAATACAAATACATTGTTTAAAATGAATTCCCCATTCACAGCCATAATGTAAACAGTAAAACAAAATAAAACTTTGTTCAAGGGATTGTGTGAAATGGTTTGCAAGATTAAAGCTTCTATAGCCTTAAAGCGAAACATGGGAATGTAATGTCTAAAGACTTTTAGATCTCCATTTGTTCTTTTTTTGTGCTAAATTGAATAAAATCTTCACAGGGATATTTTCTAACATAAATAAAGAAGATAACGGAATAGGTTTTTTACTATTTGGTTGTCTATATTTTTCACAGAATTGTCAGATGGTCAGGAACTCTATTGCAAAATAACTAAAGGAGGTGATCAACTCAAGAATCAACAACAGGTAAAGGAGGAGGGTATATTTAACCCCTTGGGGACTTTTTGCACTTTTGTTTTTTCCTCCTTACCTTTTCAAAATCATAACCCCTTCAAATTTGCACCTAATATTCCAAATTATGGTTTATTTTTTGCGCCACCAATTCTACCAAAAAATGCCATTTTGCAATTTTGGGGGCTTCCGTTTCTATGTAGTGCATTTTTCGGCAAAAAGGACACCTCTTTATTCTGTAGGTCCATACGGTTAAAATGATACCCTACTTATATACTTTTAATTTTGTCTTACCTCTAGAAAACAATCGTAACCACATTCACAAAAATTCATACGTTTAAAATTGTCATCTTCTGACCCCTATAACTTTTTTAGTTTTCCGCGCACGGGCCGGTATGGGGCTTATTTTTTGCGCCGTATCTGAAGTTTTTATCAGTACTATTTTTGTATTGATTGGACTTTTTGATCGCTTTATATAAATTTTTTTGTGCTATAAAAAGTGACAAAAATACAGTGGTCCCTCAACATTTGATGGTAATTGGTCCCGAGAGGACCATCATATGTTGAAACCATCATATGTTGACTACATATGTCTATGGAAAACTGGTAATTGGTTCCGGAGCCCCGAGACCATCATATGTTGATACATCATATGCTGTTACATACAGGCCTGGGGTGGGGGGGATTTGTGCCCAAGCCTGGGGTGGGGGGGATTTGTGCCCAGGCCTGGAGGGTTTTGGCCCAGGCCTGGGGGGCTTTGCGCCCAGGCCTGGGGGCTTTGCGCCCAGGCCTGGGAGTCTTTTGCCCAGGCCTGGGGGGCTTTTGCCCAGGCCTGGGGTCTCTGCTGTTATGTCCTGGGGAGAGGGGGTTATCGCTGCCGCTGCCATTGGGTGAGGGGTTAAGTTAACCCCTCACCCCATGGCAGCGGTAGCGTTAACCCCTCACCCCGCGGCAGCATTAACGCTGCCGCGGGGTGTGGGGTTAAGGACTCCGCCACGTGAGTGAGCTACTAAGTCATACTCACCAGCTCCTCACGTCTTCTCCTCACGGGTGGCGCTCCTCAAATGGCGGCGTAGACGCAGGCCGGCGACATCGTCACATGACTGCGGATTCGCCAATCAGCTTCAATAGGAGGACTCTGGCGCAACGGCACCCCGCAGCACAGCACCCCGGCAACTCGCACAATGGCACCCCGCACCATGGCAACCCGTACCACGGCGCCCCGCAGCCTGTACCGGTAAGTAAAATCATAGTGATGGCCCCGCAAAAAGTATCGTATGTCGATACTTACTTCAACATACGATGGCCTCTGAGAGGCCATCGTATGTCGAAAAAAAAACGTTTGTCGGGGCCATCGTAATTCGAGGGACCACTGTATGCCATTTTGGACTTTGGAATTTTTTTGCTATAACATGCATTACATTGATTCCTAACACTGATCATCGGCATAGAACTACATGTAGATGATCAGTGTTATCGGGGCTTGATTTCTCCTCCCTGGATCTCAGGCATGGAGAAGTCAATCGCTAATCGGATGCACCGGAGGCAGATAAGGGACCCTCTTGCTGTGTCCTAGCTGATTGGCCCGACTGAGCTGCCGGGATGCAATTTTTTCAACTTTAGATGAACTTTGATCGCCGCATCTAAAGGGTTAATAGCACGCGTCATAACGATCAGTGTCGCACACTATTAGCCCAGGGTACCAGCTTTCATTAGCCGGTGGGACCGACCCGCTATGATGCAGGGTCTCGACGTGACCACGTGTTATAGACCGAGAACGGGCGCAGGGCGTACAGGTATGCCCTGCATCCTTAAGAGGTTAAAAGAAGAAAAACTACCACAGGATGACATCGTTTTATATTAGAGGGGCAAAGGCTCATGCAGTAATATTAGGAAGTATTATTTTACTGAGAAAGTTGTGGATGCATGGAATAGCCTTCCTGTAGAAGTGGTAGCAGCAAAATACAGTGAAGGAGTTTACACATGCAGCATGGGATAGACATAAGGTTACCCTTCATATAAAATAGGGCCAGGAACCATTCATAGTATTCAGAATATTGGGCAAACTAGATGGATAAATGGTTCTTATCTGCAGACACGTTCTATGTTTTTATGTTTCTATGGGTGCAGATGATACAACTACACCCATACAGGGCTGCCATCAGAAATTTCAGGGCCCCTTACACAGCTCAAGACCTGCCCCCCCCCCCCCCCCCCACCCCCCTGACCTGCCCTCAATTTATTTTTACTTTCTAATTATATATTTCTAATTAGATTAGAGCAGAGTGTGGTGCTCTATAACACTGTGCTGCAAAGTATTATACTGTGCCGCACTCTGCTGTAATCTAATATACTCTATTCTGGTTACTATGAAACCACCCTAGCAATTTGCCAATATTCCTACATATTGGGGGAGATTTATCAAAACTTGTGCAAAGGAAAAGTTGCACAGTTGCCCATAGCAACCAATCAGATCACTTCTTTCATTTTGCAGAGGTCTTGTTAAAAATGAAAGAAGCGATCTGATTGGTTGCTATGGGCAACTGGACAACTTTTCCTTTCCACAGGTTTTGATAAATCTCCCCCATTGACCATATAGAGGTAGATACCAGTGAGCGCTCTGCAGACAGTATAAGTGATCATAGTTACATTTAATGACTCACAGAGGACGTCTTCTCTGATTGGAGTCATTTACCTTTCCTCTTTTTCACTATCTGGCCTGGGGCACCATGAAGACTTCTCCTGGCCAAGACTCGTCTCCACAGAACCTGCCAGAGCAGCCAGACAAACATTTTAGGCTCCTTTTTCCAGCACAATGCCCTCTCTTATTACAAACTCCCCATGTGTATTGGCCCAATACATAGTACCCGCTTTGTGCCCCCATATATCATTTTAGGCCCACATATATAGCTGTAGGCCCCCTGTGCCCCCATATATAGCTGTAGGTCCCCTGTGCCCCCATATATAGCTGTAGGCCCCCTGTGCCCCCAAATATAGCTGCAGGCCCCCTGTGCCCCCATATATAGCTGTAGACCCCCTGTGCCCCCATATATAGCTGTAGGCCCCCTGTGCCCCTATATATAGCCGTAGGCCCCCTGTGCCCCCATATATAGCTGTAGGCCCCCTGTGCCCCCATATATAGCTGTAGGCCCCCTGTGCCCCCATATATAGCTGTAGGCCCCCTGTGCCCCCATATATAGCTGTAGGCCCCCTGTGCCCCCATATATAGCTGAAGGCCCCCTGTGCCCCCATATATAGCTGTAGGCCCCTCTGTGCCCCATATATAGTTGTAGGTCCCCTGTGCCCCCATATATAGTTGTAGGTCCCCTGTGCCCCCATATATAGCTGTAGGCCCCCTGTGCCCCCATATATAGCTGTAGGCCCCCTGTGCCCCCATATATAGCTGTAGGCCCCCTGTGCCCCCATATATAGCTGTAGGCCCCCTGTGCCCCCATATATAGCTGTAGGCCCCTCTTAGCCCCCCATATATAGCTGTAGGCCCCCTGTGCTCCCATATATAGCTGTAGGCCCCCTGTGCCCCCATATATAGCTGTAGGCCCCCTGTGCCCCTATATATAGCTGTAGGCCCCCTGTGCCCCCATATATAGCTGTTGGTCCCCTGTGCCCCCATATATAGCTGTAGACCCACTGTGCCCCCATATATAGCTGTAGGACCCCTGTGCCCCCATATATAGCTGTAGGCCCCCTGTGCCCCTATATATAGCCGTAGGCCCCCTGTGCCCCCATATATAGCTGTAGGCCCCCTGTGCCCCCATATATAGCTGTAGGCCCCCTGTGCCCCCTGTGCCCCCATATATAACTGTAGGCCCCCTGTGCCCCCATATATAGCTGTAGGCCCCCTGTGCCCCCATATATAGCTGTAGGCCCCCCGTGCCCCCATATATAGCTGTAGGCCCCCTGTGCCCCCATATATAGCTGTAGGCCCCTCTGTGCCCCATATATAGTTGTAGGTCCCTATGCACCCCCATATATAGTTGTAGGTCCCTATGCACCCCCATATATAGTTGTAGGTCCCTTTGCACCCCCATATATAGTTGTAGGCCCCCTGTGTCCCCCATATATATTGTAGGTCCCCATGTGCCCCCATATATAGTTGTTACATGTATATAATCCCCCCTCACATGTATATAATCCCCTCCTCACATGTATATAATCCCCCCTCACATGTATATAATCCCCCCTCACATGTATATAATCCCCCCTCACATGCATATAATCTCCCCTCACATGTATATAATCCCCCCTCACATGTATATAATCCCCCCTCACATGTTTATACATTTTTTTTAACAGGGATCAATTTATGTGGGCGGGTAAAGCACTAAAAATGTAGCCGACAATAATAAAAATGTAGTGTGTGCGTGTTTTTCACTTTTTTTTTTTTTTTACATTTTTTAGGTAGTACTACTACTCCCAGCATAGAACACACTGTTCCATGATGGGAGTAGTAGTACCTTTACTAATTGACAGATCATCCTTTGCGATCCTTCTGTATGATTTATAAATGCAGCGGCCGCTCTTCTATGGTCCCCTGCACTGCCGTATATATACACCTATTGATATTTCCCACAGAGAGCTGTGATTGGCCATATGGTTCCAGCCAATCACAGCTCTCTGTGGGAAATAGGAACATGTGTATATATACGTGAGAGCAGGGGACCATAGAAGAGCATCCGCATCTATACATTATACAGGAGGATCACAGCGGTTGTCAGGAGTGATACCTGCTGTGATCTTTCCTTAACTACAAATACTACTACTCCCAAGATGGAGTACACTCTGCTCCATGCTGGGAGCTGTAGTACCTGCATTAATAGACAGATCGCATCATGTGTCAGAAATTACACTCGCTGCGATCTGTCTATTAATGCAGGTACTAGTACTACAGCTCCCAGCCTGGAGCAGAGTGTGCTCCATGTTGGGAGTAGTAGTACCTGCAGGTAAGAACAGATCACAGCGGATATCACTACTGACACCCGCTGTGATCGTCCTGTCTATAGCAGAGATGGAGCGACTGCATACATCGCTCACAGCTCTGCTCTGTACTCCGGCCACTCACTCATTGATGTTTCCCTCAGAGCTGTGATTGGCTGCAACCATCCGGCCAATCACAGCTCTGGGCGGAAAATATGAATGATGTTCTATTCACATCACTGGCCGGAGTATAGTGCAGAGATGTGAGCGATGTATAGAGCCGCTCCATCTCTCCTATATAATGGAAGATCGCATCGGGTGTCAGGACTGACACCTGGAGCGATATGTCTATAGTACAGGTACTACTACTCCCATCATGGAACAGTGTGTTCCATGCTGGGAGTAGTAGTACTACATAAAAAATGTAGAAAAAAGAGAAAAAAAGTTAAACACACACACACATTATAAAAAAAGTATTCAAATTTTGTTATAAAAAAAATTAAACATTTAGTTAAATAAATTTTTACATCCCTACTGCATCCTTTTTTTTTTTTTTGGTACCCAACTATTTTGTAAAAAAAAATGCCAAAGGGGCCAAAAAAGGCAAATTCCACACAAAGGTAAAAACGCAAGAAAAAATGCCAGAAAAGACACCAAAATGCAGGGGAAAACTGTGGCAGTTTTTCTGGCGTTTTTTCTGGCGTTTTTAAGCCAAAAAAATCATAGGGCAAAAATCTGAGTGGAATCCTAGCCTAAAAGAGGGACATAGGATCGCCATAGACAGCTCTTGTCAAGATGGGGCTGTATCGGAGAACCTCCTTATCCTTCTCATAAAAGGTGCTGCTTAGCCACCCCCAAGGCTTTCCAAACTTAATTTTAGAAAATAGTGAAAATATATATTTCTTGTGGTAGTAAAATGGGGCTTTTAGTATGAGTATATTGTGGTAATAATCATAAGCAATATGATGATCAGAATAAGGATGAAGGTTATGGCCTGTTCAAACTGTGACCTCAAATGACGATTATCTAAGCGGAATAAAGACGTTTCAATGCCACAAATCTAGACCTGTTTTAAATGTTGACACATTATTGTCCATCAGGATGGGATGAGTTCAGAGTAGCTCGACTCTAATTGCTCTGTCATCCTCGGGGCCCTTCAGTGTAAGGTAAGAGTGTGAAATTACACTTAAGAACAGTTAGATCGCTTTCAGCTCTGAGAGTGACCTTCAGGATGACATTGATGAAATGCAGCTGAAAAGTAGACAGAAAAACGTTGGGATAGAGACATGGCTGAACTGAACCGGTGTTCAAAGCCATTGGTAAAATCATCTGTCACTATCTCAACACATCTCATTTACAAGGTGTGCAATGGAATAGAAGACAGAATGAGGAAATTATATAATAAAGGTTTATTCAATGAGAGTAAGACTGACATAAAGACTTCTGGTATAACTCAATTAAATAGAATATCTGACAAGTCATGGAGACATGTAAAAACTTTACCTTGTTGGGGGTCACCACTCATCAATAGACAGTATAATATGCCTCACTATTTTGTAGATTAAAATGCTGGATACCATAATGAATATGTAACAGATCAAATTGAATTCAATGGGGTCCATAGAGCGTTGTTTGTGTCCTTCATGTAAGTGATTTGTTTTTTTCATTGTTCCGCTCCAATGATGGAGGAGAAAAACTAAATAAAAAAATGATGGTGGTGTCAACTCAGCCTTACAAACCATTGGAAATCTTTACAGTGTTACATTATGCACATGAAAGGGTAATACACAGCTACAAAATTGCACATGCTCTTTCATTTTATTCTATCAAAGCTATCAAATAAGTCAGCCAGTAAGACTAATCCTTGAATAAGTTTTTTCCCCCACTACTTTAAAGCTAAACTGACCCACACCAAACTCACCCACACTAAACCCAATACATACTGTTATAGTGCTGGTTAACCAGATACAAATAAGGTATAACTTTCCCGGATCCATGGTCCAGTTCGGGAGATAGAGCGGTTATTAGCTGGCACTAATATGTTCATCGCCAGTTTTGTACAATAGAGGCGGAACTCAGAATACCCAGCATCCCTGCCTTCATTCCAGGTTCCACTTTCAAAAAGCTAGCAAATAACATATTAGCAATATAGGGTAACAACGGGTCTATCTCTCAAACCGGACCACGGATTCGAGTAAGTTATACACCCTTTTATACATCCTTTTATATCTCCTCGTTTGTCTATGCAGGTCCAAATCCATACCTCTTCTGGGACTTCATCTCAAGCCTCTGCCTCTTCTTGGACTCAGGTCCTGCAGGGAATTTCATCAATGCCTCCCTGGTCCACAAGTATTGTCTTCCTGTGTCTCGCCTCAGCAAACCCCTATACCTTTCCTTCATCAACCGTGAAAGTTTGAATTTCGCGGTACAATACTGCACGGATCATCTGACCATGCATGTTGGGTCATGTTCTATGTGTTTCCTTACTGTACTTCAGCAATCCTCTTGGGTTTACCTTGGTTGCAATTTCACGGACCGATTCTCAATTGGCAAACAGGGGAAATTTTTCGCTGGGGTCAAGGCTGTCAGAAACACTGCCTGTTGGCATCACAATTAAAGTGCTCTCTTCCTGCACCTTCTTCTCTGCCAGGTCTGCCCTCTCATTATCAAGACTTTGCTGACATATTTAGTGAGAAACAGGCTGAAAGTCATCCTCCACATCGACCCTATGATTGTCCTATTGAGCTTCTGGCAGGCACTACACCTCACCGGGGAAGAATCCAACCTCTCTCGGTGCCACAAACTCAAGCTGTGCCTCTGTATATTAAAGAGAACCTCCAGAGAGGTTTTATCTGGAAATTCTCCTCTCCTGACGGAGCTGGATTCTTTTTCGTGGAGAAGAAGGACGGCTCTCTTCGCCCTTGCATTGACTACCGTGGTCTCAATAAAATTACCATCAAGAATCGGTATCCTTTACCTCTCATTTCAGAGCTCTTCGACCGTCTGTGGGGCGCTAAGCTCTTTAACCAAATTGTACCTGGGAGGAGCATATAATTTAATCAGGATATGAGTGGAAGACAGCCTTTAATACACATGATGGCCACTTTGAGTACTAAGTGATGCCGTTTGGACTCTGTAACGCCCCTGCTGTCTTCCTGGAATTTGTTCATGACATTTTCTGTGATCTTCTCTACACGTGTGCCGTGGTTTATCTAGGTAACATTTTGATCTTTTCTTCCAACTTGGAGGTGCATCACACTCATGTGCGCCCTGTCTTTTGTCGCCTGCGGAATAATCATCTTTATGCCAAACTCAAGAAATGTCTTTTTGAAAAGATGAGTCTTCCATTCCTGGGTTACATTGTCTCTTGTCAAGGCCTCCAAATGGATCCAGTCAAATTGTCTGTGGTACTCAATTGGCCATAACCTTCTGGCCTTCAGGCCATACAATGTTTTCTTGGATTCGCCAATTATTATAGACAATTCATTCCACATTTCTCCTCCTTCATTGCTCTGATAGTGGCTCTCACCAAGAAAAACAGTAATTCCAAGTCTAGGTCCACAGAAGCAGAAGATTATTTTTCTCAATTGAAGTTTGCCTTCGCTTCTGCACCTGTTCTGTCTAGACCCGACCCTGAAAAGCCGTTCTATCTTCAAGTAGATGCCTCATCTGTAGGAGCCAGCGCCATCTTAACTCAAAAGTCCTCTCGGGGTAAGATGGTGACTTGTGGATTATTTTCTAAAACGTTCTCGCCTGCTGAGAGGAACTATTCTATTGGAGACCGGGAACTCTTGGCCATTAAGCTTGCCTTAGAAGAGTGGCATCACTTAATGGAAGGTTCTACTCATCCTATCAGTATCTACTCAGACCATAAAAATATTTTATATCTTCAGTCTGCACAGCGTCTCAACCCCCAGCAGGCCAGATGGTCTCTCTTCTTTCCCGGTTTAACTACTTTATTCATTTTCGACCTGCGGACAAGAATGTTAGAGCTGATGCTCTTTCTCGAGCTTCTGATGTAAAACGTCTGGACTCTTCTCCCCAACATATTGTTCCTCCTGAACGAATGATTACAGGGGCGCCAGTTATTCTTCAGCAGGATCCTCCTGGAAAGTCTTTTGTGCCTCCTTGTCTGAGATGCAAAGTGTTGTTTTGGGGCCATTCTTCGTTACTTGCCGGTCATGCTGGAGTTCGGAAGTCCATACAATTAATCACCCGACATTACTGGTGGCCGAATCTGGAGCGTGATGTCACTGATTTGTACATTCCTATACAACCTGTGCCCGTGACAAGACTCCTCTGCTCAAGCCTGCGGGACGTTTACTTCCTCTGCCTATCCCGGAGTGCCCTTGGTCACACATTGCTATGGATTTTGTTACCAATCTGCCTCCCTCCTGCAATAACACAGTCATTTGGGTGGTCATTGATCGTTTTTCCAAGATGGCTAATTTCGTGCCCCTCTTAGGTCTTCCTTCTGCTCCTCAACTGGTAGACCAATTCCTTCGGCATATCTTTCGTTTACATGGCTTACCATCTCACATTGTCTCTGATAATGGGGTTCAGTTTGTTTCTAAATTCTGGTGGGCTCTCTGCTCTTGTCTCAAGGTCAAGATTGACTCCTCTTCTGCATACCACCCTCAGTCCAATGGACATGTAGAAAAAGTAAATCAGATTCTCGGAGATTATCTTCATCATTTTGTTTCTGCTCAGCAAGACAATTGGGCCAGCTTGCTTCCTTGGGCTGAGTATAACCACCGGGACTCTGAAGCCACTAAAACTTCCCAGTTCTTCATTGTCTATGGCCGTCATCCTCATTTACCTCTCCCTCTGTCAGTTCCTTCTGAAGTGCCTGCGGTGCATATTCTTTTACGGGACTTTTTTTCTATTTGGCAAGAGACTCGATGCTCTTTAATTCTTGCATCCTCTCGTATGAAATCACAGGCTGACAAGAAGAGAAGACCTCCTCCGATCTTCTCACCTAGTGACAAAGTCTGGTGGGCCGCAAAGTATATTTGTTTTAAGATCCCAGCTACAAATTGGGTCCCCGCTTTCCGGGCCCTTTCAAGGTCAAGCAACACATAAATCCTGTCTCTTAAAAACTCTATCTGCCTCCTTCTATACGGATTCAGAATTCTTTTCACATCTCTCTCCTCAAACCCGTTATTCTTAATTGTTTTTCTCATGGGGATGTCTCTGCCACTCCTGTCTCCAGTTCCTCTGACATCTTTGAAGTCAAGGAGATTTTATCTACTAAGATCGTCAGAGGAAAACACTTCTTCTTGGAGCATTTGGAAGGGGTTCGGGCCTGAAGAAAGATCTTGGGAACCTGAGGAGAACATACTGGACCAAGGTCCGATTCATCGGTTCCTGCGGCCCAAAAATAGGGGGAGACCTAAGGGCGGGGTACTGTTACTAGGTGCCCTGCGGCTAGACATGCTGGCCACGGGCACACTGCTATCTCGCTGCCCTGTGCTGTCTCCGGCACGGGCGGCACTGCCTCCTCACCTGTCTTGCTCTGCAGTCAACTGGCCGGTGGACACGCTCCCCGCCGTGTTCCACACTCCACTGTGCTCTCTCTCTGTCGGCGCGTGCGTCGCCGCCTCCTGGGGCACGCGTGCTGGCTCTCTGATATTTAAAGGGCCAGCGCACCAATAATTGGGCGCTGACCCTATAAGTAATTCTCACTTCCCCTTGGCCCCTGCCAGATCTTTGTTGCCTAGTTGCCTAAGAGAAAGCGTTATTCCTGTGTCTTGCCTTACTTTGTACATGACCCTTGTTACGTATTCTGACCTTGCTCCTGTGCCACCTGCCTCTGACCCTTGCTACGTTATCTGACCTTGCTCACGTGCCGCCTGCCTGATTACCTTCTTGCTACGTGGCCAGACCTTGCTTCTTGCTGCCTGCCCTGACCTCCTGCCAGTCCTGACTACCTCTGTGTCTCGTCATTCCTTGGCTGCCTGTGGGGACGAGTCGTACCAGGGGTAGCAACTACATGCTAACAGAGTATGTGAATGGTCAAAAGCAAGTCAAGGATAGAAGCTGCTATCTGAGAAATGCTAAGATGAGGGCAATGGACAAAGGTTAAAAACAGGGGTTATCTTAGGTAAAATGGCTGGAACCTCAAAGATCTACAATTAAACAGGATCCACCTTTAGTAATTATTCGACTATATCAGTGTATTACTAAGGAAGTGCATATCAGGGCAAGTAAACAGGAACCGAGCACCTAAGAAAGCACAACCTTAAAGACAGATTAGTGACATCAGTCATGTCTTATTTCTTCAATATCCTTATAATATACTGTTTGCCTTGTTGTTACTCAACATCCAATGACCAGAGATAAGAACTGTAGCAAAATAGTAGAACAAACACTTTAAATGAAATTAAGTTGAAATTATCCAATTTTATTGATATTGGTGCAAAAATAAATTACTAGATGCAAAACCTGTGACCGATTCTGCTATCTATGATGTGCTGTATATAGTGAATGTGTCTTATGTGGCAAATTGGGTTTTCGGTGTTACTCAGGTACCACGTCCTGGGTGTGACTCTTACCACTACATCCCTTATAACTACAGCATGGTGTCAGATCAACAAAGATGTTAAAATACATGTAACACCCAATTTTTAAGGAGAAAACACATAGCAAATGTAATTATAATAACACAGCATCTGGAAAACATCTTCTGACTCATGACATAGCAAAATTTGAGCCGGATGACTAAATAGAAACTCTCCCAAAGCCATTCACTTGTTTCACATTTCATGTGCGGAATTTCTCCATGCAAAACGGGAGTCCGTGGTTGAAGGATGAGGTATTGGTGTATTATGTCTCTTGTTGCAAAACTGATCTTGAGGTTTGACAAATATATTTGACATCTAATAAAATTTGAAGAACATTTCTATAAAATACAGTTTTCAAATATACTTAGGGGCAGATTTATCAAAACCTGCCCAGTGGAAAAGTTGCTGAGTTGTCCATAGCAACCAATCAGATCGCTAAATCCTTTTTATCAAGATCTTTTGTTTGTCAGGTTAGGAAAACATTCTTATTTACATATTGAAGCCATAGATACTACATAAAAAAAAAGTCTGAAACAGATTAAATAATGTCCAATAATCTACTTAAATTGTGATCATTTATTGCCAATTGGCGATTTATCTGTTTCCAATTATTTCATGCACAAAGTTTTCTGTAATGTTGGTGATATAATCAGCCCCCAGTGCAGAATAAGTGGTTTACATCTAAATCACCTATAGCCTGTAACAGTATCTATTTAATGCATACTTTATTAACTTTTCAATACATTTATGGTTATAACATGTACTGTACATTTAACAGATGCCATTATAGTTTATAATTTACAGATGCATGTGTCACTCATCGGGTTTAATGGCTTTTGTTTAACAGAAGTGTCATGAAAAGCTATAGTAAAGCACCCGATGTTACCATAGGAAAAATAACACCTTGGCCTACTCTACCATTTTGCAGGTTTGAGATCCAAAATGGGGCAAGTGATCATTCCCTACACCAGCACAGTGGAATGGAAAAATTGCCCTGTATGTGCTATAAAAGTGTTGCGCAAACTCTCATTTTGCTCAAATAATTTTGCACCAACAATTTAGACAATTGTGCCACTCTGCGCTGGCACAGGGAAATTCTCACAGATCGTCATCTGCATGAAATCTGTTCTATAGAGTAGCAGTTATAGGGCCTGAAGAAAAGTGACCTAATCCTGACAGTGAACCCTCAAAAACAGGGATGTGCACAGACATTTTGGAGGGCAGGGGCTCAAATAAAATAAAGGGCACTTTTCATTATAAAAAAAAAAATGTTAGTAAAAGCCTTACATATGTTTAAGGGGAACTCTAGTACAGAACATCTTACTCTCTCCTACTCACAGGATAGGGGATAAATATCTGATTACAGGGGATCCAACCGCTGGGACCCCCTTCTATCTCCTGCCCAGCACCCCGGCTCTTCTCATGTATGGAGCGATCTAAACACTGTGCATGGATTCCTGTCGACCACTGCACAAAGCAGTGGCAAACACACCCCTCCATGTATCTCTTGCTCCCCCATGTATCTCTGACTCCCCCATGTATCTCTGGCTCCCCCATAAAAAGGACCCTGCATCACCCCACGTAGGTCCCGATTAGCCCCCCTAAAACCCACTGGCACCAGTAGTTTGCACTTTTAGATGTCTCAATCAAGTTTGATCACAGCATGTAAAGTGTTAGTGCCTGTTACGCCAAGCGCTCCGGGTCCCTGCTCCTCCCCGGAGCGCTCGCGCGTTCCTCTCTCTGCAGCGCCCCGGTCAGACCCGCTGACCGGGAGCGCTGCACTGACAGGCGGTGTGGACGAGCAGTGTCCTCGTCCCACGTGAAGCAATTACTGGACAAAAAAAGGGGGAGACCTAAGGGGGGGTACTGTTACGCCGAGCACTCCGGGTCCCTGCTCCTCCCCGGAGCACTCGCGGCGTTCCTCTCTCTGCAGCACTCCGGTCAGACCCGCTGACCGGGAGCGCTGCACTGACATTGCCGGCGGGGATGCGATTCGAATAGCGGGACGCGCCCGCTCGCGAATCGCATCCCAAGTCACTCACCTGTCCCGGTCCCTGGCTGTCACGTCCTGGCGCGCGCGGCTCCGCTCCTTAGGGCGCGCGCGCTCCAGCTCTCTAAGATTTAAAGGGCCAGTGCACCAATGATTGGTGCCTGGTCCAATCAGCCTAATTAGCTTCCACCTGCTCCCTGTCCTTATTGCCTCACTTCCCCTGCACTTCCTTGCCGGATCTTGTTGCCATTGTGCCAGTGAAAGCGTTCCTTGTGTGTTCCTAGCCTGTGTTCCAGACCTCCTTGCCGTTGCCCCTGACTACGATCCTTGCTGCCTGCCCTGACCTTCTGCTACGTCCGACCCTGCTCTTGTCTAATCCCTTGTACCGCACATATCTCAGCAGTCAGAGAGGTTGAGCCATTGCCGGTGGATACGACCTGGTTGCTACCGCCGCTGCAAGTCTATCCCGCTTTGCGGCGGGCTCTGGTGAAAACCAGTAGCAACTTAGAACCGGTCCACCGACACGGTCCACGCCAATCCCTCTCTGACACAGAGGATCCATCTCCAGCCTGCCGAATCCTGACAGTGCCGGATATTGCTGAGATCACTGAGGTCTGGCATTAACTGTGTTCTGGCTGCTGATAACAGCCATTACTTACCGGCATTGAAGCAAATTCAGCTCCAGATCTCACTTCAAAGTCTAGTAGCATCCTCTAGGTGTTCAAAAACTATATGTATGCGATAATAAAAATTAACTATATAAGTTGAATTTCAAATACAGACTGAAAACTATAATACTATTACTTCCCATTTGACAGGTTACACTGTCATGAATTATACCTCCAAATGTCTGCTGCAGCTGCACCAGGACAGCAGGCTCTCTCCCTGTATATGAGGGTCCCTACCTGCAGTCATCTCCGTCTGATCAGCCATCTGCTGTTCCATGCTGGCTCAGCAGGCTGGAGCAGCAGAGCGCAGATAACACTGATCAATGCTATGCTATGACATAGCATTGAACGGTGTATACAATCAGAATATTGCATGTAATAATTCCCTATGGGGACTAAAAAATGGTGTAAAAATAGTTTAAAAAAATTAAGTTAATAAATGTGATTTAACCCCTTCCCTAATAAAAATTAGAATCACCCCCCTTTTTCCATAAAAAAAAAGTATGTAAACAAAAATAAACATAAACATACATGGTATCGCCACATCCATAATAGGGGGTCAGAAGATGACAATTTTAAACATACTAATTTTGGTGCATGTATTTATAATTTTTTTAAGTAATATAATAAAATGAGGGTCTGAGGAAGCGTGCCTATGCATGTTCGAGCCATGTCCTTGTCTGTATTGAGCACCTTGCACTTTGTTGGATAAATAAAACGGTTTTCGTCTACGGCAGTGGAGTGCGATCAGTCTTCTTTACATTTATATAAATAAAACCTACATAAATTGGGCATCCTTGTAAACGTATGAACCTACAGAATAGACAAAAGGTGTAATTTTTACCAAAAAGTGTTCTGTGTAGAAACGGAAGCCGCAAAAAAAAATGAAATGGCGTTTTTTTCTTCAAATTTGTCCTACAAATAATTTTTGTACATTTTGTGGTTAAATGACTGATGTCAATACAAAGTACTATTGGTAGCACATAAAAAAGTTCTCATATAGGTCTGTTGGTGGAAAACCGATATGATTTTTAGAAAATGAGGAGGAAAATACAAAAGTACAAAAAAGGAAAAACGCTCCTTTTTTCTGTTAATGTTTACTTATCCGTATGAGGGCTAATTTTTATGCCGTGATACGTAGTTTTTTATTTTAATTTTTATTCACTGTTTATACATTTTTTTCTCATACACAAAGTTATCAAAAATTAGCAATTCTGGACTTCAGATTTTTTTTTACTTTTATGCTATTGACTGTGCGGTTTAATATTATATTTCAATAGCTTGGACATTTCCTCACGTGGCGATACCACATGTTTATTTTTGTTGTTTATTTTGTATTACATTATATAATTTGAAAAATGGGAAAAGTGGGGGTGATGTAAACGTTTATTAAGGAAGGGGCTTATTCACATTTATTAACACTTTTTTGAAATATTTTATTAACTATTTTGTATTACCACCTCTAGTATTTGGGGCAACAATGCACTACAACTCCCAAGTGACAGTGCATTACAAGCTCACAACCTCCAGCACACAAGGCAAGAAGGCACTACAGACTTGTTTTGTGTGCTGGAGGTTATGAGCTCGTAATGCACTGTAGTTTTACATACTGGGAGTTGTAGTGCATTGTCACTTTACATGCTGGGAGTTGTATTGCATTGTCACTTTACATGCTGGGGTTGTAGTGCTTTAACCTTTTGCATATTAGAGTCTGTACTACAAACTTCAATATGTAAGGTGACAAAGCACTACAATCCCCAGCATGTATAGTGACAAAGCACTACAATCCCCAGCAAAGCACTGAAACCCCCAATATGCAAAGGGACAAGGCACTACAATCCCCAGCATGTATAATGACAAAGCACAACAACCCCCAATATGCAAACGGACAAGGCACTACAATCCCCAGCATGTATAATGACAAAGCACTACAACCCCCAATATGCAAAGGGACAAGGCACTACAATCCCCAGCACTTATAATGACAAAGCACTACAACCCCCAATATGCAAAGGGACAAGGCACTACAATTGTTGTAGTGTTTTGTTCCTTTGCATACTGAAAGTTACACACACAAAAAAACACTAAATTAAAACTATTACCATGGCAGGCAGGGCAGAGGGCAGAGGAGATCACCGGAGACACTTCAGGAATGCAGACTCCTCTGCTGTAATGACGCTGCGGGGGTCACGTGACCTAGCAGACGTGCGCACGTCTTTTACCCAGGCAGCCCCTGCGCTCTAATGTAAGGATCTGGTTAATTAAGAGGAAGAGGACTCCCGGAGGCCTTGGGATAGTTCAGGTACTGGCCCGGACTTGAGATAGAGAGCGAGTAGACCAGAGGGGGAGGGAAAAGAAAAGCAGGGGGACTTGTCGGGGTTGGTAATTTTGTTATGTGAATCAAGAGTTCTGCTGACAACCTGTGGAGGTTGCGCTGCCCTGACTTGGGCAGTGCTGTAGATGTTCATAAAAAAAAAAAGGGCATTAAAGGGGCAGATGCAAAAAAGGGCAGGGGCTAGAGCCCCCTTTGAAGCCTATGTGTGCACGTCCCTGCTCAAGAACAGATATTCAAGGATTATTTAGCAGTTTACGGTGGCTAAAATTATGACAAAAACTGTCTACAATTGGCAAGGATTGGAGTGCTTTTTATTGCTTTGAGCCCCTTTGTCTATAAAACTGTTTCTGGGTTTATTCCCTTTAATACACGTTGTTAAGAAAGCATCAAGGCCTTCTATCTGAGGGTCTGCATTGTAAGCAAAAAAAGGGATGGGGAATTAGCCTAAAGGTCCCCATAAACGTTTGTGAAAAGTCGGCTAACCCTGCCGATTTCTGCAAAACTGGGGGTCTCCCAACTCTCCCACAACAGATGATGATGAGGGGGTAAAGGGCCACAAAGGTAACATAGTAGCATAGTTTGTAAGACTGAAAAAAGACAAGAGTCTATAAAGTTCAACCTAAAACCCTACTGTGTTGATCCAGATCATGGCAAAAAAATAAAAATTAGGCCCCATGACAGAGGAAAAACTTCCCAACCCCAATATGATGATCAGAATAAATCCCTGGATCAATGTAGTATTCATAACCTGTAATATTATTACTCTCTAGAAAAACATCCAGCCCCCCATGAACTTGTTTATTGAGTCAGACATCACAACATCATGGGGCAGAGAGTTCCATAGTCTCACTGCTCTTACAGTAAAGAATTTCTGTCTGTGATTATGGTGAAACCTTCTTACCTCTACGTAGAGGATGCCCCCTCTTGTCATGGTTACCGACCTAGGTATAAAAAGATCACTAGCAAGAACTCTGTACTGTCCATTCATATATTTGTTTCATTTTAATCAGATCATCCCTAAGACGTCTTTTCTCTAAACTAAATAACCCCAAGCTTGATAATCGGTGTTTGTACTGTAATCCTCCCATACCACCAATTATCTTAGTCGCCCTCCTCTGCACCCTCTCCAGTTCAGCCAAGTCCTTCTTATATAAAGATTGGACACAATACTCCATATGTGGTCTGACTAGAGATTTATACAGCGGCAAAACTATGTTCTTGTCCCGCGCCTCTATGCCTCTCTTGATACAGTACATCCTATGTCTTTGTTAGCCTTATAGAAGTTTGACCTAGTGTCTGATTATTTAGCACATAATTGTACATTTTGTTTTCATGGCCCAAGAGCATAACCTTACATTTATCCACATTAACCCCTTAAGGACTCAGCCCATTTTGGCCTTAAGGACTCAGACAATTTAATTTTTACGTTTTCATTTTTTCCTCCTCGCCTTCTAAAAATCATAACTCTTTTATATTTTCATCCACAGACTAGTATGAGGGCTTGTTTTTTTGCGTGACCAGTTGTCCTTTGTAATGACATCACTCATTATACCATAAAATGTATGGCGCAACCAAAAAACACTATTTTTGTGGGGAAATTAAAACGAAAAACGCAATTTTGCTAATTTTGGAAGGTTTTGTTTTCACGCCGTACAATTTATGGAAAAAATTACATGTGTTCTTTATTCTTAGGGTCAATACGATTAAAATGATACCCATTATTATATACTTTTATATTATTGTTGCGCTTAAAAAAAATCACAAACTTTTTAACCAAATTAGTACGTTTATAATCCCTTTATTTTGATGACCTCTAACTTTTTTATTTTTCCGTATAAGCGGCGGTATGGGGGCTAATTTTTTGCGCCATGATCTGTACTTTTTTCTGATACCACATTTGCATATAAAAAACTTTTAATACACTTTTTATAATTTTTTTTTTTAATAAAATGTATTAAAAAAAGTAGGAATTTTGGACTTTTTTTATTTTTTTTCGTTCACGCCGTTCACCGTACGGGATCATTAACATTTTATTTTAATAGTTCGGACATTTACGCACACGGCGATACCAAATATGTCTATAAAAAATGTTTTTTACGCTTTTTGGGGATAAAATAGGAAAAAACGGACGTTTTACTTTTTTATTGGGGGAGGGGATTTTTCACTTTTTTTTTACTTTTACTTTTACATTTTTTTACATTTTTTTTTACACTTGAATAGTCCCCATAGGGGACTATTCATAGCAATACCATGATTGCTAATACTGATCTGTTCTATGTATAGGACATAGAACAGATCAGTATTATCGGTCATCTTCTGCTCTGGTCTGCTCGATCACAGACCAGAGCAGGAGACGCCGGGAGCCGCACGGAGGAAGGTGAGGGGACCTCCGTGCGGCGTTATGAATGATCGGATCCCCGCAGCAGCGCTGCGGGCGATCCGATCGTTCATTTAAATCGCGAACTCCCGCAGATGCCGGGATCTGTATTGATCCCGGCACCTGAGGGGTTAATGGCGGACGCCCGCGAGATCGCGGGCGTCGGCCATTGCCGGCGGGTCCCTGGCTGCGATCAGCAGCCGGGATCAGCCGCGCATGACACGGGCATCGCTCCGATGCCCGCGGTTATGCTTAGGACGTAAATGTACGTCCTGGTGCGTTAAGTACCACCTCACCAGGACGTACATTTACGTCCTGCGTCCTTAAGGGGTTAAACATCATGTCTGTGCCCAAGCCTCCAGCTTCCCGAGATCCTCTGTAATATTATGTTATCGTCCTCTGTGGTGATCACCCTACACAGTTTGGTGTCATCTGCAAATATAGAAATTCTACCTTGTAATCCCACTCCAAGGACATTAATAGACATATTGAAAAGAAGCAGACCCAGTACTGACCCCTGTGGTACCCCACTAGTAACTGTCACCCAACCAGAGTAAGTTCCATTGATACTCACCCTCTGCTTCCTGTCACTAAGCCAGTTGGTAACCCATTTTCATATGTCCTCCCCGCAGTCCCAGCATCCTCATTTTATGTACTAACCTTTTGTGTGGCACAGTATCAAAAGCCTTAGAAAAGTTCAGATATACAACATCCACAGCTTCACCCCTATCCAATCTATAACTGACCTCCTCATAGGAGCTGATCAGACAGGACGGATCCTGACAGGACTGATCCTGCATAAACCCATGTTGTTACTGTGTCAGAAGGTTATTTTCATTAAGATATCCAGATATCCTTCGGCAATCTCCGGCCCTGCCATAGAAGTATATGTAGGGGGCGTGTCGGCCGCAGCTTCGGCTGTGGTCGAAAACGCTCGGCTCCTGCATTGAGCAGGAACGAGCCGGGTCCCCGTACAGGAGATCGCGGGGGGCCCCAGCTGTCGGACCCCCCGCGATCTAACACTTATCCCTATGGTTAGGATAGGGGAAAAGTTGGTTTTTCCGTCCCATACCGGAGTTCTCCTTTAATAGAAGTAATTTGCAAATCTGTTTAACTTTCTGGAACCAGTTGATTTAAAAAAAAAAAAAAGTTTTCCACCGGAGTACCCCTTTAAATATTGGTACCACATTTGCTAAGCACCAGTCCTGTGGTAAGATCCCTGTCATTATAGAATCTTTAAATATAAGGAATAAGGGTCTGTCTAGCATAGTATTTAATTCTTGCAAAACTCTGGAATGGAAGCCATCTGGGCCTTGTGATTTGTGTTTTTTTTTATGTTACTAAGGCGGCACCTCACCTTTTCTTGGTTTAAACAGGTGAGATTTTACTGAGAATTTATTATGTTCCCTCTCCTGTTATCTGGCATTGGATTTTCCTTTGTAAATACAGTAGAGAAGTCAGTTTAGTAGATTGGCCTTTTCCTCATCCTCCTCCACCATTACCCCTATATTATTTCTTAAGGGGCCAACATTTTCAGCTTTAAATGTTTTATTATTTATGTAAGTAAAGAATATTTTGGGGTTCTTTTTACTTTATATGGCAATTCTTCTCTCTGCTGCAATTTTTGCTAGTTTTATTTCTTTTTTTTAGGTGTAGGGGCACTTTAAGGCTATCTCCATGCGGACATTTGGGGGCATTTATCATTGTCTTTAGAGCTGTTTTTGTGTGTAGATTTGTCCCTATTTAGGTGCATGACTGCACCTAAGACAATTTTTTGCGCTTTTTCGATTTACATTTTTTTCTTTTTTTCTTAAAGAGCATACAGACCAGCTGTTAAGGGTTAGTCTTGTGCAGTGGTAATGAATTAATCTGCAGTAGATAAAGGAATCTCAACAAGGTAGCGGCATGCAGGATGCATTTCGGCCAGCTCGTGGCCTTCATCAACTGATCAGTTGATGAAGACTATGAGCTGGCCGAAACGCGTACTGCATGTCGCTACATGTTACATCTATGCTTTTGATGTGAATAAACACTTGAGGTGATTCAAGCATTTATCGTGAGTGCTGGGATTCCTTTACCTACTGCAGACAATGACCTATCCGCGAGCACCACACTACATGTAGGAGTGCCGACTCCTTCTACCTCTGCCTATCTGTAATTAATTTATCAACTGCAACTTTCGCAAACAGCCCAGACTTAGCGTAGCTTTTTGGTGTATGTGAAGAGTGAAATTTCAGAAAATGTGTATCCTCCACAAAATTTATCAAATGCCCTGCGACCATTTAATAAATTTACCACAAAAAAACTTGCAAAAAAAAATGTACTAAATCACACACATCTTAGTAAATGCCCTCCATTGCCCCTGAATGCAGAGCGCTGGCAAAACATGCCAGCACAGGACCCCTTGAGAATGCACCAACTTATAGATGGCAACGCGCTCCGTGCGGAGTCCGCAGAAAGAATTGACTGAAATTCTGCTACGTGAAACGCCCAGCAGAATCCCATTGAAATTAATGGGACTCTGCTTCTGCGGAATCTCCGGGCGGAATTTCACACGGAAATTCTGCCACGTTAACATAGCCTAAGGGTCATAGAGTAAAAGTCTCTCTTTTTTTTTCCTGGCCTTCACAGCTGTTCTCATAACAGGGAGCAACGCCAAATAACGGGTCCCGGCGTTTCCCATTTACTATTATGGGGGCCACTGAGCGCCTTTATGAATAGCGGGAGAAAAAGATTGCACAAACAGTAAGTTCTCTCCCGCTATTCTGCCCGTCTCTCCCCACGGCCGTCATACTGCCGTGTACTAATGGCAGTGGGAAAGAAGCCTTATATTGTCACATAAAGTATGCACAGAATTGAGTGTGCTATCTCTAACACTGCAGAATTCCATTGGCTTCATTACTAGCAAATTTGGCATACAAGATTTTAATAGTGAATGCTAAATTAAGATACAAATGGAATTTTTTAAACACTAAGCCAGGTCAAACTAGTGCAGAAAACAAAGGCAGTGTATTCTGAAGGTTGTACTTTTGTCCAGCTGTGTGCTGGTGACATGTCGCCCTGACTCACTCCACACCTATTGATTAGTCAGACCCAGATGCATACCTTACATTGATTCACTGGGAGATAGCCTTTAGTACACAAACATGTAAAACAAGGTATTTCCTTCTGCAGCCTGTAATGGCAACTGGCACAGTCCAATAGGACGCACCCGTTTTTGTTTTTTTTTGCCTTGAATTCCAGCAACACTAAACAAATTAAGTTAAAGCTAAAAGTAGCAGAGTTTATCAGAGTGCATGGACATACATGAATGCAAAGGTTAACATTAGGTTACTGCACTTTTTGTGGTATAACTAGTAGTTCTTATGACGTCTTCAATATCATTCTGTGCCTTTAAAATGTTTAAAAAACTTCTTTAACCCCATTTTGGCCTTAAGGACTCGCCTTCTAAAAATCATAACTCTTTTATATTTTCATCCACAGACTAGTATGAGGGCTTGTTTTTAGCGCACCAGTTGTCCTTTGTAATGACATCACTCATTATATCATAAAATGTATGGCGCAACCAAAAAACACTATTTTTGTAGGGAAATTAAAAAGAAAAACACAATTTTGCTAATTTTGGAAGGTTTCATTTTCACGCCGTACAATTTACGGTAAAAATGACATGTGTTCTTTATTCTGAGGGTCAATACGATTAAAATGATACCCATTATTACATACTTTTCTATTA
Source organism: Hyla sarda (assembly GCF_029499605.1). Taxonomy (NCBI): domain Eukaryota; kingdom Metazoa; phylum Chordata; class Amphibia; order Anura; family Hylidae; genus Hyla; species Hyla sarda. The sequence goes on along the minus strand of NC_079191.1, from coordinate 98,786,273 downwards.
TTGTTGCGCTTAAAAAAAATCACAAACTTTTAAACCAAATTAGTACGTTTATAATCCCTTTATTTTGATGACCTCTAACTTTTTTATTTTTCCGTATAAGCGGCGGTATGGGGGCTCATTTTTTGTATTGTTAGGACTAAAAAGAGAAAGAAATAATGAACACAAATGATACCTTACATTTTCAAATGTGTATACTGTTGCTAAACATGGTTACTAGATGGCATTAAGCAATATAAATTAACCAACAAAATGTAAAGTATATAAAATCTACAGTAAAATTACAAAATCTATTAATAACTGCAGATTGTTGAGCCACTTAGAAAATGTGTATTATATTTGGTGTCAAGGTTAAAAATGTGGGTGTTTATATTAGGACTCCATAGAATTACCCCGTAGAAGTGTGGAATTAAATAATGAATGATGTCATGTGATTTCAGATGAATGTGTCATTTCCTGTTTAAAATCATTAAAGTTTGTTCATATAGGGAATGTTTTTTGTTTTTGTCTGGCAAGAACAATATTTCACAGCAGTTCAGAGAATTGCAAAGCACAAAACCTGTGCAGAGGAAAATTTGACCAATTGCCCATAGCAACCAATCAGATCACTACTTTCATTTTTCAGAGGCCCTTTAAAAAATGAAAGAAGCAATCTGATTGGTTGTTATGCGCAACTAGTCCACTTTTACTCTGCACAGGTTTTGATAAATCTCCCCCACTTGTCCTATACTAAAAAACGAATGTTTCTATGCTGGTGTGGATAAGGTTGCCTTAAGTCCATTGGAAGATGAAGAGCAAGAATGTATTGCAGGTGCATACAGGAGGGAAAATGGGGGAAGTGAATAAAATGAGGGGTGGGGGATAGAGTGGATAGAAAAAAAAGTGTCTGATGTGTCCAGTTTGGTGATATCAATAAAGGGGGCGAAAAAGTGGGAAAATAGAGAACTCCCCAGGCTCATTGGAGCCTAAAAAAATGTATAAACGTAAAAGAGAACAGATACGTGCACTCACCGTGCCCTCCCCTATGTTTCCTCTCTGCCTTTCAAAAATGTATCAAATGTCAGTAACGCTTGGAGGACTATGGAACAATTCTCCTGAAAAAAAGGTTTTTAGGATTATATATCTTCTTCTTTTATAACATGAGCTGAATTGGGATGCACTGATAGAATCATCACGACACTTCCTGGGAGTGTGGAATGACATTTTTGGAAGGTTTGAATATTTTTTGGCATGGATTTTTTTCCAATATAGATTTTGAAAAGTATACTTTGTACATGTTACACATTCTTTAGCCTGGTTGGGAGCTAGCCCTATTGGGGAAATGTCATTCCCCATAAATGATATTAGAAATGAGAGAGCGCTAACATTCAATCTTTAGGCTTCCCTCAGGCGTTGGCCAATACTAATACTGCTTGGGGTTTGCAAATATTGATACGAACACAGTAGTTACCAGAACAGTATACTCTATTTAATATGTCTCTATTGAAATGCTGACAGTATTTACATAGGTCAGCATGAATACCATTGTCTCCCAGCAATAACTGTTCATATGAGGGGCTATATTTTTGTCTGCATATTTGTCCTTGTGTTTTACAGAACATAATGAAATTGTGCTTAGGGCATTATAAGTCAGCTTCAATATTAGTTGTAAGTAAAGTCCATGTAATAAGTCAATAAATATAAATATGGCTGTGCACATACAGCTTCTTAGTATGGGACCATGTGGTTTTTGTGCAAAGGTGTATAGGCTCTGGTGGGTTCTGGTGGTATATGGAGAGGTATTTTCCCCTATTATTATTACTTTTAGGGGAGAATATCTCCATGCATATGGAGTTTGATGGAACATACCATAATTTATTCTCCCAGACTTAATAATGTAGTGGGATGCAACAGAAAAAGTCCCATCTGCCTCAGTATGAAAGGCATATGGAGGCCTCTATAGCAGCCCTACTTTGTACAAAATAAGTGCATGAGTCCTAAAGGAGGAGTGGATTACCTTCTGTCTACTCCCTCCATTTGACACATCACTCATGAACTAGCAACAGTATCCTGCATTTCCTGTGGTGCACAAGTACAGAAGATATTGTGAGCATTGGAGTTTTTCTGTATCACTGTTCTTAAGTCAATGCATGTAAAGACAAAAAAAAGTGGAGGCACTATCTAGTGCTGTTATCCTTAACCCCTTAAGGACCCAGGGCATATGGGAACACCCTGGCTCCCTGGTACTTAAGGACCCAGGGCGTACCTGTATGCCTGTGGGAATTCCAGTCCCCGCCGCGTGCCGGTAGGGGATCGGACCATGATGCCTGCTGAAATCATTCAGCAGGCATCCCATGCAAATCCCGAGACCCCCCATGTCGGCGATTGCCGCAGATCGGCAGTGAATTAACACCGGCGATCTGCGGCGATTCCGGTCATACGGGTCATGTGTGACTCGATTACCCGAAGACACATGGTGATCGGGGGTGTAGAAAGCACCCCCAATCACCTCAAGTATCAATGGGCAGGTGGCGATTTAGTCACACCCCCCCCCCCCCCCAGGAGCACTGCTATTGGTCGGACGACTGTCCGACCAATAGCAGCCGGCAGAGGAGGGGTATAGTATCCCCTTCTCCCAGCTATGCTTGCCCACCATGTTCAATCAGCGGGCAGAGGTGTGAGAGAGAGCCAGGGACCCCCCCTCTGCCAAGATCTGAGTCCCTCAGGGCTGAAGAAAAGTCTGTAGTGCAGGGTGAGTTTACAGTAAAGGGATGGGTAGGAGGTTAAAAAAAAAAAGAAAAAATTATTTTTTCCTGACCCCCTAATAGGTCCTCAAGCAGACCCGGGCCCTAATGCATTTGCCAACCCCCCCCCCCCCCCTTTTTTTTGGGCAGCAGTTTTTTTTTCCCATATACAAACGTTACACCAAGCACACACAATAAATACTTCCCCATCATAGATCACTTTAAGGCCAAATTTTTGGAGGCCTACGTAACACTCAGGGAGCTCTCAGTAAATGAGTCTTTTATCAGTTTTAAGGGAAGACTCATCTTCCGCCAGTATATTCTCTCGAAGTGGGCGCAGTATGGCATGAAACTCTACAAACTTCGTGCGAGTAGCTCCGGGTACACTTACAAGTTTAGAGTATATGAGGGAGAAGATTCCTGTATGGAACCCCCAGAATGTCCCCCCACTCTGGGTGTTAGCGGGAAAATCATTTGGGACCTTGTGCACCCATTGCTGGATAAGGGTTACCACCTTTACGTGGACCACTTTTATACCAGCATCCCTCTGTTCATATCCCTTGCCGCCAGATCCACGTCCGATTGTGGGACCATGCGGAAGAACCAGAGAGGCCTCCCTCTAAATTTTCTCCAGACACCTATGCCCAAGGCTGAGTCCCGTGCCCTTACCCATAAAAACTTATTGCTAGTCAGGTATAAGGATAAGAGGGATGTCCTTATGCTGACCACAATTCATGGTAACGGCAGCTCACCTGTCCCTGTGGAGGTACCACAACAACGGTCCTCAAGCCTGATTGTATTCTGGGCTACAATCAGTATATGGGGGAGTTGATCTCTTTAATCAAGTCCTCAAGCCATACATGGCCATGTGGAAAACACTGGTATGGTACGAAAAAGTTGCGGTCTACTTGGTACAGGTTGCCATGTACAACTCTTTTGTACTGTCCCAGCACGCTGGCAACACAGGGACATTCCTCCAGTTCCAAGAAGAAGTCCTAAGGGCCCTGATCTTTAGCGACCGGGAAACAGCAGGCCGGAGTTCCCAAGACAATGGAAATATAGGAGCCAGGTGAGGTCCCCCACACTGAAAAGAAGGGACGATCCCAGAAAAAATGCAGAGTGTGTCACAAGAGGGGGATACGGAAGGACACCACCACTCTGTGTGACACTTGCCCCGATCATCCGGGCCTCTGCATTAAGGATTGCTTCAGGGAGTATCACACTTCCATGGAGTACTAAATTTTCCTATTGCATTTTAATTTTCCATAATTTGACCCCAATGTACCAAGTCCAGAGTACATTCCAATTTTTAACCCCCATAAACTACTAAATTGCCCCCCAAAAATGTTTCATAAAAAAAAACAAAGACCCTGATAAGACCTCTGGGGATATTTTTCCAAAAATGGGTCATGGGTCACTGAGTCACTATCATCGGGGACTTTTTTATGTTGCCTCAAATGCGCAGCGCTCTCTCTCCACCTGAGCGGTAAGCGCATTTGAGGAAACAGGTTAGGGACGGCCACACACATCACATTCCCAGAATGATGATTCAGAGCATAGGGTTTGGGATGGGCATATTTTTTTGTTTTGGCTATGCTCTGGGTCATCATTCTGGGAACATAACCTGTTTTATGATTTTACGTCCCACTGTACCCCATTTTAGTAATTTATCCCATGTAATGCTCCTTGAGGGGGGGGTCCCACTGTTCTGGTTCCATAGGCAGCTATGTAAATGCTCAAGGCCCCTGACTGCGCTCCTGCTCTTCCAAGACCGGTATGCACCCGAGCTGTTTATGTCCAGATATGAGGTATGTCCTTACTCCAAAGAAATGTACTTACAAATTTACGGTGACATTTTCTCGTGTTACCACTTGTGAAAATGAAAAATTTGGGGGTAACCCCAGCATTTTAGTGTAAAAAAATCTAATTTTTCCTTTTCACATCCCACTTTAATGAACATTTATCAAACACCTGTTGGGTGTTAAGGCTCGCTGTACCCCTTGTTACGTGCCTTGAGGGGTGTAGTTTCCAAAATAGTATGCCATGTGTTTTTTTTGTTTTTTTTGCTGTTCTGGCATCATAGGGGCTTCCTAAATGTGATATGCCCTCCCCCCCCATTTCAGCAAAATTTGCAAATGTGTCTCCTTATCTTCTGAGCATTGTAGTGCACCCGCAGTGCACTTGACGTCCACACATGGGGTATTTCCATATTCAGAAAAGATGGGGTTACAAATTTTGGGGGGCATTTTCTCCTATTAACCCTTGTAAAAATGTAACATTTAGGGAAAAAACTGCAATTTAGTGGAAAAAAAAACATTAAAACATCCAAAGTCGTCAAACATCTGTGGGGTGTTAAGGCTCATTGTTCCCCTTGTTACATTCCTTGAGGGGTATAGTTTCCAAAATAGTAGGCCATGTGTTTTTTTTCTGCTGTTCTGGCACCATAGGGGCTTCCTAAATGCGACATGCCCCCAAAAATCATTTCAGCAAAATTTGCTTTCCAAAAGCCAAACGTGACTCCTCTTCTGAGCATTGTAGTGCGCCAGCAGAGAACTTGACGTCCACAAATGGAGTATTTCCATACTCAGAAGAAATGGGGTTACAAATTTTGGGGGGCATTTTCTCCTATTACCCCTTGTAAAAATGTAAAATTTGGGGGGAAACCAACATTTTAGTGGAAAAAAATAATCATTTACACATCCAACTTTAATGAAAAGTCGTTAAACACCTGTGGGGTGTTAAGGCTCACTGTACCCCTTGTTACGTTCCTCGAGGGGTTTAGTTTCCAAAATAGTAGGCCATGTGGGATTTTTTTGCTCTTCTTGGGCCTTAGGGGCTTCCCAAATGTGACATGCCCCCCCAAAACCATTTCAGCAAAATTTGCTTTCCAAAAGCCAAATGTGACTCCTTCTCTTCTGAGCATTGTAGTGCGCCTGCAGTGCACTTGATGTTCACACATGGGGTATTTCCATACTCAGAAGAGATGGGGTTACAATTTTGGGGGAGAATTTTCTCCTATTACCCCTTGTAAAAATGTAAATTTGGGGGAAAACTAGCATTTTAGTTAAAAAAAAACCTCCCTCTCCAAAATCCCACTGTCGCTTCTTCCCTTCTGAGCCTTGCAGTGCACCCACAGAGCACTTGACATACATATATGAGTTATTTCCTTACTCGAGAGAAATTGGGTTACACATTTTAGGAAGATTTCTCTCCTTTCAAAAACTGGGTCTACAAGAACATGCGTGTGTAAAAATGAAGATTTTGAATTTTCTCCTTCAATTTGCTGCTATTCCTGTGAAACACCTAAAGGGGTAACAAACTTTTTGAATATCATTTTGAATACTTTGAGGGGTCATTTATGGGGTATTTCTAATATGAAGGCCCTTCAAATCCACTTCAAAACTGAATTGGTCTCTGAAAAATTTCGATTTTGAAAATGTTGTGAAAAATTTGAAAATTGATGCAGAACTTTGAAGCCCTATGATGTCTTCCAAAAGTAAAAACATGTTGACTTTATGATGCAAACATAAAGTAGACATATAGTATATGTGAATCAATATATAATTTATTTGGAATATCAATTTTCCTTCTAAGCAGAGAGCTTCAAATTTTGGAATTTTTCACCAAGAAATGATGCAAGTATTGATGAAATTTTACCACTAACATAAAGTAGAATATGTCACGAAAAATCTATCTCGGAATCAGAATGAAAAGTAAAAGCATCTTAGAGTTCTTAATGCTTAAAGTGACAGTGGCCTGATGTACAAAAAAATGGCCAGGTCCTTAAGGTGAAAATGGGCTGGGTCATTAAGGGGTTAAAAACCGGTGTCCTGAAGTAGAGTGGTTTATATACTGGAGGCTAGCACCTGAGAACCAACCGGAGCCCTAGACAAATGGAAGCTGAATGGCGCTCATCGGCTTATCGCAATTAACCATAATATAGACCATGGAGGGAAAACCATAAAAGTGTTTATTAAAACTTAGGAAAATGCATTTCAAAGGTATACCCCTTTCTTCACCGGGTCCGTTACATTAATACAATTCATACAGGTTTAAATAGTCATAGGAACACAGGGATACTATCTGCAATGCCAGTGATGATGTCATGACTTTCATTTTGCCTAAAGGGGTACTCTGCCCCTAGACATCTTATCTCCTTATCCACTGGATAGGGGATAAGATGTTTGATTGCGGAGGTTCTTCCCCTGGGAGCCATCATGCCCCCTCCCATAGATATGAATGAAGGGGGGGGGGGGGCATGAAGTGACCACGGCGACCAAGATCCAGCCCGGAGATTGCTAGGGGTCCCAGCAGCCGGACCCTATCCTTTGGATACGAGAGGAGATGTCTAGGGGTCGAGTTCCCCTTTAAGTTAGCCAAACACATCAGATAATTGTTGTCTGAAACCACCAGGATCAGGCTAGACCAGATGACCAAGTGACATATATGGCAGTTTTCTAACTCCCCTCTGACAGCAGATATGAGCCTGAGGCTATGTTCACAGATCGTTTTTTCTTTGTCTTTTATATTAATACATGAAAGTTGTTTGGCCACTTAATTGGCCACTTTATGGCACAAAAGACAGGCCAAAAATTTATGTCTTTTTCCAGTTATTGAATTTAATGAAATTCAATGGCAAAACCACAGAAAATGCACTCAATGTATTACTTAACAGCTGTAATCTGAGAAAAAAGGTAGCTATTTATTGAGAAAAAATTAGGTCAAAAGTTTTAACCAGTCAGGGTCTCTTTGCTGAGATTCCTATTCTTCTCTAAATAGAGCCGGGAGAAGGGTGGGGGTCTTAGACTTATCTGTGTGACATGTTGAAAATCTTTTAAATGAAAGTAACACTTTAACCCCTTAAGGACCAAGCATTTTTCTGTTTTTACACTTTCGTTTTTTCCTCCTTACCTTTTAAAAATCATAACCCTTTCAATTTTGCACCTAAAAATCCATATGAGGGCTTATTTTTTGCGCAACTAATTCTACTTTGGAATGACATCAGTCATTTTACACAAAAATTTATGGCGAAATGGAAAAAAAAATCATTGTGCGACAAAATTGAAGAAAAAAACACCATTTTGTAAATTTTGGGGGCTTCTGTTTCTAGGCAGTACCTTTTTCGGTAAAAATGACATTTATCTTTATTCTGTAGGTCCATACGATTAAAATTATACCCTACTTATATAGGTTTGATTTCGTCGTACTTCTGGAAAAAATCATAACTACATGCAGGAAAATTTATACATTTAAAATTGTCCTTTTCTGACCCCTATAACTTTTTTATTTTTCCACGTACAGGGTGGTTTGAGGGCTAATTTTTTGCGCCGTGATCTGAAGTTTTAATCGGTACCATTTTTATTTTGATTGGACTTCTTGATCGCTTTTTATTCCTTTTTTTATGGTATGAAAAGTGACCAAAAATACTCTATTTTGGATTTTGGATTTTTTTTGCGTGTACGCCATTGACCGTGCGGTTTAATTAATGATATATTTTTATAGTTCAGACATTTACGCACGCGGCGATACCACATATGCTTATTTTTATTATGGTTACATATTTTTTATATGGAATTTGGGAAAAGGGGGTGATTTAAACTTTTAATAAGGAAGGGGTTAATGTGTGTGTTTTTAAACTTTTTTTAAACTTTTTTTTTTTACACTTTTAGTCCCCTTAGGGGACTTTTAGGAGGAATCATTAGATTCCTCATACAGATCATTGTGGTTTCATAAAACCACAATGATCTGCGTGCTCTGCGGTCGATTGATAAAGCCTGGCCCTGCCATGCTTTATCATTCAGAGAACCGGAGCCGCCGCAGCAGGAGAGGTAAGCCCTCAGGCTACCTCAGTAGTGGATCGCTCCCCCGCGATCGCGCTGCGGGGGTGGGCGATACACCCCACTGGACCACCAGGGACTGTATACAGGCACCTTTAGACGCCGCTGTCAACTTTGACAGCGGCGATCTAAAGGGTTAATAGCCGGCCGCAGCGATCGCCGCATGTCGGCTATTAACGCCGGCCCCCAGCTACAAGAATCAGCTGGGGGCTGGCCGGTATGACGCGGGCTCGAGTCGGGAGCCTGCGCCATACCCCGGTAACGGCCATTGGACAAGTATAGACGTCCATGGTCGTTATCGGGTTAAACACATTAAATTAATCCTATTATTCTACAGTACTGATCAAGAGTATGGCAAAAAGGTACTATATGGTAGTTGACAACTGTCTCATAGATGGGAGAGGGGAATTTATTATTATGTCTGGAGGGATTTTGGCTATTTATGTTGCAATGATTTGGCAAATTTATTGTGATTTTGCTAACACAACTGGCCTCCTTACATCTCAAACCCATGCCACCTTCAACCACATTAAGGCTTGGTTTTACATATGCCTGGGTTCGGAAAAGTTTCCCTCTGGCGTGCACTGGAGAGAAACTGGTGCTAGAACTGATCCCATTCATTTCAATAGGACAGTTCACAATCATCCAGCATTTCTATTTTGACTGCGGATGGTTGAACATGCTGGAGGGTACCGGACAGGGGAACGCAGCATCCAGAAACAATGCACACCAGATGACATACAACTGATACATGTTATCATCAGTCATGGCATCAATTGCGTCAAGATCTAGGCTGAGTCCACCTGTGCCGGACATATGTTAGCCAAGCCTTGGAAAACTGCCTGTGCTGACTGCAGAAAGTTATCATAGCCAAAGTTACCAAATGTCGTGCAACAAAATCATGACTTTGGTGCACGACAGACAAAATACCACAAAACATGCTAACCCACCCCTCTCCAAAATTTGGTAATCCCTCCTTGTCTTGTAAAAGGTAGACAAAAGAAAAGATCAGCAGAGATCTCTGTACTGTTCCTTGTTAAATCACCCAATATAGTATAGGGCAAGATCACATACATGGATCATATAAGCCATAGGATCAAACCCCATGAAATGTGATATAGGTGAACACTTACCAATAAGCGTTTTTCTTTTAAGACATATAAAATCTACAGAATTATTGTTGGAAAATGTGCAGATTTCAGTAGATATTGTACATAGTATAAAGTACAAACTGGAAAGAGTCATTTCAGCAATGCTGCCACATTTCCAGCCTCTTCATATCAACATATACGTCAGTCCCTCTGCAATGATACAATGCTGTCATATAGTAAGTAGATAGGCAGCACGTTATTCCTTTGTTTTCATTGGAAGTCAGCTACATTTTCCTCAGGCAAAATAGAGTCTGTGTATAGAAAAACAGGAAAACTGAGTGATTGGAATTCATGAAACTGAGGTCTGCTCTATCACATGGGATGTCAGCAACTGAAGTCAATTACTGGCACGGCATGATCTCCATGTGATGCAGGTGATCTCAGCGTCATGAATCCCAGCCAGCTGTTGGATTACTTGACCATATTTATCTGATACATAGGAGAATCAAGTTTGTTTTTTGTTGCCAAATCTGTCAAATCTTCTCAAATAAAGCTCGGTCAAACAGATCTATATCTGTGGAAATGAGAACTCAGCAGGGGTATACTATGTAACTGATAAGCATAGCACATAGGATCAGTGGAATAACAGCGAGCCATTCTAGAAAAAGTTTTTACTACATATAAGTCATAAAGAAAGGTGATTAATATCAGGATGACTTTGGTTTCAAGTCTGCATATGCTATAACACATCAACACATTAAAATTACACCAATGCCAGAGATAATGAAGATAATGGATCCAGAGCTTGGATAAAGGAACTTCCAAAGTTTATTGCAGCAATATAAAAAAAAAGATCTACCCAGCAGTGATATATCCAAACCTGTCATCACTTTCATGCTGCCTAAACCACATGTCATCAGGGTGGTCCTTGACAGCTTCTCTCCTCACCCTCAAATCTTGATTGATAGATTTCTCCATATTTGGGTCTAAAGATAGATCTATCAATCAAGGCCACCCGGCAGAGATAAGCCAAAACAAATAAGCTCAGAAATTAAGTTATATGTGATATAACAAAAAAAAAATATATTAAACACGCGAAGAAAGGAAGGTGCAAAAAGGCATGGGAAGCCAAGACAACAACTGAAATCTATCAGTAATTAAAAAGCAATCCAGCCCCTTTCAATGCAAATTAATGTCATCTGGTTCAGTCCCAACTGATGGCTACCAAAAGGTCATATTGCCAGAGTGTTAAACAAGACACATCTCATAATAAGTTAGCAAAAAGCTGTCTCAAGACCTTCCCAACCTAATTGTTGCATAACAGCGATGATGTTGGTTACAGGCACATTTTTAAGCTTCTGAATGTTTCAGTGAGCACTGTTGGGGCCATAATACAGAAGTGGAAAAACAACCATTTCACTATAAATGTGTCTCTGTATGCCATGTAAATGGCCTGGCTGTTGATTAATATTTGTGCCTTATCAATAGTTATCTTTTCATGACTGTTTGTTGTCCAGTATTCTTTCTTTGTTAGGCTGGGTCCACACTACGTTTTGTCCCATACGGGAGCGCATACGGCAGGAGGGAGCTAAAACCTCGCGCTCCCGTATGTGACCGTATGCGCTCCCGTATGCCATTCACTTCAATGAGCCGACCGGAGTGAAACGTTCGGTCCGGTCGGCTCATTTTTGCGCCGTATGCGCTTTTACAACCGGACCTAAAACCGTGGTCAACCACGGTTTTAGGTCCGGTTGTAAAAGCGCATACGGCGCATAGGCCCGCGAGGAGCAGTTTGGTGTAATATGACTGCCCCTTTACCCCTTTAACCCTACCCTATTTAAAGGGGGTACTCCAGTCCTAATACATCTTATCCCCTATCCAAAGGATAGGGGATAAAATGTCTGATCTAGGGGGTCCCCCCGCTGGGGACCCCCGCAATCTCTCATGCAGCACCCACCTGTGTGAGCTGTATGCCAGCGCTGGAGGCTCCAAGCCTGAAACCTCACGACTATGGGGCCAGAGTATCGTAACATCATGACCCAGCCCCATGTGACGTCACACCCGCCCCCTCAATGCAAGTCTATGGGAGTGGGCATGATGGCCATCACACCCCCTCCCAAAGACTTGCATTGAGGGGCCGGGCGGGATGTCACACAGGAGGGGAGTCGTGACATCATGATACTCCGGCCCCGTAGTCGTGAGGCTTCAGACTCGGAGCTTCCAGTGCTGGCGTGTAGCTCACACAGGTGGGTGCTGCATGAGAGATTGCAGGGGTACAGTGTCCATTTTAGGGCATCGTCAGTCGTCAACTGTACCTCCGTCCTCCATCAGGAAAAACAGCGTCCCGCCTCCTGCCTCGGACCAATCTCCGTCAGGCGTCAGCCGCAACTTCCTCCTCCCTCCTTTGTCATCCTAAACTCTCCGTCATCCCTCAGACGAAAAACCTTTCTGGCGTGTAGCAGAGTCGAATCAGTGTCGGCTCTCTGTAAACTGGTTCTGCTGTACATGCTATTCAATGTTGGCTCTGTTATACAGTGCTGTGCAGTGTTGGCTCTGCTGTGCGGCAGGAAGTTGTGTCTGAGGGAGAATCGTCTGAGGCATGACAGCGTTTTGGATGAGGGACTTTCGGATGAGGGAGGAGGGAGTTGTGGCTGAAGGATGACAGCAATTGGTGTGAGGGAGGAGGTGGGATGCCGTTTCGCCTGACGGAGGACGGAATTGTGGCTGACGACTGATGCCGATTGGTCCGAGGGAGGAGGCGAGACGCTGTTTTGCCTGACGGAGGACAAAGTTGCAGCCGACAGCTGACGGCCATTGGTCCGAGGGAGGAGGCGGGACACTGTTTTGCCTGAAGGAGGACGGAGTTGCGGCTGATGACTGATGGCGATTGGTCCAAGGGAGGAGGCAGGACGCTGTTTTGCATGACGGAGGACATAGTTGCCGCTGACAGTGATTGGTTCGAGGGAGGATGTGGGACTCTGTTTCACCTGAGGGAAGACGGAGTTGCGGCTGACGACTGATGGCGATTGGTCTGAGGGAGGAGGTGGGATGCCATTTCACCTGACGGAGGACGGAGTTACGCCTGACGACTGACGATGTCCTAAAATGGACACTGTATCGGGTCCCCAACGGCAGGACCCCACAATCAGACATCTTATTCCCTATCCTTTGGATAAGGGATAAGATGTCTTATGGTCGGAGTACCCATTTAAATTATGGTCACTTAATTTAAAAAGCATTTAACCTTAAATTACCCCTCTGCCCCTTCTTTTTTATCCTATGGAAAGCACACATACCTGTGATTTGTGACTGCTGCAGTTCTTTAGCTTCTCACCTTAAGAAAATAGGCTCACTCATATAGCAAAGCTTAAAGCCTGTATCTTGGACCAGGAACAAGGCTCGTTGTGTGGCCCTTTCTTGCCAGTGTTGAAAAACTCCTCCAGTTTTCTAAGAGGCTCTAATACGTTAGGAGCAATAAAGCCCATTCTCTTTTGGCCTGTCAACTCCAAGTTACCCCTTTTCATAGCACCATATGGTACCCTGACAAAAAAAATATATTTTCTTTTTCTTTTATAGAGCTGGCTACATCCATCCTTATGCTTTCATGGCGTTTGAGGTTCTTTTATTTTATGATCCCATATACTTCTTCTCCCTTCCACTGCCTATGTATGTCAGGTAAAGACAACCTAGCATACACTTTCCCTTTAAGGACATGCACCGTAAATGCATGGCGCTGCAGCGATCTCACTGATGTTTGCCATTAACCCCTCAGATGCTGTGATCAATACAGATCCCAGCATCTGCAGCAGTGAGGCACTTTAAAGGGCTGAATGCCTGCGACACTGCTGCAGGAATCAGATCAGCCAAGATGGAGGGTGGAGGTCCCCTCACCTGCCTCCACCGCTCTCCTGCGATCTTCTGCTCTGAGCTGCCTTTCAGCAGAGCAGAAGATCGACGATAATACTGATCAGTGCTATGCCTATGCAGAGCACTAAACAGTATTAGCAATCTGATGATTGTTATAAATAGTGTAAGTTAAATGTAAAAAAAAAAATAATTTTAAAGTGGGAAAAAAAGTTTAAAAAAAGCCCCTCCCCTCATTTTAATAAAAAATTTTTTTTATAAATAATAAACATATTTGGGATCACCACATATGTAAATGTCCGAACTATAAAAATATAAACCATATATAGTAGATAATGAATGCACTCACCACACCGGAGTCGTAGCTTGTCAAAACAGCACGGTTCTTTATTCAAGATTTGTAATGCTTCGGTCTTTGCAAGCTGGATAAGGCTGGGTTCACACTACGTTTTTCAACTAAGGTTCCCGCATACGTTTTCTATCAAAAACCGTATGGGGAAAAACGGATGGAACAGTATGGGAAAAAGTAAACCGTATGGGTTTTTAAACAGTATACTGTTTTTAAAAGTGCATACTGTTCCGTCCGTTTTTGTAGAAAAAAAACCCATACGTTTTTGAAAATTTTGTCCATTTTTAATGGGAGGGGTCTTGGGTGGGGACTTTAGGATTCAAATGCGCATGTGCAAAGTAAAAACGTATACGTTTTTCCCGTATGGAACCGTATAGATGTGCGTTTCCCATTGACGTCCATGTTAAAATAAACGTATGCGGTTGCAGTACGGTTTTTAAACCGGAGACAAAATCGTGGTCAACCACGGTTTTGACTCCGGTTTAAAAACCGTACTGCAACTGCATACGTTTTTTTTAACATGGACGTCAATGGGAAACGCACATCTATACGGTTCCATACGGGAAAAACGTATACGTTTTTACTTTGCACATGCGCATTTGAATCCTAAAGTCCCCACCCAAGACCCCTCCCATTAAAAATGGACAAAATTTTCAAAAACGTATGGGTTTTTTTTCTACAAAAACGGACGGAACAGTATGCACTTTTAAAAACAGTATACTGTTTAAAAACCCATACGGTTTACTTTTTCCCATACTGTTCCATCCGTTTTTTTCCCCGTACGGTTTTTGATAGAAAACGTATGCGGGAACCTTAGTTGAAAAACGTAGTGTGAACCCAGCCTAACACAGACAGGATCCTGTCTGTGTTATCCAGCTTGCAAAGGCCGAAGCATTACAAATCTTGAATAAAGAACCGTGCTGTTTTGACAAGCTACGACTCCAGTGTGGTGAGTGTATTCATTATCTACTATATATATATATATGGACTGTACTACGATGCTGTCTGTGAATGGCACCCCATACCACAACAGTATATTCCAGATTGCTCCTGTACAAAGTAGGCTAGCAGTGCCTAGTGCATTTTTCTCTATTTACTTGCATATAAAAATATAATGTTAATGATCCCGAACGGTGAATGGCGTAAAAGTAAAAAAAAAGTCAAAAATTTCTGCTTTTTGGTCACATCACATTGCAAAAAATAAAAAGCGATCAATAAGTCACATATAAGCAAAAGTGGTACTTAAAAAAAATTACAGACTATGGCGCAAAAATGAGCCCCCATACATCCCCGTAAACTGAAAAATTAGAAAGTTAGAGGTGGTCAAAATAGGGCAATATTAAACGTACTGATTTTTAAAAGCAGTACAATAATAGAAAAGTATATAATCATGGGTATCATTTTAATTGTATTGACCCACAGAATAAAGAAAACATGTCATTTTTACCATACAATGTACAACGTTAAAATGAAATCCCCCCAAATTTGCTAAATTGTAACTTTACTTTACATTTCCTTACACAAAAATAATTTTTTGTGTTTACCATACATTTAAGGGTAAAATGAGTGATGTCATTACAAAGTTCAATTGGTCACACAAAAAACAAGCCTTCATATGGGTCTGTGAATGGAAATATAAAAGAGTTATGGATTTTTGAAGGCGAGGAGGAAAAAACGAAAATGCAGAAATAAAATTGCAGGTTGATCTGTATAGACCTTTATATATGCTGATTGACCTCCTTTAGACCTTTAAGCTGCCTATTACACTCTTAGTACATTGGTAAGTAAGATGATTTTCCCCCTAACCACCTTCTGACTTCTCACATTATTGTTTACAATTGCATTGTTTTCTGTTTGATTTGCCACCTTGCCTTTTCCTGCTTGCAGTAGACTGCTTATAACCTATTCCAATTACTTTCTTGTGTTACTGTCATATCTCTATTTTTGTTGCTTTCCATAATAAAGTTATACAGTTATAACAGTTATACAAAAAAAAAATAATAATTGGTGCATGTGGGTTTGTAGAGGTCTACACTTTTTGGAAGAATAAGGGCTTTTCAGTTTACTTTCTTAATCTTTATTTTTTTCCCCTCTGTGAATGATGACAACCCTTGGTTAGTGGTACAGAATATGTTGGCATTATTTCATCTGTTTATAAATAAAACAAATAAATAATAAAACACTATGTGGGCACAGCATGGCAGGGGACACGTTGTCTATGTGTTCCCTGCTGTCCTCATAAATAGATCACTGACAATAGTCATCTTATGGTAACAAGCCAGTGATCTGTATACATGAACAGACGTAGACACAGACGGGAAGGGGTTAATTTGAAATCCTTTCAGCTCACATGGGAATACATAGCAGTCAGATTTTATTATGTTTTCTTTTCTAGATTTATGATAGAAGCCTTAGCTTATATTTTATGCGCAACGAGGATTGATGACCGCTAAAGGCCATTCCAGATGGCTATAATACAGCCACATATTAGGGTCTAAGTTACAGCCCCAAAGCCCAGACATTACTAAGTTTAGTTCATTAAAACGGCAAAATGTTAGATCCGTAATACGAATTCTAAAATGCACCTATCTTACATGTACAGAATTTCTTTAAAGGGATACTCTGGCCCTGAAACATCTTATGTCTCACCGCGGGAGTCCCACCGCTGGGGACCCCCACAATCTTGTGTTCGCCACCCACCTGTTTGAGCTGCACGCCGCGGTGCCAGCTCACAAACAGCCGGGTGGCGACCATGGGCATGGAGTATGGTGATATCACGACTCCGCCCCCGTGTGATGTCACCCCACCCCCCACCCCCGCTATGCAAGTCTATGGGAGGGGGCGTGACGGCCCCTCCCATAGACTTGCATAGCAGGGGCGGGGGGTGACGTCACACGGGGGCGGAGTCGTGATATCACCATACTCCATCCCCATGGTCGCCACCCGGCTGTTTGTGAGCTGGCACCGCGGCGTGCAGCTCAAACAGGTGGGTGGCGAACAAAGGATTGCAGGGGTCCCCAGCGGCGGGACCCCTGCGGTGAGACATCTTATCCCCTATCCTTTGGATAGGGGATAAGATGCTTCAGGGCCAGAGTACCCCTTTAAGAGTTTGTGAGTCTCAGAAAGGAAACATCACATAGGGGTGAAGCAGAAAAGTCCATAGAGTGAAGGACATGTCTGACTTCAAACACTTTAAGACACATGACATTGACGCGGTATGCCAATCTTACAAGTTATCAATGTCAACTCTCATGTTCTGAAGAAAAACTGCAAATTGCTTTCTGGAATATTACAGCTAAACAAGTTAGGCCAGTTTTACTCAGCCTTTTATATGTTGACATACTTGTATGAAGCCTATTTTGGAACAAGTTGTAGTTTGTTGTTTATTTTTATCTTGCACCATTTTTTTGGGGTACGTATACCTTGATAATTAATATCTTCTTATTTTAAGCACAATGCATAACAAAAAACTATTCACCAATCACGCTTGTTGGGTTAGATAGAGTTTAGTCATGTTTTTACTATTTTGTTATTTTGCAACCCCCTATTTCTGGTGGGGAAATGGTTACTAAATTTAATTATAGGCATAACCTACATTATAAATTATTTCATGAAGGAATTAAAAGTAATTTTTTTTGTTTGGTCAGTGCTAAGATTACAGAAACATTCACAGGAATGGATCTGTTTAGGATCACCAAACCTAAAATACAGGCTGTCAGGTATCAAGTAGTTAAAGTTAAAGGGGTTATCCACCATAAGGTGATTTTAGTATGTACCTGCCAGACAGAAATGGACATGCTTAGGAAGGATCCTGTTACGCCGAGCGCTCCGGGTCCCCGCTCCTCCCCGGAGCGCTCGCAGCGTTCTCTCATTCGCAGCGCCTCGGTCAGACCTGCTGACCGGGTGCGCTGCGATATTACTCCCAGCTGGGATGCGATTCGCGATGCAGGACGCGCCCGCTCGCGATGCGCATCTCGGCTCCCGTACCTGACCCGTTCCCCGCCGGGTCTCTGCCATTTAAAGGGCCGCTGCGCCACTGATTGGCGCAGCAGGCCTAATCAGTATTCTCACCTGTGCACTCCCTATTTATACCTCACTTCCCCTGCACTCCCTCGCCGGATCTTGTTGCCATTGTGCCAGTGAAAGCGTTTCCTTGTGTGTTCCTAGCCTGTGTTCCAGACCTCCTGCCGTTGCCCCTGACTACGATCCTTGCTGCCTGCCCTGACCTTCTGCTACGTCCGACCTTGCTCTTGTCTACTCCCTTGTACCGCGCCTATCTTCAGCAGTCAGAGAGGTTGAGCCGTTGCTGGTGGATACGACCTGGTTGCTACCGCCGCTGCAAGACCATCCCGCTTTGCGGCGGGCTCTGGTGAATACCAGTAGCAACTTAGAACCGATCCACCAGCACGGTCCACGCCAATCCCTCTCTGGCACAGAGGATCCACCTCCAGCCAGCCGAATCGTGACAGTAGATCCGGCCATGGATCCCGCTGAAGTCCCACTGCCAGTTGTCGCCGACCTCACCACGGTGGTCGCCCAGCAGTCGCAACAGATAGCGCAACAAGGCCACCAGCTGTCTCAACTGACCATGATGCTACAGCAGCTATTACCGCAACTCCAGCAACAATCTCCTTCGCCAGCTCCTGCACCTCCTCCGCAGCGAGTGGCCGCTTCCGGCCTACGTTTATCCTTGCCGGATAAATGTTCCCTGCACTTGGAGATGATGTCGGACCAGTTTCCTACTGAAAGGTCTAAGGTGGCTTTCGTAGTCAGCCTTCTGTCTGGGAAAGCTCTGTCATGGGCCACACCGCTCTGGGACCGCAATGACCCTGTCACTGCCTCTGTACACTCCTTCTTCACGGAGATTCAAAGTGTCTTTGAGGAACCTGCCCGAGCCTCTTCTGCTGAGACTGCCCTGTTGAACCTGGTCCAGGGTAATTCTTCTGTTGGCGAGTACGCCATCCAATTCCGTACTCTTGCCTCCGAATTATCCTGGAATAATGAGGCCCTCTGCGCGACCTTTAAAAAAGGCCTATCCAGCAACATTAAAGATGTGCTGGCCGCACGAGAAATTCCTGCTAACCTGCATGAACTTATTCATCTGGCCACCCGCATTGACATGCGTTTTTCCGAAAGGCGTCAGGAGCTCCGCCAGGATATGGACTTTGTTCGCACGAGGCGGTTTCTCTCCCCGGCTCCTCTCTCCTCTGGTCCTCTGCAATCCGTTCCTGTGCCTCCCGCCGTGGAGGCTATGCAAGTTGACCGGTCTCGCTTGACACCTCAAGAGAGGACACGACGCCGCATGGAGAATCTGTGCCTGTACTGCGCCAGTACCGAACACTTCCTGAAGGATTGTCCTATCCGTCCTCCCCGCCTGGAAAGACGTACGCTGACTCCGCACAAGGGTGAGACAGTTTTTGATGTCAACTCTGCTTCTCCACGACTTACTGTGCCTGTGCGGATATCTTCCTCTACCCTCTCCTTCTCTGCTATGGCCTTCCTGGATTCCGGATCTGCAGGAAATTTTATTTTGGCCTCTCTCATCAACAGGTTCAACATCCCAGTGACCAGTCTCGCCAGACCCCTCTACATCAATTCTGTTAACAATGAAAGATTGGACTGTACCGTGCGTTACCGCACGGAACCTCTCCTAATGTGCATCGGACCTCATCACGAAAAAATTGAATTTTTGGTCCTCTCCAACTGCACTTCTGAAATTCTTCTTGGATTACCGTGGCTTCAATGCCATTCCCCAACCCTTGATTGGTCCACAGGAGAAATCAAGAACTGGGGTACTTCTTGTCTCAAGGACTGTCTTAAACCGGTTCCCAGTACTCCCTGCCATGACCCTGTGGTTCCCCCTGTATCCGGTCTTCCTAAGGCTTATATGGACTATGCTGACGTCTTTTGCAAGAAGCAAGCGGAGACTTTACCCCCTCACAGGCCTTATGACTGTCCTATTGACCTCCTCCCGGGTACTACTCCACCCCGGGGCAGAATCTATCCTCTGTCTGCTCCAGAGACTCTTGCCATGTCGGAGTACATCCAGGAAAATTTAAAAAAGGGGTTTATCCGCAAATCCTCCTCTCCTGCCGGAGCTGGATTTTTTTTTGTGTCCAAAAAAGATGGCTCCCTACGCCCTTGCATTGACTACCGCGGACTTAATAAAATCACGGTAAAAAACCGCTACCCCTTACCTCTTATCTCGGAACTCTTTGATCGCCTACAAGGCGCCCACATCTTTACCAAACTGGACTTAAGGGGGGCTTATAATCTCATCCGCATCAGGGAGGGGGACGAATGGAAGACTGCATTTAACACCAGAGATGGACACTTTGAGTATCTGGTCATTGGCCTGTGACCTTTGGCCTGTGCAACGCCCCTGCCGTCTTCCAAGACTTTGTTAATGAAATTTTTCGTGATCTCTTATATTCCTGTGTTGTGGTTTATCTGGACGATATTCTGATTTTTTCTTCCAACTTAGAAGAACACCGCCAGCATGTCCGCATGGTTCTTCAGAGACTTCGGGACAATCAACTTTATGCCAAAATGGAGAAATGTCTCTTTGAATGTCAATCTCTTCCTTTCCTAGGATACTTGGTCTCTGGCCAGGGACTACAAATGGACCCAGATAAACTCTCTGCCGTCTTAGATTGGCCACGCCCCTCCGGACTCCGTGCTATCCAACGTTTTTTGGGGTTTGCCAATTATTACAGACAATTTATTCCACACTTTTCCACTATTGTGGCTCCTATCGTGGCTTTAACCAAGAAAAATGCCAATCCCAAGTCCTGGTCTCCACAAGCGGAAGACGCATTTAAACATCTCAAGTCTGCCTTTTCTTCTGCTCCCGTGCTCTCCAGACCTGACCCATCTAAACCCTTCCTATTGGAGGTAGATGCCTCCTCAGTGGGAGCTGGAGCTGTCCTTCTACAAAAAAATTCTTCCGGGCATGCTGTGACTTGTGGTTTTTTTTCTAAGACCTTCTCCCCGGTGGAGAGAAACTATTCCATCGGGGATCGAGAACTACTGGCCATTAAATTGGCGCTTGAGGAATGGAGGCATCTGCTGGAGGGATCAAAATTTCCAGTTATCATATACACTGATCACAAGAATCTCTCCTATCTCCAGTCTGCCCAACGACTGAACCCTCGCCAGGCCAGGTGGTCGTTGTTCTTTGCCCGTTTTAACTTTGAAATTCATTTTCGCCCTGCTGACAAGAACATTAGGGCCGATGCCCTCTCTCGTTCTTCTGATGCCTCTGAAGTAGAGGTCTCTCCGCAACACATCATTCCTCCGGACTGTCTGATCTCCACTTCTCCAGCCTCCATCAGGCAAACGCCTCCAGGGAAGACCTTCGTTTCTCCACGCCAGCGTCTCGGGATTCCCAAATGGGGACACTCCTCCCACCTCGCAGGCCATGCGGGCATCGTTTTTATTGGTGGCCGACTCTGGAGACGGATGTTGTTGATTTTGTGCGGGCCTGTACTGTCTGTGCCCGGGATAAGACTCCTCGCCAGAAGCCTGCTGGTCTCCTTCATCCTCTGCCTGTCCCCGAACAGCCTTGGTCACTGATTGGTATGGACTTTATCACAGACTTACCCCCATCCCGTGGCAACACAGTTGTTTTGGTGGTCGTTGATCGATTTTCCAAGATGGCACATTTTATTCCTCTTCCTGGTCTTCCTTCAGCGCCTCAGTTGGCAAAACAATTTTTTGTACACATTTTTCGTCTTCACGGTTTGCCCACGCAGATCGTCTCGGATAGAGGCGTCCAATTCGTGTCTAAATTCTGGAGGGCCCTCTGTAAACAGCTCAAGATTAAACTAAACTTCTCTTCTTCTTATCATCCCCAATCCAATGGGCAAGTAGAAAGAATTAATCAGGTCCTGGGTGACTATTTACAGCATTTTGTTTCCTCCCGCCAGGATGACTGGGCAGATCTTCTACCATGGGCCGAATTCTCATACAACTTCAGAATCTCCGAGTCTTCTGCTAAGTCCCCATTTTTCGTGGTGTACGGCCGTCACCCTCTTCCCCCCTCCCTACCCCCTTGCCCTCTGGTTTGCCCGCTGTGGATGAAGTGACTCGTGATCTTTCCACCATATGGAAAGAGACCCAAAATTCTCTTTTACAGGCTTCATCCCGGATGAAAAGATTTGCCGATAAGAAAAGAAGAACTCCCCCCATTTTTGCTCCCGGAGACAAGGTATGGCTCTCCGCTAAATATGTCCGCTTTCGTGTCCCCAGTTACAAACTGGGACCACGCTATCTTGGTCCTTTCAAAGTCTTGTGCCAGATTAACCCTGTCTCTTACAAACTCCTTCTTCCTCCTTCTCTTCGTATTCCCAATGCCTTCCATGTCTCTCTCCTTAAACCACTCATCATTAACCGCTTCTCTCCCAAACTTGTTTCTCCCACTCCTGTTTCCGGTTCTTCTGACGTCTTCTCCGTGAAGGAGATTCTGGCCTCCAAGACGGTCAGAGGAAAAAAAAATTTTTTGGTGGATTGGGAGGGCTGTGGCCCAGAAGAGAGATCCTGGGAACCTGAGGACAACATCCTGGACAAAAGTCTTGTCCTCAGGTTCTCAGGCTCCAAAAAGAGGGGGAGACCCAAGGGGGGGGGTACTGTTACGCCGAGCGCTCCGGGTCCCCGCTCCTCCCCGGAGCGCTCGCAGCGTTCTCTCATTCGCAGCGCCCCGGTCAGACCTGCTGACCGGGTGCGCTGCGATATTACTCCCAGCCAGGATGCGATTCGCGATGCGGGACGCGCCCGCTCGCGATGCGCATCTCGGCTCCCGTACCTGACCCGTTCCCCGTCTGTGTTGTCCCGGCGCGCGCGGCCCCGCTCCTTAGGGCGCGCACGCGCCGGGTCTCTGCCATTTAACCCCTTAAGGACTCAGCCCATTTTGGCCTTAAGGACTCAGACAATTTAATTTTTACGTTTTCATTTTTTCCTCCTCGCCTTCTAAAAATCATAACTCTTTTATATTTTCATCCACAGACTAGTATGAGGGCTTGTTTTTTGCGCGACCAGTTGTCCTTTGTAATGACATCACTCATTATATCATAAAATGTATGGCGCAACCAAAAAACACTATTTTTGTGGGGCAATTAAAACGAAAAACGCAATTTTGCTAATTTTGGAAGGTTTTGTTTTCACGCCGTACAATTTATTTTAAAAATGACATGTGTTCTTTATTCTGAGGGTCAATACGATTAAAATGATACCCATTATTATATACTTTTATATTATTGTTGCGCTTAAAAAAAATCACAAACTTTTTAATCAAATTAGTACGTTTATAATCCCTTTATTTTGATGACCTCTAACTTTTTTATTTTTCCGTATAAGTGGCGGTATGGGGGCTCATTTTTTGCGCCATGATCTGTTATTTTTTTTGATACCACATTTGCATATAAAAAACTTTTACTACATTTTTTATAATTTTTTTTTTAATAAAATGTATTAAAAAAGTAGGAATTTTGGACTTTTTAATTTTTTTTTCGTTCACGCCGTTCACCGTACGGGATCATTAACATTTTATTTTAATAGTTCGGACATTTATGCACGCGGCGATACCAAATATGTCTATAAAAAATGTTTTTTATGCTTTTTGGGGGTAAAATAGGAAAAAACGGACGTTTTACTTTTTTATTGGGGGAGGGGATTTTTCACTTTTTTTTTACTTTTACTTTTATATTTTTTTACATTTTTTTTTACACTTGAATAGTCCCCATAGCGGACTATTCATAGCAATACCATGATTGCTAATACTGATCTGTTCTATGTATAGGACATAGAACAGATCAGTATTATCGGTCATCTTCTGCTCTGGTCTGCTCGATCACAGACCAGAGCAGGAGACGCTGGGAGCCGCACAGAGGAAGGTGAGGGGACCTCCGTGCGGCGTTATGAATGATCGGATCCCCGCAGCAGCGCTGCGGGCGATCCGATCGTTCATTTAAATCGCGAACTGCCGCAGATGCCGGGATCTGTATTGATCCCGGCACCTGAGGGGTTAATGGCGCACGCCCACGAGATCGCGGGCGTCGGCCATTGCCGGCGGGTCCCTGGCTGCGATCAGCAGCCGGGATCAGCCGCGCATGACACGGGCATCGGAGCGGTTATGCTTAGGACGTAAATGTACGTCCTGGTGCGTTAAGTACCACCTCACCAGGACGTACATTTACGTCCTGCGTCCTTAAGGGGTTAAAGGGCCGCTGCGCCACTGATTGGCGCAGCAGGCCTAATCAGTATTCTCACCTGTGCACTCCCTATTTATACCTCACTTCCCCTGCACTCCCTCGCCGGATCTTGTTGCCATTGTGCCAGTGAAAGCGTTTCCTTGTGTGTTCCTAGCCTGTGTTCCAGACCTCCTGCCGTTGCCCCTGACTACGATCCTTGCTGCCTGCCCTGACCTTCTGCTACGTCCGACCTTGCTCTTGTCTACTCCCTTGTACCGCGCCTATCTTCAGCAGTCAGAGAGGTTGAGCCGTTGCTGGTGGATACGACCTGGTTGCTACCGCCGCTGCAAGACCATCCCACTTTGTGGCGGGCTCTGGTGAATACCAGTAGCAATTTAGAACCGGTCCACCAGCACGGTCCACGCCAATCCCTCTCTGGCACAGAGGATCCACCTCCAGCCAGCCGAATCGTGACAGATCCATGCTTGTCCTGGAACTAAATGGCTATGTTATGAGATTACCATAACGCTGAGGCTATCATTTGTGAACTGGCTATTTCCTGTTGGTGCTCGTTCCCTTAAACTACAAACCCCATGATTCCTTTGTAAGTGTGAGGTCACATTTCTCCCTCCTACACATAAGCCATCCCACCCATTAAAACACACCTGTGATCCCTTCCATGCAATAGACCAGTGTTTTCTGACCAGGGTGCATCCAGCTGTTGTAAAACAACAATTCTTGCAGAAGGATTTCCCTCCCACCCAGTGGTCGCTCCACCCTTTGAAGCAAAGACAGGCTCCCTATCATCACTTGGCTAGTGATGTAATGTCTCGGGCCGCACTGCAACCTGGGAAAAGCTGAGAAGACAGCCATTTTTTATACTGCTAAAAATAAACATTCGCAAACCACAGAAGAATTTTGAGACCACCATGAAACACAGGTACAGACACTATATTATGAACTACACTAACTTTAAAGCCCCTGTAGCATGGTCAAAGGAAAAAAGAAATCCTGGAATACCCCTTTAAGGCTACTTATCAAAAATAAAGTTAAATAGTAAAAAATTTCTGTGGGACAGGAGGTCTCTTCCCTACATAAATTGCACTTTCTACTGGAGAAGGCAGCAGTAACATTGTATATTCTTCAGTAAACTAAACAATTTCATACATATACATATAATCACACTAATAGTTGCCCTTACTTGCACTTAACAAAAACTTTGTTTATTATGCAACACTACCACCATGATAGCTTTACAATCAGATAAACATCATGTTTTGATTTGTCTGAAGATATTTCAAGGAAAACATTTTTTTGGATAAGGAAATAAAATACATAAAGTTCCTTTCCTGAACAATATGTTTCATCTGCCATGGAATTTTAACAGTAGATCACAAATAAAACGTAAAAAAGCATCATAATTTACCTGTAGCATAGTCCTTCTACCACCCATTAAGAATGTGTCACTTTTAATGTGTACATTAGAAATATGGGCATGTTAGGACATGATGGCGACATTTTACAGCTGCAAATTAGTACATTTTACTTCTGTCTAAATCATGTTTAATTTTTACATTGTGTCGGCTGCGGTAAGTACTAGCAGCAATAAAAAGGTATTTAACTGCTATTTGTCAAGGTATTTAGGGATTTAGGACTACAACACATAACTGTACAGTGTGAAGTTTTATAAAACAGCTTTAATAAATATGTAAATACATGACTAGGGCTTTAGAAAAATCTTTTGGACAATAAAACACTTTGCAATACTACTTTAGATTGACATTTCAAGTTTGGATCAAAGGAAAATATATAAATAAATAAACACAAGCCCAGCACCGTATATATAACTGCAATAATGAAGAAATCCACACTATCCAATTTTACAATAAAACTTGTTCTTTATTGTATATGCATTAAATGTAGTTCCACTCCATAAAAACTCCACAGCTCACACCAAGTAACCAATCTCGTACACCCCAATGTGTTTCGTGGGGTGGGTGCTAAATGTGCAGGAGAATCTATGCACAATGGGTCTGCTACCTACAAGGGGGTGCTTATCTATCTACAGGGGGTCTGCTACCAACAGGGGGTCTGCTACCTACTGGGGGGGGCATCTATCTACAGGGGGATTGCTACCTACCGAGGGGGGCAACTATCTACAGGGGAACTGCTACCTACGGAGGTGGAGCAACTATCTACAGAGGACTGCTACCTATGGCGGCGACGACGATGACGATCCTGCATGGGGACTGCCACCTACAGAGCGGTTGCTACTTTAAGGGGGCAGCTGTTTCAGCTTGGGGCACTATAGGTCTTAGAAAAGTGGTGCAAAGTGTCTTGGAAGAGTGGTGCAGAGTGGTGTATTTTTTCCTGCAGGCTCTTCAGAAATGAGGGGTCACAGTAAGAAATTATCATGATGACCTCACCTGGATGGAGCAGAAAAAGGAAAGTGAACAACTCCAATCAGCAAAGACGTTGTAACAGTGAGCGCTCCGTTCCCCTCCTCTGTACCGGAGCGCTCACTGCCTCGGCCTCTGCCTGCTGTTCCCCGGCGCGTCCCGGTCACACACGCTGACCGAGAGCGCAGGGATTCCTCTGGCGGGGTTGCGGTTAGCATGGCGGCTGATCACGCACACGCGCCGCATCCCGTTCCTCCTCACCTGCGTCCCTTAGACTCTGTTCCCCTGGTACTGCCCACGTCATCGCCCCTATGGTTCAGTGGATCCACCTCCTGTCTCCCGACCAGTATGTTACAGACGTTACCTGTGTCAAAAGATGTAAGTATGTAATCATGGGCTGTAGAGGTAATGATGGGGGTTGTAGTCAGTCACCTGTCTAAATTCAGATAACAAGCTGACATTATTATTGTTAAATAGGTATTCTCATTGCATGTGTGCAGGTGTGGTTAGGGACGTGGCTGAGGGAGTAGCTAGGGGGTGTTGCTGAAGGTGCGGTCAGGGCCGTGACTTGTCCCTCTTTTCTCTTGGGAGGTATGGTATCTCTTGGGAGTTGGGAGGTATTGTATCACTACCCCTATATAGCAGTAGTGCCCCTTCAGGCCCTACACAGAAATGGTGCTCTTCTTAGAGCCTCACACAGTAACAGTGTCCCCTTTGGTTTCCAAAAATGCCCTTTTTGTTCTCCCAAAACAAAAATGCTTCTATGTGTGCCCCAAAACAGTCGTAATCATTTCTATGTTAAAATAACAAATAACGATTCATTAAAAAAAAACTAATAGACAATGCAGTTCAAGAGTGTGCTCCTCTGAAGGACCTTTTCCATGATCTACTGGATCATTTCTACACCCAGTTGTAGTCCTCTTATGTGTTCCCATCCAGTTGTGTCTTTTGTGAACTCTCCCCATTAATGGTGTCCCCTTTGCATCAATGAAAATAAAAAATAGGAACTGAAGCTTAGTTTACTCCTCTCCCTCAATAAAAGATTGGGGTGTCTGCTGGTTGCCATCCATGGCCTGACACAGGCATTTGGCTAGCAAGAGTAAGAGGGGGAGCTTAAGGAAAATGGTTTTGTGAGATGTCTCCCTGGGGCTACTGCTAGAAGAGACAGAAGACATATTCTTAATATTGTTGAGCAAGCAAAGCAGGAAGGGGACATGGATGTTTTTGTCCATCTAGGGACAAATGACCTGGCTTGCAATGAAGTTTCAGAGGTGAAGGAATCTTTTATCACACTTGGTAATGATGTACAGGATTTTGCATCCACTGTTTCATTTTCTGAAGTTCTGCATTGCTTTGTGTCTCTTGATAGCTCTACTTGGAATAGAAAGGAACTGTACAAAAAAGATGGTTAGCATCTTTCTCTCAAGGGAACGAATGTACTCAGTTAACAATTCCAAGAATTTGCTAAGGAGTATTTAAACTGGGAAGGGGGGGGGGGGGGCAAAAGAGTGTTAATCCATGAGTCCAATTGCCCCCCGAAACAATGCCAGAACATGTCAGTAGCACAGAGGTTGAGAAATGACAAGCTCAAAGTCCTGTCTAAAAATGCTCACAGTTTAGGTAATAAAATCAATGAACTTGGGTCAATAATGGTATCTGAGAATGTAGATTTAATGTTTGTTACTAAGACATGGTTTAGCCATACCAGGGTACTCTTTATACAGAAGATACAGAGAAGGCAAGAAAGGGGGAGGGGTGGCCCTGTATGCGAAAGATAGCATAAAATCTAACCTAATACAAGTTAGTGAGGCAAACATAGAGTCAGTTTGGGTTACGTTGCAGTTTGGTAATCATGCAGTAACTCGTGTAGGTGTGATATATAGACCACCTGCCAAGTTAAAGATTACTTGGAGTCCAGAAGAAATGGAACTGCTTAAAAGATGCATTATGGAAGGCAACTGAAAATTGCATTAGACTTGTCAGTAAAAGCAGAAAAAGGAAGAGACCACTGTGGTACTCAGCGGAAGTGGCCAAAATCATAAAAAACTAAAAGTTAGCATTTAGTAATTATAAAAAAAAACTAAAAAAAAAAACTGAGCAATGAAGATAGGGAAATCTATAAGATTAGGCAGAAATAGGCCAAGCAAGTTATAAGAACTTCTAAAGCGCAGGCAGAAGAAAAACTAGCTCAGTCTGTGAAAAAAAAGGGATGACATTCTTCAGATATATAAATGAAAAAAGGAAATTAAAACAAGGAATAACTAAATTAAAAACAAAGGAAGAAAGGTATGTGGAAAAGAATAAAGGGCTAGCAGACTGCCTTAATAAATACTTCTGTTCAGTTTTTACAGAAGAAAAAGAAGAAAAAGGACCTCAGTTAGGGAGGAAGACTAATGAATCGTTTAATGCATGTGTCTTTACAGAGGAAGAGGTTCTACATTAGCTGTCTAAAGTGAAGACAAATAAGTCACAGGGGCCTGATGGGATACACCCAAAATTATTAAAAGAGCTTAACCGTGAACTAGCAAAACTGTTAACAGATTTATTTAACCAATCACTGGTAACAGGAGTTATCCTGGAAGATTGGAAATTGGTAATTGTCATGCCCATTCAAAAGAAAGGTAGTAGGGAGGAATCAAGCAACTATAGGCCAGTTAGTCTGACATCAATTGTGGGGAAATTAATAGAAACCCTACTAAAGGATAGGATTGTGGATCATCTAAAATCCCATGAATTGCAAGATGAAAAACCACATGGGTTTATGTCAAACAAGTCTTATTGATTTTTTTGATTGGGTGACTATAATAATAGATGGCCGAGGGGCAGTAGACATTGCAGTAGACATATCTAGATTTTTGTAAGGCTTTTGACATAGCCCCACATAGAAGACTTATCAATAAACTACAGTCATTGAGCTTGGACTCCCATATTGTTGAGTGGATTAGGCAGTGGCTGAGTGACAGACAACAGAGGGTTGTAGTCAATGGAGTATATTCAGAGCAAGGTCTTGTTACCAGTGGGGTACCTCAGGGATCTGTACTGGGACCAATTTTGTTTAATATCTTCATTAGTTATATTGCAAAAGGTCTCGATGGTAAGGTATGTCTTTTTGCTGATGACACAAAGATATATAACAGGGTTGATGTTCCTGGACGGATCCGCCAAATGGAAAAGAATTTAGGCAAACTAGAAGAATGGTCAAAAGTCTGGCAACTGAAATTTTATGTGGATAAGTGCAAGATAATGCACCTGGGGCGTAAAAACCCTCAGGCAGAGTATATAATATTTGACACAGTCCTGACCTCAGTATCTGAGGATAGGGATTTAGGAGTACTTATTTCAGAAGACTTAAAGGTAGGAAGACAATGTAATAGAGCAGCATGTCAAACTGCTTCCTCCTCTTCTGCCTCTCAGCTCCGGCACATGTGTCCCCGTCTCCTAGGGCGCGCACGCACTGGAGCTTTAAGATTTAAAGGGCCAGTACGCCCGTAATTATGTGCAACACCTGTGTCTCCTCTATAAGTTCCTGCTCCTCCTCCACATCCCTGCCGGACCTTTGTTGCCTTGTGCCATTGAGAAAGCGTTACTGTGTTTTGCCTTGCCTTGTTACTGACCTCCTGCTATGTTCCTGACCTTGCTCTTGTGCCGCCTGCCTACTGACCTCCTGCTTCGTTCCTGACTACGCACCTGCGCTGCCAGCCCTGACCTTCTGCTATCCAGACTACGAGTTGCTGTTTCCCATCTGTACCTCGAATCTTCTCAGCTGCCTGTGTGGTCGAGTCATGCCAGGGGTAGCGGCCTGGGTGCCACCTGCCACAGCAAGGCCATCCAGCTTTGCGGCGGGCTCTGGTGAAAACCAGCAGCACCTTAGACTCCTCTCCCTGGTATTGCCGGCATCATCTGCCACACAGGTCCAGCGGATCTACTACCTCCAGTGTTCCTGTCTACTGAACCATGAGTGTTAGAAGAATGCTAGGATGTATAGGGAGAGGTATAAGCTGTAGAAAGAGAGAAGTGCTCATGCCACTGTATAGAACACTGGTGAGTATTGTGAGCAGTACTGGAGGCCGTATCTCCAGAAGGATATAAATATTCTAGAGAGAGTTCAGAAAAGCTACTAAACTAGTACATGGATTGCAGGATAAAACTTACCAGGAAAGGTTAAAGGAAGAGACACAGAGAGGATATGATAGAGACTTTTAAATACATAAAGGGAATCAACACGGTAAAGGAGGAGAGCATATATGAAAGAAGAAAAACTACCACAAGAGGACATCATTTTAAAATAGAGGGGCAAAGGTTTAAAAGTAATATCAGGAAGTATTACTTTACTGAAAAGAGTAGTGGATGCATGGAAAATACTTCCCGCAGAAGTGGTAGCTGCAAATACAGTGAAGGAGTTTAAGCATGCATTGGATAAGTATAAGCTATCCTTCATATAAGATAGGGCCAGGGACTATTGATAGGATTCAGATTATTGGACAGACTAGATGGGCCAAATGGTTCTTATCTGCTACCACATTCTATGAGGTGTGGCAAGGAGACAATGGTTAACTTTTCTGTCATTTTTCTTTCAACTGGGTATATCTCCTGAGGACATAGTGATGCTCATTAGGGTTTCTTAGACATAGTTGCTTGGTGCTAGCATAGCCACTGGTGAGCCCCCTTCCTCATAAGGAATGGTCATACCAACTGTGACCTCGATCTTTACTACACTAGCTGTAACCCCTGAAACATATAACTGATCAAAATGTTTCAGTCCTAAATGACCTTGCACTTTTTAGTGATCAGTTCTGCCAGTGACCAATATCACAACAGGGAGACCCAGAAACCATGCTTGCTGCATACCGCTGAGTCCTATATAGACTAGAAAAAAGAGACAGTCACTTTAATTTTCGTTTTTTTTTTTAAATATGCCGTAATAAACTTCACTTTACAAGGGAAAAGTAGGTTCCCTTTCAACTCTGCTTTATCTGTATAAAAAAAAAAAAAAAATCTCAGGCTTCTATGTAAAGCCATGCCCTGTCAAACCACACAGACTTTTCACCTGTGTAAACTTGGAGGCATTTTTTTGTTGAAAAGGTGTCAACCTTTCATGTAGATTGTAGATTGCAACATAGTGAATAATGCAGAATTCTGCAGAGATTAAAGGGAATTGTAGGGATTTTATTAGATTAGTGTTAAATGTTGCATTTTCTTAGAGCTCACCTGATATTTCAGGCAACTTTTTAGGATAACCTGTCATGTGTGTGTACATGAGGAGCAGCACTATTTCTTACCAATGTATAAAGTGTATATGGCATTTCTCAAGAACAATCTTGTGCTCTTAAAGCTTTATTACGAAATTTTAGTTGTCCTTTCAAGGAGATATATCATGCATAAAAATATATCCCCTATCCAAAGGATAGGGGATAAATTTAAGATCGAGGGGGTCTGACCATTGATCTCCTGCATGGGACCCCTGCTCTCCCCTGTAACGGGGTGTGGTGGCACCCCTGCAAAGCGGTGGCTGACACCGCCTCCTTCATATATCACTATAGAAGAGCTGTTCGGCTATCTCCGCCTCTCCCATAGAGATATATGGAGAGGGCTTGTTGGTCGTTGCCTCATGCAGGGGTTTGATGCTTAGTTTCTGGGCAGAGCAGAGAGCCCGTGCAGTAAATTTGGGGGGTCCCAGTGGTTGAACCCCTCGTGATCTAAAACTTATCCCCTATCCTGCAGATAGAGGATAGGTTTTTATGCATGCTATGATGTCTCTCATCCACTGCACAAACACTAAAGAAGTGATTCTGCTCCCCTAAATCCCTATAGAACACCCTCAGAAGCAGCAACAGCATAGGGGACATTATACATTAGTGCTGAGCAGTCTTAGCTGTGAATCAAGTCTTTGGGTAAGATCTAGTACTTACATAGCATTCATGATTGCATTCAAAGAGCCATAAATTATTTATTTTCCCACTATGCTGTGTAAATTTTAATGTTATGTTATTTCTTATTTTAATACTTTTGTGCAACAAAAGCATGTTCTATTTAGCGAAACATGTTTTTTTTGTTTAGTTTTTTCTTTTCTAACAGGACGATGTGTAGCTTTTATTAGCACCATTTTTTTAAATCAAATTTAATTTTGGTGGTGGTGGGGGGGGGTATGAAAATGTATGTGAAAATGAAAATTGCTTATTTATTTTGTTTGGGTAAGGAGAAAAAAAAAACCTGTAGTGCAGCCATGAGCACCATTCACTGTAAGGAATAAATAGCATTTCAATGTTTACTTTTATGCCAATATCAGATATGTATATCATTCATATATATATATATATATATATATATATATATATATATATATATATATTACTACTTTTAAAAAATTTGCTACTGAAAAAATAGGAATTCCAAGAATTCCCAGGTTTCCTATGGTTCCTGTTCCTGCTGAAAATCATCTCATTAACTAAGAAGAGCAAACGGTAAGGCACTATGGCTGCTGCCCTAATAATGCAGAAAAATTTTTAAACAAATACAATCAGAAAATAAACATTTGTTTAAAAAAAATAACAAGTTCCAGTATCTGACTCAAATCAGTAAATAAAATAAAATCTAGGGGACACATTTCCTTTATGGCGCCATAGCGCCATGCTTCCTACAAGTAAAATGTGGGATTATGTTCTGGGCCCTCCTGCGTGGAGAAGGTGACACATTGTCACGATGCCGGCTGGCAGGAGGTGGATCCTCTGTGCCAGAGAGGGATTGGCGTGGACCGTGCTAGTGGACCGGTTCTAAGTCACTACTGGTTTTCACCAGAGCCCGCCGCAAAGCGGGATGGTCTTGCTGCGGCGGTAGTGACCAGGTCGTATCCACTAGCAACGGCTCAAACTCTCTGACTGCTGAAGATAGGCGCGGTACAAGGGAGTAGGCAGAAGCAAGGTCGGACGTAGCAGAAGGTCGGGGCAGGCAGCAAGCATCGTAGTCAGGGGCAACGGCAGGAGGTCTGGAACACAAGCTAGGAACACACAAGGAAACGCTTTCACTGGCACAATGGCAACAAGATCCGGCGAGGGAGTGCAGGGGAAGTGAGGTATACATAGGGAGTGCACAGGTGAACACACTAATTAGAACCACTTGCGCCAATCAGCGGCGCAGTGGCCCTTTAAATCGCAGAGACCCGGCGCGCGCGCGCCCTAGGGAGCGGGGCCGTGCGCGCCGGGACAGGACCGACGGAGAGCGAGTCAGGTACGGGAGCCGGGGTGCGCATCGCGAGCGGGCGCCACCCGCATCGCGAATCGCATCCCGGCTGGAGGCGGTATCGCAGCGCACCGGGTCAGTGGATCTGACCGGAGCGCTGCAGTAGCGAGAGTGTAGCGAGCGCTCCGGGGAGGAGCGGGGACCCGGAGCGCTCGGCGTAACAGTACCCCCCCCTTGGGTCTCCCCCTCTTCTTAGAGCCTGAGAACCTGAGGAGCAGACTTTTGTCTAGGATATTGTCCTCAGGTTCCCAGGATCTCTCTTCAGGACCACAGCCCTCCCAATCGACCAAAAAAAAGGTTTTCCCTCTGACCTTCTTGGAGGCCAGTATCTCCTTTACGGAGAAGATGTCCGAGGAGCCGGAAACAGGAGTGGGAGAAACAAGTTTGGGAGAGAAACGGTTGATGATGAGTGGTTTAAGAAGAGAAACGTGAAAGGCATTAGGAATACGAAGAGAAGGAGGAAGAAGAAGTTTGTAAGAGACAGGATTAATCTGGCACAAAATTTTGAAAGGACCAAGATAGCGTGGTCCCAATTTGTAGCTAGGGACACGGAAGCGGACATATTTAGCGGAGAGCCATACCTTGTCTCCAGGAGAAAAAATGGGGGGAGCTCTTCTTTTCTTATCAGCAAACTTCTTCATGCGTGATAAAGCCTGTAAGAGAGAATTTTGGGTCTCTTTCCATATGGTGGAAAGATCACGAGATATTTCATCCACAGCGGGCAAACCAGAGGGCAAGGGAGTAGGGAGGGGGGGAAGAGGGTGACGGCCGTACACCACGAAAAATGGGGATTTGGAGGAAGATTCAGAGACTCTGAAGTTATACGAGAATTCGGCCCATGGTAGAAGATCTGCCCAGTCATCCTGGCGGGAGGAAACAAAATGCCGTAAATAATCACCCAGGACCTGGTTAATTCTTTCTACTTGCCCATTGGATTGAGGATGATAGGCAGAAGAAAAGTTTAATTTAATCTTGAGTTGTTTACAGAGAGCCCTCCAGAATTTTGACACGAATTGGACGCCTCTGTCCGAGACGATCTGCGTGGGCAACCCGTGAAGACGAAAAATGTGTACAAAAAATTGTTTTGCCAACTGAGGCGCTGAAGGAAGACCAGGAAGAGGGATGAAATGTGCCATCTTGGAGAATCGATCAACGACCACCCAAACAACAGTGTTGCCACGGGATGGGGGTAAGTCTGTAATAAAGTCCATACCAATCAAAGACCAAGGCTGTTCGGGGACAGGCAGAGGATGAAGAAGACCAGCGGGCTTCTGGCGAGGAGTCTTATCCCGGGCACAGACAGTGCAGGCTCGCACAAAATCCACAACATCCGTCTCCAGAGTCGGCCACCAATAGAAACGAGAGATGAGTTGCACGGATTTCTTGATGCCCGCATGACCTGCGAGATGGGAGGAGTGACCCCATTTGAGGATTCCGAGGCATTGGCGTGGAGAGACGAAGGTCTTCCCTGGAGGAGTTTGCCTGATGGAGGCTGGAGAAGTGGAGATCAGGCAGTCAGGAGGAATGATGTGTTGCGGAGAGAGCTCTACTTCCGAGGCATCCGAGGAACGAGAGAGAGCATCGGCCCTAATGTTCTTATCGGCAGGCCGAAAGTGAATTTCAAAATTAAATCGGGCAAAGAACAGAGACCACCTGGCCTGGCGAGGATTCAGCCGTTGGGCAGACTGGAGATAGGAGAGGTTCTTGTGATCGGTGTAAATAATAACTGGAAATCTTGATCCCTCCAGCAGATGCCTCCATTCCTCAAGTGCTAATTTAATGGCTAGTAGCTCTCGATCCCCGATGGAGTAGTTCCTCTCCGCCGGAGAGAAGGTCCTAGAAAAAAAACCACAAGTAACAGCATGCCCGGAAGAATTTTTTTGTAGAAGGACCGCTCCAGCTCCTACTGAGGAGGCATCAACCTCCAATAGGAAGGGTTTAGATGGGTCAGGTCTGGAGAGCACGGGAGCCGAAGAAAAGGCAGACTTGAGCTGTTTAAAGGCGTCTTCCGCTTGAGGAGGCCATGACTTAGGATTGGCATTCTTTTTGGTTAAAGCCACGATAGGAGCCACAATGGTAGAAAAATGTGGAATAAATTGTCTGTAATAATTGGCGAACCCCAAAAAACGTTGGATAGCACGGAGTCCGGAGGGGCGTGGCCAATCTAAGACGGCAGAGAGTTTGTCTGGATCCATTTGTAGTCCCTGGCCAGAGACCAAGTATCCTTGGAAAGGAAGAGATTGACATTCAAACAGACATTTCTCCATTTTGGCATAAAGTTGATTGTCACAAAGTCTCTGAAGAACCATGCGGACATGCTGGCGGTGTTCTTCTAGGTTGGCAGAAAAAATCAGGATATCGTCCAGATACACAACCACACAGGAATATAAGAGATCACGAAAAATTTCATTAACAAAGTCTTGGAAGACGGCAGGGGCGTTGCACAGGCCAAAGGGCATGACCAGATACTCAAAGTGTCCATCTCTAGTGTTAAATGCCGTTTTCCATTCATCCCCCTCTCTGATGCGGATGAGATTATAAGCACCTCTTAAGTCCAGTTTGGTAAAGATGTGGGCACCTTGGAGGCGATCAAAGAGTTCAGAGATGAGAGGTAGGGGGTAGCGGTTCTTTACCGTGATTTTATTAAGACCGCGGTAGTCAATGCAAGGACGTAGGGAGCCATCTTTTTTGGACACAAAGAAAAATCCGGCTCCGGCAGGAGAGGAGGATTTGCGGATAAAGCCCTTTTTTAAATTTTCCTGGATGTACTCAGACATAGCAAGAGTCTCTGGGGCAGAGAGAGGATAAATTCTGCCCCGGGGTGGAGTAGTGCCCGGGAGGAGGTCAATAGGACAGTCATAAGGCCTGTGAGGAGGTAGAGTCTCAGCTTGTTTTTTGCAAAAAACATCCGCAAAGTCCATATAGGCCTTAGGGAGACCGGTTACAGGGGGAACCACAGGGTCACGGCAAGGAGAACTGGGAACCGGTTTAAGGCAGTCCTTGAAACAAGAGGAACCCCAACTCTTGATCTCCCCAGTGGACCAATCCAGGGTTGGGGAATGGTGTTGAAGCCAGGGTAGTCCGAGGAGAATTTCGGAAGTGCAATTGGGGAGGACCAAAAACTCAATTTTCTCGTGATGAGGTCCGATGCACATTAGGAGGGGCTCCGTGCGGAAACGTATGGTACAGTCCAATCTTTCATTGTTAACACAATTGATGTAGAGGGGTCTGGCGAGACTGGTCACCGGGATGTTGAACCTGTTGATGAGAGAGGCCAAAATAAAATTTCCTGCAGATCCGGAATCCAAGAAGGCCATAGTAGAGAAGGAGAAGGTAGAGGCAGATATCCGCACAGGCACAGTAAGACGTGGAGAAGCAGAGTTGACATCAAGGACTGTCTCACCTTTGTGCGGAGTCAGCGTACGTCTTTCCAGGCGGGGAGGACGGATAGGACAATCCTTCAGGAAGTGTTCGGTACCGGCACAGTACAGGCAGAGATTCTCCATGCGGCGTCGTGTCCTCTCTTGAGGTGTCAGGCGAGACCGGTCGACCTGCATAGCCTCCACGGCGGGAGGCACAGGAACGGATTGCAGGGGACCAGAGGAGAGAGGAGCCGGGGAGAAAAAACGCCTCGTGCGAACAAAGTCCATATCCTGGCGGAGCTCCTGACGCCTTTCGGAAAAACGCATGTCAATGCGAGTGGCTAGATGAATGAGTTCATGTAGGTTAGCAGGGATTTCTCGTGCGGCCAGAACATCTTTAATGTTGCTGGATAGGCCTTTTTTAAAGGTCGCGCAGAGGGCCTCATTATTACAGGATAGTTCAGAAGCAAGAGTACGGAATTGTACGGCGTACTCGCCAACGGAAGAATTACCCTGGACCAGGTTCAACAGGGCAGTCTCAGCAGAAGAGGCTCGGGCAGGTTCCTCAAAGACACTTCGAATTTCCGAGAAGAAGGAGTGTACAGAGGCAGTGACGGGGTCATTGCGGTCCCAGAGCGGTGTGGCCCATGACAGAGCTTTTCCAGACAGAAGGCTGACTACGAAAGCCACCTTAGACCTTTCAGTAGGAAACTGGTCCGACATCATCTCCAAGTGCAGGGAACATTGAGAAAGAAAGCCACGGCAAAATTTAGAGTCCCCATCAAATTTATCCGGCAAGGATAGTCGTAGGCCTGAAGCGGCCACTCGCTGCGAAGGAGGTGCAGGAGCTGGCGGAGGAGATGATTGCTGAAGCTGTGGTAGTAGCTGCTGTAGCATCACGGTCAGTTGAGACAGCTGGTGGCCTTGATGCGCTATCTGTTGTGACTGCTGGGCGACCACCGTGGTGAGGTCGGCGACAACTGGCAGAGGGACTTCAGCGGGATCCATGGCCGGATCTACTTCTGTCACGATGCCGGCTGGCAGGAGGTGGATCCTCTGTGCCAGAGAGGGATTGGCGTGGACCGTGCTAGTGGACCGGTTCTAAGTCACTACTGGTTTTCACCAGAGCCCGCCGCAAAGCGAGATGGTCTTGCTGCGGCGGTAGTGACCAGGTCGTATCCACTAGCAACGGCTCAACCTTTCTGACTGCTGAAGATAGGCGCGGTACAAGGGAGTAGGCAGAAGCAAGGTCGGACGTAGCAGAAGGTCGGGGCAGGCAGCAAGGATCGTAGTCAGGGGCAACGGCAGGAGGTCTGGAACACAAGCTAGGAACACACAAGGAAACGCTTTCACTGGCACAATGGCAACAAGATCCGGCGAGGGAGTGCAGGGGAAGTGAGGTATACATAGGGAGTGCACAGGTGAACACACTAATTAGAACCACTTGCGCCAATCAGCGGCGCAGTGGCCCTTTAAATCGCAGAGACCCGGCGCGCGCGCGCCCTAGGGAGCGGGGCCGCGCGCGCCGGGACAGGACCGACGGAGAGCGAGTCAGGTACGGGAGCCGGGGTGCGCATCGCGAGCGGGCGCCACCCGCATCGCGAATCGCATCCCGGCTGGAGGCGGTATCGCAGCGCACCGGGTCAGTGGATCTGACCGGAGCGCTGCAGTAGCGAGAGTGTAGCGAGCGCTCCGGGGAGGAGCGGGGACCCGGAGCGATCGGCGTAACACACATGTTGACGTAACCTGAATCATACAATTATGTAGGTTACGTCAGTCTATGTATTTCATGTTATTATGCCATTGTAATGAAAGGGATGTTATAGTGCACGTACTGTTCTCATGGGGGTGTGCATGTGTTAATCCCATGGTCACCTCCAGCCATGTGTTGCCTATTGGGCTTTTGACAATTTTGTTACTGTATTATTTCCAAGAAATTTCTCTAATAAACTTTTTTAACTTTCTATCAGCCATAATCTGCACATTCAGGTTACTCCTGTTTCATCACTCCAGGAAAAACACTTCAGGGTGTTTACAGCAGGGTGTATTCTAACTAGTAATTTTACTTGTAATCGCTGTCTTATGTTTGTCCATAGGTCAGGTCCTCGTTCTCATAGCGTCAATTATCCACAAAAATAGTCTTCAATGACAAAGGTGCAATTATCATTAAAGAATCCATTACCATAGAAGGCTCTCTGAAGATGACAGCTTGGACTTGACTAGACAGCTAAAATACAAATTGTTTGCATTCAGAGTTTAACTATGTTCAGACCCCCTGGAATGTACCCATCTGTCACTTCAGTAGGACAATCTAATAGTGGAAACAAACATTTATGCCTTCAGGTGCTATCCCCTTGTGACTGTAAAGCAGCGTACACTATACAGTATAGTGCAGTCGCAAGTGGGGTATGCCTCGGGGGTTGTAGGGTAGTTGGGGTGTTGCTACTCTGGATAATAAAGGGTGCTGTTAACCCTTGTCACTCGTGACGACAAGGTGTGGGTTAAATACTGTAATGGTGCGGGGCCTATCGCCACCCTTCCCAAGAGCGATAGGTGAATGCGTAATAAATGGATTGTCCACAATCACTGTTTAACTGAGAACTTGCAAGAACTTTTACTGAAGATATTCTGTAGCAAGCAATATCAATAACAGTCCAGATAACAAAGTCTGTTTACAGTTGAGCAGCGATTGACAGTTGGTTGGGATCAGATAAGCTCAATTTAGCTTTTAAAAGATTCCGCAGCATAGATCCGCTGGATTTAGGGGTGCATTTATGTCCAGTGATCTTGCAGAGAGTAGCGGGGAATTGTAGATGTACAACAGCTTTGGTATAGGCTGAGGCCGCAAGGCTTTGGCCTAGTAAACGTACTTAAAAGTTGCGGAGGTCCTACCTTGTTCAGTGACAGCAACCCAAGAGATGCTGCTTGCTTGGCAGCGCAGGAACAAGAGGGAGACTAATGGCTGCAGCTCCCTTATATGGGCAGGGGCTGAGCCATTTTGGATTGGTCCATAACAACTGTCACTCACCGTTACACGGCATTGTGGGTGAACATGTGAGACAAGAACCACCTAAGGTCCTTCAACATACCATAGAGTTCTGAGTAACGGGTCACATGACCTAAGGTCCTGTGACACCAAACAAGTGAGTAATGCAATATACATATTTACAATGAAAATTGTTATAAATATTAACTTACTAAGGGGTGACTAGGGAAATGGACCCCGACAGTCCTAGGGACTCTGACTTTAAGGACCCCCACCAAGGCACAGTATGAAATACGGTGCCGGGACACCACACAAGTATGAGCCTGAAATCACTAAGGGGGACAAACTCTACAGGCAGATTAGAAATAAACACTCCAAATAAAACACATACATTGCATAATGCCTATGATAGGAGGTTTGCTATAAATTTTGCTTTGTACTGCTCTGTGCTGATGAGGGGCAAGGACCCTTAAAGGGGTGCTCCACTGGCCAGCATTCAGAAGTAAATGTTATGAATGGTGTTTTTGCACTGCGGGGATCGGCCATGCCCCTTGTGATATCACATTCACGCCCTCTCAATGCAAGTCTATGGGAGGGGGCGTGATGGCCATCACGCCCCATAACTTGCATTGAGGGGGCGTGACCGTGACATCACGATGGGCATGGCCGATCCCCACCGCATGAAAACAGTGTTCGGAACATTTACTTCCGAATGCTGGCCAGTGGAGTACCCCTTTAAGAAGCTGTATACAGATGGGCCCTCTTCCTTTTAAAAGAGATTTGGACTTGGATGAGAATCTCCAGTCATGTTTCAAGGCTCTTTTATAAGTCAGACATTGACTTATTGATAGTATAACACCACTATTAGTTGGCAGAAGAGGGGCAGCTTTTTTCTTTCTGGAGAAGAGCTACTTTGTATACCTTGAATCTTTATATAAGCGTTCACTAATGTCTTTCAATATGCATTACACAATGTTAACATTTGGCATGGGGGGTGGGGGGCTAAATAGTGCAAGAGCACTATTTGAATGCAGACCCTATTAGGATCCTGTGTTTGGGAGTGACTGTTGGAGACTACATCTCAGAAGAGAGAAAGCATTGTGAATATTATCCCATCCATGATCTGTTTACACTGATTTTGATGTACATGTGCTTAGTCCATCTAAAGGGGGCTGTGCCAACATTAAG
Source organism: Hyla sarda (assembly GCF_029499605.1). Classification (NCBI taxonomy): domain Eukaryota; kingdom Metazoa; phylum Chordata; class Amphibia; order Anura; family Hylidae; genus Hyla; species Hyla sarda. The sequence goes on along the minus strand of NC_079191.1, from coordinate 98,745,054 downwards.
ACTTATCCCCGATCCTCAGGATAGACGACACGTGTATGATCATGGGGATCCAACCACTGGGACCTTTGCAATTTGAAGAACAGCTATTTTTCTCAGTCCCATAGACAATAAATGGAGTGGCAGTGTGTATTCTCGACTACTAGCTCATGAAGACGGGAGCTTCAAAAGTCCTGTTTTTGACATTGAGGAGGTCCTGACCCCCAGACGCCCTTTCCGCTGCAGTAAACACTACTACTATCCACAGGATAAGGGATAAGTGTCTGATCGAGGGGGGTCCAACCGCTGGAGCACCCCGCGATCATCTAAACGGAACCCTCTCTGAGAGGAGCTTGTGCTGCAGACAGCATGTGCTCCATTAATTCTCTATGGGAGTGCTGAAGAGACCCGAGTGCTTTCATAGAAATTTCTTCTAACTTCTTCTATGTACTTATAAACCAGATCACTGAAACCAGATTTTTCTCATACTACAAGCATACAATTAAAGAGCTTTATTCCCCATAGGGCAATGGCATATTTTATTATAATATTTTTAATGGCTTCCTGATTGATGGTGATCTGACTGATGGATGGGGATCTGATCCCCACTGAATAAATTGGTAGAGTGATCCCGCATTTTAAAATGGCCTTAAGCCACAATATTTTCAACATTCTTTTTTTTCTTGTAGGTTAATAACTACAGAGGGACTACTGGGCGAGTGGTGGTGTGTCTCAATGAGTCTGCTCGTAGAGACGTATTTATTCCTGTAGAAATCAGCTGCTACGAGCAGACACACAGAGCTACTCGGTCACAGTCAGGGAGTTGGCTTTGCAGTCCTTCTCTGACTGCCGTTCGCGCATTTACAGCGTGAAATATGCTGCGGATGCACCCTGTGTGACCCTGCTCCTACAAAACAATGCGATAACACATGGTCTTTACCTAAAGCTAGAATAGGCTTCTGCTTTGGATGCCAGGTGAAAGCAACTCTACTGTATTTTCCCAGAACACTGTGTTCACTTACAGGACCCTGAAGTAGCTCCTGTCCTTTCTCTATAAAGTCATTTGTAGCTTTTAGCAACTATTTTTCACTTATGAAAGAACTTGATTTTCTGTATTAGCTGTCTGGTTATTTTTCTATAACCTTAATTTTTTTCTTATTTTGGGTTCACATTTTGGGGCTTCAGCACAGATTACCAGTTGTCCATAGACTTATGGTTTTAACTTACAGTAGTTCTCCAGGAACCAGTTGGTATTAACATAGTTACATAGTTCATAAGGTTGAAAAAAGATCAGAGTCCATCAAGTTCAACTTATAACCCTAATGAGTCCCTACTAAGTTGATCCAGAGGAAGGCAAAAAACCCTCATACTCGAGGTAAAAATTCCTTCCCGACTCCAAATATATCAGAATAGATCCCTGGATTAACCTTCTGTTCGTATAGATCTAGAATCCATAACCCATAATGCTATTATTCTCCAAAAATGCATCCAGACCCCTTTTAAATTATTTTACCGAGTTAACCATGACCACCTCCTCAGGCAGAGTTCCATAGTCTCACTGCTCTTACAGTAAAGAATCCCCATCTATGCTGGTTGAAACCTTCTCTCCTCTAAACATAGAGGATGACCCCTTGTTATAGATACAGTCCTGGGTATAAATAAATCATGGGAGAGATCTCTGTACAGTCCCCTGATATATTTATACATAGTTATTAGGTCTCACCTAAGCCTTCTTTTTTATAAACTAAATAACCCTAATTCTGATAATCTTTCTGGGTACTGTAGTCCTCCCATTCCCCGTGTTACCCTGGTTGCCCGTCTTTGAACCCTCTCCAGCTCCACCATATCTTTTTTGTACACTGGTGCCCAGTACTGTACACAGTATTCTATGTGTGGTCTGACTAGTGATTGGTAGAATGATTTCCTTGTCGTGGGCATCTATGCCCCTATTGATATACCCCATGATTGTATTTGCCTTGGCAGCAGCTGCCTGACACTGGTCACTACAGCTAAATTTAGTGTAAACTAAGACTCCCAAGTCCTTTTCCATGTCACTCGTCCTAAGCGTGCTCCAATTTAATACATAATCCCAGCCCGGATTTTTCCTCCCCATGTGCATTACCTTACATTTATCAGTGTTGAACCTAATCTGCCAATTACCAGCCCAAACCTCTAACCTATCCAGATCCATTTGTAACAGTGCACTGTCCTCTATAGTGTTTATCGCTTTACAGAGTTTAGTGTCATCTGCAAAGATTGCTACTTTACTCTTCAACGCCTCTACAAGGTCATTAATGAATATATTAAATAGAACAGGACCCAAGACGGACCCCTGTGGTACCCCACTATTAACAGTCACCCAATCAGAATAAGTACCATTAATAACCACCCTCTGTTTCCTATCACTGAGCCAGTTACTTACCCACTTGCACACATTTTCCCCCAGCCAATCCCTCTTATTTTATGCACTAGCCTTTTATGTGGCACCGTATCAAATGCTTTGGAAAAATACAGATATACGACATTCAGCAATTGCCCCTGGTCCAGTCTGGAGCTCACCTCCTCATAAAAGCCGATCAGGTTAGTTTGAGTTTGACGGGACCGATCCCTCATAAAGCCATGCTGATATGGATTCATACATTTATTTTTATCAAGATACTCCAAAATAGCATCCCTTAGAAAACCCTCAAACAAGTTACATACAACGGAGGTTAAACTAACAGACCTATAATTCCCGGGGTCACCTTTTGACCCCTTTTTTAATATTGGCACCACATTTGCCATGCACCAGTCCTGGGGAACAGTCCATGTTACTATATAGTCCCTTAATAAAAAAAATAGGGGTCTGTCTATTACATTACTTAATTCCTTTAGAACACGGGGGTGAATGCCATCTTGACCTGGTGATTTGTCTATTTAGATTTTTTGTAGGCGGCACTGTACTTCTTCCTGGGTTAGACAGGTGACCTGCACTAGGGAGTTTACCTTATCTCGCTGTATTTCACCTGGCATTTCATTTTCCTTGGTTAATACAGCGGAGAAGAATTTCTTTCATATATTTGCTTTTTCCTGATCCCCGTTTATAATTTCTTCCTCATCATTTTTTAAAGGGCCTAGATAAAAATAAATTTTAGGGTTAGTTTTACTCTCTTTGGCAATGAGTCTTTCTGTCTCTATTTTTGCGGCTTTTATATGTTTTTTTGTACATATTTTACATTCTTTTCTATGGCCTTTTAATGCTTCTTCACTGCCGTCCTGTTTTTAGTAGTTTAAATGCTTTATTTTTGTAATTTATTGCCCCCTTAAAATTTGTATTCATCCATATTGGTTTTCTTTTATTTCTGACCCTTTTATTCCCATTGTTACGCCGAGCGTTCCGGGTCTCTGCTCCTCCCCGGAGCGCTCGCGGCGTTCTCCTCTCTGCAGCGCCCCGGTCAGACCCGCTGACCGGGAGCGCTGCACTGACATTCACGATGGGGATGCGATTCGCATAGCGGGACGCGCCTGCTCGCGAATCGCATCCCAAGCCACTTACCCGTCCCGGGCCCCGGCTGTCATGTTCTGGCACGCGTGGCTCCGCTCTCTAGGGCGCGCGCGCGCCAACTCTCTAAGATTTAAACGGCCAGTGCACCAGTGATTGGTGTCTGGTCCAATCTGTCTAATTAGCTTCCACCTGCTCCCTGTCCATATAACCTCACTTCCCCTTTCCTTCCTTGCCGGATCTTGTTGTAGGGATAAAAATTTATGTCTGTACTGCGCTAGTACCGAACATTTCTTGGTGGATTGCCCTATTCGTCCTCCACGTCTGGGAAACGCATGCACCTAGCTCACATGGGTGTGGCGTCTCTTGGTACGAAGTCTGCTTCTCCATGTCTCACTGTTCCCGTGCGGATTTCTCCTTCTGCCAACTCCTCCTTCTCAGCCATGGCCGTCTTGGACTCTGGTTCTTCTGGAAATTTTATTCTGGCCTCTTTGCTTGATAGATTCTGCATCCCGGTGACCCGTCTCGTCAAGCCGCTCTACATTTCTTCGGTCAACGGAGTGAAGTTGCACTGCACTGTGCGTTACCGCACAGAGCCCTTGATTATGAGCATTGGACTGCATCACGAGAAAATTGAATTTTTGGTCCTGCCCAACTGCACCTCCGAAGTCCGGTCTGCCATGGCTCCAGCATCATTCTCCCACCCTTGACTGGACCACCGGGGAGATCAAGAATTGGGGTCCTGCTTGCCACAAGAAATGCCTCACGTCTGCTTCCAGTCCCGTCTGTCGGGCCTCAGTGTCTCCTCCTGTGCCTGGTCTCCCCAAGGCCTATCAGGACTGTGCCGTGCCTCCTCATAGCCCCCGTCCTGGTGACACTCTGCCCTGTGACATGCTTCACCCTCTGCCCCCCCTCCCCATTCCCATTCCTTCTGAACTACCTGCCGCTGATGTAGCTACCCAGGACTTCCTTTTGTTCCAGAAGGAGACTCAAGAGGCGTCCCCTATGTTCTCGTCTCATTTGAAGGGACAAGGAGACAAAAAGAGGGGGAGACCTAAGGGGGGGGTACTGTTACGCCGAGCGCTCCGGGTCTCTGCTCCTCCCCGGAGCGCTCGCGGCGTTCTCCTCTCTGCAGCGCCCCGGTCAGACCCGCTGACCGGGAGCGCTGCACTGACATTCACGATGGGGATGCGATTCGCATAGCGGGACCCGCCCGCTAGCGAATCGCATCCCAAGCCACTTACCCGTCCCGGTCCCCGGCTGTCATGTTCTGGCGCGCGCGGCTCCGCTCTCTAGGGCGCGCGCGCGTCAACTCTCTAAGATTTATTGTGATTGGTGCCTGGTCCAATCTGTCTAATTAGCTTCCACCTGCTCCCTGTCCATATAACCTCACTTCCCCTTTCCTTCCTTGCCGGATCTTGTTGCCATTGTGCCTTGAGAAAGCTATTACTGTGTTTGCCTTACCAGTGTACCTTACCTTCTGCTATTGCTATTGACTACGAACCTTGCCGCCTGACCCGACCTTCTGCTACGTCTGACCTTGCCTCTGCCTAGTCCTTCTGTCCCACGCCTTCTCAGCAGTCAGCGAGGTTGAGCCGTTGCCGGTGGATACGACCTGGTTGCTACCGCCGCTGCAAGACGATCCCGCTTTGCGGCGGGCTCTGGTGAAAACCAGTAGCAACCTAGAACCGGTCCACCGACACGGTCCACGCCAATCCCTCGCTGACACAGAGGATCCACATCCAGCTAGCCGAATCCTAACACCCATAAGGTATATACTGTACCTCTTACAGTGAAAATGTAAGATATTTTTAAAAGTGTCCCATTTAGTGTAAGTAATTTTGTTTTTGAGGACATTATCCCAATTTATATTGTTAAGGGCTCTGAGTTGATCAAACTTTGTCTTCTTAAAGTTCATTATTTTTGTTTTCGAGAGATTCCCTTGTTGAATAACAAGTTATAATGTATTATATTATGATCACTATTTCCTAGGTATCCGTCTACCTGCACATTAGGTTTATATGGAAAGAAAAAACAGACACCTTTTTGCGCATAAACAGGAGTAGTTGCGTGGTAGCCTGGACCCAGTTCTGTAGATGCACAGAGTTTGCAGAGAAGACTTGGTTCCGTTGGAAAGCTCGAACGGAGAAGTAAAAACGGGCTTTCCTAATGGCGCACACCACTACGGTAGGTTAAAGCCGCAGACATCAATAGTAAAATAATAAAACGGCTTTAATGACATATAGACGACGCGTTTTGAGAGCGCAGCTCTCTTTATCAAGTCAGGTACATCAAATCAAGTCATCACATGACTTGATAAAGAGAGCTGCGCTCTCAAAACGTGTCAACTTAAGCCATTTTATTATTTTACTATTGATGTACTACCTTCCGTAGTGGTGTGCGCCCTTAGGAAAACCCATTTTTACCTCTCCGTTCGAGCCTTCCAACGGAACCAAGACATCTCTACCTGCACATTAGTTGCCCTGTCAGGTCTGTTGGTTAATATTAAGTCTAGTAGGGCACCCCCTCTGGTCGGGCCCTGCACCATTTGGGACAGATAATTGTCTTTAGCTATAATTAGAAACCTATTTCTCAGATCTCAGTCGCCCAGTTTATATCAGGATAGTTAAAGTTCCCCATTATTATCACCTCATTCTGATTTGCTACCTTTTTTATCTGCCTCTACCATTATGTTCGGTGGCTTATAGCAAACCCCTATCATAATTTTTTACATTTTTATCTCCATACATTTCTACCCATAATGACTCCACATTATCGTTTCCCTCTCATATATCCTCCCGCAGTGCGGCTTTCGGACTCGATTTCACATAAAGACATACTACTCCCCCTTTCCGTTTTGTCTGATCCTTCCTGAATAGACTATTCCCCTATATGTTGACCGCCCAGTCACAGCTATCGTCCAACCAAGTCTCTGTTATACCCACTACGTCATAATCCTCCTCAGACATCAACCACTCCAGTTCCTCTGTTTTATTGGACAGACTTCTGGCATTAGTCAACATGCAATTCAAAGATGTATGTTTTTTTTCCTATGAAGCCTATCCCTATTAACTATTCTAACCCCACCCTCCGCTCCACCCCCAGGTACATTAATAAGTCCCACTCTCTCTATCTACACTATCTTCCACCTCTATGTTGTAGGTTCCCTCCCCCCAGTTCCTACTTTAAACACTCCTCTACTCTTCTAGCCATCTTCTCCCCAAGCACAGCTGCACCCTCCCCATTGACGTGCATCCCGTCCCTACGGTAGAGCCGGTAACTGACAGCAAAGTCATCCCAGTTCTCCAGGAACCCAAACCCCTCCTTCCTACACCAGCTTCTGAGCTACTTGTTTACCTCCCTAATCTCCCGCTGCCTCTCTGGTGTGGCTCGTGGTACAGGTAACATTTCAGAAAATATTACCTTGGAAGTCCTTATCTTAAGCTTGCGGCCTAAGTCCCTGAAATCAAGTCATTGGTGCCAATATGTACCATGACTGCTGGGTCCTCTCCAGCCCCTCACAGCAACCTGCCAACGCGATCCGCAATGTACCGAACACTAGCGCCACGAACTCACTGTTCGGCGATACCTGTCTTTGTGACAGATTACCCTGTCTGTCACCCTAATAATTGAGTCTCCCACTACCAGCATCTGTCTGGCATGCCCTGCACTCCTCCCTCCCTCCTTACTGGAGCAGACACCCCCCTGGCGGTCAGAGGCAGAGTCCTGCTGCAGTACTGCTAGCTCTGAAATCTCATCCCCCTCATCTGCCCAACGGGCAAACTTGTTGGGGTGTGACAGATCAGGATTAGCCTCCCTGACACTTTTCCTTCTACCCCGTTTTCTAACTGTAACCCAGCTAGCTGCCTGACTGTCCTGCACCTCCGTCCCACTATCCTCCCCCACCTCTACCCCAGAGAGTACTTGCTCAGTGAGCAGGAGACTCCTCTCCAAGTTGTCAATGCATCTCAGTGTTGCCAGTTGCTCCTCTAGATCCAGGATCTGGGCTTCCAAATGAACAACTCGCACAACAATATGCACCCTCAAACTGCTGTTCAAGGATTGCATACATAGTGCAAGATGCACACTGGACTGCCTTTTCCAACATGGAGGCCATACTAGATTTTGGGATTGCAAAAATTAACAGTAAAAAAAACAATCAAATATTTAAATTAAACTCCCTGAATTTAAAACCCCTTAATTTTAAGTCCCTCTCCCTTTTATACTTACACTCACTTGTATACTTCACACTCTTGTATACAGACACACAATCACTAGCTCAGACAATCGCTTAGTATACTTGCTTTTCTAGTTACCAGACACCACCTCTCTCTTCCACTGCCTGGAAGTGAATGCAAAGGACATTTACTTGTAGCTTGAGGGACCACTGTAATTAATCGGGTGCCTCTGTACCACTTAGGTGACGTATATTATAGGAAGGAACCCTGCACATGTTAAAATGAAGCCACTTCAGGAAGACTTTTTGTTATGTGTGAATATAAACCTCACTTTTTTGACTACTATCTATGAAGTATATAAAGTGTCCTTTTTATACGTTATGTTGTCCTTATTACTGGACTGTAGCTTACATCTGAATGACTTTTCCAATTGTTAACTCTCTTTTTATATTCCTTACTAGAGATGAGCGAACTAACAGTAAATTCGATTCGTCACGAACTTCTCGGCTCAGCAGCTGATGACTTAGCCTGCATAAATTAGTTCAGCTTTCAGGTGCTCCGGTGGGCTGGAAAAGGTGGATACAGTCCTAGGAGACTGTCAGCAACTGCCGAGCCGAGAAGTTCGTGACGAATCGAATTTACTGTAAGTTCACTCATCTCTATTCCTTACATCACTTATAATCATGAATGTACAGCATTATTGCATTTAAGGAGAAAAAAAACTAAAATAGCCCAAAAAAAAAGTTTAAATTGTCTCTTTATATTTTTTGTCCTCTTCGTGCACTCTCTGTCTCTAGCATAAAGTATTCTAGGCAATCTAATGCAATACTGGATTTCCTAATGTTTCTCTTATGCCATAGTGCTGTTTGTCAGTAGCACAGATGATAGCAAGCACTCCAAAGCCATGTGACTCCCTTTGCCTATCATACAGCTTAGCATTACTGTGTATAACTTTTTTAAACTGTGAACTACATTGTTTGTTCTGCTTCAATACGTTTATCCTTACCAGTTCAAAAGGACAATGTTGGGCCATTAATTTAATTAGACAATAAGAACCTCGGGACTCACAAATATCAGATGATTTAAAGGGAATGGATCACCTAGATTTTTTTTTACTGATTAGAGCCAGATAGCTAAAACATGTTCCTTTTATCTAATCAGTTTCTATATTCTAATTGTAATTTGTTTTATATTTAGTACATCCTTATGGGGGCAGCCATCTTGCCTGAGCTGTTTTAACAGCATTTAGAGATATGGTTTACAGCAAGTCCTTTGGTCCTATGCACAATAAATCTGGCCCAGACCCTTTTCACTAGAATGGAAGCCTTTTCTAGGCATGCTCTAAGACCAGTGCAGAGGTCATTCTGCAGGGAGGGTGAGGCTGAGTTTCGAGCTCCAGCTATTGTGTCTACCTACTGATGTCCTTTTTCACTGTACTCTTGTCTGGGATGATAAGAAGGACACCGCCGGAAAGTATTCAGTACAGAACAAAAAGTCCCAGATTAATATTAATCCTATGGGCCAGAATAAAAACAGCCAGTTTTCAGAATTATTTTACAATATATATGGTAAAACGGAAAAAAAGACCATATTGTGATGACACATTCTCTTTAACACTAAAAAGAGCACTGTCATTAGGAAAAACTTTCCACATGTCCTAGCGACATGTCAAAAGTTTTGATCGATGGGGGTTTGAGTGTTCAGACCTCAACAGTTCAGAAGAACATGAGTCACGTGATTGAGACACACTCGAAGGGTAAGTCTCTGGAGCTTGTCTCTATCGTGTGACATAGCGCATTGAGAGGAGCGCGTGACAGTGCAGGTTTCAGCAGGATAATTCTCCAGATTGGTGGAGGTCTTAACACTGTTTTTAAAAATACTAAGCAATATAAAGGTAGAAAACAAAAAAATTATAAGAATAAAGGCAGGGGGGTTCATCATGATGGGGGCAATGAACTGGGAGGAACTCTATAAATGCATTGTTATTGGATTGCTATTATCATGGAATTTATTGTCGTGCAACCAATTTCCCAACAGGTCTTAGCAATATTACCTCTTTTTTCTTCTGCAGTCTGCGGCCATCAACGGCCGGGACCTGTGGCTAATACAGGACATCACCGATCACGGTGATGCCCTGTGTTAACCCTTCAGATGCGGCGATGAAAGCTGACCGCCTTGTCTGAAGTGAAAGTGACACTAACCCAGCTGTTCAGTCGGGCTGTTCGGGACTGCCGCGATTTCACCCAATTTCACCCGAACAGCCCGACTGAATAGCCGGGTTAGTGCTTACAGGACACCGGGAGGGACCTTACCTGCCTCCTCGGTGTCTTCTCCGTTCAGGGATCCCCTGTATGGCCGGCGCTCTCCTTCCTCGTCATCACGTCGTCGCGTACGTGCGTTGGCGTGCGTAACGACGTGATGGCGGCGGCGGAGAGCGAGGATACCCGGCTGGCAGCAGAGACGTTCCGGAGCAACGGGGACACGGCGACAGCGATGAAGCGACATCCAGGGCAGCAGTGACGGGTCCGGAGCGGCGGGGACACGTGAGTATTACCTCCTATGCAGTGGTCTTCAATCTGGGGACCTCCAGATGTTGTAGTTTTCCAACATCTGGAGGTCCGCAAGTTGAAGACCAATATTGGGCGTCTTATACGCCGGTGTGTCCTATGGGGTCAAAAATACGGTACATTGCAGGCTGCTCTGTCTCATTTAGAGTAGAATCCTACAGACTGGCTGTCCAATGGGTTGATCTCCAGACCCCATCTCTTTTGAACAAACTTCTAAATTGATTTATGACCAAATCAAAGGTCAAAGGTACGACAGAGCAGCAACTAGCAAAAACTTGTTTTAGCACTAAAATAAGTACAATGCAATACACTCAAAAATGTCCATAGCCAAGAAGTGTTTCCCAACCAAGGTGCCTTCAGTGGTTGTAAAACTACAACTCCTAGCATGGCCCGACAGCCTTTGACTGGAGCCTTCATGGTTGGGAAAAACTCCCATAGCCATTTCACAAAACGTTATTTTTTTTTTTTTTTATAAATATACAGTAATATCCATCAAACATGCATAGTAGTGAAGGTTATTAGCAGATCTTACTATAAGCTTTACCTGTTTTCTATGACCGATTTAGCGGCAACTATGCATGAATAGTTGAACTTTGCTTTATTGGCGAATTTAGCACGGCACCAAGGGTGAAGTAGAATCCGAGCAGAGCAAGATCTGTATGGGGCTTGTATATTGTTGTTAAATATATGTTAATAATATAGATTCCCTCTGGGTACTCCAGTTACATCCCGACCCCCCACTCCAAAAACAAGCTAAGGTTAATTGGTTTCCTATGAACTTAGGCCTTGTGCGTACGTGCCTGAGAGAAGGTTGGATTATAAACCTCACTAGGGACCAGGACTTATGTAAGTGAACAGTCCAGTCCAAGCGCAGCACTGTGCAAGATGGTGACGCTGCATAGACCACTGTTTTCCAACCAGGGTGCCTCCAGCTGTTGCAAAACTACAACACCCCAGCATGCATGGACAGCCAACAGAATAGACAATACAGTAGATACTACAGGACCTGTGATAGATTTCCATCGAGATAAAAAAAAAAGCAACAAAAAGAAAAAAATATGAAATACATGTGTGATTCATTCAAAGACTCCCAAGAAGTAATGAAACATATCAACAGAATGCATGTGACAGCTTACAACCCCACTGATAACCGGTTCCAGATTTAACTTGTGCGAGAAAAATGTTTTCATGGTTACTACTATTTTGCTCCAAATATTTCTCGGTGTTTATAAAGATCCATTCTTGTTTGCAGAGGTTCTGTTGAAACCAGCATAGCTTTCCACAAATTACATCTTTTCCATCATACTGAAAATATATTTTGCAGTTCGCTCCCAACAAAGAGGGTTATTCACAAAGCTTTGGCAGTGCCGAGTGTTACTGCATCATTAGTATTGCCCGCTAACATCTGGTCCATCTGCTGTGTATATGTGCAACGTGTGGACTCTTTAGTAACTCGACATATCGAGCTTATTTTGGCGGAACTCACTTTCACCCGGTGCCAATAAGCTGGGAATATTATGTCCCAACGTAACGCATTTCTGGTCCCAATATGTACATGCAAATAAAGCAGTGGCATTGCTAGGGTTGGTGTCACCCGGTACGGTAGAAAAGAGTGTCACCCCATACCTACCCCCCCCCCCCCCCCAAAGTAAGTTTTTAGCCTGTTGTGACAGACGCCACTGGTGTAGGACATTGTGACTTAAAGGGGTACTCCACTGGAAAACATTTTCTTTTTAAATCAACTGTTGCCAGAAAGTTAAACAGATTTGTAAATTACTTCTATTTAAAAATCTTAATCCTTCCAGTACTAGGAAGTTCTTTTCTTTTTGAATTTCCTTTCTAGTCTGACTACAGTGCTCTCTGCTGACACCTTTGTCCGTGTCAGGAACTGTCCGGAGCAGGAGAGGGGATCTGCACCTGCTCTAGACAGTTCCTGACATGGACAGAGGTGTCAGCAGAGAGCTCTGTGGTCAGACAGAAAAGAAATTAAAAAAGAAAAGAACTTCCTGTGAAGCATACAGCAGCTGATAAGTACTGGAAGGATTAAGATTTTTAAATAGAAGTAATTTACAAATCTGTTTAACTGTCTAGCACCAGTTGATTAAAAAAAAAAGTTTCCCAGTGGAGTACCCCTTTAAGCAGTGGTACTCACTATGTCAGCGGATTCTGATCCTCTATATGAAAACAATTATTATTTTAAACCTGCCAGACACTGTATCCTCTAAATATAATACTACTATACACTGCACTCTTTAAATATAAACCTTCCACACACCGTACCCACTGTATATAAATCTGCCACATACTGTACCCTCTAAATATACTACTATGACACACTGTACCCTATGAATATACTACCACACACTGTACCCTCTGAATATAATACCACACACTGTACATTCTGAATATAATATCAACACACACTGTGCATTCTGAATATAATACCATCACACACTGCACTCTCTGAATCTAAAACTTCCACAAACCATACCCTCTAAATACAATACAACCACACACTGTACCCTCTGAATATACTACCACACACTACGCCCTCTGAATATAACCTTGCCATACAGTGCACCCTCTGAACACAATACCACATCAGCAGTAGCTTCCTCCGTTAGCTGATGCTATAACCAGGGGGGGGGGGGTTGTTGGTGGATGATGAGGTTGTTACTGGCTCCCCCCCCCCCGGCAGTAGCACTCCCATCAGCCATCAGTAGGATCATCCTCCTGGCAGTAGCACCCTCCATCATTCACTAGCAGGATCTGCTGATGGGGATGCTACTCCTGGTGGATGATGAGTGTGCTACTTCCGGGGGGGGGGGACACAAAAAGCATTAGGTATGCAGCAGTTCCCCCACATTAGGTAAATAGCAGTTTCCCCACATTAGGTAGCATAGATTCCCAACATTGGGTAACATAGGTTCCGCACATTAGGTTGCAGTTTTCCCACATTAGGTCGCAGTTTTCCCACATTAGGTCGCAGTTTTCCCACATTAGGTAGCAGGTTCCCCACATTAGGTAGCAGGTCCCCCACATTAGGTAGCACAGTCTCCCTCTGACACTCACACAGACACACACACACAGACAGACACACAGACACACACACATAGACACACACACAGATACACACACATAGACACACAGACACACACATAGACACGAACACATAGACACACACACAGACACACACACACTCATAGAAACACACAGACACACACGCATAGACACAGACACACACAGAGACACACACACATTCAGGCACACTTACATGGCCTGCGCAGCGCTTCTCTGTGGCGGAGGCCTGACAGGTGACGTCACTGACGTCCTCCTGCGCGGGTCTGTGGAGAAACATCACTTGTGCGACATCACTCCTCAGACCCGGGCCGGCCGCTGACGCAACAGGAGCCGGGATCGAGGGGCACAACAGAAGCCGGAGGGCGGGAAAAGAATAGGCGGCTGGGCACAACAGAAGCCGGGGTTGAGGGAATGGGCGGCCAGGGTGCAACAGAAGGTGGGGGGAACAATCTTCTGTGCGCAACAGAAGGGGGGGGGGGTTGTAGTGCTATCGATCGGACAGCCGGCAAAGTTGAAGACTGTTTTTTTTTTTAGCATGGACAGGCTGGTCGTAGCTAAAGAGTGGGGGGCAGGGGTGGAGTGCTGAGTGGCATGGTGTCACCCTCCCCTACCCCCCCCCCTCCATCTGGCTGGTGTCACCCGGTGTGGCCCACACCCCGGTCGCTATGCCACTGAAATAAAGTACATATTATTGAAAGGAAAATTATAGATTCTCGGCACCGGTCTTAAATTAGATGTGTGAAAATATTTTTATACATTAACAACATGGTGAAGGTTTCAGAATACCTACCTGCATTTCAGTTATTGCTGGTAAATAACAGGAGAGAAACTTAACCACTTGGCCACCTGAGAAGACAGACTGATATTAGGTTCAGTTTATATCATGTTCAGACTACACATCTGAGGGTGAAATAAGTATTTTCTCTAAATACTGTTTCTTGAGACAAAAGTACCTGCTAATTCCAGGTGGCCCTTGGCCCCACCACTAGGAGATTATGCCTACATAGATATTTTTGTAGAGGTGGTGTCTAGCTCATTGCGGAAACAAATTCAGGATAGAGAGAACTGTTATAACCTTCCCCTGTCGGAACAAAGAGCCAAGGATTCCCTGGACAGGATTCCTCCTTGATTGTCAAACCCTCGGATAAAGGGGGAAATATTGTGTTGATGACCAGGGAGGAATGCCGGGATACGTGTCTCCAAATCCTAAATGACAAAGAGTGTTACCTGTCCCTGAAAAAAGATCTAACAAAAATGTTTAGTAAAGAGCTGGTAGCCATCCATGATCGAGCTAGAACAGGAGACCTAATTGATAGCAGGGAATATGAATATCTAAAGCCAACTCATACCAAAATAGCCAGCTTCTACGCGATCACGAAGGTTCACAAAGGGTACCCCCCACTAAACAAAGGGTACCCCCCGCTAAGGGGGCACCCAAACATCTCTGGTATAGAAAACCTTATGCAGATGGCCAATGAATATGTGGACATCATAATGCGACCGTTTTTGTATTCTTTACCCTCATTTGTGAGGGATACAGGATGTGCTCAGAAGACTGAAGGATTTACGTGTTGAGGAGGGGGTCCTCCTAGCATCATTAGATGTGGAGGCCCTTTACTCCTCAATACCCCCCGATAGGGGTCTGGAAGCCACTGCTTTCTTCTTGCAGACTAGTGGCCTGCAGTATGGTCCACATAACCAATTTGTGTTAGAACTTCTCACATTCATTCTCACTAAAAATGATTTCCTGTTTGAGGGGTGGTCCTTCCACCAACAATGAGGTACAGCAATGGGGAGCCCCTGTGCCCCCAGCTATGCTAATCTGTACCTTGGTTGGTGGGAGGACCAACATGTCATAGGTGAAGAGATGTTACTATAGACCGAACACATAGCCTTATGGGTCAGGTTCATAGATGATATTTTTCTCATATGGACATCTACCAAGGACATGTATAATGAGTTTGTACGCACCCTCAACAGGAACACACTCGGCCTGAAATGTACATCTACATGTAGTAAAAGGGAATTTTTTTTCTTAAAATTTGGATAGCAAAAGATAACTACATACATGCTACGGTGTATAGGAAAGAGACGGCTACGAATGCCCTTCTCCAGTGGGATAGTTGTCATCCTCTCCCACTGAAGAGGGGCATTCCAACGGGCCAATATTTAAGGATGCAGAGAAATTGCTCCACACTTGCTGAATTTGAAGTAAAAGCCTCCAAATTGAGGAAAAGACTGAGAGACAGGGATTACCCTAATAAAGTTCTCAAAAAAACGAATCATAGGGCCCTGAATACTCTTAGAACCAGTCTCCTTGCACCAAAAGCCCGAGATACCCAGAATGATTCCATGGTACATATGATGAGAAGTAAAAAGAAGTTCAGGTCTCATTGGGAGATTTTACGGACTGATGAGGTACTGACACAACTTATTTCCCCCATGCCGCAGATCACTTACCGTAGATGCAGGAACTTAAAAGACAGATTGACTCATGGTTACTTTGAACCTGCAAATCAAGACATGTGGTTACACAACAAAATGAAAGGCACTTATGCATGTGGGAAATGTACAGTCTGCCCATACAGAACAGCAAAACATTTGGGAGTATAAACATACCAGAACGATTTGAGATGCGATAATTTGCTAATTGCGACACAAAGGGGGTCATTTACCTGCTCACATGTGCCTGTCCTGTGAACTATGTGGTCAAAACGTTTAGGTCCCTGAAAAAAAAAGGCAGGAACATTTGGGAGATATTATACATTCGAGTGATACCCCTGTAGGAATCCATTTTGGCCAATTTCATGATTGTAATCCAGCTAGTCTGAAGGTACAACTGATTGGTGCCCCCACCAAAAAGGGAAAAAGGGGGGGGGGGGCAACTGGGACAGGATTTTGCTTCAGAGAGAAGCTAAATGGACATAGAAATTGGATACAGTTAAACCTAAGGGGTTGAGTGACTATATATAATTTGTCTGCTTTATATGAAAATTGATCCCCTGTATATTAACACATAGAATACTATTCTCTATTCTTGTATATATATATATATATATATATATATATATATATATATATATATATAGATAGATAGATAGATAGATAGAGATATATATATATATACATATATATCCTAATATGTGTACTAAATAATCCAGTATACATATATTTTATGTATACTGCATTTTTAAATTTTAGAATCCTCATCTATTATGTGTATCAAACAATGTAGTATACATATACCATCGTGGATAGCATAGTATTCTATTTAATGGACACTATAATATTCATATTTTTTCCAGGTTGTATAATATTTTATTCATTTGGATTGCATGATTTATAAAGTAAAGTACGGGAATTAGGATCGCATTATATGGAATGCGAGCCTTACGCATAATCAAGAATCCCGGTTGTCAGAACTAGGTGTGATATGCTTCATGACGTGTATCTCCACTAACCACCCGCACACACCTGGTTCAGGTATCCCGGCCACATGATAGTGAGCGCAAGTCTGATAGCGCTAAGATGGGGTCAGAGGTGAACAGGTACGTCATGTGAGGAGAGGTTAGTCTTTATAAAAAGAGGAGCGCGGGTTCTCAGATTTGTGTACGGTCGCCACCAGAGCCCTACACCTGCATCAGTGGCATGAAAGACAGAAGAATGTGATGCCACAACACGTGGTCCCAGACGATTGATGGCAAAGCAAATGCGAAGGACCCCTCTAGCATTCTAAGGATATGTAACTATATCTATCTTATTCAGTATTTCTAAGAACAATGTAATATAATGTGCTGTTAATAGGTTATACTGAATGGTCTGAGGAGTATCAGTAGGATTATACTTAAGAAAGGAACCTGCTTCCGCTACTTATTCTATGGATTGTGCAATATGTTATATGAATTGTGCAATACTAAGCGGTGGTTGCAATCTACATGAACAACTGCAACAACAAGCTGTGGATTGTGTGTTATGCTATATGAACAGTGCAATGTGAAATGTTGCTATATATATGGACAGTGCAATATGACATGTTAGCTGCATCATATTGACA
Organism: Hyla sarda; assembly: GCF_029499605.1. NCBI lineage: Eukaryota > Metazoa > Chordata > Amphibia > Anura > Hylidae > Hyla > Hyla sarda. The sequence goes on along the minus strand of NC_079191.1, from coordinate 98,727,717 downwards.
GTGCAATAAGAAGTGGCGTCTTTGCATTCACACGCAAAGGTTCCCTGCTGTTACCACGTTTATTGTTAATTGGGAGACCTCAACAGATGGTAGATATTATCCGACGGTTTTGAAGTTGGTCCTTGGCTCTTAGGCTATGTTCACACAATGAAACTTCTTTGCGAAATTCCAATGAGAAGATTTTGCAGCAGCAGAGTCCCATTGATTCAATGGGATTCCACTGAGCTGTTCACATAGCCAAATGTTTCCAGCGCGGAAATTCTAATTCCGGTGTCTGCTGAAAGACTACACATGTCTACTCTTTCTGCAGACTCCAGGCCTCATTTACTAAGCTGAAGCCAACCAGTTTTTGTCAGATTATTTGTAACATTATTTGTACATGTCTGCACCAGTCTGCGCCAGTGTGTGACAGTGTGCGCCAGGAAAATCTGAGAAACCCGACATTGCACTGTGAAAAGCTGAAAAGGGGACGTGATCTGTTGCAAAGGGGGTGACCTAAAAAGGGGCGTGGTTTCACAACCCGACCAATTTACTATTGAATTCACCGAAAATCCTGTGGATAAATGGCTGGAAATTTCCATCTACAAAAAGCTGGTCAGAAAATGTTCCCGACTTGTAAATCTGTGATCCCCATAGTAAATAAAGTGGAATCCTGCAAGTCTGAAACAACATTTCCCACTAGTGTAAACCCAACACTCTTAGTAAATGAGGCCTTCCATGGGGAAACGCATTGCCATCTATGAGGCCAGGCATTTTTGGTGGCGATCCGTTGTCAGAGGAATGTCCACACAGAGATTTTCCTTGAGGACATTCCCCCATCTGAACATAACCTTAGAAAACTCTTCTGACTATTCTTTTCACTCCTCTATCAGAAATCTTGTGAGGAGTAGTGTTGAGCGGCATAGGCCATATTCGAATTCGCGAATATTCGCGAATATATGGACGAATATTCGTCATATATTCGCGAATATTCGCATATTCGTAATATTCTCGTTTTATTTTCGCATATGCGAAAATAATTTATGCGAAAATTAGCATATTCAAAATTAGCATAAGCAAAAATTCGCATACCAGTCTCACACAGTAGTATTAGAGCCTTCTTACACCACACAAGCTGGAAGCAGAGAGGGGTGATCACTGTGATGTGTACTGTGAAAAAAAAAATACGAATATTCATAATTACGAATATATAGCGCTATATTCGTGAATATTCGCGAATTCGCGAATATGCGATATTCGCGAATAAAATTCGTATTGCGAATATTCGTGAGCAACACTAGTGAGGAGCACCTGGTCGGGGCAAATTTATGGTGAAATGATTGTCTTTCCAATGCATCATTGTTATGCAACAATATGGTTATGAAGGTCTTGAGACAGCTCTTTGCTTTTACCCATCATGAGATTTTTCTTGTGTGTCACCTTGGCAAAAAAAACTTTTTGTAAATTGGGACTGAACCAGGTGATTGGATTAATGATAGATTTCAACTGTTGTCTTGGCTTTCCATGCCTTCTTGCACCTCCTTTTTTCTCCTATGCTCAATACTTTTTCCTGATGTCATTTTACATTGTTACACATACTTTAATTTCTGAGCTTATTTTTTTTATTTTTTTTATGTATTTATGGAACACTTAGGTTGTTACCAACATTTGGTGAAAATTTCATGTCAGTAGGACCTTTGGAAATATATTTAGTGAGAAAAGTGGTAGTGTGTCCAACACTTATTTCATTTGCTGTATACACTAATTAATGCTGCTGACATTTACTGTGTGAAGTGTCTCGGGGGTGGTCTCCCCAGATTCTCCTTTCGTGGCTTGATTGACAGTTTAATACCTGAACAAATTATGGTCCTGATTTACTAAGAGTAGAGTTTTCTTTGAGGGGTTTTTCTCCCAACAGATATTTTTCAACAGTATTTACTAAGGTTTCCCTACATTTTGCACTTTTCCCTACATTTTGCTTTTTTTTTTTTTTACACATGCTCTGTTCTGTGGGGGTTTTCCTCAACTCAAATCCACCACATTTTCTGTGGAAACCTTAGTAAAGATGTTGGGATTTTTAGAAAATTTCGGGGACACACCCCCTTTTGGTAACCACGCCTCCTTTTCCCAATTACCACACCCTTTTCGGGTTTTCTCAGTGAAATGGAGAATGAAGAGGGGTTTTTTTTCAATTCAGGTGCAAATTCTGTCGCAGACAGAATCTGGCACACAACCCAACAAAACATGCCGAGTTTACAATAGTAAATCAGGGCCTATATCAGTAGTTGCCTATTCAGGCATGGTGAGAGTTGTAGTTTTGCAATATCTGGAGGTGCACAGTTTGGTGACCACTGTACTATGCACAACTGCTGCAGATTTCAAATGCAGATATACACCGGTAAATCTACAATGGATCACAATACTGTGCAAGTGAATGCGGTTTTACAATTTACATGGGTGAAATCTGCATGCAAGACACGTGGTTTTTCGCATATAATCATCAGATTTTACCCAATATAATGCTTGGCAAAGCGTTATATAGGGTAAAATCTTTATTTTCACCATTCCCGGGGGACGCTCCTGCCCCCAGGGATGGTGAAGATATGAAGTTATAAACCAGTCACCGCCGCCGCCGTAAGTAGTCACCTGGGCGGGGAGCTCTTCTGACCTACTCCCGTTCTTTGGCCGGGAGCGACGCCCCCTCCGCTTGATTGATGGGCCGCGTCATCGCTCTGCTCCGTCTGTTCAGTGAGCGGAACAATGACGCGGCCCGTCAATCAAGCGGAGGGGGCGTCGCTCCCGGCCGAAGAACGGGAGTAGGTGAGAAGAGCTCCCCGCCCAGGTGACTACTTACGGCGGCGGCGGTGACTAGTTTATAACTTCATATCGTCACTATCCCTGGGGGCAGGAGCGTCCCCCGGGAATGGTGAAAATAAAGATTTTACCCTATATAATGCTTTGCCAAGCGTTAAATAGGGTAAAATTTGATGATTGGTTCCCTTTAACTCACCATGGATTTATAACAAAATCCCTCATAGGTTTGTACGAGAAAACCCTGCGATGTGTAGACATGCCCTGACACAACCTGTCAGTTCCCTCGTTTTCACTTTCTTTTTTTTTCCGTGCTTTTATTATCTATCTTTCAGAAGACGTAGACTGAATTACAAAATGATAGCATTGAATCACTTCCAGAACCGACAGTGAGAGAGATCACACCTAATATGCTTCCTATCTACATTACTCACTGTATAATTGAAATCACATTGTAGTCATTTGTATACAGTAGTGGCAGGGTAATGACTGGACAGAAGCACATCCACTATTCTCTTGAGCAACTACCAACATTTATCAACTTTATTGTACTTGAAATCTGACTAATTCGACACCTCTTCAGGCTACTAACCCTTCCCAAAATGATCAGTTTCCGGTATGCAGTGCAGAGAGTATGCAGAGTATACTACACCCAAGACGCTGAGCTTCTGTGAAACTCATATCGATGAGAAAGTATAACGCAGTGTGAGGAACACTGAATATCCTGACATCTGGTAAACAGCTAATGATCAGGTGTCCCCTATATTACTCAATAATAAACGAGAAAAAGGAGAAAAGGCACACACGCCCCTAGTGAAGTACTGTGAGGAATTTTGGCAATTGTAAAGAATTACACTTACCAGAATGTGTTGCGTTGAGGGCACAACACCATATAGAGCAGTGATCTTCAACCTGCGGACCTCCAGATGTTTCAAAACTACAACTCCCAGCATGCCCGGACAGCCGATGGCTGTCCGGGCATGCTGGGAGTTGTAGTTTTGCAACATCTGGAGGTTCGCAGGTTGAAGACCACTGATACAGTGGTCCTTCAAGTTACAATATCAATTGGTTCCAGGACGACTATTATGTTGAAACCATTGTATGTTGAGACCATAACTCTATGGAAACCTGGTAATTGGTTCTGAAACCACCAAAATGTCATCCAAAAATAGGAAAAAGTGAGAAGTAAAGAATAATAAGTAGATAACTAATATAGATAAAGCAAATACTTCCATATAAAAGCAATAAAGATCTGCTGGGACCTATAAATCACTGTCTATTTCAGTGTTTCTCAACTAGGGTGCCTCCAGATGTTGCAAAACTACAACTCCCAGCATGCCTGGACAGCCTTCGGCTGACACGTTTCGCCGATTCCATAGCATTGTATGTTGAGTCTGGTTTCAAGTTACAATGGTCCAGAAAAGACCATTGTATGTTGAAACTATTGTATGTTGAGGCCATTGTAAGTTGAGGGATCACTGTATAGAGTATAGACAATAAGAAGACTCTGTATGCAGCCTGGATCCTTTCCTCAGGTCCTCGCTCGCCGCTTAGTAGTAGCAGCAGAAATGGCAGAAGTAAAATTGGATCCTTGTCAGGCAGTTACAGTAGAAGACAGATAACGGTATGCATGGATGCACTTTATAAGATTTTATTTGGAAGACAACAGCAACGTGTTTCTTGCCCGCAAAGGGCCCTTCATCAGGCAATGTGTATACAAAAATGGCAGAGAATTCAGTTTAAATAAGCCTCTAAAGGTTACGTTCATTATGCTATTCAGGTTCCACTACTAAAAGGGAAGTAGTGTGATCACTTTCAATCTCTGGAATAAAATATTCACCAACCTCAGCATCACATGAGGGTTTTGTCATTATTTAAAGGGGTATTCTGGTTGGTCACCCATTTTTTCATATCAACTGGTGCCAGAAAGTTAAAAAGATTTGTAAATAATTTCTTTAAAAAAGTCTTAGTCCTTCCAGTACTTATCAGCTGCTGTATGCTCCATAGGAAGTTGAGTTGTTCTTTTCTGTCTGACCACAGAGCTCTCTGCTGACACCTCTGTCTGTGTCAGGAACTGTTGTCCAGAGTAGGAGCAAATTCCCATGGCAAATCTCTCCTGCTCTGGACAGTTCCTGACATGGACAGAGGTACAGAGGTGCCAGCAGAGAGCACTGTGGTCAGACAGAAAAAGCAACTCATCTACCTCTGTAGTATACAGCAGCTGATAAGTTTTGCAGTGATTAAGATTTTTTCATTGGGGGGGGGGGGGGTTGCTATGCTCTACCACTTCTTAGTTCCTGCAAACCTTGCATAACACATAGCACAAGGAAATAGTTCTACCGCTGTACAAATCACTAATCAGTGATATAATTCTGATAAATAAATAATGCTGTACAAATGACTAGTCAGACCACACATGGAATACTATGTACAGTACTGGGCAACAGTGTACAAGGAAAATATAGTGGAGCCCGAGAGGGTTCAAAGACTGGCAACCAGCGTAATACGGGGAATAGGAGGACTACAGTACCCAGAAAGATTAGCAGAACTGGGGTTATTTAGTTAAGAAAAAAAGAAGGTTTAGAAGAGACCTAATAATTATGTATAAATATATCAGGGGACCGTACAGAGATCTCTCCCATGATCTATTCAGACCCAGGACTGTATCTATAACAAGGGGGCATCCTCTACATCTGGAGGAAAGAAGGTTTCTACACCAGCACAGACAGGGGTTCTTTACTGTGAGAGCAGTGAGACTGTGGAATTCTCTCCCGCAGGAGGTGGTCATGGGGAACTCTACTCTACAACATACTTATGACTATAATCACCAATATGATTGGCTTGGTAAGGTGTTACCTATGGCCACCTATAAATCCTCACCAAACAATTAGGTGATGTGCCTATACCAAATTCTTTAAAATAACATGTCTGTATTAATTGCTTTTAAACAATAAAGTTGGTTGTTACATCTTGCAATACTGTTTACCGTGTGGCCTAATTGTTTGGTGAGAATACTTATGACTATGTTATAAGCACGGCTTATGAAACTATGTGTTACGCCGAGCGCTCCGGGTCCCCGCTCCTCCCCGGAGCGCTCGCAACATCCTCGCAATTGCAGCGCCCCAGTCAGACCTGCTGACCGGGTGCGCTGCGATACCTCTCCCAGCCGGGATGCGATTCGCGATGCGGCAGGCGCCCGCTCGCGATGCGCATCCCGGCTCCCGTACCTGACTCGCTCTCCGTCGGTCTTGTCCCGGCGGGCGCGGCCCCGCTCCCTAGGGCGCGCGCGCGCCGGGTCTCTGCAATTTAAAGGGCCACTGCGCCACTGATTGGCGCAGTTGGCTTAATTAGTGTGTTCACCTGTGCACTCCCTATTTCTACCTCACTTCCCCTGCACTCCCTCGCCGGATCTTGTTGCCATTGTGCCAGTGAAAGCGTTCCCTAGTGTGTTCCTAGCCTGTGTTCCAGACCTCCTGCCGTTGCCCCTGACTACGATCCTTGCTGCCTGCCCCGACCTTCTGCTACGTCCGACCTTGCTCTTGTCTACTCCCTTGTACCACGCCTATCTTCAGCAGTCAGAGAGGTTGAGCCGTTGCTGGTGGATACGACCTGGTTGCTACCGCCGCTGCAAGACCATCCCGCTTTGCGGCGGGCTCTGGTGAATACCAGTAGCAACTTAGAACCGGTCCACCAGCACGGTCCACGCCAATCCCTCTCTGGCACAGAGGATCCACCACCTGCCAGCCGAATCGTGACAGTAGATCCGGCCATGGATCCCGCTGAAGTCCCACTGCCAGTTGTCGCCGACCTCACCACGGTGGTGGCCCAGCAGTCGCAACAGATAGCGCAACAAGGCCACCAGCTGTCTCAACTGACCGTGATGCTACAGCAGCTTCTACCACAGCTTCAGCAATCATCTCCTCCGCCAGCTCCTGCACCTCCTCCGCAGCGAGTGGCCGCTTCCGGCCTACGATTATCCTTGCCGGATAAATTTGATGGGGACTCTAAGTTTTGCCGTGGCTTTCTTTCGCAATGTTCCCTGCACTTGGAGATGATGTCGGACCAGTTTCCTACTGAAAGGTCTAAGGTGGCTTTCGTAGTCAGCCTTCTGTTTGGGAAAGCTCTGTCATGGGCCACACCGCTCTGGGACCGCAATGACCCCGTCACTGCCTCTGTACACTCCTTCTTCACAGAGATTCGAAGTGTCTTTGAGGAACCTGCCCGAGCCTCTTCTGCTGAGACTGCCCTGCTGAACCTGGTCCAGGGTAATTCTTCTGTTGGCGAGTACGCCATCCAATTCCGTACTCTTGCCTCCGAATTATCCTGGAATAATGAGGCCCTCTGCGCGACCTTTAAAAAAGGCCTATCCAGCAACATTAAAGATGTTCTGGCCGCACGAGAAATTCCTGCTAACCTGCATGAATTTATTCATCTGGCCACCTGCATTGACATGCGTTTTTCCGAAAGGCGTCAGGAGCTCCACCAGGATATGGACTTTGTTCGCTCAAGGCGTTTTTTCTCCCCGGCTCCTCTCTCCTCTGGTCCTCTGCAATCCGTTCCTGTGCCTCCCGCCGTGGAGGCTATGCAAGTTGACCGGTCTCGCTTGACACCTCAAGAGAGGACACGACGCCGCATGGAGAATCTGTGCCTGTACTGTGCCGGTACCGAACACTTCCTGAAGGATTGTCCTATCCGTCCTCCCCGCCTGGAAAGACGTACGCTGACTCCGCACAAGGGTGAGGCAGTTCTTGATGTCAACTCTGCTTCTCCACGCCTTACTGTGCCTGTGCGAATATCTTCCTCTACCTTCTCCTTCTCTGCTATGGCCTTCTTGGATTCCGGATCTGCAGGAAATTTTATTTTGGCCTCTCTCATCAACAGGTTAAACATCCCAGTGACCAGTCTCGCCAGACTCCTCTACATCAATTGTGTTAACAATGAAAGATAAGACTCCTCGCCAGAAACCTGCTGGTCTCCTTCATCCTCTGCCTGTCCCCGAACAGCCTTGGTCACTGATTGGTATGGACTTTATTACAGACTTACCCCCATCCCGTGGCAACACCGTTGTTTGGGTGGTCGTTGATCGATTTTCCAAGATGGCACATTTTATTCCTCTTCCTGGTCTTCCTTCAGCGCCTCAGTTGGCAAAACAATTTTTTGTACACATTTTTCGTCTTCACGGTTTGCCCACGCAGATCGTCTCGGATAGAGGCGTCCAATTCGTGTCTAAATTCTGGAGGGCCCTCTGTAAACAGCTCAAGATTAAATTAAACTTCTCTTCTTCTTATTATCCCCAATCCAATGGGCAAGTAGAAAGAATTAACCAGGTCCTGGGTGACTATTTACGGCATTTTGTTTCCTCCCGCCAGGATGACTGGGCAGATCTTCTACCATGGGCCGAATTCTCATACAACTTCAGAGTCTCAGAATCTTCTGCTAAGTCCCCATTTTTCGTGGTGTACGGCCGTCACCCTCTTCCCCCCTCCCTACTCCCTTGCCCTCTGGTTTGCCCGCTGTGGATGAAGTGACTCGTGATCTTTCCACCATATGGAAAGAGACCCAAAATTCTCTTTTACAGGCTTCATCCCGCATGAAAAGGTTTGCCGATAAGAAAAGAAGAACTCCCCCCATTTTTGCACCCGGAGACAAGGTATGGCTCTCCGCTAAATATGTCCGCTTTCGTGTCCCCAGCTACAAACTGGGACCACGCTATCTTGGTCCTTTCAAAGTCTTGTGCCAGATTAATCCTGTCTCTTATAAACTCCTTCTTCCTCCTTCTCTCCGTATTCCCAATGCCTTCCATGTCTCTCTCCTTAAACCACTCATCATTAACCGCTTCTCTCCCAAACTTGTTTCTCCCACTCCTGTTTCCGGCTCTTCTGACATCTTCTCCGTGAAGGAGATTCTGGCCTCCAAGACGGTCAGAGGAAAAAAATTCTTCTTGGTGGATTGGGAAGGCTGTGGTCCTGAAGAGAGATCCTGGGAACCTGAGGACAACATCCTAGACAAAATTCTGGTCCTCAGGTTCTCAGGCTCCAAGAAGAGGGGGAGACCCAAGGGGGGGGGTACTGTTACGCCGAGCGCTCCGGGTCCCCGCTCCTCCCCGGAGCGCTCGCAACATCCTCGCAATTGCAGCGCCCCGGTCAGACCTGCTGACCGGGTGCGCTGCGATACCTCTCCCAGCCGGGATGCGATGCGGCAGGCGCCCGCTCGCGATGCGCATCCCGGCTCCCGTACCTGACTCGCTCTCCGTCGGTCTTGTCCCGGCGCGCGCGGCCCCGCTCCCTAGGGCGCGCGCGCGCCGGGTCTCTGCAATTTAAAGGGCCACTGCGCCACTGATTGGCGCAGTTAGCTTAATTAGTGTGTTCACCTGTGCACTCCCTATTTCTACCTCACTTCCCCTGCACTCCCTCGCCGGATCTTGTTGCCATTGTGCCAGTGAAAGCGTTCCCTAGTGTGTTCCTAGCCTGTGTTCCAGACCTCCTGCCGTTGCCCCTGACTACGATCCTTGCTGCCTGCCCCGACCTTCTGCTACGTCCGACCTTGCTCTTGTCTACTCCCTTGTACCGCGCCTATCTTCAGCAGTCAGAGAGGTTGAGCCGTTGCTGGTGGATACGACCTGGTTGCTACCGCCGCTGCAAGACCATCCCGCTTTGCGGCGGGCTCTGGTGAATACCAGTAGCAACTTAGAACCGGTCCACCAGCACGGTCCACGCCAATCCCTCTCTGGCACAGAGGATCCACCACCTGCCAGCCGAATCGTGACACTATGACTATGCATTTGACAACTACACATATGACTACAACTGAATATTTACTTTAGAGAGAGAATGATTGTGGATTGGGTTGCCTGAGGCTTTCTGCCCAATCCCTTGGCTACTGGGGTCCCTTGGCATGACACACTTCTCCCAAGAACACTAGATTTATAGATTCTAGACAACAATTGACACTTGTTACCTTAGACTTTTTAGTTATGTGCGTTGTGGGTACAGGAATACCTTCTGGCCAGCAAAAGTATCCTGAGCATGTGGACACAAGAAAATCACATTAGACATATGACAATTTAAAGACAATTATATGGACTGGTGTGTGGTAGTGTTACAGTCCTAATGACATGACTGATGCGGGTACATGACTATCTGTACTTAAGGACTATGTGTGGTACTAGACTGTACATGATGTTAGTCTTTGTATCTTGTGGGTAGCTGATCCTGGGTAGACCGTTGGGATCTACGCAGCACCACCTCTTGTGAATCAGCAACACTTCCTTCTTCAGGAGCTCTTGGTACGACTAGAGTGATAGACGTCTCTTGAAGATCCATTTCCAGAGTTAGAGCTTTTTCTGGACTATCTGAACTCTGACTGGCTGGCAAAAATACAGGAGACATGGAGACCGGAGTGTCGACTGGTGCCAAAGGTGACAGGACTGGAGCCGGTGGGGTGACTAGAGGTGGTTGCACCAGCCCCTGAGATGGCATGACACAGAACATTGCAGGTTGACTGGGAGAGAACATGGGGACACCCATGGATGGGTGGATCCCTTCTACAGGCACGTACTCCCATGTTGGTCTGACAGCTGGTGGTTCAGGGAGGTCTTCCTTGCAGCATAACTTTATCCGGTTACGGTGGACGACTTGCGGCTCGTACCCTGGTTTCTGGATTGCATACACATCTGAGTCTGGGTATGGTATGGCCGTCACCATGTAGGGCTCCATTTCCCAGATAGAGTCCATTTTGTAGAACCTCGGGAACTTCCGCAGCCAGACCTTGTCGCCTAACTGGAGGGGTTTGCATGAGGCATGACGGTTGTAGTCTTGCTACTGCCTTTGCTTAGCCTCGCCCATCATTTTATTGACAATCTCTTTTGCTTCCTGGATCCTTCTTTGGTGGTCAGAGACCCACTCCATAGAAGCTTGCAGAGAGTTGTTGAAGGGAGCTTGAAGTCCAAAGTCCAATCTTTTGTCTGCTGCCCGTTTCGACCCATCATCAAGTAGAACGTGGTTTATCCAGTAGAACATTGGACTGTGTTATTATAAATTTCCAGCACTTCGGGCAACAACCGGGGTCACTCTTCGTGCTTTGACACAGACGCTACTCACAGCATGTGGATAAAAACCTGATTGATGCGCTCACAGAGCCCGTTCTCTTGAGGTTGGTAAGCAGTAGTCCGGATTTTCTTGCAGGCATGGAACTGACATAGCTCCTTGAAGATTTGGGCCTTCAGGCCAGCGGTGGCGAGATGTGAGGGCCGGTCAGAGACCATCAGCAGGCAGTATAATGTCCAGGTCTGGTCTAGAGCCAAGGTACTTAGTCACATTCTCCCCCCATGTCACATTCTCCCCCCCCCCCCCGTCACATTCCCCCTTGTCACATTCCCCCCCCTTGTCACATTCTCCCTTCCTTGTCACATTCTCCCCCATTTATTTTGTTTATTTTGATTAAACTTTGTATCAGCCCTGAAATTGGGAAGGAAATGTTTTATTATTATTTGGACAACCCGTAAGCCTCAAAAAGGGCCCTCTGCAATAAGCTATCAGAACAGATGAGCCGAGTCCACCAGACTAAGGCTATGTTCACAGGGGGAAATGTCCACACGGACAATCTCGGTGTTGATATTCCTCTGACAGCGGAGCGCTGACAGAACATGCCAGAGCTAGGTCTGCTGGAAATGCGCCGTCCCATAGACGGCAATGCATTTCCGCCGGAGTCCACAAAAAGAATAGACATAGTTACATAATTCATAAGGTTGAAAAAAGACCAGAGTCCATCAAGTTCAACCTATATCCCTATTGAGTCCCTACTGAGTTAATCCAGAGGAAGGCAAAAAAAAAACTCATACTAGAGGTAAAAATTCCTTCCCAACTCCAAATATGTCAGAATAAATCCCTGGATCAACGTTCTGTCCCTATAAATCTAGTATCCATAACCAGCGATGTTATTACTCTCAAAAAATGCATCCAGACCCCTTTTGAACTCTTTTACAGAGTTCCCCATGACCACCTCCTCAGGCACTGCTTAGTCTCACTGCTTAGTCTCACTGCTCTTACAGTAAAGAACCCCCTTCTGTGCTGGTGTAGAAACCTTCTTTCCTCTAAACGTAGAGGATGCCCCCTTGTTATAGATATAGTCCTGGGTATAAATAGATCATGGGAGAGATCTCCGTACTGCCCCCTGTTATATTTATACATAGTTATTAGGTCGCCCCCAAGCCTCCTTTTTTCTAAACTAAATAACCCTAATTCTAATAATCTTTCTGGGTACTGTAGTCCTCCCATTCCCCGTATTACCCTGGTTGCCCGTCTTTGAACCCTGCTCAGCTCCCCTATATCTTTCTTGTACACTTGGACCCGACTTGTGTGTGTGGTCTGACTAGTGATTTGTACAGCAGTAGAATTATTTCCTTGTTGTGGGCATCTATGCCCCTATTGATGCACCCCATGATTTTATTTGCCTTGGCAGCAGCTGCCCGACACTGGTCACTACAGCTAAATGTACTATTAACTAAGACTCCCAAGTCCTTTTCCACGTCAGTCGTCCCAAGTTTTCTCCCATTTAATACATAACCCCAGCCTGGATTTTTCTTCCCCATGTGCATTACCTTACATTTATCAGAGTTGAACCTCATCTGCCACTTCCCAGCCCAAACCTCCAACCTATCCAGATCCATTTGTAACAGTGCACTGTCCTCTATAGTGTTTACCGCTTTACAGAGTTTAGTATCATCTGCAAAGATTGCTACTTTACTATTCAACCCCTCTACAAGGTCATTAATAAATATATTTAATAGAATAGGACCCAAGACTGACCCCTGTGGTACTCCACTAGACGACATGTCTAATCTTTCTGCAGACACTAGAATTTGAATTCCCATGCCAGAGGTTTCAGGCAAGGAAATCCTGCTATACATGCCGCCGCTAGAACCGCACAGGAATGCACCGTCTTATAGACAGCTATGCATTCCGTCGGTGTCTGCAGAAAGAATGAACAGGTTCATTCTTTCTGCGGACACAGAAAACAGAATTTCTGTGCCACAACGCAGCAGAATCCCGTTGAATTCAATGGGACCCTGCTGCAGTGTAATCTCTGTGCCGAATTCTAATGCGTAGTACATTTTCTATGCACTGCAACTATGCAGAGCTTTATTTAGAAATACATTCACAAATTTTTAAATCTGCCCACCAGTTCTGGGAGAACTTCACATTAGGGATGAAGCCTGTAGAGCAGTCTAACAAGATGGCACATTTCCAAGCGGTTGTAGCATTGGCATGTTCTCGCTGTCTGCGGAATATCCGCCCGAAATTTTCCGGCCATACATTTCACAAAAGTTCTGCTGTTTGGACATAGCCTCGGACAATATAAACATCTGTTGCATTCTTAGGCTGCTTTTTGAGTCTCATGTTGAGCTGTAAATAGCCTAAAAAATGGTCCAAAAGCAAAAGATGGCAGAAAATAAGACTACATTTAAGGGAGTACTCCAGTGGAAAACACATTTTTTTAAATCAACTGGTGCCAGAAAGTTAAACAGATTTGTAAATTCCTTCTATTTAAACATCTTAATCCTTCCAGTCCTTATCAGCTGCTGTATGCTCCACAGGAAGTTTTTTTCTTTTTGAATTTCTTGTCTGTCTGACCACAGTGATCTCTGCTGACACTCTGTCCATGTCAGGAACTGTCCAGAGTAGGAGCAAGTCTCCATAGCAAACCTCTCCTGCTCAGGACAGTTCCTCACAGTACATACGGCAGCAGCTGATAAATACTGGAAGGATTAAGATTTTTAAATAGAAGTAATTTACAAATCTGTTTAACTTTCTGGCACCAGTTAATTTAAATAAAATTTTAAAAAATTCCACCGGTGTACCTCTTTAAAGCTCAAAAATGGTTTGGGAATATGGCCTTAGACTCTATAGGTAAGTTTAGGTAAACTATTAATTGGCTCCAGAATGCTCCAGAATTCTGGAACATTTGCAATAGTAAATCTACCCCAATGTGTCTGTAGGGAACAGTATTTGTGATGGAATTTGATAGATTTATAAAGAGTTTGACAGCTACAACATGTGGACTGAGAACTACTGCTCATGATGAAATGTAAAGTAAAGCTCCCTACTGATGTCACATAGGGAACAGTTTGAGAACACAACAGAAAATAAAAAATGTACCTATAAAGCAGAACATTTTGTATAGGAGATAACTTTGAAAAAACCTCAAATAACCTCTGAAAACTGAAGAAGATGACTAGTTTCATGCAAAAATATTTAAACAGCACCCACAATATTTAACCACTTTCAGGAGCTGAATTAGTGGTCACTTGTAAATGCCCAGGAGGGCTGCAACCATTTATAAAATTCTTTAAAGATAGCTTCAGCGAAACCTGAGATGTATTCCATTTGATCATGCGCCTGGAATGCAGAATATGTTGTAACCTAAGACCTTCATTCATCAAAATAAATAGCCCTTAGAATTACAAGCATTTTCGGCCATATGCATGGCTTTTTTTTTTCTTTCCTCCTAAATCTCACCGAATGTTAGAAGTGTGCATGTGTTTATGCCAAACCGATTGGCAAGTAAGGAGTCGGTGATGCTGGGAGCTGTCATATTTTAAATGGCCCCAGAAGAACAACGCAGCTCTGTTCGGATGTAGAAGAACTACAAACCGATGTCAGTTCTGCGCTCAATATGAAGTGCTCTTTTATAGGTAAAACACAGCACATTTCTAGGAATTAGGATTTCTTTGAAATGAGATTGGTGGCCTATGGCGCACTACGCATATTTTTATAAACTCTGCCGCGCGTCACAGCAACTCAATGTTGCTCTGTTTCCACCTCTCTATGGAACCTGCACAAGATACATTTATATGGTTTCTTCTGAAGGCCCTTTATGTAGCTACACTTTAGTTTTACTGGAAATACAAAGATGCCGAGATTTTAACTCCTGCTCATATAGACTTGACTTTCTAGGTTTAGTTTAGTGTTTGAGGGCATTGAAAAGAGGGGAGACTTGCTGGAGCCCCTATGTTTCTAACTTTGAGCTTTCGTGACAAGCCACTATGCTTTCCTATAGACTATTAGGCTAAGTTTCTTTTTCTTTTTTTTAATGCAAAAACGCCAATAAAAACGCCCATTCTGCCACAAGCTGGGAGTAGTAGTAGAACCTAAATAATGAATAAAATAAAAAGAATAACATTTTTAAAAAAAAGTTTTAAAAAAAACACACACACTCTATAAAAAACATAATTAAAATACATTACATTAATAAAAAATGTTTCACAAAATTTATAAAAATATATAAATATTTTTTAATATTTTGATATTGTCGGCTAGATTTTTATGTCCCGGCCTGCCCACATAAATCGGTCCCTGTTTTAAAATTAATAAAAATGTCATTCTAAAAAAATATAAATTTCGTTACCTACAATTTTTTCCATCCCTACTGTATATATATATATTTTTTTTTTTTTGGGTACTCAGCAAAATTCTTTAACCCCTTAAGGACCAAGCCCATTTTAACCTTAAGGACCAGGCCAATTTTATATTTGCGCTTTCATTTTTTCTCCTCGCCTTCCAAAATCCATAACTCTTTATATTTCCATCTACAGATCCATATAAGGGCTTGTTTTTTGCGCAACCAATTGTACTTTGCAAAGAAACCTCTCATTTTATCATAAAATGTACGGTGAACCCCAAAATATTTTTTTTTTTGGGAGGAATTTTAAATGAAAACCACAATTTTGCACATTTTGAAGGGTTTTGTTTTCACACTGTACACTTTACGGTAAAAATTACATGTGTTCTTTATTCTGTGGGTCAATACGATTAAAATGATACCCATGGCAAGATACTTTTATATTTTTGTACTGCTTAAAAAAAATCTAAAACTTTTTGTACAAATTCAGTAATCTAAAATCGCCCTATTTTGACCACCTATAATTTTTTCATTTTTCCGTACATAGGGGGGTATGAGAGCTCATTCTTTGCGCCATCATCTGTACTTTTTATCGATACCACATTTGCATATATCAAACTTTTAGATAATTTTTTATTAAATTTTTTTTAATAAAATGTTACAAAAAAGCAGCATTTTTGGAGTTTTTTTATTTTTTACGTTTACACCATTCACCGTACGGGATCATTAACATTATATTTTGATAGTTTGGACATTTATGCATGCGGCGATACCAAATATGTTTGCTTTTTGGGGGTAAAATGTGAAAAACTGACAAATTTGGGGAGGGGATTTTTAACTTTTTATTTTTACATTTTTCAACTTTTTGTTTTACACTTTTTATATCCCCATAGGGGACTTTCTATAGCAATCATTTGATTGCTAATACTGTTCAGTGCTATGCATAGGACATAGCACCGATCAGTATTATCGGTGATCTTCTGCTCTGGTCTGCTCGATCTCAGGCCAGAGCAGAAGACCCGGGAGACGGCCGGAGCCAGGTGAGGGAACCTCGGGCCACCATGCTGGATGATCGGATCGCCGCGACAGCGCTGCGGGCGATCCGATCATCCATTCAAAGTACCACACTGCCACAGATGCTGTATCTGATCTGTATTGATCACGGCATCTGAGGGGTTAATGGCGGACATCCGCGCGATCGCGGATGTCCGCCGTTACCGGCGGCTCCCCGGCTGCTGCTAGCAGCCGGAACCTGCCGTGCATGACGAGAGCACCGTTCCAATGCTCGCGGTCATACACAGGACGTAAATGTACGTCCTGGTGCGCTAATTACCGCCAAGCAAGTACATTTACGTCCGTGGTCGTTAAAGGGTTAAAAAAGGCCTGCAGGGGGCCAAAGGGGCCAAAAATGCAGTTTTCACACAAAGGCAAAAACATCAGAAAAAAACACCAAAACATGGGAAAATAAATTGGCATTTTTTCTAGCGTCTTTTTGGAAAGAAAAAAAAAACAAGTGAAAACTTAGCCTAAGTATATAAGTTGATCAGCGCTGCCACTGGGGATGGTGCATGTGGTGGATTAGGTCCAGAAATAGTGTGAATAAAATCCCAGCACTCACCAAGTATATTTAGGCGTAAGGAGCTTTATTGCATATTCTTCAAATCGAACAGGATGCATTTCGTCGGTAGACTTCATCTGCTGTCTGCTACTGCTAAAACGAGTCCTGTTTGATTTGAACAATAAGCAATAAAGCTCCTTATTCCTTTATATAGACTATATCAGTGTTTCCCAACTAGGGTGCCTCCAGCTATTGCAAAACTACAACTCCTGGGAGTTGTAGTTTTACAACAGCTGGAGGCACTCTGGTTGGAAAACACTGGACTACATGGCATTCTAGTATGGATAGGTGTTGTAGGGTTGAAGTCACTGTATGACACTGTTACATGCATGTTCGTTTAAAGGAGTTGTCTCTTTTATGGTAAACTCCTTCCAGGGCCACATTTGTCAACAGAGAGAACAATTGGGTGATCTTTTTATTTGACATTTATGAAGCTCCGTTGCTATTATTTTTTACAAATGTGTCAGGGAAAGTAAGCAAAGTTTGACTCATTTATTAGTTCTGACACTATTCTATTCTAACTAAGAAATACAATTTATGTTGTCATAAGACAGATGGCAGATTTATTAACAGCAGTACCCTATTGATGAATCAGGGGCACACTACACTGCGAGAGACACTGGTGCACTATCTATATAATGCCCCAAAAATTATATTATGATTATTATAATGATATGATAATGATAAAATTATATAAATAATATATTAAAATACTGCCCCCTCTCTAATTTATATAAGAGTAACAGCCCACTAGTACCACTGTGTTGCAGGTTATGTCCTATGTAAAACCTCAGACACTGTACAGATATATGTCTTATTGCATTATCCGCTGCTGAAGAAAGGACCTAGGGTGGTCCTGAAATGCGTCCAGCCTAAATACTATATCGCACAGTAACACCTGCTCTTGCTATTGCCAATATCTGTGAACTTTAATATACCAGATTCAGTTACAGGTTAAGTCCTGTCAATCAAGCAGCGCCTCACGCTTAATTCACATGAAGACACAGGGTGTATGCTCCATCCCTGCAGGCAGCAAACATCCAGAGAAGGCAAGTATCGCCAGCCAACTGATTCTATCTGCCGACACAGCACTGCCATCCACATCGGAGTTGCGCTGTCAACTCCAGGAGGTGAGAGTATCAGACCACAGTGGCTTCCTACCTTACGGACCGGAGACATCTTCTAACTGTGAGAGGTGCTGTGCAACATTAGTGTTGCTCGCGAATATTCGCAATGCGAATTTTATTAGCGAATATCGCATATTCGCGAATTCGCGAATATTCTCGAATATAGCACTATATATTCGTAATTACGAATATTCGTATTTTTTTTTTCACAGTACACATCACTGTGGTCATCCCTCTCTGCTTTCAGCTTGTGTGGTGTAAAGAAGGCTCTAATACTACTGTGTGAGACTGGCGTGCGAATTTGCGCTTATGCTAATTTTTGTATATGCTAATTTCCGCATATGTAAATATTTCGCATATGCGAAAATAAAACGATAATATTACGAATATGCGAATTTAGCGAATATATGACGAATATTCGTCCATATATTCGCGAATATTCATGAATTCGAATATGGCCTATGCCACTCAACACTATGCAACATTTTTCTGCCATATACAGTGGGGATCAAAAGTTTGGGCACCCAAGGTAAATAGTTGTATTAATGTGCATAAAGAGGTCAAGGAAAGATGGAAAAATCTCCAAAAGGCATCAAATTACAGATTAGACATTCTTATAATATGTCAACAAAAGTTAGATTTTATTTCCATCATTTACACTTTCAAAATAACAGAAAACAAAAAAATGGTGTCTGCAAAAGTTTGGGCACCCTGCAGAGTTAATATCTTGTACTGCCCCTTTAGCAAGTATCACAGCTTGTAAACACTTTTTGTAGCCAGCCAAGAGTCTTTCAATTCTTGTTTGAGGTATCTTTGCCCATTCTTCCTTACAAAAGTCTTCCAGTTCTTTGAGAATTCTGGGCTGTCTTTCACGCAGTGCTCTTTTAAGGTCTATCCATAGATTTTCAATTATGTTGAGGTCAGGAGATTGTGAAGGCCATGGCAAAACCTTCACTTTACGCCTCTTGATGTAATCCCCTGAGAATTTCGAGGTGTGTTTATCCATTTGTAGAAGCCATCTTCTCTTTAACTTCAGATTTTTCAGATGGCATCAAGATAGCATCCAAAATGTTCTGAAATTTTATTGAATCCATTTTCCTTCTACTTGTGAGATGTTCCCTGTGCCACTGGCTGCAATACCACCCCAAAGCATGATTTATCCACCCCCCATGCTTAACAGTTGGACAGAGGTTCTTTTCATTTAATTCTGTTCCCCTTCTTCTCCAAATGTACCTTTGCTCATTCCGGCCAAAAAGTTCAATTTTAACCTCATCGGTCCACAGAACTTGTTTCCAGAATGCATCAGTCTTGTCTATATGTTCATTCTGCAAAGTTCAAACACTGATTTTTGAGGTGATGATGTAGAAGAGGTTTTCTTCTGATGACTCTTCCATGAAGACCATATTTGTACAAGTATCTCTTTATAGTGGAATAGTGTTCCACACCTCCAGCCTTATAGCCTTCTTCAGCTTTGTGAGTGTCAACTATTTTCAGTTTCAGATTTCTAGACAACTGCTTAGAAGAACCCATGGTGCTGATTGTTGGGGCAAGGTCAGATGAGTCTGGGCATTTAAAACCTTTGAGATTGACATCACCTGGTCTTCCCAGATGATGATTGAGAACAATCCATGACACTGGCAGGTCTCAGCTTAGCAAAGGGGGAAGTGCATGCTATAAATTCTGCAGGGTGCCCAAACTTTTGCAGACGCCATTTTTTTGTTTTCTGTTATTTTGAAAGTGTAAATGATGGAAATAAAATCTAACTTTTGTTGACATATTATAAGAATGTCTAATCTGTAATTTGATGCCTTTTGGAGATTTTTCCATCTTTCCATGGCTTCTTTATGCTCATTAATACAATTTTTTACCTGGGGTGCCCAAACTTTTGATCCCCACTGTAGCTCACAATTCTGCATACATTAAGGAAGAACAGGCATTATCATATCAGAGGAAAGCACAACTAACTTGACTTTACTTACCTATTGGAATTCTTCTAATGACATTAAGATTTATGGCCATATCTGGATAATATTCCATATCAGTGGCGTTGCTAGGGCTGGTGTCACCCGGTGCGGTAGAAAATGGTGTCCCCCTCATCAACCCCCCCCCCCTCTCAATCCCCACAATACTTTGCCTCCTCATCATCACTCACCCCCCAAACACTGTACCCCAATTTAGCAACCCCCTAAAAACCCACAATACTGTGCCTCCTCATCATCACTCCCTTAAATACTGTGCCCCATTCCTCCAACCTCCACAATACCGTCTCCTCATCATTCATCATCCCCCACAACACTGTCTCCTCACCATCCATCACTCCCCCACATTATTGTCTCCTCACCATCCATCACTCCCCCACAATATTGTCCCTCACCATCCATCACTCCCCCACAATACTGTCTCCTCATCATCCAACCCCCCCCACACACACACACAATACTGTCTCCTCATCATTCATCACCCCCCCCAAAACAATATTGTCTCCTCATAATCCATCATCCCCCCACAATACTGTCTTATACTGTCCATAACCCCCCCTACACACGCACACACACAATATTGTCTTATCCCTAACCCCCTCCCCCACAATACTGTGTCCTTATACTCCATCACCTCCTCCCGCACAATACTGTCTTCTCATCATTCAATCCCCCATACTGTGTTTCCTTATGATCATTCATTAATTTCATTAATGCCAGCTAAGAAAACCCTCCCCTCCATACTGTGCCACCTTCATCATTCATTCTATTATCCATGCCAGCTAATAGCATCCCCCCACAAGCTCCATACTGTGCGACCTTCATCATTCATCAGCCAATAGCACCCCCCACACATACTCATCCCCTCAATACTGTGCCACCTTCATCATTTATCATCTAATAGCACACCCACCCCACTTTCCTCAATACTGTACCACCTTCATCATTCATCAGCTAATAGCACCCCCCCCCCCCCCAACACCCCCCTTCCCCGGCATTAGCTCAAGGGCTCAGGGTGCTCCAGGGGGGGCCCTCACTGCTGCTGGCTTGTGTGCTCCTTCTTCTTCCCACATGTTCTGAGCTGCATTAGTTCGGCAGTCCTGATGGTAGGGACGCTGGCGCAGCTCCATCACGCTCCACCCATGCCCAGCCAATGTTGCGTCATAGATGCAGCAGAGCCCAAAGCACAGCCCCAGAAATTTAACTACTACAGTCCGGAGTTCCGGAAAACGGACAGAGTGATGTCCATGCCACCGAGGGACACAGAGTAAGCATGATTTATGTCATGATTGTTTAATTTCACGATTGTGCATTCTAGGTGCGTTCTAAGTCAGGGTGTCACCCCACCAAAGGGTGTCACCCGGTGTGACCCGCACCCCCCTAGCAATGCCACTGTTCATATCAAGACTACTAGTCACAGCATGCCCACATAACTATTCCAATAGCAACAGAACAACCTACAGTGGAGAAAAAAGTATTTAGTCAGCCACCAATTGTGCAAGTTCTCCAACTTAAAAACATGATAGAGGCCTGTCATTTTCATCATAGGTATATCTCAACTATGAGGGACATAATGAGAAAAAAAACATGGCCCCATTCATTCTTTTCTTTACACGGATCAGTCATCCTGGTCCCTTTGCTGAAAAACAGCCCCAAAGCATGATGTTTCCACCCCCATGCTTCACAGTAGGTATGGTGTTCTTTTGATGCAACTCAGCATTCTTTCTCCTCCAAGCATGATGAGTTGAGTTTTTACCAAAAAGTTCTACTTTGGTTTCATCTGACCATATCACATTCTATCAATCCTCTTCTGGATCATCCAAAGGCTCTCTAGGAAACTTAAAGGGCCCGGACATGTACTGGCTTAAGCATGGGGACACGTCTGGCACTGCATGATTTGAGTCCCTGGCAGCGTAGTGTGTTACTGATGGTAGCCTTTGTTACTTTGGTCCCAGCTCTCTGAAGGTCATTCACTAGGTCCCCCCCGTGTGGTTCTGGTATTTTTGCTCACCATTTTTGTGATCATTTTGACACCACGGGATGAGACCTTGCCTGGAGCCCCAGATCGAGAGAGATTATCAGTGGTCTTGTATGTTTTCCATTTTCTAATAATTGCTCCCACAGTTGATTTCTTCACACCAAGCTGCTTGCCTATTGCAGATTCAGTCTTCCCAGCCTGGTGCAGGTCTACAATTTTGTTTTTGGTGTCCTTTGACAGCTCTTTGGTCTTGGCCATAGTGGAGTTTGGAGTGTGACTGTTTGAGGTTGTCGACAGGTGTCTTTTATACTGATAACAAGTTCAAACAGGTGCCATTAATACAGGTAACGAGTGGAGGATAGAGGAGACTCTTAAAGAAGAAGTTACAGGTCTGTGTCTGTGTCATTCTGTCTCTCATAGTTGAAGTATACCTATGATGAAAATTACAGGCCTCTCTCATCTATGGGTTATCCACCATAAGGGGATTTTAGTACGTACCTGCCAGACAGTTATAGACATGCTTAGGAAGGATCTGTGCTTGTCTTGGGGCTAAATGGCTATGTTGTGAGATTACCATAATACTGTGGCTAGCTTTTTGTGAACTGGTATTTCCAATTTTGTTTTCTTTTTTTGACTACAAATTCCATAATTCCATTTTCCTCCCTCCCACACATCAGTCACCCCACCCATTGAAACATAAATGAGCTGCATCCATTCAAAAGACCTGTGGTTTTCAAACAGGGTGCCTACAGCTGTTGCATTAGTTGTAGATTGATCTCTCTCCCACCAAGCGATCCCTCCACCCATTGAAGCAGACAGGCTCCCTGTCATCAGCTGACTAGTGAGTCAGGTCTCTGCCGCATTGCAACCTAGGAAAAATCTGAGACAACAGTCATTTTGTATGCTGTTAAAAATAAATCACATAAGAATTAAGAGAAAACCGTCACACACAGGTACAGACACTATGTTATGAACTACACTAACTTTACACCCCTTTAAGTGTGAGGGCTTGCACAATTGGTGGCTGACTAAATACTTTTTTTCCCCACTGTATAGCAGTGTTTCACGTTTTAAGCATATTTTTATTGATGTTGGTTTATATACTGCCCTAGATTACCAGCCCAAGTGAGCCACAAGGGCCCTGTGATGTCACAGAGGGTATTTTTATTATCTATATGTTTTTATCTATGTAGCAATGTAAAGAAACATAGCCTGCACTCACCACTCAATACGGGTCTAACGGCCTCAGGTACCGGACCTCCTCGGTAGCATGGGATTCACAGCAGCTGCTGACAGCGCTCAGAAAACAGGCAACTGCCGGTGGTTTTGCGTTACAATCAACGCTTCTTCCGGCCGGCATTGATGCTATGGACTGGCCTGCCTGCTCCCCAGACCTGAATCTGATTGAGCACATCTGGGACATCATGTCTCGCTCTTAGTCCAGGTCTGGGAGGACATCCCTCCGGACCTGGACTACGCCTACACCACCTCATCAGGAGCATGCCTGTCACGATGCCGGCTGGCAGGTAGTGGATCCTCTGTGCCAGAGAGGGATTGGCGTGGACCGTGCTAGTGGATCGGTTCTAAGTCACTACTGGTTTTCACCAGAGCCCGCCGCAAAGCGGGATGGTCTTGCTGCGGCGGTAGTGACCAGGTCGTATCCACTAGCAACGGCTCACCTCTCTGGCTGCTGAAGATAGGCGCGGTACAAGGGAGTAGACAGAAGCAAGGTCGGACGTAGCAGAAGGTCGGGGCAGGCAGCAAGGATCGTAGTCAGGGGCAACGGCAGGAGGTCTGGAACACAGGCTAGGAACACACAAGGAAACGCTTTCACTGGCACGATGGCAACAAGATCCGGCAAGGGAGTGCAGGGGAAGTGAGGTGATATAGGGAAGTGCACAGGTGAACACACTAATTGGAATCACTGCGCCAATCAGCGGCGCAGTGGCCCTTTAAATCGCAAAGACCCGGCGCGCGCGCGCCCTAGGGAGCGGGGCCGCGCGCGCCGGGACAGGACCGAGGGAGAGCGAGTCAGGTACGGGAGCCGGGGTGCGCATCGCGAGCGGGCGCTACCCGCATCGCGAATCGCATCCCGGCTGGAAGCGGAATCGCAGCGCCCCGGGTCAGTGGATCTGACCGGAGCGCTGCAGCGGGGAGAGTGTAGCGAGCGCTCCGGGGAGGAGCGGGGACCCGGAGCGCTCGGCGTAACAGTACCCCCCCCCTTGGGTCTCCCCCTCTTCTTAGAGCCTGAGAACCTGAGGAGCAGACTTTTGTCTAGGATGTTGTCCTCAGGTTCCCAGGATCTCTCTTCAGGACCACAACCCTCCCAATCCACTAAAAAAAAAGTTTTCCCTCTGACCTTTTTAGAAGCTAAGATCTCTTTGACAGAGAAGATGTCCGAGGAGCCGGAAACAGGAGTAGGAGGAACAGATTTGGGAGAAAAACGGTTGAGGATGAGTGGTTTAAGAAGAGAAACGTGAAAGGCATTAGGGATACGAAGAGAAGGAGGAAGAAGAAGTTTGTAAGAGACAGGATTAATCTGACACAAAATTTTGAAAGGACCAAGATAGCGTGGTCCCAACTTGTAGCTAGGGACACGGAAGCGGACATATTTAGCGGAGAGCCATACCTTGTCTCCAGGGGAAAAAATGGGAGGGGCTCTTCTTTTCTTATCTGCGAACTTCTTCATGCGTGATGAAGCCTGTAAGAGAGAATTTTGGGTCTCTCTCCATATGATGGAAAGGTCCCGAGAAATTTCATCCACAGCGGGCAGACCAGAGGGCAAGGGGGTAGGGAGGGGGGGAAGAGGGTGACGGCCGTACACCACGAAAAATGGGGATTTGGAGGAAGATTCAGAGACTCTGAAGTTATACGAGAATTCGGCCCATGGAAGGAGATCTGCCCAGTCATCCTGGCAGGAGGAAACAAAATGTCGCAAATAATCACCCAAGACCTGGTTAATTCTTTCTACTTGTCCATTGGACTGGGGATGATATGCAGAAGAAAAATTTAATTTAATCTTGAGTTGTTTACAGAGAGCCCTCCAGAATTTAGACACGAATTGGACGCCTCTATCCGAGACGATCTGCGTAGGCAACCCGTGAAGACGAAAAATGTGTACAAAAAATTGTTTAGCCAACTGAGGCGCTGAAGGAAGACCAGGAAGAGGGATGAAATGTGCCATTTTGGAGAATCGATCAACGACCACCCAAATAACCGTGTTGCCACGGGAAGGGGGTAAATCAGTAATAAAATCCATACCAATCAGAGACCAAGGCTGTTCGGGGACAGGCAGGGGATGAAGAAGACCAGCGGGCTTCTGGCGAGGAGTCTTATCCCGGGCACAGATAGTGCAAGCTCGCACAAAGTCCACAACATCCGTCTCCAGAGTCGGCCACCAATAGAAGCGGGAGATGAGTTGCACAGATTTCTTGATGCCCACATGACCTGCGAGATGGGAGGAGTGACCCCATTTGAGGATTCCGAGGCGTTGGCGTGGAGAAACAAAGGTCTTTCCTGGAGGAGTTTGCCTGATGGAGGCTGGAGAAGTGGAGATCAGGCAGTCAGGTGGAATGATGTGTTGCGGAGAGAGTTCAACTTCTGAGGCATCCGAGGAACGAGAGAGAGCATCGGCCCTAATGTTCTTATCGGCAGGCCGAAAGTGAATCTCAAAATTAAATCGGGCAAAGAACAGAGACCACCGGGCCTGGCGAGGATTCAGCCGTTGGGCAGACTGGAGGTAGGAGAGGTTCTTGTGGTCGGTGTAAATAATAACTGGAAATCTTGATCCCTCCAGCAGATGCCTCCATTCCTCAAGTGCTAATTTGATGGCTAGAAGCTCTCGATCCCCGATGGAGTAGTTCCTCTCCGCCGGAGAGAAGGTCCTAGAAAAAAAAACACAAGTGACAGCATGCCCGGAAGAATTTTTTTGTAGAAGAACAGCTCCAGCTCCCACTGAGGAGGCATCAACCTCCAATAGGAAGGGTTTGGAAGGGTCAGGTCTGGAGAGCACGGGAGCCGAAGAAAAGGCAGACTTGAGTCGTTTAAAGGCGTCTTCCGCTTGAGGAGGCCAAGACTTGGGATCGGCATTTTTTTTGGTTAAAGCCACGATAGGAGCCACAACGGTAGAAAAATGTGGAATAAATTGCCTGTAATAATTGGCGAACCCCAAAAAGCGTTGGATAGCACGGAGTCCGGAGGGGCGTGGCCAATCTAAGACGGCAGAGAGTTTGTCTGGATCCATTTGTAGTCCCTGGCCAGAGACCAAATATCCTAGAAAAGGAAGAGATTGGCATTCAAACAGACATTTCTCAATTTTGGCATAGAGTTGATTGTCACGAAGTCTCTGAAGAACCATACGGACATGCTGGCGGTGTTCTTCTAGATTGGCAGAAAAAATTAGGATATCGTCCAGATATACAACAACACAGGAGTATAACAGATCCCGAAAAATTTCATTAACAAAGTCTTGGAAGACAGCAGGGGCGTTGCACAGGCCAAAGGGCATGACCAGATACTCAAAGTGTCCATCTCTGGTGTTAAATGCCGTTTTCCACTCATCCCCCTCTCTGATGCGGATGAGGTTATAGGCACCTCTTAAGTCCAGTTTAGTAAAGATGTGGGCACCTTGGAGGCGATCAAAGAGTTCAGAGATGAGGGGTAGGGGGTAGCGGTTCTTAACCGTGATTTTATTAAGACCGCGGTAGTCAATGCAAGGACGTAGGGAGCCATCTTTTTTGGACACAAAGAAAAATCCGGCTCCGGCAGGAGAGGAGGATTTACGGATAAAGCCCTTTTTTAAATTTTCCTGGACGTATTCAGACATGGCAAGAGTCTCTGGGGCAGAGAGAGGATAAATTCTGCCCCGGGGTGGAGTAGTGCCCGGGAGGAGGTCGATAGGACAATCATAAGGCCTGTGAGGAGGTAGAGTCTCAGCTTGTTTTTTGCAGAAAACATCCGCGAAGTCCATATAGGCCTTAGGGAGACCGGTTACTGGAGGAACCACAGAGTCACGGCAAGGGTTACTGGGAACCGGTTTTAGACAGTCCTTGGAACAAGAGGGCCCCCAACTCTTGATCTCCCCAGTGGACCAATCCAGGGTTGGGGAATGAAGTTGAAGCCAGGGAAGTCCAAGGAGAATTTCCGAGGTGCAATTGGGGAGGACCAAAAGTTCAATCCTCTCGTGATGAGATCCGATGCTCATTAGAAGGGGCTCCGTGCGGAAACGTATGGTACAGTCCAATCTTTCATTGTTTACACAATTGATGTAAAGGGGTCTGGCGAGACTGGTCACTGGGATGTTGAACCTGTTGACGAGAGAGGCCAAAATAAAATTTCCTGCAGATCCAGAGTCCAAGAAGGCCACAGTAGAGAAGGAGAAGGCAGAGGCAGACATCCGCACAGGCACAGTAAGACGTGGAGAAGCAGAGTAGACATCAAGGACTGTCTCACCTTTGTGCGGAGTCAGCGTACGTCTTTCCAGGCGGGGAGGACGGATAGGACAATCCCTCAGGAAGTGTTCGGTACTAGCACAGTACAGGCAGAGGTTCTCCATGCGGCGTCGTGTCCTCTCTTGAGGTGTCAGGCGAGACCGGTCGACCTGCATAGCCTCCACGGCGGGAGGCACAGGAACGGATTGCAGGGGACCAGAGGAGAGAGGAGCCGAGGAGAAGAAACGCCTCGTGCGAACAGAGTCCATATCTTGGCGGAGCTCCTGACGCCTTTCGGAAAAACGCATGTCAATGCGAGTGGCTAGGTGAATGAGTTCATGTAGATTAGCAGGAATTTCTCGTGCGGCCAGAACATCTTTAATGTTGCTGGATAGGCCTTTTTTAAAGGTCGCGCAGAGGGCCTCATTATTCCAGGATAATTCTGAAGCAAGAGTACGGAATTGTACGGCATACTCGCCAACGGAAGAATTACCCTGGACCAGGTTCAACAGGGCAGTCTCAGCAGAAGAGGCTCGGGCAGGTTCCTCAAAGACACTTCGGATTTCCGAGAAGAAGGAGTGTACAGAGGCAGTGACGGGGTCATTGCGGTCCCAGAGCGGTGTGGCCCAAGACAGGGCTTTTCCAGACAGAAGGCTGACTACGAAAGCCACCTTAGACCTTTCAGTGGGAAACTGGTCCGACATCATCTCCAGATGCAGGGAACATTGGGAAAGAAAGCCACGGCAAAACTTAGAGTCCCCATCAAATTTATCCGGCAAGGATAGGCGTAGACCAGGAGCGGCCACTCGCTGCGGAGGAGGTGCAGGAGCTGGCGGAGGAGATGACTGCTGAAGCTGTGGTAGAAACTGCTGTAGCATAACGGTCAGTTGAGACAGCTGTTGGCCTTGTTGCGCTATCTGTTGTGACTGCTGGGCGACCACCGTGGTAAGGTCAGCGACAACTGGCAGAGGAACTTCAGCGGGATCCATGGCCGGATCTACTGTCACGATGCCGGCTGGCAGGTAGTGGATCCTCTGTGCCAGAGAGGGATTGGCGTGGACCGTGCTAGTGGATCGGTTCTAAGTCACTACTGGTTTTCACCAGAGCCCGCCGCAAAGCGGGATGGTCTTGCTGCGGCGGTAGTGACCAGGTCGTATCCACTAGCAACGGCTCACCTCTCTGGCTGCTGAAGATAGGCGCGGTACAAGGGAGTAGACAGAAGCAAGGTCGGACGTAGCAGAAGGTCGGGGCAGGCAGCAAGGATCGTAGTCAGGGGCAACGGCAGGAGGTCTGGAACACAGGCTAGGAACACACAAGGAAACGCTTTCACTGGCACGATGGCAACAAGATCCGGCAAGGGAGTGCAGGGGAAGTGAGGTGATATAGGGAAGTGCACAGGTGAACACACTAATTGGAATCACTGCGCCAATCAGCGGCGCAGTGGCCCTTTAAATCGCAAAGACCCGGCGCGCGCGCGCCCTAGGGAGCGGGGCCGCGCGCGCCGGGACAGGACCGAAGGAGAGCGAGTCAGGTACGGGAGCCGGGGTGCGCATCGCGAGCGGGCGCTACCCGCATCGCGAATCGCATCCCGGCTGGAAGCGGAATCGCAGCGCCCCGGGTCAGTGGATCTGACCGGAGCGCTGCAGCGGGGAGAGTGTAGCGAGCGCTCCGGGGAGGAGCGGGGACCCGGAGCGCTCGGCGTAACAATGCCTAGGCATTGTAGGGAGATCATATGGGCACGTGGAGGCCACACACTACTGAGGCTCATTTTGACTTGTTTAAAGGACATTACATAAAAGTTGGATCAGCCTGTAGTGTGGTTTCCACTTTGATTTTGAGTGTGACTCCATATCCAGATCTCCATGGGTTGATAAATCTGATTTCCATTGATCATTTTTGTGTGATTTTGTTGTTTAACTATGTAAAGACAAAAGTATTTCATACAATTACTTCATTCATTCAGATCTAGGATGTGTTATCTTAGTGCTCCCTTTATATTTTTGAGCAGTGTATTTTATATGCCTCCCTGTGCATTAAAAACCAATAAAAGACGTCAGACTCACTCCTCTCACTCCCTCATCACTGCTGCTGCTCAAGTCTTCCAATCCCAGCTGCAGACTTATACACTCCCCTCAGTGATTGGCTGAACAAAACATCAGAGAAAGGAAGAAGAGGAACACAGCGGGACTGGGAGCCTTGAAAGCAATAGCGGAGGGGGAGAGGTGAGTATTTTTTTTTTATGCACAGAAAGGCATATTCAGTAGAAATATTTTTAAAATTTAGGTGTCTTTTGAATAATTTTTTTTTTCTTCATATTTTGAAAAATGTTTACACATTTTTTTTATTACATACACCTTTAGCCTTCAAAGGGAGATGAATACATGATTGCTGTACAGTACACTGTCATCTTGCCAATCTTCTATTATACACTGTCAAGGTGTAATGAAAGCTATTATCATGGCCTTTACTAGAACCCTGGCTGCCATGATAACAGTGCCCCATAATCGTGTTGTAGAGGGGGCTGATTAGATGACAGAAGGCCATACCAAACTGCCTGGGTGCTGTGGACACTATTGACATCTAGAGGGTTTAACAGCAGGGATGCAAGTTATCTCTGACCCCAGCCAATGATGACATGTATGAGCTCTAGTTCATCTGGTGTGTATGGAGTAGGCCTAATAGTACATTATGGAGTGTTTTATTAAGGGTTAAATGATTCTACCTCAACAAATCAAGTCTCTATTGATGTTGTTGTTTTACTTCTTAGAGTTATGTCAAATATGCAAGAAATTTACAGGTAGTGACATCCACATAGTGATATCTTTATAAACTATGAAAGCCTCTACCTTTACAACGGTTCAAAAACAAACAGAAAAGTTTTGAAGAAAAAGTTGTAGTGTAGAGAATTTGACCGTGTATGAATGTGAAATATTTCTGGCAGCAATACAAAGTGATAAAGACTTTATGAGAAAAGTTGTAAAGACATGGAGGTGTGGTGGAAGATGAGTTCATGACATTCCAAACGATACAGAAAAGGAAATGAATGAGTGAATTAGGACTCAATAACTTTTTTCACTTCACTTTTTCACATTCTAAATTCAACATCTCCAAAATTCTGTATTGACTATTTTATAATAAATATTAGAGATAGAGCTTAAAGGGGTACTCTGCCCCTAGACATCTTATCCCCTATCCAAAGGATTGCTAGTCATGGGGGTCCCCAGCTCCCTGCTGCACCCTGTGTTCATTTGGAGGGTCAGGTGCAGCACCGGAGGCTCATGACGTCACCACCGTGTCCCACTCGTGACGTCACAGCCACGCCCCCTCAATGCATGTTCATGGGAGGGGGTGTGACAGCCACCACGCCCCCTCCCATAGACTTGCATTGAGGGGGCATGGCCGTGACGTCACAAGCGGGGCGTGACCGTTACATCATGAGCCTCCGCCCCACAACTCCAATCATTCGGATCAGACATCTTTGGATAGGGGATAAGATGTCTAGGGGCGGAGTACCCCTTTAATATTTCACAATGTTTCAATTCGACTCACAGATAAATACAATTTTGACTACTTGCAAAAGCTAAAGGAGGGAGCTTACTGCAAATCTTTCTACTATGGTTTTTTTTTTTTTCCCTACCCTGGTTCCACTCCTGGTTTTGGTAAAACTACTGACCCATAACTTGTTTATTTTTTCACAGACAGAGTTGTTTTAGGGCTTTTTTTTTATGTAGCACAAGTTTTACTTTTTATTGACACTCTTTATTTATCCATATAATATGTTATGAAGCCAGAAAAAAATATACCTGTTGGGCAAAATTGAAAACAAAATGGAATTTTGTGGAATAACAATTTTACTGTACATAAAACTGACAGGCAAACCAAGAAAACAGTGTACTTCAATACAGTGTACTTCAATGTATATTGTTGTCCACATTGTCCACATAGGGTCAGATGCTATTATGATGGTATTATCACAGTAACCTGCTAGTAAACTAGCCAGTGAACCTGCAGTGTTCACAAAACCAAAGCATCTGAACCTAATATTAAAACCAATAAACGTGCCCCCTCTACATGTTTCGTTGCTACTGCAACGTCATCAGGAGGGAAATGGGCCGTCACTCACATGGCTGGTGAACACTTATACTTATAATCTTGACCTTTGTTGCGTCATCACGCTTCCCCTCCCACACACAATCCCCCTGAGGGACACATTCCAGCCAATGTTCTAACCAGTAACGCATGAGGAAACATCATCTCTCTCACCTAATGCTTCCGGGTCATGTTCCGATTCTATTAGGATATTGGGATACTTTCTTCGTATCACCAGTCCTCCAGGTGATAAACTTTTTAGTCTATATATCCACCTGGCTTCCTCCTTTAGAAGTATCTTGTCAATATCTTGTCAATATTTTAAATTGACAGATGCCCCAGAAATTTAGATCTCACAGCCGTCATCATGTTTGGCATGGATATGCCTTGAAATTGCAGTATCTGCTTTAGTTCTTATGTTACTTAGATGTTGTAATATACGGCGCCTAAATTCCTGGGTGGATTTTAGGGCAGTTGCAGCAGGGTATGTCCATAATGTTCTTTGTTGTACAATTAAATAAATCCCTGATTTCATATATTCATGAATCCACTAGATTTGTGAACTTTTTGATACGAGGTAAGAGCAGAAACTACAATGGCCGCATGGGTAGGACCCCACTACTCTATATTGTAGCCACGTTGTTGTCACAGGGTCTTGTGAGAGATGACTATGCACAAATATACTCCTTATGTTCGGTCCTTGACGAAAGGTTACCTGTGGTCTATCTCCCATAACCATATTCAAATCCAATAGCGACGTAAGATGTTCATAACTTGATCTGTAGAACCATCGTATGTACCAATGCATCTGATCACTTTCTGTTGGCGGATTTCCTTACCTGCTGACAGTAGGAGTTTTTCTCTGTTGCTTGAACGTGCTCTACGTGCTTTCATTAGAAGTTTAGTGGGGTATCCCCTCTGCTTAAAATGACTAAAGAGTTCACCACTCTCTCGTATGAAATTATTCATTCTCAGGGCAATTGCATTTAGCTCTAAGATACTGTCCTAACAGAATACTTTTCTTCAGTGATCCCGGGTGCCAGCTACTCCAATGTAGTAATGAGTTTGCTGAAGTGTGTTTCCTATACATCCTAGTTTGTAAATGTCTATCTTGATCAATGTATATTTTGAGGTCCAGAAAGCTGATAGAGTGGCCACCTATTTCACATGTAAAGGACATCTCTATCTCATTTTGATTGAGGGCTGAAACAAAATCGAGAAATAAGGACCCATCACCATCCCACAAAATGAGGACGTCATCAATATAACATCCCGAAAATAAAATGTGCTTAGTGAATAAACTCAAAACGTCACCAAAAACAACCATGGGTTTGGTTTATTGATAATAAGTCCCCTTGCTCACCTAGGGGTATTTTTTGGTAATGTTGCCTACAGTCAAGCATGGTGGGAGTGTCATGGGCTGAGCCTGCATGAGCACTGCTGGCACTGGAAAACTAAATTTCTTAGAGAGAACCATGAAACCCAACATGTCCTGGGATTTACTGCAGCAGAGACTGGGGGGCAGGGCAGTATTAAAATATGGAAACGACCCCAAATACATCTCCAAGACCATCACTGCCATGCAAAAAAAAGCCAAGGGTAAAGGTGATGAACTGGACAAGCATGTTCCAAACCTAAACCCTATTGAACATCTGTGGGGGAGCAAAAGGTCTCTTACATCCATCAGCTTTGTAAGGAAGAAGTGAAAGAGTCTTCAGTGGCAACCTGTGAAGCTCTGGTGAACTCCATGCTCAAGAGGCTTAAAGGGGTACTCCTGTGGCAAACTGTTTTTTGTTTAATCAACTGGTGCCAGAAAGTTAAACAGATTTGTAAATGACTTCTATTAAAAAATCTTAATCCTTACAGTACTTATTAGTTGCTGAATACTACAGAGGAAATTATTTTCTTTTTGGAACACAGAGCTCTCTGTTGACATTATGACCACAGTGCTCTCTGCTAACATCTCTGTCCATTTTAAGAACTGTCCAGAGTAGGAGAAAATCCCCATAGAAAACATATGCTGCTCTGGACAGTTCCTAAAATAGACAGAGGTGTCAGCAGAGAGCACTGTGCTCGTGATTCAGCAGAGAGCACTGTGTTCAAAAAAGAAAAAAATTCCATCTGTAGTAGTCAGCAGTACTGGAAGCATTAAGATTTTTTAATAGAAGTCATTTACAAATCTGTTTAACTTTCTGGCACCAGAGTACCCCTTTAAGGCAGTGCAGAAAAATAATGGTGACCACATTAAAATATTTAGAAAAATGTGTGGGGTGTACTCACTTATATGTATATAACGTATATAAAACTCAAGATATGTATGTATTTATGTTCCAGCATAACTTGGTACACATCACGTATTTCAACTAAAAATATAGAATATAGAGTTTAATCAACCCTAAAAGAGGGTGTTTTTTTATTTTTTTTTTTATTTAAAGTCCCATGCAAGTCTATGGGACTTCTGTTATATCTTCTGATCAGCTTCAGAGATTGCCCGGGACTTTTAACCCCTTAAGGACTCAGCCCATTTGGACCTTAAGGACATTTTATTTTTAAAGGGGTACTCCGGCCCTAAGACATCTTATCCCCTATCCAAAGGATAGGTAATAAGATGTCTGACCGCAGGGGTCCCGCTGCTGGGGATCCCTGCAATCTTGCTTTTGGCACCTGCAAGATTGCGGAGGTCCCCAGCGGCGGGACCCTCGCGGTCAGACATCTTATCCCCTATCCTTTGGATAGGGATAAGATGTCTTAGGGCCGGAACACCCCTTTAAGTTTTCGTTTTTTTTTTTTTATGTTCACACCGTTCACCGTATGGGATAATTAACATTATACTTTAATAGTTTGGATATTTACACACACGGCGATACCAAATATGTTTATTAAAAAAATGTTTTTACACTTTTTGGGGGTAAAATGGTGAAAAAACGGACAATTTACATTTTTATTGGGGGAGGGGATTTTTCTCATTTTTTTACTTTTATTTTTTACTATTTTTACTTTTATTTTTACACTTTAATAGTCCCCATAGGGGGCATAGGGCATAGCACTGATCAGTGTTATCGGCAATCTTCTGCTCGATCTCAGACCAGAGCAGCAGATGCCGAGTGATGGATGGAGGCAGGTGAGGGGACCTCCGACTGCCATTACAGATGATCAAATCACCGCGGCAGCGCTGCGGACGATCCGATCGTATACATTAGGTGCCGCACTTCTGCAGATGCCATGATCTGTATTGATCACGGCATCTGAGGGGTTAATGGCAGACATCCGTGTGAGCACAGCTCCGATCCTGAGTGCTGCGGGTGGCCTCCCCCGACTGGGCCCCCCTCACCCCCGATTGCTTCACTGTGTGAAGCGACGGAGGACAGGGGGAAGGAGGAGACTCCCGCCAGGTCCCTGCTTTTGGTCCGTCTGCCCTGACAGACCAATAGCAGCGATCGCCGGCCGGGGACCACTGCGATTGGTCCCTGGCCAGCTTCAGGGAGGCCCAGCTGTGCAGCACAGCCGAGCTCAATAAACTCTGACAGCATCTGGCTGCGCTGTGACAGTTTATTTCCATCAGGTACATGTACCTGATGTTGCGGAAAGTCACCGCTAATCATCAGGTACATGTACCTGATTTTGCATAAACTGGTTTATGAAAATGTTCAACATAATGCTGTCC
This sequence comes from Hyla sarda, assembly GCF_029499605.1. Classification (NCBI taxonomy): domain Eukaryota; kingdom Metazoa; phylum Chordata; class Amphibia; order Anura; family Hylidae; genus Hyla; species Hyla sarda. Next base: position 98,692,644 of record NC_079191.1, on the reverse strand, counting down.
CCTGTCTGAACTCTGTCTGTATCTTTAATAACCATTCTATGTTATCTATTGGAGCAAATGAAGAAAGAGTCCAGCGTGGCAATTCAAGCAATTCTCAAGACTTTATTCAGCAATCAGCCAAAATGGAAGACAGGTGACGCGTTTCGGCCACAGTGCGTAGTTTTAGTCGCACAAAAAACAGACATAGGTGAATGTTATTTATAGAGGAAGGGGTGGAATCACCACATAGGGCTTGGCCCAGGTGTTTAACCCTCTCCCTCCCTAACATACGAGATAACACTAAAAACGCAAGAGAACAATATCTTGCAATGTAAATACATGTTTAAACAAATTAAGTATAAAATCTGATTTCAAACATCAAAGTTATATATGTTATCTTCATACTTGAATAGTCGATCTAGATGTAACATCTGGCACAATCTTGAAGTTTTCTCTTTGTCTTTTCATTGTCACACATGAGCATATATAATGGTACATTATGAAGAAAAATACAAATACAAAAAATAAGTATAATTATATCATTTATAACAATATATAACTGGGAAAAATTTCCAAAAAGCTCCATATAAAAAAGTCCAAGGGTAATATGCCCATGTGCGCTGCGTATAAGAAAGAGGAAGAAAACTGGGAAAAGAAGAAAGAGACAAAAAAAAATTCAATTGAAGTTACATGAAAAAAATAACCCAAAAATTTTTTTTTAAATAATATTTCATCAGTGAAAAGGTAAATATAGAAAGAGAAAAACACAAGTACACAGACACAAAATTAGGGAGGGCTCATATCCGCTAAAACACATAATAGATAGTATCATATTAAATTACATATGAAAATTATTAGCCATATATGATTCATAGAAAGATAATAAAATGTGGACAAACAGAGAGATGATAAACCATGGAATATACATATATTCCATTTATATGGTTGACATCATCTCTGAAAATAACTACTGTTCAAGGTTCGTCCGTTACGAGTGTCTCCAAGAGAAAAAAAATTAACTATATTATAAAACATAAAAGATTATATAAGTGCATATATATGCATTCCCAATATAGAGACACTAGTAATGGAGGATAACGTCCTGTCTTAAATTCATACCATTAGGATATCTTGTTTGAAGTTCCATTATCCAAAACACCTCTCTGTCAAGCAATTTCTGTCTGACGTTGCCGCCCCTCATGGGGTTAATGATCTTTTCAATGCCAAGGAGAGACAAGGAGGAGACATCTCCCCCATGTTTCTCCACGCAATGTTTAGTGGCCATGGAAACATGTCGAGACAAGAAATGCGGCATATCTGAAAGGTGTTTCCTAATACGAACCTTAAGAGCATTCGAAGTACTACAGGAGTTATCATTGAGAAAGGTACCAAAGTCCTGCATGGCCGGCATAGACGACCCCCCCAATAAACAGGAGGTCGTCTATGTACTACTGTTTATTGGGGGGGTACCAAATAAAGACGTGTCGTCTATGCCGGCCATGCAGGACTTTGGTACCGTTCTCAATGATAACTCCTGTAGTCTGAAATTTACAGTTAACTGCGAGTATGATGAAATTTGCTTTTTTGGATTTAGCACTAAGTGGTAATATAGAACAAGCTAAAATTGTCACAAGGACTTTCCGTAAGGAGTTGGCAGTAAATTCAATCCTACAAGCCGAGTCATGTCACCCCTCTCATGTTATTGTCAACCTTCCCATTGGTGAAATGATCAGAGCAAGACGTAATTGTTCTACTGAGATATTATTTGAAAAAGAGGCCAAAGACATTTCCAACCGGTTATCAGCTAGGGTTACAAAAAGTGGACCTTGGAAAGGGCTAAAAGTATTGCTAGGCTAAGAAATAGAAATACCCTTATACATGGAAGCAACCCCAAGAATAGTCCTGAGAACAACAATAAACAATTGGTGTTCTCTACTACATATAGTCAGAATTATAGGGCAGTTTGCAATATTTTGCACAAATACATTCCCATGATATCTGATGATAATCAATATGCGAAAGCTTTTGAAAATGGCTACAAATGTGTTGCCAGACGAGCCAAAACAATAGGGCAATCTGTTTCCCCGAGTCTCTATACTTCTACCTATCCATCAACTAGAACATGGTTAGACACTAGTGGTAGTTTTAAGTGTGGACACAACAAATGTATTGTCTGCGGCATTAGGAAAAATAGTAAAACATTCACTTCTATGGTCACTGGACAAAAATATAATATTAAACATTTAATTAATTGTAATACAGTGAATGTAATATATCTATTAACTTGTGAGAAATACCGCATACAATACGTGGGTTGTACTTCGAATGCTCTTAAGGTTCGTATTAGGAAACACCTTTCAGATATGCCGCATTTCTTGTCTCGACATGTTTCCATGGCCACTAAACATTGCGTGGAGAAACATGGGGGAGATTTCTCCTCCTTGTCTCTCCTTGGCATTGAAAAGATCATTAATTACGAAGGGTATACAACCACCTATGTCTCATAATGTTGCTGCTCTGAAGATGTGTCAGTAACAACAACTATGCAATGTATCCCCCTGCAGTCATGGCAGGTATGAAGGGTATAGAACCACCTACGTGTCGTGATGCTGTTGCTCTGAAGATGTGTCAGTAACAACAACTATGTATCTCCCTGCAGTCATGGCAGGTATGAAGGGTATAGAACCACCTACATGTAGTGATGGTGTTGCTCTGAAGACATGTCAGTAACAACAACTAAGCCGTGTATCCCCCTGCAGACGTGGCAGGTATGGAGGGTATACAACCAACTATGTATCTTGATATTATCGCTCTGGAAATGCAATACTATGAGCATATAAAACTGTATAAATGCCATGCGCAATATAAATGCCCTGAGCGCCTGAACCCAATGCATGAGTGCATGCACAGCACAAAACACCAAGAGTGCACGTATAGCATGAATGCTATGAATGTATGAACAACAAAAGCGCATGAACAGTGTGAATCTGAAACTGAAAAATGCCATTTTTTTTTTGAGAGTGTAATCATGAATAACCATGGTGAGCGTATCAATGAAACGAATACATATGAAAACATATACCTGAAATGACTACTACAATTGCCAATATGGGGCGTGTATATAAATATGCAGCTGAAAATTTTTACTTAGCTACATGAACAACACATACTTTGACCTATAGATAGCACTAGGAGCTACCCCAACACTGACGTAGCACATCACATAGGTTCAGCTGAGAGCCGGATGCCAGCACACCGAGACCTGCTATAGTCACTCCACCACTCAACCATATGCCCCCCGCTACCCAACATCCCTCCCTCCAAGGCCGTCTCCCCGACTGAGCCCACCAGCGTTGACTGTTGACGAGATACTGAACCGGCTGTGCCGGAGGAGGCAGAATGGCAACGGCCAGGCTGATCGCAAACGCGTACAGCAACAAACCGGGCCTGCAGTAAATCCATCCCTAGCAAATGGGTGTATCGCAAGGCACAAACCCTCACTGCCGCAGCTGCGCCCAGCCCCTGGATCGGCCAACTATTCAAATGCCGCGGACAGCCGGTGGCCCCCTGGTACTTGTTCCTGCACCTGCCTTGCACAACCACCCAGCTCCAAGATCCTGCAGCGCTGCAGGCAGAGCCGGAGGACAGCAAGGCCATACCTTACTCGGTTACCACAGATTCTCCCTGGTGACTCCGAGAGGGGAAGCAGCTGTCAGGGCTTCAGACAGTGGCGGGAGATTCAAACCCTGCACTTCCGACCAACAGCGCACACCAAAACACAAGGCTGTATCTTAAAAAACATCACGTACACCCTGCCAGTAAGAGCAGGGGGCGTTATATACACCTACCCCCACCCACAAAACCCATATGCCCCTCCTAGTAGTTTAGGAGCAGAAATGTTCCAGCCCCTTGCACAAATACAGCCTGATAGGCTTAACACATATTATAATAAAAATTTAATCTAGCAGTTTTCTGGTCACTAGGCCTCATATTTAGCTGAGACCTGTTTTACAGCAGTTTCCTTCTTATTATCACAGGCTGGATTACAGTGAATGTTGACATAAGTAGATATATAAGACATAATACTTAAAGCTCAGAGGTCAGCCTGTCCTCCCTAAAGAATGACCTGGTCATGCCTTGAAAACATTCCTATTCTGGTAAATAGGGTCTGGGCCATACATTTATTGTGTCTGTGGCCATGGGGCTTGCTGTAAAGCATATCACTAAATGCTCTTTAAAACAGTTTAGGCAAGATGGCTGCCCCCATCATAATGTACAAAAATGAAATAAAAATTACAACCAGGAAAGAAAAAAAGAACATGTTTCAGTATGTTGCTCTACCATATAACAGATTTGACCACAGACTAGTTTGAACAAGTTTGAACTAAAATGTATTGATGACTGACAGCGCAGAATTACAGGAATAGTTGGTTGGTCTTTTGACATGCATCTTGACAGAAATGTCAAAATCATAGTTAAGACAGCCAGGGGCCTAGCAGAAGCCATGTGGGCCCTGCAGCAAAAGTTCAGCTTGGCCCAAAACGCTCATCCCCAGCATGACTTGTCTTCAAAGCCAATAGCCAAAGACCCATCTGTAACTTTCAGCTGCATTGCTGGTTAGAAAATGATCTTTTGTTTTTTGTTCAAACAGCTTAGGTAAGATGGCCGTCCACATATTAATGTACATAGAAACAGTGGGGGAAAAAAACATGTTTCAGTATCTAAAATTTGTAAAATAAAGAATAAATCTAGGTGACACCTACACTTTATGCAAGCCATCGATGCATCATTAGTATCCTAAGATTTGCTATTGTTATAGAAGATTAAGATGAATTCCCTTCCCCCCCAACCTATAAGAAAAAGACATATATATACATAGGAAATCATATCTATGTGACATGTTTTGGAACAAGACAGGCTCAAAGCGTACCTGTCAGATTCCACAAAAAAAAACTGTTATATGTTACCCAGTACCTCATCCTGATCACGTACATGTAATTTTTATGTCTCTATCACCCATATTTCACTTAAAATTAGCATATTACAGCTGCTCAATGTCTTTTACATCTTGTCAAGGGGAGAAGGTGTGTCCTTCTCTTACCTGCACAGTGATGACTCCTCCCCCTCCCTCACTTTGCTGACTCACTGCTCTTGATAGCCTGGCAGACCGGCTCTGTAATCCTTTCCTCTCTGGATTTATGCTGTACACACACACACACACACACACAATGATTATTGGAGATTGCCTGTACTCTACCACCAAAGACAATATAGTAAGTGTATAACTTACATCTTCCTATGTCAATTATGTAAGTCATCCTTGGCAAGTCCTGTGATGCTGGGACTTGTAGTTTTGGAATTGTTGGAGGTACAGTGTTTGGATGACTCTTTTTTTGCAGCAGTGTTGCCTCCAACTGTCTGCCTACAGCATTTGCCAAACTACAACTCCCAGCATGCTTAGACATACTTTGACTGTCCAGGCATGCTTGGAGTTGTAGTTTTGCAACAGCCGGAGGCACATGTTTGGATAAAAACTCCAATTTAGACCAAAAGGGGACTATTAAGGCCAAAAGCCGCAACTAATTACATAACCCCAAGGCTGTAGCCTGGGGTGCAAAAACACCTCTAAATAGTACCCCCTAAATATAACTTTTATTGTATATCAAGTTAAAATGAAAAAATAATAATGCACCCAGCAAGTGAGGATTAAAAATAGGATGTCAGGTAGGTTAATGCTTGTATATTAAGAGCAACATCGCTCCACTATCAGGGGCTCTGCAGCAGACCTATATGTCTACTCTGACACCGACTTAAAACACTAGATTACCGCCTCTACATGTTTCGCCGTCTCCACGGCGTTCTCAAGAGGCAAACTGTGGCAACTGTGTCAGAGTAGTCATATAGGGCTGCTGCAGAGACCCTGATAGTGGAGCGATGTTGCTCTTAATATACAAGCATTAACCTACCTGACATCCTATTTTCAATCCTCACTTGCTGGGTGCATTATTATTTTTTCGTTTTAACTTGATATACAATAAAAGTTATATTTTAGGGGGTACTATTTAGAGGTGTTTTTGCACCCCAGGCTACGGCCTTGGGATTAGGTAATTAGACATCTTTGGAAAGACTCTGTATTCCTCCTGCAACCTTGTCAATCATTCATCTCATGTCTGGAGAGTGTCTGGAGTCTAGAGGAGGCCTACCACACAGCCACGGATCCACAAGTCCACTAAATTACTTCTATTAAAAAATCTTAATCCTTCCAATAGTTATTGGCTTCTGAAGTTGAGTTGCTGTTTTCTGTCTAACTGCTTTCTGATGACTCACATCCCGGGAGCTGTCCAGCTCCTATGGGGATATTCTCCCATCATGCACAGCTCCCAGGACGTAACATCATCATTGAGCAGTTAGACAGAAAACTTCAGAAGCTGTTAACTATTGGAAGGATTTAACTTTCTGGAGCCAGTTGATATATATAAAAAAGTTTTTGCCTGGAATACCCCTTTAACCTCTTCAGGACACAGGGCATATGGATACGCGTATTGAACCCCCCCTCCATGACGGCGATCGGAGAAAATTGCATGTCAATTCAGACATGCGATTTTCTCCAATTCCGGGCTGATTGGGTCTCTGGTTACCCGATCACCCGGAAAATAAGGCTGACCAATGGCAGCGCAGGACAGGGGGTTGCCATGGCAACCCCCCATTCTGCCCGCCCCTGGATGTCGAGGGGATCTGGGAAGATGGTGGGGGGGAATTGAAAGTGAAAGTAAAGCAATCTTTACTGTGGCAACCACTAGGAAGGCCAAACTGCAACTCCCAGCATGCCCAGACAGCCAAAGGTTGTCTGGGCATGCTGGGAGTTGTAGTTTTGCAACATCTGGAGGGTCACAGTTTAGAGACCACTGTTACAGTGGTGCCCAAACGGTAGCCCTCCAGATGTTGCCAAACTACAACTCTCAGCATACCTCGACTGCCCAGGCATGCTGGGAGTTGTAGTTCTGTAACATCTGTCCCTTCAGATTTAGCAATTTTCATGAAATTTTTGAAAATTGCTGCTCTACTTTGAAGCCCTTTAATTTTTTCAAAAAGCAAAAATATGTCCATTTTATGATGCCAACATAAAGTGGATATATTGTATTTGTGAAGAAAAATAAAATGTATTGTGAATATCCATTTTCCTTACAAGTAGAGAGCTTCAAAGTTAGAAAAATGCTAAATTTTCAACATTTTCATGATATTTTGGGATTTTTCACCAAAAAAGGATGCAAGTAACGCCAAAAATTTACCACCAAAATAAAGTAGAATATGTCACGAAAAAACATTCTCAGAATCAGAATATTCGGTAAAAGCGTTTTCGCGTTATTAATTCGTAAAGAGACGGTGGTCAGAACTGCGAAAAAGGGCTCAGTCCTTAAGGTGAAAAAGGGCTGCGTCCTTAAGGGGTTAATACTATCAATGATTTTGCAATGCAATGATTACATATGCAATGATTTTAATATCTCAATAAATCACCATTGGACCTTGAGAACCAGAACCTTTCTTCTTATTTATGAAGTTGTATTTATCACCTTAGGCTTAGGTATAGGTAAATTCAGGTCTGTCTCGATTAGAGATGTCGCAAATTGTTCGCCGGCAAACAGTTCCCAACGAATATCGCATGTTTGCGTTCACATCGCCGGGCGAACATATGTGAAGTTCGATCCGCCCTCTATACTTTAACATTGCAGTAAACTTTGACCCTGTGAATAAAAGTCAGCAAACACATTACAGCCAATCAGCAGCAGTCCCTCCCTTCCAGACCCTCCTACCTCTTGCAAGGATGCCATTTTAGCCTCATTCGGCATGCTGCAGGCTTAGGAAGTGGAGGGTTAGAGAAGCTGCTCCTGCTGTATAGGGAAAGCGATAGCTAGGTTGCTGCTAGGTGGTGTATTCAGGGTCCAGTTTACTCCTAAAGCACTAGTGTAACATCTGCTTTAAGGACAGCACCCAAAAAAGCCCTTTTTAGGGCTGAAAGATATGAGTCCTGGTTGGGAGAGAACCGCTGGATAAAAAGGGGTACACCAGAATCAAACTCAAGTTCCTTCAAGCAACTATCTACTACAGTATTCAAAGGGCTGAAAGATATCAGTCCGTTAGTCTTGCAACAGCTGGAGGCACCCTGGTTGGGAGGGAACCGCTGGTTAAAAGGGGTTCTCCAGAATCAAACTTAAGTTCCTTGAAGCAACTAACTACTACAGTATTCAAAGGGCTGAAAGATATCAGTCCGTGTGGTTTGCAACAGCTGTAGGCACCCTGGTTGGGGACCACTGCTTAAAAGGGCAAGCTTTTTTTCTTTAAAGCAACTAACTACTACAGTATTCAAAGGGCTTAAATATATCAGAACGTGTGTTTTGCAACAGCTGGAGACACCCTGGTTGGGGACCACTGCATAAAAGGGGAACTCCGCTAGGAAGTTTTTTTGCTCATTGTCACACTAGTGCAAATCACATTAAGTGTTACAGTTGTGCAAATAAAAAAAAATACCTTTTTTGGCTGTTAAATAAAATCAGCCGTCATTGTTAGTTCACGTCACAGTTGCCATTTTTCCTGCCTGAAGGGCAAATTGTGCCACCCTAGTGCAAATCACATTAGGTGTGACAGTTGTGCAAATAAATAAAAAAAATACCTTTTTTGGCTGTTAAATAAAATCAGCCGTCACTGTTAGTTCACGTCACAGTTGCCATTTTTCCTGCCTGCAGGGCAAATTGTGTCACCCTAGTGCAAATCACATTAGGAGTGACAGTTGTGCAAATTAAAAAAAATACCTTTTTTGGCTGTTAAATAAAATCAGTCATCACTGTTAGTTCACGTCACAGTTGTCATTTTTTCTGCCTGCAGGGCAAATTGTGTCACCCTAGTGCAAATCACATTAGGTGTGACAGTTGTGCAAATTAAAAAAAGATACCTTTTTTGGCTGTTAAATAAAATCAGTTGTCACTGTTAGTTCACGTCACAGTTGTGCAGGGCAAATTGTGTCACCCTAGTGCAAATCACACTAGGTGTGACAGTTGTGCAAATTAAAAAAAAATACCTTTTTTGTCTGTTAAATAAAATCAGTCATCGCTGTTAGTTCACGTCACAGTTGCCATTTTTCCTGCCTGCAGGGCAAATTGTTTCACCCTAGTGCAAATCACATTAGGTGTGACAGTTGTGCAAGTTTAAAAAAAAAATATCTTTTTTGGCTGTTAAATAAAATCAGTTGTCACTGTTAGTTCACGTCACAGTTGTGCAGGGCAAATTGTGTCACCCTAGTGCAAATCACATTAGGTGGGACAGTTGTGCAAATAAAAAAAAAAAATACCTTTTTCGGCTGTTAAAAAAAATCAGTCATGGCTGTTAGTTCACGTCACAGTTGCCATTTTTCCTGCCTGCAGGGCAAATTGGGTCACCCTAGTGCAAATCACATTAGGTGTGACAGTTGTGCAAATTAAAAAAATACCTGTTTTGGCTATTAAATAAAATCAGTCGTCACTGTTAGTTCACCTCACAGTTGCCATTTTTCCTGCCTGCAGGGCAAATTGTGTCACCCTAGTGCAAATCACATTAGGTGTGACAGTTGTGCAAATTTAAAAAAATACTTTTTTTGGCTGTTAAATAAAATCAATCATCACTGTTAGTTCACGTCACAGTTGCCATTTTTCCTGCCTGCAGGGCAAATTGTGTCACCCTAGTGCAAATCACATTAGGTGTGACAGTTGTGCAAATTTAAAAAAGATACCGAGGAAGGCCACCCCGCAGGGGCCGTTGTGGTGCTGGGATTCCCTATGTCCCTAGAGGCCATGTACCCTGAACCCCCAAAGTTCTGAGGACTTAGTTGACTGGCTATCACAAGACACCCAATCTACTACTAAAGCTTACGCTCGGAACATTGACGTACCGTCCTTCTCCTCCTCTAGCTTAGCTTCGGGCACCTCTCATGCTACCACTTGCCCGCCTGCCGCCACTACCAACACTAGCACCACAGCAGCTTTACTTGATCCGTCAGAGAAGTTATTTACACATCAGTTTGAAGACATGAGTGATGCACAACCATTATTGCCAGAGGATGTAGTTAACAGGGATATGTCTGTCAGGCAGCATTACACACATGGACGTATGGTGTGATGATGATGTTGTACCCGCTGCTGCTTCCTTTCTTGAGGTGTCAGATAGCGGTGAAGGTGTTGATGATGACGATGTGTCCTTGGATGCCACGTGGGTGCCAGCTAGAAGAGAAGAAGAGGGGGAAAGTTCAGATGGGGAGACAGAGAGGAGGAGACAAGTTGGAAGCAAGGGAAGGTCGTCGCAAGGAGCTAGTGGCACAGTCAGACAGCATGCATCGGCACCCGGGGTCAGCCAGACAGGACGCCAATCAACGCATGCTGTTGCCACCACCAGAATGCCGTCGCAGAGCTCAGCAGTGTGGCATTTTTTTTGTGTATCTGCCTCTGACAACAGCGAGGCAATTTGCAACCTGTGTCAGAAGAAACTGAGTCGTGGAAAGTCCAACACCCACCTAGGCACAACTGCTTTGCGATGGCACATGATGTCACATCATGAGATCAGCACGTCAGTACAAGCAGCACACAAAGTCAAAGCCGCCATCCTCCTCCTGGTCCAGCATCTTCAGCCAGGTCAAACACTGCTGCCCTCCTTGCCCCCTCTCAACCATCCGCCTCTCCATCTCTCGCCTTGAGCAGTTCCTGCTCATCTGCCACAGTCAGGTGTCTGTCAAGAAGATGTTTGAGCGCAAGAAGACAATGTCTCAAAGTCACCCCCTAGCCTGGCGTCTGACAGCTGGCTTGTCAGAACTGCTAGCCAGCTTTTACCATACAAGCTGGTGGAGTCTGAGGCCTTTAAAAAAATTGTAGCCATTGGGACACCGCAGTGGAAGGTACCCGGACGAAAAAATTTTTGCACAAAAGGCTCCCCAACCTTTACTCCATTGTGCAAAAGGAAATTATGGCATGTCTGGCACAGAGTGTAGGGGCAAGGGTCCATCTGACCACTGATACCTGGTCTGCAAAGCATGGTCAGGGCAGGTATATAACCTACACTGCTCATTGGGTAAACCTGGTGACGGCTGCCAAGCATGGAATGCGTGGCTCTGCAGAGGAGTTGGTAACACCGCCACGACTTGCAGGCAGGCCTGCGGCCACCTCCTCTACTACTCCTACTCCATCCTTGTCCATAACATCCTCGGCCGAGTCCTCTTCCACTGCTGCGTCTTGCTCCACATCACCGGCACCCCCCCAGCTCCCCAGGTGCTATTGCACATCCCGGATACGGCAGTGTCACGCCATCTTGGGGTTGACTTGCCTCAAAGTGGAGAGTCACACCGCAACAGTGCTCCTGTCGGCCCTGAATGCACAGGTGGACCAGTGGCTGACTCCGCACCAATTGGAGATCGGCAAGGTGGTTTGTGACAACGGAACAAATTTGTTGGTGGCATTGAGGTTGGGCAAGTTGACACATGTGCCGTGCATGGCACATGTGTGTAATCTGATTGTACAACGCTTTGTGCTCAAGTACCCAGGCTTACAGGATGTCCTGAAGCAGTCCAGGAAGGTGTGTGGCCATTTCAGGCGTTCCTACACGGCCATGGCACACTTGTCAGATATCCAGCAGCGAAACAACATGCCAGTGAGGTGCTTAATTTGCGACAGCCCGACACGTTGGAATTCAACACTCCTAGTGTTCGACCGCCTGCTCCAACAAGAAAAAGCCGTCAACGAATATTTGTATGACCGGGGTGCTAGGACATCATCTGCGGAGCTGGGAATTTTTTTGCCATGTTACTGGAGGCTCATGCGCAATACCTGTAGGCTCATGCGTCCTTTTGAGGAGGTGACTGGTCAGTCGCACAGAAGGCACCATCAGCGTGCCCTGCGAAGAGTGCTGGATCAGGCAGTAGATGAGCGTGAAGAGGAAGAGTTGTGGACACCATCACCACCAGAAACAGCCTTATCAGCATCGCTTGCTGGACCTGCGGCAACGCTGGAAGAGGATTGTGAGGAAGAGGAGTCAGAGGAGGAATGTGGCTTTGAAGAGGAGGAGAAATACCAACCACAGCAGTCATCCCAGGGTGCTCCTTGTCACCTATCTGGTTCCCGTGGTGTTGTATGTGGCTGGGGGGAAGAAGATTATACCTTCCCTGACATCACTGAGGACGAGGAACGGGACATGAGTAGCTCGGCATCCGTCCTTGTGCAAATGGGGTCTTTCATGCCTGTTGCAGGACCCTAGGATAAAAAGGATGAAGGAGAACGACCTGTACTGGGTGTCCACACTACTAGACCCCCGGTATAAACACAAAGTGCCTGACATGTTACCGCATTACAGCAAGGCGGAAAGGATTCAGCAGGTCCAAAATAAATTAAGAAGTATGCTGTACACAGCGTATAAGGGTCATGTCACAGCACAACAGGGATCTAACAGGAAAAGAGGTGAAAGTAATCCTCCTCCTCCTACCACGAAAACGCCGGCAAGGACAGGAAGCTGTACAGACATGCTGTTGATGGAGGACATGCAGAACTTTTTAAGTCCTTCGCATCGTCACAGCCCTTCGGGGTCCCCACTCAGAGAACGACTTGACAAACAGGTAGAAGACTACCTGGCCTTAACCGCAGATATCGACACTCTGAGGAGCGATGAACCCCTTGACTACTGGGTGTGCCGGCTTGACCTGTGGCCTGAGCTATCCCAATTTGCGCTCAAACTTCTGGCCTGTCCCGCTTCAAGTGTCCTGTCAGAAAGGACCTTCAGTGCAGCAGGAGGTATTGTCACTGAGAAGAGGAGTCGCCTTGGTCAAAAAAGTCTGGATTACCTCCCCTTTCTTAAGATGAATGAGGGATGGATCCCGAAGGGACTGACACTGGGCGATACATTTGACTGAACAAGGCCTGATCAGATGAGCTGCCTTGGCCTAAAAATGGTCCACACGCTGCTGTATTTGAACTCTGAATGCCGGATGACTTCGGTGACTTATCCGCCACCAACTTGGGTTCAAGCCGCAATGTTTTAGGGCACTTTCTGCCTGGCAAAACAAACAGAAATTTTCCAGCCAGGTGTACATGCTTAATTTTTCTGGCCTCTGCTGCTGCACTTGTTGTGGTGCTGCAATTTTTATGGCCGCTGCTACAGCTGCGACAATACCAAATTTTCCTGCCAGGTGTACATGCCTAATTTTTCTGGCCTCTGCTGCTGCACTTGTAAATGGTGCTGCAATTTATCTGGCTGCTGCTGCAGCTGCGGCTGCGACAATAGCCAATTTTTCATCCATGTGTACATGCCAAATTTTTCTGGCCTCTGCTGCTGCACTTGCTATGGTGCTGCAATTTTTATGGCCGCTGCTACAGCTGCGACAATACCAAATTTTCCTGCCAGGTGTACATGCCTAATTTTTCTGGCCTCTGCTGCTGCACTTGTTATGGTGCTGCAATTTTTATGGCCACTGTTACAGCTGCGACAATACCAAATTTTCCAGCCAGGTGTACATGCCTAATTTTTCTGGCCTCTGCTACTGCACTTTTTCTGGTGCTGCAATTTTTCTGGCTGCTGCTACAGATGCGGCTGCGACAATACCCAATTTTTCATCCATGTGTACATGCCTAATTTTTCTGGCCTCTGCTGCTGCAATTGTTATTGTGCTGCAATTTTTATGGCCGCTGCCACAGAAGCGGCTGCAACAATACCAAATTTTTCAGGCATGTGTACATGCCTAATTTTTCAGGTACTCTCTACTGACATCTCTGTCCATTTTTGCAACCGTGGATATTAGATGTATGCTAAGGGTAGCATGGTGGCTCAGAGGTTAGCACTGCTACCTTGCAGCGCTGGGGCCTTGTGTTCAAATCCCACTATGTACTGCCTCAAGGGGGGCTCTGACTATGTGCTGCCTAAAGGGGGGCTCTAACTATGTGCTGCCTAATATGGGGGAATCTATGTGCTGTCTAAAGTGGGAAATCTAACTATGTGATGCCTAAAGGGGGCTAAAGCACGTTATTCCAAACCATTTAGGAATAATAGGTGATTTATGCCCTTTATGGATTAAAACCAGACTCTGCATCAACTATGTAATTTTCCATGGGAGTTTTGCCATGGATCCCACTCCGGCACGCCACAGTCCAGGTGGTAGTCCCCTTGAAACAACATTTAAATCACTATTGTGGCCAGAAAGAGTCCCTGTGGGTTTTAAAATGCGCCTGCCCATTGAAGTCAATGGCGATTCGCCCGGTTCGCCGGTTTGCAAACTTTTGCGGGCGTTCGCGGTTCGCGAACAGAAAATTTTATGTTCGCGACATCACTAGTCTCGATCTCTGCCTAGTCTGCGGTCAGCCTGACGTACATTAACCTTTAGAAAGTCACATTCAGTTTACCTCAACCTGCCACTATTTCATGGCAACTATAGGTGAAGTACATATAAACAAATATTCTTCACTGGTACTTGCTATGAAACTGCAGCCATTTGTGGTTGTAGCCCTTCACAGATTTCCGCCATATAGCAATTATTATGACCAAGCACTGTGAGCACCCTTGGCAAGTTCTATTTATGCAACTAGACAGATCCCAAATTGTGAACTGGTCAGCAGCTCTTTACACAACCCCACTTCTACATCTGTAACTCAGAATAGTATATAGAGGAAGGGGGAGTGATGTGTACATTATGGTGAATCAGCAGCTTTCCTTCCTCTACTCTGCACTTCTGATCTACTGTACTACCAAACTTCCAGACCATAATATGGGTGAATGATCTGCGGATATTTTATCAAGATGCTTATAATTTATAGTGGATGATAAGTGCTCAGCATCAGCATATCTCACCAATATGACATCTACAGTAATTGAGAGAAAATAACCTCATTATTTGTTTCTAAAGTGTAATATTTAACATGATGTGTAAAAAATTCCGACCTCTGATTGCTACAATACAATTTAGGTCTAAATAATTACCAACTATAACTATTTAAAGACAAAAGCCCAGATTTATTGAAGCTGCGAAAGGCATATACCTGGCAATACGTTTTTGCAAAATATGCACAACACTCCCCAAGTGGCAGGCAGGAGGGAGTGCAGCATGGTATAAAAGGGGCATGGCCTGCAAACAGGAGTAAATTAAAGTAAAAGTCTATGCCAGGGTGGAAATGAGAGACAGCACTTTACACGAATATGGATACACCCCAATGGGTATATTCCCATGTAGCAGATCTAATGCAAAAATGTTGGTGTCTGTCCCATCATTAAATGGGGCTTGCAGAAATAAATTCAGTGATAGTCTGTATTCTCTGTAGATGGAATGTTTGGCATGAATATAGCCTGGTGAATAATGTGCAATGTTTCATGAATATTGCATGATTAGGATACTTACTAGAGACTCTCTCTAGATTGAGACTCATATATTCCAATTATTTGGTGTGAAGTCTCATCCTACAAAATTCTAAAAAACTTATCCCCTATCCGCCGACCTGATCTCCTATAGAGATATATGGAGGGGCCACTTCGGGCGGGAGTCGGAGCTCCGTACAGGAGATTGAGGGGGGGGGGGCCCCAGCAGTCATAGCATGCTCAGTAGCAATAACAGCTCATAACATAAGGTTGAAATAACGGGCGCTAACGGATGTTCTTTGTCAAAATCCGTCAGCCATTGACTTCAATGTTAAAATGTTAGCAACCGTTATTTTCGGCAGAACAAAAATTAGTGCATGCCCCGTTACTTGCACCGTCAAAAATAACAGGCGTTAGTCATAATGGGACATAACTGATACTAAAGGATGGTCCAAAAATCCCATTGACATGAATGTGAATTATTGACGGCCATTTTATGGACTTTCTGACAGAAGTTCATGACGGAATATCTTGCAGGGTGACAACAGTAGTGTGAAAGGGGCCTAACCCTGGGCCCTAGGTTGTGGTCCCTTGATAATTGCCCCTTTTGTCCTCCCCATAATCCATTTGAGATGAAGATAATGATATCAGCATTTATAAAGAATAGCATATCACATCAGACTAGTTCTCTATCTGCCCAAGCCTTCACATGGCCAGAAAAAGTATAGGAATGTATATTTTTAGGCAATTCGGACAAAAATGTATTAAAATATAATTATAATCAGAAAAAGTCCTCTTTTCCACAGAAATTAGCTGATGTGTATCTCTTTCATGGTATTTATTAGGGATGAGCGAATCGAATCTGATGAATCCGAATTCATTACGAATTTCAGGAAAAAAAATTTGTAACGAATGCGAATATCGCCGTGATTCGATCACGCTAATCGCTTCATTAAACTCCATTTAGTGCAGTCCAGTCTTCAGGGGGCAGGCATCTAAAATAGGGGATCCACATGTGAGGGCATGGGGCAAGGAATCCTGGGAAGGTGGGAACAAGGGTCGGCGGGATGACCCTGAATTACATGCAGCCTATCAGCAGCCAGCCACCCCTGTGATGTCACAGCCCTATATAATCGGCAGCCATCTTGCGGCCAGTCACATCAGCATTCTATTACACAGAGAGAGGCACAGACAGCAGTGTGTGTTGCACAGAAAAGCATTTTTACAGCAGCGATTCACCTCCCAGTCCCATCAGCGTTCTATTACAGAGAGAGAGGGACAGACAGAAGTGTGTGTTGCACAGAAAAGTTTTTTTACAGCAGCGATTCACCTCAAGCCCAAATCCAGCCTAGAAGCACTGATAGGGAAGAGAGTGAGATTGAGCGAGCAAGTGCAATTTTGGGTGTAGTACACAGGGACTGTTTGCTGCAGCACTGGTGTGTACAACAACTGAAAAGCTAATAGTAGCCAGACAGTTAGGGTGAGCAGAGCACTAAAAGCATATTGTCCTCTATTAAGTGTAAGCTATGCGTACATCTAAGTGGTGTACCATTTTGTTCCTGTTAAAGTCTTAAGGGCATAGATACTTTGAAAGGCCAGGCAAAAGTATACACCTGCTGGTGTTGTAGACAAATACTGTTTTATGCGTAGTGGAGCGTATTGTACTTCCCTCATATATGCACTAAGTGCGTCAGGCAGAGAAGAGCCAGGACGTGCACAGAGGAGTGTCTGAGGCCTAAATTCACCAGGCAGAGGCTGTAGCAGACTAGGGGCGAGTGGCAGCAGGAGTCGCAGCAAGAGGCCTGAGCTCCCGGTATCAGCTAGCGGTCGTGTCTCGACCAGCAACCCATCTGCCATCATCGATTGGTTTACACGGTCATCCACTTCATCACAAGTGACATCTGACACCCCCAGTCAACAGTCGGTGGGTTCCTCAGACACAATCCTCAGTTGGCATGGCCCGGGAGCAGTCCCTGTCCTCCCATTGTCTCTGTCCTATGCTGGTCCCTCCCCCACAGAAGTATCTTATAATGTGGGTTCAGCTCCACTATTTAGTGAGGACGATCTAGAGGACAGTTAGCAGCTACTGCCCAGCCAAGAAGTGGAGGAGACATCCGACGATTGCACTTGGGAGCCGGGTGAAGAAGGGGCTTCATCATCTTCAGGAAAAGAGAGTTGCAGGTTGCCCGTGAGACAGCAGCTGAGCCAGCAAGGTGGTAGCATGGTTGGCAGTCAGCATGGTGGCAGAAGTGGAAAGTCTGGAGCCAAACGTGCCCAGGGTAGACTACCTGCTTCGCGGCAGCCTACCTTTCCGGGAGGTATACTCAGCGGTGTGGCAGTTTTTCATCAAGCATCCAGAGGATGTTAACCTGGCCACATGGCCAGGGTCCCAATGTTGGCACCACGGCCCTGCGTCAACATATGCAGTGTCACGATGCCGGCTGGCAGGTAGTGGATCCTCTGTGCCAGAGAGGGATTGGCGAGGACCGCGCTAGTGGACCGGTTCTAAGTCACTACTGGTTTTCACCAGAGCCCGCCGCAAAGCGGGATGGTCTTGCTGCGGCGGTAGTGACCAGGTCGTATCCACTAGCAACGGCTCACCTCTCTGACTGCTGATGATGGGCGAGGTACAAGGGAGTAGACAGAAGCAAGGTCGGACGTAGCAGAAGGTCGGGGGCAGGCGGCAAGGTTCGTAGTCAGGGTGGATAGCGGAAGTACTGGTACACAGGCTTTAGACACACAAAACGCTTTCACTAGGCACAAGGGCAACAAGATCCGGCAAGGAAGTGCATGGGAGGAGGTCAGATAAAGGCAGGGAGCAGATGGAAGCCAATCAAGCTAATTGGGCCAGGCACCAATCATTGGTGCACTGGCCCTTTAAGTCTCAGGGAGCTGGCGCGCGCGCGCCCTAGAGAGCGGAGCCGCGCGCGCCAGCACATGACAGCAGGGGACGGGAACGGGTAAGTGACCTGGGATGCGACTCGCGAGCGGGCGCGTCCCGCTGTGCGAATCGCATCCCCAACGGCCATGACAGTGCAGCGCTCCCGGTCAGCGGGACTGACCGGGGAGCTGCAGGGAGAAAGACGCCGTGAGCGCTCCGGGGAGGAGCGGGGACCCGGAGCGCTAGGCGTAACAGTACCCCCCCCCTTAGGTCTCCCCTTTTTTTTGTCCGGTGACTGCCTCCCCTGGGATGAGGACACCGGGAAGGAATGGATGGTTTCCTCAATGGCAGGCAGTACAGCAGGAGTGGGAATGGGGAGGGAGGGCAGAGGGCGAGGCCTGGCACGGGGCAGTGTGACACCAGGACGAGGGCCATGAGGAGGCACCGAGGCTTGCCTGAGTGGACTGGGAGGGGGGGAGAGGCATTTTCTGTGGCAGGCAGAGTCCCTAACGACCTTAGGGGGACCGGATACAGGAGGAACCACAGGGTCACGGCAGGGAGTACTGGGAACCGGTTTAAGGCAGTCCTTGGAACAAGAGGGACCCCAACTCTTGATCTCCCCAGTGGACCAGTCCAGGGTTGGGGAATGGTGTAGAAGCCAGGGTAGTCCAAGGAGAACTTCAGAAGTGCAATTGGGGAGGACCAAAAACTCAATTTTCTCATGATCAGGTCCGATGCACATTAGGAGGGGCTTCGTGCGGAAACGCACGGTGCAATCCAACCTGGCTCCGTTGACCGCGGAAATGTGGAGTGGCTTGACAAGACGGGTCACCGGGATGCGGAATTTATTCGCCAAGGACTCCCGAATAAAATTCCCAGAGGCACCAGAGTCCAGGCAGGCCACGGCTGAGAGGGAAGAGCTGGCTGAAGGAAAAATCCGTACAGGCACCGTGAGACGTGGAGAAGCCACTTAGAGCCAAGAGACGCCACACCCACGTGAGCTGGGTGCGTGCGTACGTTTCCCAGGCGTGGAGGACGGATAGGGCAATCCACCAAGAAATGCTCGGTACTGGCACAGTACAGACAAAGATTCTCTTCCTTACGGCGATTCCTCTCTTCCAGGGTCAGGCGAGACCGATCCACTTGCATGGCTTCCTCGGCGGGAGGCCTAGGCGCAGATTGCAGTGGAGACTGTGGGAGAGGTGTCCAGAGATCTAAGTCTTTTTCCTGGCGGAGCTCTTGATGTCTCTCAGAAAAACGCATGTCAATGCGAGTGGCTAGATGAATGAGTTCATGCAGGTTAGCAGGAGTTTCTCGTGCGGCCAGAACATCTTTAATGTTGCTGGATAGGCCTTTTTTAAAGGTCGCGCAGAGGGCCTCATTATTCCAGGATAGTTCAGAAGCAAGAGTACGGAATTGTATGGCGTACTCGCCAACGGAAGAATTACCCTGGACCAGGTTCAGCAGGGCAGTCTCAGCAGAAGAGGCTCGGGCAGGTTCCTCAAAGACACTTCGAATTTCCGAGAAGAAGGAGTGTACAGAGGCAGTGACGGGGTCATTGCGGTCCCAGAGTGGTGTGGCCCATGACAGGGCTTTTCCAGACAGAAGGCTGACTACGAAAGCCACCTTAGACCTTTCAGTAGGAAACTGGTCCGACATCATCTCCATGTGCAGGGAACATTGCGAAAGAAAGCCACGGCAAAACTTAGAGTCCCCATTAAATTTGTCCGGCAAGGACAGGCGGAGGCTAGGAGTGGCCACTCGCTGCGGAAGGGGTGCAGGAGCTGGCGGAGGAGATGATTGCTGCTGAAGTTGTGACTGAAGTTGGTACACAATGGTGGACATTTCCGACAGCTGGTGGGTTAGATGGGCGATCTGTCGGGATTGCTGAGCGACCACCGTGGTGATATCAGAGATATAAGGCAGAGGGACCTCAGCGGGATCCATGGCCGGATCTACTGTCACGATGCCAGCTGGCAGGTAGTGGATCCTCTGTGCCAGAGAGGGATTGGCGAGGACCGCGCTAGTGGACCGGTTCTAAGTCACTACTGGTTTTCACCAGAGCCCGCCGCAAAGCGGGATGGTCTTGCTGCGGCGGTAGTGACCAGGTCGTATCCACTAGCAACGGCTCACCTCTCTGACTGCTGATGATGGGCGAGGTACAAGGGAGTAGACAGAAGCAAGGTCGGACGTAGCAGAAGGTCGGGGGCAGGCGGCAAGGTTCGTAGTCAGGGTGGATAGCGGAAGTACTGGTACACAGGCTTTAGACACACAAAACGCTTTCACTAGGCACAAGGGCAACAAGATCCGGCAAGGAAGTGCATGGGAGGAGGTCAGATAAAGGCAGGGAGCAGATGGAAGCCAATCAAGCTAATTGGGCCAGGCACCAATCATTGGTGCACTGGCCCTTTAAGTCTCAGGGAGCTGGCGCGCGCGCGCGCGCCTTAGAGAGCGGAGCCGCGCGCGCCAGCACATGACAGCAGGGGACGGGAACGGGTAAGTGACCTGGGATGCGACTCGCGAGCGGGCGCGTCCCGCTGTGCGAATCGCATCCCCAACGGCCATGACAGTGCAGCGCTCCCGGTCAGCGGGACTGACCGGGGAGCTGCAGGGAGAAAGACGCCGTGAGCGCTCCGGGGAGGAGCGGGGACCCGGAGCGCTAGGCGTAACATGCAGCATCATCATAAAGCGGCTTATGAGAATCGTTGCTCCAATTGGTCCAGCCTGTTGCATCACCCAGTGGCACACCACTCCCTGTTTCAACCAGCCAAGGCTCCACCACCTCAGCCGAAGGGAGCTGTGTGTCATACCCATCTTC
Source organism: Hyla sarda (assembly GCF_029499605.1). Taxonomy (NCBI): domain Eukaryota; kingdom Metazoa; phylum Chordata; class Amphibia; order Anura; family Hylidae; genus Hyla; species Hyla sarda. The sequence goes on along the minus strand of NC_079191.1, from coordinate 98,671,621 downwards.
TGTCGCTCCAGATGCTCCTGCTCCTCCTACTTGGAGTCAGTCATTCCTCCAGCAATCCATCGGCGAAGCCATGTCCAAGAGACAACAGTATGCGCCCACTCATCCAACAACACAGAGCGGCTAGAGGAGCTAGAGAGTTATGAGGAAGGCAAGACAGAAGACCCAGACACATCGTGGCAGTATGCAGTGGAGATGGAGGCAGGGAGTCCCTCCGAGTCACTTGCACAAATGGCATAATGCATGCTCACTTGCTTGCATGGTGACCGCCGCATTGTCACCATTTGGCAGCGGGATGATTTCTGGCTCTCCACCTTATTGGACCCTTGCTACCGGCACAAAATGGGGGCCTTTTTTACACCCACTGAGCGGGAGGACAAACTGACCTACTACAAAGACATCCTACATAGTCAGTTGGCTGATGCCTATCTGCGCCATTGTCCATCCTCTCTCAGGTCTGATTCGGGGGGCCCTCTTAGCTCACCTTCCACTGCCATGGCTGCTGGGGAGAGGTGGGGTGGCAGGAGCAGTACCAGCTCCATCAGCAGCAGCCTCAGTCTACAGTCACTCATGAGTAGCTTTCTTCACCCATATAGTGAAGCAACTCCTCAGCAGCAGGTAGACCTGGAGCAGGACCTGAACAAGCAGGTGGTGGCATACCTTGCCATGACCATGCCAACACACCTTGAAGATCCGCTGGACTTCTGGGCAGCCAAACTTGATTTGTGTCAGCAACTAGCAGAGTTTGCCCTGGAAAAGCTGTCCTCCCTGTACCAGTACTAACTGGTACTTGCAGTCAGGTCCAAAAATATTGGGACATCGACACAATTCTAACATTTTTGGCTCTATACATCACCGTTAGAGATGAGCGAACTTACGGTAAATTCGATTTGTCACGAACTTCTCAGCTCGGCGGTTGCTGACTTTTCCTGCATAAATTAGTTCAGCTTTCCGGTGCTCCGGTGGGCTGGAAAAGGTGGATACAGTCCTAGGAAAGAGTCTCCTAGGACTGAATCCACCTTTTTCAGCCCACGGGAGCACCAGAAAGCTGAACTAATTTATGCAGGAAAAGTCATCAACTGCCGAGCCAAGAAGTTTGTGACGAATCGAATTTACTGTAAGTTCGCTCATCTCTAATCACCATAATGGATTTGAAATGAAACGAACAAGATGCGCTTTAACCCCAGACTGACAGCTTTAATTTGAGGGTATTTACATTCAAATCAGGTAAACGGTGTAGGAATTACAACAGTTTGCATATGTGAATCCCACTTGTTAAGGGACCAAAAGTAATGGGTCAATTGGCTTCTCAGCTGTTCCTTGTCCAGGTATGTGTTATTCCCTCATTATCCCAGTTACAATGAGCAGATAAAAGGTCCAGAGTTAATTTCAAGTGTCCTATTTGCATTTGGAATATGTTGCTGTCAACTCTCAAGATGAGATCCAAAGAGCTATCACTATCAGTGAAGCAAACCATCATTAGGCTAATTTAAAAAAAAATCTGAGACATAGCCAAAACATTAGGCGTGGCCAAAACAACTGTTTGGAACATTCTTAAAAAGAACGAACTCACCGGTGAGCTCAGCAACACCGAAAGACCAAGGAAAACAACTGTGGAGGATGACCAAAGAATTCTTTCCCTGGGGAAAAAAAAAAACCTTCACAACAGTTGGCCAGATCAAGAACACTCTCCAGGATGTAGGTGTATGTGTGTCACAGTCAATAATCAAGAAAAGACTTCACCAGAGTGAATACAGAGGGTTCACCACAAGATGGAAACCATTGGTGAGCCTCAAAATCAGGAAGGCCAGATGTTTGCCAAACGACATCTAAAAAAGCCTTCACAGTTCTGGAACAACATCCTCTGGACAGATGAGACCAGGATCAACTTGTACCAGATTGATGGGAAGAGAAGAGTATTGAGAAGGAAAGGAACATGATCCTAAGCATAACCCTCATCAGTGAAGTATGGTGGTGGTAGTGTCATGGCATGGGCATGTATGTCTGCCAATGGAACTGCTTCTTTTGTATTTTTTGATGATGTGACCGCTGACAAAAACAGCAGGATGAATTCTGAAGTGTTTCGGGCAATATTATCTACTCATATTCAGCAAAATGCTTCAGAACTCATTGGACGGTGCTTCACAGTGCAAATGGACAATGACCCAAAGCATACTGCAAAAACAACCAAGGAGTTTTTAAGGGAAATAAGTTGAATGTTATGCAAAGGCCAAGTCAATCACCTGACCTGAAGGCAAAACTGAGCAGAAAATGCCTCAAGAACAAGCAGGAACTGAAAACAGTTGCAGAAGAGGCCTGGCAGAGCATCACCAGGGATGAAACCCAGCAATGTCTGGTGATGTCTATGTGTTCCAGACTTCAGGCTGTAATTGACTGCAAAGGATTTGCAACCAAGTATTAAAAATTGAAAGTTTGATATATAATTATTACAAACTGTTGTAATTCCTACACCGTCCACCTGATTTAGATGTAAATATCCTCAAATTAAAGCTGACAATCTGCAGTTAGGCTGGGTTCACACTACGTTTTCTCCCATACGGGAGCGCATATGGCAGGGGGGAGCTAAAACCTCGCGCTCCCGTATGCCTTCGTATGCGCTCCCGTATGTCATTCATTTCAATGAGCCGGCCGGAGTGAAACGTTCGGTCCGGTCGGCTCATTTTTGCGCCGTATGCGCTTTTACAACCGGACCTAAAACTGTGGTCAACCACGGTTTGAGGTCCGGTTGTAAAAGCGCATACGGCGCAAAAATGAGCCGACCGGACCGAACGTTTCACTCCGGCCGGCTCATTGAAATGAATGACATACGGGAGCGCATACGAAGGCATACGGGAGCGCGAGGTTTTAGCTCCCCCCTGCCGTATGCTCTCCCGTATGGGAGAAAACGTAGTGTGAACCCAGCCTTAAAGTAGTTAAATCTTGTTTGTTTAATTTCAAATCCATTGTGTCGATGTCCCAATATTTATGGACCTGACTTTATGTTTAGTGTATTATAGTTGCCATATAATAAAATGTCTATAACTTGATGTACATAAAAGTCAAGGTGTACAGTGTTTTCTTGGTATCTGGCAATTTTTATATGAGGTATCTTGATCTATTCAGGAGAGATTACATTTCCACCACACCACCAGTACTATGTACAGTTAAGGAATCATACCAAGATTAAAGTATCAAATAAAGTCTAGTAATACATATAGAGTTACTAAGTACATCTGTAGTCCAGTTAACATATCCGTCCCTCCACTAGGGCTGTAGCATTGACCATATAGCAGTACAAATGTATTTAATAAATTGTCATAAGTCTAATGTATAATATTCTCTTGTGTCTACGTGCTCAGGATGCTTTCCTGGCCAGAAGGTATTCCTGTCAACCTGCTATGCACGTATCTAAAAATTCAAAGGTAACAAGTATCCAATGTTGTCTAGAAATGTCTAGTCTACTCTATATATCTAGTGTTCTGGGGAGAAGTGTGTTATACCAAGGGACCCCAGTAGCCAAGGCATTGGGTAAAAAGCCTCCGGCAACCCAATCCATCAGAATTGTGTCTAAAGTTATATATAATGTCATAGTCATGTGTATAATGTCATAGTCATATTCTTCAGTAGTCATACAGTTAATAAGTTTCTACGTAAGTCTTCAGAGCATGTATGGGCAATTTATACAAGGACTCTTTAACTTCAGTTCAGCCTGGAAATGGACGATAATTGAAATGCCCCAGAACTGCATGTGGCCCCTGTGGTCATTTCGCTCCTCCGCCCTCCAGGACTGGGCATGGAGGAATGACTTGATTAATGTGGGGGAGTTTGTGGTGTCCCAGTACGGGGTGATGTGGCCCCATATTGTCCCTGCATGTCCCCGGGACCCCCTTACAGTTCACCATGTTGTACATAGGTTTTTATATATATAATGTACTGTTGCTTTAATGTTTTGATCACATGATTGTTACCCAGGAGGCTCCAGTGACCAGGTGACCCCCCCAAGTGACCTATGGGCTCCTTGCACAGCCACCCTATATAACCAGGGGAGGGGCTGCAATCTCACTCATTCCTCCTGAGGTCCAGTGCAGTCAAGTTGTTCCAGTGTCCAGAGCATTGGAGGCCTCAAGCCTAAAGTCCTGCAGCCACAAGTCAGTCATCAGTAAGTGTCTTCCTTGCCCCTGCCTAACCCAGGATAAGCGGTATCACCTTCTGGTAATTAAGGCTAAACCACACCCTGGCGTCACAACAAGAAGGGGTTAATACCATCTGCCCCTTGGGCCATAACATCTGCCCTGCATCTACCCTGCACCTCACACCTCGACACCATACTCCTCATGCTGATGCCAGCTCCAGGCTGTCTCATTCTGCCACCATATGTTCTTCTCATGCTGCTGCCACCTCGAGGCTGTCTCATTCTGCAACTATATGGTCTCCTCATGCTTCTGCCACCTCCAGGCTGTGTCATTCAGCCACTATATGGTCTCCTCAAGCTGCGGCCAACTCCAGGCTGTGTCATTCAGCCACTATAAGGTCTCCTCTTGCTGTCACCAACTGCAGGCTGGGTCATTCAGCCACTACATGGTCTCCTCATGCTTCTGCAACCTTCAGGCTGTGTCACTGTACCGCCATGTGGTTTCCTCATACTGCTGGCAAATTAAATAAAACTTTTAAGGTTCATCTATTTGAAATCTTTAATTTAAATGTTAAAAAATATCTTTAATCTTTTCAATTGTGAGGCCCTATGGTCTCGTCAGGCTGTTGCCACCTCCAGGCTGTGTTGTTCAGCCACTATATGGTATCCTCATACTGACGCCACCTCCAGGCTCTGTCATTGTGCTTCTCTGTGACAGTGATTCTGCCAAATCGGCCGAATAGAATTTTTCAAAAATTCGCTCATCTCTAGTATTTATTTTTTTATGCTTCAAACCTTATAGTTTGGACTATAGTTCAGACTTTATAGTCTGCCATAATCATATTGTTGATTGTATGTAGAAGAGAATGTATCTAAGCAATACACAATTATAATTGTCCTCTACCCTAGTTATTCACTAGCCGTTACTCCTCATCCTGTTTATTCCATCATTCACATTATTCTCTTCCTCCAGTTTCCTCCTTTTACATCCTACAAGTTGTGCTGCAGTCTCTCCCTTTTCCAGCTGTCAATGTATGGACACCGAACTGTCCCTCGCTATAGACCAGTGGTCTCAAAATATGGCCCTCCAGGTGTTGCAAAACTTCAACTTCCAGCAAGCCCGGACAGCCGACGAAGGTCCGAGCATGCTGGGAGTTGAAGATTTGCAACATGTGGATGGCCACAGTTTGAGAACACTGCTGTAGAGTGTACAAATTTTGCTCATTACGGGTGTCATTCACTTATTAAAACACAAATTCTTCAGCTCCCAGACTAGCACCCATGGGAAAAATCCCTGGAAAGTCTATAGGGAGGTAATGAAATCAGCAAAGGAATACCAGAGCTGGGGGTTGTATATGAAGGTTGAATCCCTCATGGTTACTGTGGACTGATGCATCCCTCAGACATCACTGTTAAAGGGGTACTCTGGTGGAAAACATTTTTTTTAAATCAACTGGTGGCAGAAAGTTAAACAGATTTGTAAATTACTTCTATTAAAAAAAATCTTATTCCTTCCAGTACTTATCAGCTGCTATTTTTTTTTATTTTTCTGTCTGTCCACGGTGCTCTCTGCTGACACCTCTGTTCATGTCAGGAACTGTCCAGAGCAGGAGAGGTTTGCTATGGGAATTGCTCCTGCTCTGGACAGTTCCTGACATGGACAGATTTGTCAGCAGAGAGCACTGTGGACAGACAGAAAATAAATTAAAAAATAATTCAACTTCCTTTGTGTTATACAGCAGCTGATAAGTACTGGAAGGATTAAGATTTTTAAATAGAAGTAATTTACAAATCTGTTCAACTTTCTGGCACCAGTTGATTTAAAACAAATGTTCTCCACCGGAATACCCCTTTAGTCATATAATGTACAGAGGGGAGCTAAACTGTGATGTTACCTATAGGAAGCCTATTGATACAATGCTTAACCCCACACGACATGTTCGCGCACTGGGACGTATGCATATGTCATAGCAATCTCCTGCATTGCCGCTGGCAGCGCAGGAGATCAGCGGTGGGACCCGGCTATCAATCATAGCCAGAGTTCCGCCACAGCTTCCAAGGCCGCAATTGCGCCGGTCCCGGCAGCATTAACCCCATAGATGCCGTGATCAATCCTGATCATGGCATCTATGGTGTTGACAGAGGCAGCGTGCTCCACCTATTCACCAACGGCGGCGTGGCGATACAATCGTGGGTCGCTGTTGCTTGCTATGGCAGCAGAAGGTCAGATCATGACCTCCTGTCTGCTGGCTACAGAAGCCTGTGAGATCCAGCCATACTGTGCTGCAGTACAAAGGTATGACAGCATAGTATAACCTGTATAAAGTGTAAAAGATGAAATAAAAAGCTCTTCAATTAAAGTATGAAGTGTAAAAAAATAAAATAATTTAAATGCCCCTTTCCCAATAAAAGCCGTGTATTATCATCAAAAAGATCAAAGACACAAATCATATACAGTGGGGATCAAAAATTTGGGCACCCCAGGTAAAAATTTGTATTAATGTGCATAAAGAAGCCAAGAAAAGATGGAAAAATCTCCAAAAGGCATCAAACTACAGATTAGACATTCTTATAATATGTCAACAAAAGTTAGATTTTATTTCCATCATTTACACTTTCAAAATAACAAAAAAAACATAAAAATGGCGTCTGCAAAAGTTTGGGCACCCTGCAGAATTTATAACATGCACAGTCCCCTTTGCAAAGCTGAGACCTGCCAGTGTCATGGATTGTTCTCAATCATCATCTGAGAAGACCATGTCAATCTCAATGGTTTTAACCCCTTGGGGACGGAGCCCATTATAACCCTAAGGACGGGAGCATTTTTTGCAAATCTGACCACTGTCACTTTAAGCATTAATAACTCTGGGGTGCTTTTACTTATAAATTTGATTCCGAGATTGTTTTTTCGTGACATATTCTACTTTATGGTAGTGGTAAATTTTTGTCGATACTTCCATCGTTTCTTGATGAAAAATGCAAAAATTTGATGAAAAATTTAAACATTTTGCATTTTTCTAACTTTGAAGCTCTCTGCTTGTAAGGAAAATAGACATTCCAAATAAATTATATATTGATTCACAAATACAATATCTCTACTTTATGTTTGCATCATAAAGTTGAGATGTTTTTACTTTTGGAAGACATCAGAGGGCTTCAAAGTTCAGCAGCAATTTTCCAATTTTTCACAAAATTTTCAAAATCGAAATTTTTCAGGGACCAGTTCAGGTTTGAAGTGGATTTGAGGGGCCTTCCTATTAGAAATACCCCACAAATGACCCAATTATAAAAACTGCACCCCTCAAAGTATCTAAAATGACATTCAGTAAGTTTGTTAACCCTTTAGGTGTTTCAGAGAAATAGCAGCAAAGTGAAGGAGAAAATTCAAAATCTTCATTTTTTACACTCGCATGTTCTTGTAGACCCAGTTTTTGAATTTTTACAAGTGGTAATAGGAGAAAAAGGCTCCAAAAAATTGTAACCCAATTTCTCTCGAGTAAGGAAATACCTCATATGTGTATGTCAAGTGTTCGGGGGGCGCAGTAGAGGGCTCAGAAGGGAAGGAGCAACAATGGAATTTTGGAGAGTGAATTTTGCTGAAATGGTTTTTGGGGGGCATGTCACATTTAGGAAGCCCCTATGGTGCCAGAACAGCAGAAAACCCCACATGGCATACCATTTTGGAAACTACACCCCTCAAGGCACGTAACAAGGGGTCCAGTGAGCCTTAACACCACGCAGGTGTTTGACGACTCTTCGTTAAAATCAGATGTGTAAATGAAAAAAAAATGTTTTCACTAAAGTGCAGTTTCTTCCCCAAATTTACCATTTTTACAAAGGGTTATGGGAGAGAATGCCCCCCCAAAATATGTAACCCCGTCTCTTCTGAGTATGGAAATACCCCATTTTAGGACGTAAAATGCTCTGCGGGCAAAATACAATGCTCAGAAGAGGAGGAGCGCCATTGAGCTTTTGGAAAGAGAATTCGTTTGGAATGGTAGTCAGGGGCCATGTGCGTTTACAAAGCCCCCTGTGGTGCCAGAACAGTGGACCCCCCCACATGTGACCCCATTTTGGAAAATACACCCCTCACAGAATTTAATAAGGGGTGCAGTGAGCATTTACACCCCACTGGCGTTTAACAGATCTTTGGAACAGTGGACTGTGCAAATGAAAAATAAAATTTTTCATTTTCACGGACCACTGTTCCAAAAATCTGTCAGACACCTGTGGGGCGTAAATGCTCACTGTACCCCTTATTACATTACACGAGGGGTGTAGTTTATAAAATGGGGTCACATGTGGGGGGGGTCCATTGTTCTGGCACTATGGGGGCTTTGTAAACTCATGTGGCCTTCAATTCCGGACACATTTTTCTCTTCAAAATCCCAATGGTGCTCCTTCTCTTCTGAGCATTGTAGTGCGCTCGCCGAGCACTTTACATCCACATATGGGGCATGTTCTTACTCAGAGGAAATGGGGTTACAAATTTTGGAGGGGGGGTTCCTATTTTCCCTTGTGAAAATGAAAAATTTAGGGTAACACCAGCAGTTTAGTGAAAAAATTTTTTTTTCATTTTCCCATCCAACTTTAATGAAAATTCGTCAAACACCTGTGGGGTGTAAATGCTCACTATACCCCTTGTTACGTTCCGTGGGGGGTGTAGTTTCCAAAATGGAGTCACATGTGGGTATTTATGTTTTTGCGTTTATGTCAGAACCGCTGTAAAATCAGCCACCCCTGTGCAAATCACGAATTTAGGTCTCAAATATACATGGTGCACTCTCACTCCTGAGCCTTGTTGTGCGCCCGCAGAGCATTTTACGCCCACATATGGGGTAATTCCGTACTCAGAAGAAATTGAGTTACTAATTTTGGGGGGCTTTTTTTCCTTTTACTGCTTGTGAAAATAAAAAGTATGGGGCAACACCAGCTTGTTAGTGTAAACATTTTTTTTTTTACACTAACAGGCTGGTGTAGCCCCCAACTTTTCCTTTTCATAAGGGGTAAAAGGAGAAAAAGCCCCCCAAAATTTGTAGTGCAATTTCTCCCGATTACGGAAATACCCCATATGTGGCCCTAAGCTGTTTCCTTGAAATACGACAGGGCTCCGAAGTGAGAGAGCACCATGCGCATTTGAGGACTAGGGGTGGACATAGGGGTATTCTACGCCAGTGATTCCCAAACAGGGTGCCTCCAGCTGTTGCTTAACTCCTAGAATGCCTGTACAGTCAGTGGCTGTCCAGAAATGCTGGGAGTTGTTGTTTTGCAACAGCTGGAGGCTCCGTTTTGGAAACCCTGCCGTACAATACGTTTTTCATTTTTATTGGGGGGGGACAGTGTAAGGGGGTGTATATGTAGTGTTTTACTCTTTATTATGTGTTAGTGTAGTGTTTTTAGGGTACATTCACACTGGCGTGTTACGGTGAGTTTCCCGCAAGGAGTTTGCGCTGCGGCAAAAAATTTGCCGCAGACCAAACTTGAAGCAGGAAACTTACTGTAAACCTTCCCGTGTGAATGTACCCTGTACATTCACATGGGGGGGCAAACCTCCAGCTGTTTCAAAACCACAACTCCCAGCATGCACTGACAGTGCATGCTGGGAGTTGTACTTTTGCAACAGCTGGAGGCACACTGGTTGGAAAACCTTCAGTTAGGTTCTGTTACCTAACAGTATTTTCCAACCAGTGTGCCTCCAGCTGTTGCATAACTACAACTCCCAGCATGTACTGACATACCGTGCATGCTGGGAGTTGTACTTTTGCAACAGCTGGAGGCACACTGGCTGGAAAACCTTCAGTTAGGTTATGTTACCTAACAGTATTTTCCAACCAGTGTGCCTCCAGCTGTTGCAAAACAACAACTCCCAGCATGTACTGACATACCGTGCATGCTGGGAGTTGTACTTTTGCAACAGCTGGAGGCACACTGGTTGGAAAACCTTTAGTTAGGTTCTGTTACGTAACAGTATTTTCCAACCAGAGTGCCTCCAGCTGTTGCAAAACTACAACTCCCAGCATGTACTGATCGCCGAAGGGCATGCTGGGAGATGTAGTTATGCAACAGCTGGAGGTTACGCAACTACAACTCCCAGCATGCCGAGACAGCTGTTTGCTGTTTCAGCATGCTGGGATTTTCAGTTTTGCAACATCTGGAGGGCTACAGTTTATAGACCACTGCCCAGTGATCTCCAAACTGTGACCCTCCAGATGTTGCAAAACTACAAATCCCAGCATGTCCAATCAGCAAACAGCTGTCTGGGCATGCTGGGAGTTGTAGTTTTGCAACATCTGGAGGGCTACAGTCTCAGATGTTGCTAGGATCCAGGGAGCCGTCCTCTTCTGCCGCACGCCGCCTGCACCATTCTCCGTCACCGCTGCCGATCCCCATCGCCTGCAGCCTCCGGAGGGGTAAGTGGACCTTCGGCGTTCGGTCCCCGTCGTTTTCCCCATCCTGCCCCGCCTATTGTGGGAGGGCAGGACGGGGAAAACGAAAGTAACGCCCTCCGCCCCTGATCTGCTATTGGTGGTCGTGTCTAGACCACCAATAGCAGAGATAGGAGGGGTGGCAACCCTGCCACCTCACTCCTATCGCTGTAGGGGGATCGTAGTTGTCTTAGACAACCGCGATCCCCCTTCTATTCCGGGTCACCGGGTCACCATAGACCCGTAATGACCCGGAATCGGCGCAAATCGCAAGTGTGAATTCACTTGCGATTTGCGCCGATTGCCGACATGGGGGGGTCTAATGACCCCCCTGGGCAATTGCACGGGGTCCCACGGGCGTATGGATATGCCCTTCGTCCTTAAGTACCAGGACGCAAGGGCGTATGCATACGCCCTTCGACCCCAACAGGTTAAATGCCCAGACTCATCTGACCTTGCCCCAACAATCAGCATCATTGCTTCTTCCAAGCAGTTGTCTAGAAATCTGAAACTGAAAATAGTTGACGCTCACAAAGCTGGAGAAGGCTATAAGAAGATAGCAAAATGTTTTCAGATGTCAACATCCTCTGTTCGGAATGTAATTAAGAAATGGCAGTCATCAGGAACAGTGGATGTTAAAGCAAGATCTGGAAGACCAAGAAAAATATCAGACAGAGCAGCTCGCAGGATTGTGAGAAAAACAATTCAAAACTCACATTGACTGCACAATCATTCGAGAAAGATCTTGCAGACACTGGAGATGTGGTACACTATTCCACTATAAAGAGATACTTGAACAAATATGGTCTTCATGAAAGAGTGATCTGAAGAAAACCTCTTCTGCATCCTCACCACAAAAATCAGCATTTGAACATATAGACAAGCCTGATGCATTTTGGAAACAAGTTCTGTGGACCGATGAGGTTAAAATTGAACTTTTTGGCCGGAATGAGCAAAGGTACATTTGGAGAAGAAGGGGAACAGAATTTAATGAAAAGAACCTCTGTCCAACTGTTAAGCATTGGGGTGGATCAATCATGCTTTGGGGTTGTATTGCAGCCAGTGGCACAGGGAACATCTCACGAGTAGAGGGAAAAATTGATTCAATAAAATTTCAGCAAATTTTGGATGCTAACTTGATGCCATCTGTGAAAAAGCTGAAGTTAAAGAGAGGATGGCTTCTACAAATGGATAATGATCCTAAACATACCTCAAAATCCAGGGGGATTACATCAAGAGGTGTAAACTGAAGGTTTTGCCATGGCCTTCACAATCTCCTGACCTCAACATAATTGAAAATCTATGGATAAACATTAAAAGAGCAGTGCGTGACAGAAAGCCCAGAAATCTCAAAGAACTGGAAGACTATTGTAAGGAAGAATGGGCAAAGATATCTCAAATATGCCCAAACTTTTGCAGACGCCATTTTTTGTTTTCTGTTATTTTGAAAGTGTAAAGGATGGAAATAAAATCTAACTTTTGTTTACATATTATAAGAATGTCTTATCTGTAATTTGATGTCTTTTGGAGATTTTTCCATCTTTCCTTGGCTTCTTTAGGCACATTAATACAAATTTTTACCTGGGGTGCCCAAACTTTTGATCCCCACTGTACATAATAGGTATTGTCACGTTCATAATGATGTATACTATAAAACTATAATGTAAATTAATCTGCACGGTGAACTCCGTAAAAAAAAACAAAAAACAATACATATAGCAAAATAAAAAAGATCAAAAGGTAGCACGTATCGCAAAAATGATACCAATAAAAAGTACAGTTCATCCTGCAAAAAATAAGCTCTCGTTCAATGGCATCGGACGAAAAATAAAAAAGTTACGGCTGTTGGCAGAAATGGCAGAAAATTTTGCTCCCAAAAGGAAAATGCACCACTTATATAAAGTACAAAATGTCACAAAAAAACTATCTTTCTGTTACGTTTAGAAAAAGTGTTTCAAAGATATTACCATTTAAAGAGATCCAGTTGAATTTTTTTTTTTTTTAAAGAGCCTGGTCATTAAGTTAAAAAATGGGTCCGTCCCTAAGGGGTTAAAGGGGTATTCCGGTGGAAAATTTTTTTTTTTTTTAAATCAACTGGTGCCAAAAAGTTAAACAGATTTGTAAATTATTTCTATTTAAAAATCTTAATCCTTCCAGTACTTATCAGCTGCTTTATGCTCCAGAGGAAGTTTTATTTCTTTTTGAATTTCTTTTCTGTCTAACCACAGTGCTCTCTGCTGACACCTCTGTTCATATCAGGAACTGTCTAGAGCAGGAGCAAATCCCCATCGCAAACCTATCCTGCTCTGGACAGTTCCTGACATGGACAGAGGTGTCAGCAGAGAGCACTGTGGTCAGACAGAAAATAAATTTAAAGAGAAAAGAACTTCCTCTGTAGTATACAGCAGCTGATAATTACTAAAAAGATTTAAATTTTTAAACAAAAGTCATTTACAAATCTGTTTAACTTTCTGGCATAAGTTGATTTAAAAAATATTTTCCACCAGAGGACCCCTTTAACTCTTCCAGGACACAGGGCGTACAGGTATGTCCTGACGTCCTGGTACTTAAAGAACCAGGGCGTACCTGTATGTCCTGAGTCCTGTTAACGGGGTTTAAACCATTCTCATGAGCGGAGAATAGGTTAAACCCGGTGAGACCCGGTTTCAGCCAGGACCCCCGGCATTAACCCTTTAGTCGCCGCGATCAAAGTTGATCGTGGCATCTAAAATGAAGCAAAAACTATCCCGGTAGCTCAGCGGAGCTGATCGTGACTGTTGCGACAAAATCGCGATGTACTGATCAGCATACTGAACAAGGAGAAGGTCCTCACCTGCCTCTTTGTCGTCTGTTCTGTGATCTGCTGCTCCAAGCCTGCTCAGCAGGCTAGAGCAGAAGAGCACCGAGAATACTGGTCAATGCTATGCTATGGCATAGCATTGATCAGTGTAAGCAATCAAAAAATTGCATGTTGCATTGAATTGTCCTGTGGGGGCTAAAAAACTAAAATTAAGTGTAAAAATAAAAGTTAATAAAAGTGAATTAACCCCTTCCCTATAAAAGGTTTAAATCACCCTACTTTTCCCATTTTTTTAAATAAAATAATGTAATACAAAATTTTAAAAATCATATTTTTTGTCACTTCATATACCATAAAAAACTAATACAAACCGATCAAAAAGTCACATCAAAACAAAAATGGTACCGATAAAAACTACAGACCACGGCGCAAAAAATTATCCCTCATATAGCCCCTGTAACATCTGCGCTCCAGCCAGACACGCTGGCCATGAGCACTCACTTGTCATGTCCCCGCTGCTGGCGGGGCTGGGATTCTCATCGCAGGATGCGCCCACATGCGTATCCCACCCTGTCACTCACCTCCCTGGTCTTCCTGTTCTCGCATCCCCGGCGAGTGCCCCCACCTCCTAGGGCATGAGCGCTGGAGCTCTTACATTTAAAGGGCCAGTACTCATCTAATTAAGTGTCTACACCTGCACCCTGTCTTTAAGTATGAGCTCCTCCCTTTGCTCCCAGTCGGATCTTTGTTGCCTTGTGACCTAGTGAAAGCATACTGTGTTCCTGTGTTCCTGATATCCGTGTTCCTTACCCTTGTTCCGTTACCTGACCCTGCACCTGTGCCGCCTGCCCTGATCTACTGCTACCTTGACCTCGTCTTGCCAGTTTCCTTTGTGCCACGCTACATCTCAGCAACCTGTGTGGACGAGTCGTGCAAGGGGTAGTGACCTGGGTGCCACCTGGCGCAGCAAGACCATCCCGCTTTGCGGCGGGCTCTGGTGAAAACCAGCGGCACCTTAGACTCCGCTCCCTGGCACGGCTCACGTCATCATCCAAACAGGCCCAGAGGATCCACCACCTGCCATGACCCTAACAGCCCTTATGCGGAAAAATAAAAAAGTTATAGAGATCAGTAGATGACAATTTTAAACATACTAATTTTGGTGCATGTTTTTTTTTTAAGTAGTAAAATAAAATAAATGTCACGATGCCGGCTGGCAGGTAGTGGATCCTCTGTGCCAGAGAGGGATTGGCGAGGACCGCGCTAGTGGACCGGTTCTAAGTCACTACTGGTTTTCACCAGAGCCCGCCGCAAAGCGGGATGGTCTTGCTGCGGCGGTAGTGACCAGGTCGTATCCACTAGCAACGGGTCACCTCTCTGACTGCTGATGATAGGCAAGGTACAAGGGAGTAGACAGAAGCAAGGTCGGACGTAGCAGAAGGTCGGGGGCAGGCGGCAAGGTTCGTAGTCAGAGTGGATAGCAGAAGTTCTGGTACACAGGCTTTAGACACACAAAACGCTTTCACTAGGCACAAGGGCAACAAGATCCGGCAAGGGAGTGCATGGGAGGAGGTTAGATATAGTCAGGGACCAGGTGGAAGCCAATTAAGCTAATTGGGCCAGGCACCAATCATTGGTGCACTGGCCCTTTAAGTCTCAGGGAGCTGGCGCGCGCGCGCCCTAGAGAGCGGAGCCGCGCGCGCCAGCACATGACAGCAGGGGATGGGAACGGGTAAGTGACCTGGGATGCGATTCGCAAGCGGGCGCGTCCCGCTGTGCGAATCGCGTCCCCAACGGCCATGACAGTGCAGCGCTCCCGGTCAGCGGGACTGACCGGGGAGCTGCAGGGAGAAAGACGCCGTGAGCGCTCCGGGGAGAAGCGGGGACCCGGAGCGCTAGGCGTAACAGTACCCCCCCCCCCTTAGGTCTCCCCTTTTTTTTGTCCGGTGACTGCCTCCCCTGGGATGAGGACACCGGGAAGGAATGGATGGTTTCCTCAATGGCAGGCAGTACAGCAGGAGTAGGAATGGGGAGGGAGGGCAGAGGGTGAAGCTTGGCACGGGGCAGGGAGACACAAGGACGGGAGCCATGAGGGGACACAGAGGCTTGCCTGAAGGGACTGGGAGGGGGGGAAAGGCATTTTCTGTGGCAGGCAGAGTCCCTAACGACTTTAGGGGGACCGGATACAGGAGGAACCACAGGGTCACGGCAGGGAGTACTGGGAACTGGTTTAAGGCAGTCCTTGGAACAAGAGGGACCCCAACTCTTGATCCCCCCAGTGGACCAGTCCAGGGTTGGGGAATGGTGTAGAAGCCAGGGTAGTCCAAGGAGAACTTCGGAAGTGCAATTGGGAAGGACAAAAAATTCAATTTTCTCGTGATGAGGTCCGATGCACATTAGGAGGGGCTCCGTGCGGTAACGCACGGTGCAATCCAACCTGGCTCCGTTGACCGCGGAAATGTGGAGTGGCTTGACAAGACGGGTCACCGGAATGCGGAATTTATTCACCAAGGACTCCCGAATAAAATTCCCAGAAGCACCAGAGTCCAGGCAGGCCACGGCTGAGAGGGAAGAGCTGGCTGAAGTAGAAATCCGTACAGGCACCGTGAGACGTGGAGAAGCCGACTTAGCATCAAGAGACGCCACACCCACGAGAGCTGGGTGCGAGCGTGCGTTTCCCAGACGTGGAGGACGGATAGGGCAATCCACCAAAAAATGTTCGGTACTGGCACAGTACAGACAAAGATTCTCTTCCTTACGGCGATTCCTCTCTTCCAGGGTCAGGCGAGACCGATCCACTTGCATGGCTTCCTCGGCGGGAGGCCTAGGCGCAGATTGCAGTGGAGACTGTGGGAGAGGTGTCCAGAGATCTAAGTCTTTTTCCTGGCGGAGCTCTTGATGTCTCTCAGAAAAACGCATGTCAATGCGAGTGGCTAGATGAATGAGTTCATGCAGATTAGCAGGAGTATCTCGTGCGGCCAGAACATCTTTAATGTTGCTGGATAGGCCTTTTTTAAAGGTCGCGCAGAGGGCCTCATTATTCCAGGAAAGTTCAGAAGCAAGAGTACGGAATTGTATGGCGTACTCGCCAACGGAAGAATTACCCTGGACCAGGTTCAGCAGGGCAGTCTCAGCAGAAGAGGCTCGGGCAGGTTCCTCAAAGACACTTCGAATTTCCGAGAAGAAGGAGTGTACAGAGGCAGTGACGGGGTCATTGCGGTCCCAGAGCGG
The DNA here is from genome assembly GCF_029499605.1 of Hyla sarda. NCBI lineage: Eukaryota > Metazoa > Chordata > Amphibia > Anura > Hylidae > Hyla > Hyla sarda. The sequence continues at coordinate 98,655,036 of NC_079191.1, read as the reverse complement.
TGTGGCCCATGACAGAGCTTTTCCAGACAGAAGGCTGACTACGAAAGCCACCTTAGACCTTTCAGTAGGAAACTGGTCCGACATCATCTTCAAGTGCAGAGAACATTGCGAAAGGAAGCCACGGCAAAACTTAGAGTCCCCATTAAATTTGTCCGGCAAGGACAGGCGGAGGCTAGGAGTGGCCACTCGCTGCGGAAGGGGTGCAGGAGCTGGCGGAGGAGATGATTGCTGCTGAAGTTGCGACTGAAGTTGCTGCACAATGGTGAATACTTCCGACAGCTGGTGGGTTAGATGGGCGATCTGTCGGGATTGCTGGGCGACCACCGTGGTGATATCAGAGATATAAGGCAGAGGGACGTCAGCGGGATCCATGGCCGGATCTACTGTCACGATGCCGGCTGGCAGGTAGTGGATCCTCTGTGCCAGAGAGGGATTGGCGAGGACCGCGCTAGTGGACCGGTTCTAAGTCACTACTGGTTTTCACCAGAGCCCGCCGCAAAGCGGGATGGTCTTGCTGCGGCGGTAGTGACCAGGTCGTATCCACTAGCAACGGGTCACCTCTCTGACTGCTGATGATAGGCGAGGTACAAGGGAGTAGACAGAAGCAAGGTCGGACGTAGCAGAAGGTCGGGGGCAGGCGACAAGGTTCGTAGTCAGGGTGGATAGCAGAAGTTCTGGTACACAGGCTTTAGACACACAAAACGCTTTCACTAGGCACAAGGGCAACAAGATCCGGCAAGGGAGTGCATGGGAGGAGGTTAGATATAGTCAGGGACCAGGTGGAAGCCAATTAAGCTAATTGGGCCAGGCACCAATCATTGGTGCACTGGCCCTTTAAGTCTCAGGGAGCTGGCGCGCGCGCGCCCTAGAGAGCGGAGCCGCGCGCGCCAGCACATGACAGCAGGGGATGGGAACGGGTAAGTGACCTGGGATGCGATTCGCGAGCGGGCGCGTCCCGCTGTGCGAATCGCGTCCCCAACGGCCATGACAGTGCAGCGCTCCCGGTCAGCGGGACTGACCGGGGAGCTGCAGGGAGAAAGACGCCGTGAGCGCTCCGGGGAGGAGCGGGGACCCGGAGCGCTAGGCGTAACAATAAAATCTACATAAATTGGGTATCCTTGTAATCATTTGGACCTACAGAATAAAGAATAGGTGTCATTTTTACCAACAATTGCACTGTGTAGAAACAGAAGCCCCCAAATTTACTAAATGTTATTTTTTAAATTTCCCCCCACAAATATATATTTTTTAGTTTTGCAGTAGATTTTGTTATAAAAGGATTGATGTCATTACAAATTACAATTAGTGGCGCAAAAAACAAGCCCTTATATGGGTCTGTAGGTGCAAAATTGAAAGTGGTATGATTTTTAGAAGGAGAGAAGGAAAAAACGAAAGTGCAAAAACGAAAATTGGCCTGGTCCTTAACCCCTTAATGACGAAGGACGTATATTTACGTCCTGTGCTAGCTCCCGCGGGGTCACGTCATATCGCGATGGTCCCGGCGGCCATCAACGGCCGGGACCCGCGGCTAATACAGGACATCACCGATCTTGGTGATGCCCTGTATTAACCCTTCAGATGCGGCAATCAAAGCTGACCGCCACATCTGAAGCAAAAGTGAAACTATCCCGGCTGCTCAGTCGGGCTGTTCGGGACCACCACGGTGAAATCGTGGCGTCCCGAACAGCTTACAGGACACCGGGAGGGACCCTACCTGCCTCCTCGGTGTCCGATCGGCGAATTACTGCTCCGTGCCTGAGGTCCAGACAGGAGCCGTCAAGCGCCGATAGCACTGATCACAGGCATGTTAATACATGCCAGTGATCTGTGTAAAAGATCAGTGTATGTAATGTTATAGGCCCCTATGGGACCTATAACATTGCAAAAAAAATAAAAAAAAAAATGTTAATAAAGATCATTTAACCACTTCCATAATAGAAGTATGAATCACCCCCCTTTTCCCATTAAAAAAATAAAACAGTGTAAATAAAAATAAACATATGTGGTATCGCCGCGTGCGTAAATGTCCGAACTATAAAAATATATTGTTATTTAAACCGCACGGTCAATGGCGTACACGTAAAAAAATTCCAAAGTCCAAAAAAGCATACTTTTGGTCACTTTTTATACCATTAAAAAATGAATAAAAAGTGATCAAAAAGTCCGATCAAAACCAAAATGGTAGCGATAAAAACTTGAGATCACGGTGCAAAAATTAGCCCTCATACCGCCCTGTACATGGAAAAATAAAAAAGTTATAGGGGGTCAGAAGAGGACATTTTTAAACGTATACATTTTCCTGCATGTAGTTCTGATTTTTTCCAGAAGTGCGACAAAATTAAACCTATATACGTAGCGTACCATTTTAACCGTATGGACCTACAGAATAATGATAAGGTGTAATTTTTACCGAAATATGCACTGCATAGAAACGAAAGCCCCCAAAAGTTACAAAATGCGTTATTTCTTCGATTTTGTTGCACAATGATTTTTTTTTTCATTTTGCCGTGAATTTTTGGGTAAAATGACTAATGTCACTGCAAAGTAGTATTGGTGACGCAAAAAATAAGCCATAATATGGATTTTTAGGTGGAAAATTGAGAGGGTTATGATTTTTAAAAGGTAAGGAGAAAAAAACGAAATGCTAAAACTGAAAAACCCTGCGTCCTTAAGGGGTTAAAGGGGTACTTTTTTTTTTTTTTTTTAAATCAAATGGTGCTAGAAAGTTAAACAGATTTGCTAATTACTTCTATTAAAAAATCTTAATCCTTCCAGTAATTATTATTAGCTGCTGAATACTAGAGAGGAAATGGTTTTCTTTTTGGAACACAGAGCTCTCTGCTGACATCATGACCACAGTGCTCTCTGCTGACATTTCTGTCCATTTTGAGAAATGTCCAGAGTAGGAGAAAATCCCAATAGCAAACATACGCTGCTCTGGACAGTTCCTAAAATGGACAGAGATGTCAGCAGAGAGCACTGTGTTCCAAAAAGAAAACCATTTCCTCTGTAGTATTCAGCAGCTAATAAGTACTGGAAGGATTAAGATTTTTTTAATAGAAGTAATTTACAAATCTGTGCTTTCTGGCACCAGTTGATTTTAAAAAAAAAAGTTTTTCACGGGGTTAAAGAGTGCCCATACAATGACTACCTTCAGATGTGTATTTTCTATGGTGTAGAGTTCCATATGCAAAACTAGTTATAATAAATCTACAATATGTTACTTTATTGTAGTAAACCTTTCTTTCTGTCAACAGTTACAGGACTATGCATGTAAATTATGTACCATACAAATATGCAGATACTAATGTAACGTATTTCCATAAAGAGGCCAATTTTAAATCATCCTGGAAGTGGCATGAAATTTGTTGCATTAGGGTAGGGTGACAATTGTCGTGTGCTGCGTATTTGCTGCTGCAAATTCTCCTACCCATTGAAGTCAATGGGTAGCAAAATCCGCAGCTGATTTTGTTCCCCATTGACATAAATGGGTAGGAAAATACCCAGCAAAATACAGCTCATGTGACCATTAACCCCTTAAGGACCGAGACCATTTTCCCCTTAAGGACCAGAGCATTGTTTACAAATGTAACCACTGTCACTTTGAGCATTAATAACTCTAGGATGCTTTTACTTTTCATCTGATTCGAGATTGTTTTTTTGTGACATATTCTACTTTGTGTTACTGATAAATTTTTGTTGATACTCAAAAAATTTCTTCGATAAATTTTTTTTTCAATTTAGCATTTTTGCTTATAAGAAAATGGACATCCCGAATAAATTATATATTTATTCACATATACAATATGTCTACTTTATGATTGCATCATAAAGATGATATTTTTACTTTTGGAAGACATCAGCGGGCTTCAAAGTTCAGCAGCAATTTTCAAATTTTTAGCAAAATTTTCAAAATCTGAATTTTTCAAGGACCAGTACAGTTTTGAAGTGGATTTCAAGGGCCTTCATATTAGAAATACCCCATAAATGACCCCATTTTACCCCACTGCACCCCTTAAAGTATACAAAATGACATTCAGAAAATGTGTTAACCCTATAGGTGTTTCACAGGAATAGCAGTAATGTGAAGGAGAAAATTCAAAATCTACATTTTTTACACTAACAGTTTTTGAATTTTTACAAAGGGTAAATGGAGAAAAAGTCACCCAAATTTGTAACCCCATTGAGTAAGGAAAAACCTCATACGTGAATGTTAAGTGTTCTGTGGGTGCACTAGGGGGCTAAGAAGCGAGGGAGCAACAATGGGATTTTGGAGAGTGAATTTTGCTGAAATGGTTTTTGGGGGGCATGTCGCATTTAGTGCCCTATGGTGCCAGAACAGCAAATAATTTTTTTTTTTTAAACACATGGCATACTATTTTGGAAACTACACCCCTCATGGCACGTAACAAGGGGTACAGTGAGCCTTAACACCCCACAGGAGTTTGCCGACTTTTCGGTAAAGTCGGATGTGTCAATAAAGTAAAGTAATAGTAGAAAATGCCCCCCAAAAGTTGTAACCCTATTTCTTCTGAGTATGGAAACACCCCATGTGTGGACGGAAAGTGCTCTGCATGCGCACTACAATGCTCAGAAGAGAAGGAGTGACATTTGGCCTTTTGAAAGCAAAGTTTGCTGAAATGGTTTTTGGGGGGCATGTCGCATTGAGGAAGCCCCTATGGCATACTATTTTGGAAACTACACCCCTCAAGGCACGTAACAAGGGGGACAGTGAGCCTTAAAACCTCACAGGTGTTTGACAACTTTTCCATAAAATCGGATGTGTAAATTAAATGTTTGTTTGTTTGTTTTTTCACTAAAATGCAATTTTTTTTACCCCAAATCTACCATTTTTACAAGAGGTAATATGAGAAAATTCCCCCCAAAATTTGTAACCCCATTTCTTCTGAGTATGGAATTACCCCATATGTGGACATAAAGTGCTCTGCGGGCGCACTACAATGCTCAGAAGAGATCGAGCGCCATTGGGCTTTTGTATTAGACCCCCCCACACACACACACATGTGACCCTATTTCAGAAACTAAACCCCTCACAGAATGTAATAAGGCGTGCAGTGAGCATTGACAGATCTTTGGAACAGTGGGCTGTGCAAATGAAAAATACATTTTTTCAGTTTCATGGACCGCTGTTCAAAAAATCTGTCAGATACCAGTGGGATATAAATGCTCACTGCACCCCTTATTACATTCTGTTTCCAAAATTGGGTCACATGTGGGAGGGTCCACTGTTCTGGCACCATGGGGGCTTTGTAAACGCACATGGCCTTCAATTCCAGCCAAATTCTCTCCCAAAAGCCCAATGGCGCTCATTCTCTTCTGAGCCCTGCAGTGCACCAGGAGAGCACTTTACGTCCACACATGGGGTATTTATATACTCAAAAGAAATGGTGTTACAAAGTTTGTCTTACTTTACACCTTGTGAAAATGAAAAATTTGGGATAACACCAGCATTTCAGTGGAAAAATAAAATTTTTTAATTTTCATGTGCAACTTTAACGAAAGTTCTTCAAACAACTGTGGGGTTTTAAGGCTCACTATACCCCTTGTTACGTTCCATGAGGGTTGTAGTTTCCAAAATGGGGTCACATGTGGGTGTTTTTTTTTGTCCCTTTATGTCAGAACCGCTGTAACGATCAGCCACCCCTGTGCAAATCACCTCAAATGTAGATGGAGCTCTCACTCCTTAGCCTTGTTGTGCACCCGCAGAACATTTTACGTCAACATACGGGGTATTTCCGTACTCAGGAGAAATTGCGTTACAAATTTTGGGGGTCTTCTTTTCCTTTTACCTCTTGTGAAAATGAAGCATGGGGCAACACAAGCATGTTAGTGTAAAACATTTTATTTTTTACAATAACATGCTGGAGTATGCCCCAACTTTACCTTTTCATAAGGGGTAAAAGGAGAAAAAGCCCCCCAAAATTTGTTAGGCAATTTCTCCCAAGTATGGAAATACCCAATATGTGGCCCTAAACTGTTGCCTTGAAATATGACAGGGATCGGAACAGAGAGAGTGCCATGCAACCTAAATTAGGGATTTGCACAGGGACGGACCCGGATGCAAGAATTACACTTTCCTCTGATACTAAAATTACCCTGTTGCAGTGTTTCCCAAACAGGGTGCCTCCAGCTGTTGTAATACTCCCAGCATGCCTGGACAGTCAATGACTGTCCAGCAATACTGGGAGTTGTTGTTTTGCAACAGCTGGAGGCACTGTTTAGGAAGACGTTTTTCATTTTTATTTGCGGGGGAGGGGACTGTGTAGGGGTGTGTGTATATGAAGTGTTTTACTTTTTATTTTGTGTAGATGTAGTGTAGTGTAGTGTTTTTAGGGTACATTCACGCTGGGAGTTTGAGCTGCAGCAGAAAATTAGCTGCATCTCAAATTTGCAGCGAGAAACTCCCATGTGAGTTTCACAACCAGTGTGCCTCCAGCTGTTGCAAAACTACAACTCCCAGCATGTACGGTCTTTCAGTGCATGCTGGGAGTTGTAGTTTGCAACAGCTGGAGGCACACTGGTTGCGAAACACTGAGTTAGGTAACAAACTCTGTGTTTCGCAACCAGTGTGCCTTCAGCTGTTGCAAAACTACAACTCTCAGCATGCACTTACAGCCAAAGGCCATGCTGGGACATGTAGTTATGCTACAGCTGGAGGCACACTACTGCAACTCCCAGCATGCCCTTTGTCAATGCATGCTGGGGGTTGTAGTGATGCAAATGCTTTAGGCACACTTTTTCATAGAAAAAATGTGCCTCCAGCAGTTGCATAACTACAAACCCCAGCATGTACAAACTACCAAAGGGCATGCTGGGAGTAGTAGTTGTGCCTTCTGCTGTTGCATAACAACAACTTCAAGCATGCCCTTTTGTGCAAGCTGGGAGTTGCTGCTAGGAAACAGCAGGAGGCACGGCCTTACCTCCTGCTGCTGCTCTGCTGGATCCTGCCTGCTGCCGCCGCTGCTGTCTCCGCTCCTGGCGCCCGAATCAGGAGGATCGTGAGGTGGAACCAGTGCCACCTCACTCCTGCTGCTAAAGGGTGATAGGTGCTGTCTCGGACAGCACTATCACCCTTTTTTTCCGGGTCACCGGGGGCCCGATTGTCCTGGAATCGCTGCTAATCGCCAATCTGAATTGATCTGCCCCCAGGGATTCGCAAAGGGTGCCTGCTGAATGATTTCAGCAGGCATCCCGGTCCGTTCCCTGCCCGGCACGTGGAATTCCCACGGGTGTACAGGTATACTCTGGGTCCTTAAGCTCCAGGACGTCAGGGCATACCTGTACGCCATGGGTCCTTAAGGGGTTAAGGTTTTTTTTTGCAACACCGAACTCTCTCCTTGTGTGTGGAGCTGGTCCATTTACAGTGTGTACGTTCGACACCCAGAAAACCCCTAAAACAATAAAGACTTGGATAAGCTGTCTGCTGAAAGAGTGTCCTACGACAAGTGCAGATTTTGGCAAGAACAATGTCCCACAGATGCCGATTTGTAATTCTACCATTGAGAATTCAGACCCTTTCTTTTTTTTTAAGTTTATTTATCATGTTGTGGCCTAGTGCTAAAATAAGATAAATCACCCCCCCCCCCCCCAACATGCTGCGCTCAATACCCCATAACAACAAAGTAAGAACAGACTGTTACAAATCTTATGAAACCTAGCATTTTGCATTGACATAAGTACTCAGACTATTTACTCAGTACTTAGTTGAAGCACCTTTTGGGAGTATTTACACCCTCTAGTCTTCTTGAGTATGATGCCATAAGTATTGCACACCTGAATTTGGGGACCTACAATCACAACTGAAGTGTTTTATGAAGATTTTAATCCTTATGGCTGTGTTTAAATTTTAATTGTATTTTTCTCATGTTTGTACTGCGCAACGTGTGACCACAATCTTAGAGGAGGAGATATACCCACTATACATATAGCAACAGTATACAGATAGAGGTGGGAGTTGTCGAGAGGGGTCTGGGAGCTGCCAAGAGAGATCAGATAGGTGACAATGTCATTTTGTAGTTCACAGGAAGTCAGCTGACCCAGGACAGACCGAATATTGAGACACGTAAAGCCATGTAATTTTCTGGTGGTCTGAATGCTGGTCACATGACTCAGATACAGTAATGAAATTCATGGATGCAGCTGTGCTGGTATAAAACAGATCGTGCTGTAGGACTAGTGATAGTGAGTGTGCATGATATTGGCAAAAATAAATAAATAAACCGGGAGTGCATTAGGTATTTTAAAATGCATAGATGCATTAGTTAATGTTCTTATATTTACTAGATATACATGATATACAGTAAAAGCTGATTTTCCCAAACTTAGGGTTAAGTTCTATATCTTTTTTTACAAGTCATTAATCATTTTACATTAAAATCTAGTGGTTTAGAGGTCAGGTGTTGTAAAACATGTTAGAAAATGTAAAGATATCAGAAATTACATGAACTTTTACAATGCAACTATAAAAGGCGCAATACATCAATATAATCAGAGGCATCAATTTTATCTAACACAGGCTTTATGGACCATTAAACATCACCTATTGAAATAGTTTGCATTTAGTCAGAAAAAAATATGTTAAATATTCTGCTTTTCTGTGCTATGGAAATACAAAAGGAAGCATGAGTAGGAAAAGCAGATTTCAATGTTTGTTTTACAATTATATCAGTGAGTGGGAGAAAATCTAACCCATTAAACCCTTTGTATAACAAATATCTAAAATAATGTGTTTTAGCTAGAGATGAGCGAATTTTAGAAAAATTCGATTCGGACAATTTGCTGAATTTTCTGAAAAAATTAGGTTTTGTCCGAATATATTCACGGTGAATCACTATTAAAAACGGCTATTTCTGGGCTACAGAGAGCATCAATTGGTGTGTAGAACACTTTGCCTTGTCGTAACACTCATAGGGAGTGTGCTGTGTTAGTGAAATAACTCATGTTATTCAGTATGACATGCAGATTACAGGCGTCGCTATTAGAATCACTGTCGCAGAGTGGCACTATAACAGAGTCTGGAGGTAGCATCAGCATGAGGAGACCATATGGTGGCAGAACGACACAGCCTGGGGGTGGCGGCAGCATGAGGAGACCATATATGCCACACTCCCAGTTAGGCAGACAGGAACACCGGAGGAAGTGGATCTGCTGAACCTGTGTGGCAGATGAAGCGGGTCGTACCAGGGAGCAGAGTCTAAGGTGACGCTGGTTTTCACCAGAGCCCGCCACAAAGCGGGATGGTCTTGCTGCGGCAGGTGGCACCCAGGTCGCTACCCCTGGCATGACTCGACCACATAGGCGGCTGTGGAGATTCAAGGCACAGGAGGGATGCAGAAACTTGTAGTCAGGATAGCAGAAGGTCAAGACAGGTGGCACTGGTGCGTAGTTGGGAACGTAGCAGGAGGTCAGTAGGCAAACGGCACAGGAGTAAGGTCAGGTCACAGAGCAAGGGGTCAGAAACACAGCACGGCAAAACACAGTAAAGTTCTCTCAATGGCACGAGGCAACAAAGATCCGGCAGGGAAGTGTGGGAGGAGCAGGAATTTATAAGTGAGTGACAGGTGCAAAACTAATTATGGGTACACTGGCCCTTTAAATTTTAGAGCTCTGGCACGTGCGCGCGCCCTAGGAGACGGGGACATGTGTGGTGGAGCTGAGAAGCGGGAAAGGAGACAGCAGAGGACTGAGGTGAGTAACAGGCTGGGACTCACATGCGGGACATCCCGCAATGCAAATCCCAGCCCTGCCGGCTTGTGGGGGGGGGGGGCAATGCGCTCATGGCCAGCGTGAGCGGCCAGAGCGCGGATCACAACAGTACCCTCCCTCCCTTTGGTCTCCTCCTCTTTTTGTGGTGCAGAAATTTCCTAAGAAGATCATGGTCCAGGAAATTCTCCTCCGGCTCCCAAGATCTTTCCTCTGGACATTAACCTTCCCAATCAACCAAGAAGAATTGTTTACCTCTCACGGTCTTGGTGGCAAGAATCTCTCTGACCTTGCAGACATCAGAAGAGCCAGAGACATGGGGACAAAATTCTTCAGAGAAATCTGGTTGATGACTAGAGGCTTGAGGAGGGAAACATGGATAGAGTTAGGAATGCGTAAAGTAGCAGGTAAACAGAGTTTGTAGGAGACTGGATTATTTTTTTTGCGAAACCTGGAAGGGACGTAGAAAGCAAGGATCAAGCTTATAGCAGGGAATCCTGAACCGAATGTATTTAAAGGAAAACCAAACCTTGTCACCAGGAGAGAAGGTCGGAGGAGGTCTTCTACGCTTATCAGCCTGTGCCTTCATGTGTGTGGAAGCTTGTGATAATGACTGTCGAGATTGTTGCCAGATGGAAGAAAAGTCATGGACAAGGTCGTCAACAGCAGCCACATCGGAAGAAACTGGAAGTGAAAGAGGAGGATGGAGATAGAGCCCGTAAGCAACAAAGAAGGGTGAAGACCTCGTGGACTTGGTATCCTCATGATTATATGAGAATTCTGCCCAAGGAAAAAGGTTGACCCAATCGTCTTGGCGAGCAGAGACAAAATGACGAAGATAAGTCTCCAGAATTTGATTAACCCTCTCCACTTGTCCATTAGACTGAGGGTGGTAGGCTGAGAAGAAGTCTAGTTTGATGTCTAGACGGGTACAGAGAGCTCTCCAGAACTTAGAAACTAACTGTACTCCGTGGTCCGAAGTGATATGCAGTGGAAGACCATGTAGATGGAAGATATGTAGCAGAAAGTACTTCGCCAGCTGTGGAGCAGATGGGAGACCTGGTAGAGGGAGGAAATGAGCCATCTTGGAGAACCGATCAACCACGACCCAAATGACCAAGTTATTAGGGGATGGTGGCAGATCAGTGATAAAATACATACTGTAGCGATATGGGACCAACGTGTCTCTGGAATAGGCAAAGGCTGTAACAGTCCAGCAGGTTTCTGTCGGGGGAGTCTTGTCTCTGGCACAAGTGATACAAGAACTAACAAAATCGGAGACATCACGTTCTAATTGCGGCCACCAGTAGTGCCAAGAGATCAGAAGTAAAGTCTTACGTACTCCAGGATGACCTGCCAACAAAGAAGAATGACCCCATTTCAGAACCTTGCTTCTCAATCTAGCAGGCACAAAGGATTTTCCAGGAGGAACTTGTTGAATATCGGCAGGAGCAGCGGAAATTAAGCAATCTGGAGGAATAATATGCCTTGGTGAGGAGTCTAAACCTACGGCGTCAGAGGACCTGGAGAGAGCATCAGCTCTAGTGTTCTTGCTGGCTGGAAAGAAGTGGATAAAGAAATTGAATCTAGAAAAGAACAAAGACCACCTAGCCTGGCGGGGATTAATTCGCTGAGCAGACTGAAGGTACAAAAGATTCTTATGGTCTGAGTAGATGCTGACCGGATGAGAAGAGCCTTCCAATAAATATCGTCATTCTTCCAATCAAGCTTGGTAGCGAGGAGTTCCTGATCTCCGGTGGAGTAGTTCCTCTCAGCAGGTGGGAAAGTCTTGGAAAAGAAATCACAAGATACAGTTTTGCCCTTGGCGTAAGAACAGCAGCAGCTCCAACAGATGAGGCATCAACCTCCAATGCAAAAGGCTTCTCCGGATTAGGTCTAGAAAGCACGGATGCAGAGGCAAAGGAAGACTTGAGATGGGAGAAGGACTGTTCGGGCCAATCCAATATTGCAGACAATTTTTCTAGATCCATCTGCTGATAAAGCCGAGAAACGGAAGACTATATTTCTCAAATAGGCATTTCTCCAGTTTGGCGTAGAGATGATTCTTCCGAAGACTCTGACGAACCTGACGAACATGAGTACGATGCTTCTCTAAGTTGGTAGAGAAGATCAGGATGTCATCTAGGTACACAGCAACACAGGTGTAGAGAAAATCTCGGAAAATATCATTGACAAATTCTTGAAAAACGGCAGGAGCATTGCAGTGACCGAAAGGCACCACGAGATACTCAAAATGTCATCACGGGTATTGAAGGCCATTTACCATTCATCTCCCTCGTGGATATGAATAAGGTTATAAGCTCCTGGCAAGTCCAACTTAGAGAAGACCTTGGACCCGGGGACGGTCAAAAAGTTTGGAGATCAAAGGAAGAGGATAATGATTTTTGACCATGATTTTGTTAAGTCCCCTGTAGTCAATACATGGACGGAGTGAGCCATCCTTCTTCTCTACAAAGAAGAAACCTGCTCCAGCAGGAGAAGAGGACTTACAGATGAATCCCTTTTGGAGGTTATCCTGGATATATATTTGGACAAGTTCTCTCTCCAGGCATAGCTCCTCCTGTCTCTCAGCAAAACGCACATCAATACGTGTAGCTAAGTGGATAAGTTCAGTCAAGGAAGACGGAAGATCTCGTGCAGCGAGAGCGTCTTTTATGCAGCTAGACAATGCTTTTTTGAAAGAAGCACGCAAGTCCTCATCATTCCATGCCAGTTCTGAGGCAATAGTGCGGAATAGAACCGCATGGTCATCAACGGAGGAATTCCCTTGGCAGAGATTCAGTAAAGCCGTCTCAGCAGAAGAAGCACGAGCGGGTTCCTCAAAGACGCTGCAGAATTCAGTGAGACAAGCCATCAAGATTGAGGATACCGGATCAACATGCTCCCAAAGAGGTGTATCCCAGGCCAGGGCTTTTACGGTCAAGAGACTGATAAGGAAGGCCACCTTAGCTCCTTCCGCCGGGAACTGGTCTGACATAAGCTTCAAATGCATGGAGCACTGTGTAACGAAGCCTCTACACAATTTGGAATCAAGGGTAGAGGTAAGCATAGCTTGGACCCTGTAGATGCTGCAGGAACAATTGAGTAAGTTGCTGTACCTGTTGGGCCAACTGCTGCAACTGCTTTCTCAATGGCATGAGGCAATAAAGATCCGGCAGGGAAGTGTGAGAGGAGCGGGAATTTATAACTGAGTGGTAGGTGCAAAACTAATTATGGGCCCTTTAAATCTTAAAGCTCCGGTGCACGCGCACCTTAGGAGACGGGGACACACATGCCGGAGCTGAGAAGCGGGAGAGGAGACAGCAGTGGACTGAAGTGAGTGATGGGCTGGGACTCGCATGCGGGCACGTCCCGCGAAGTGAATCCCAGTCCTACCGGCTGGTGGGGTAGTGGGGCACTGTTCTGTGAGTGGCCAGTGCCCAGATGATAACAATATAGTGGCTGAATGACACAGTGTGGAGGTGGTGGCAGCATGAGGAGACCATAAAGTGCCTGAATGTCACAGCGTGGAGGTGGTGGCAGCATGAGGAGACTATATAGTGGCTGAATGACACATCTTGGAGTTGGCAACGGCCTGACAAGACCATAGGGTCTCAGAATTGAAGAGATTAAAGATATTTTTTAACATTTAAATTGAAGATTTCAAATAGATGAACCTAAAAAGTTTTATTTAATGTGCCAGCAGCATGAGGAGACCACATGGAGGAACAGGGACACAGTCTGGAGGTGGCAGCAGCATGAGGAGACCATAATCCGGCAGAATCACACAGCCTGGAGTTGGCAGCAGCAAGAGGAGACCATATAGTGGCTATATGACACAGCCTGGAGGTGGCAGCTGCATGAGGAGAAGATATGGTGGCAGAATGAGAACCTGGAGCTGGCATCAGCATGAGGAAAACATATGGAGGCAGCATGAGACCGCCTGGAGCTGGCATCAGCATGAAGAGAACATATGGTTGCAGTATGAGACAGCCAGAAGCTGGCAGCAGCGTGAGAAGAACATATGGTGGCAGAATAAGACAGCCTGGAGCTAACATCAGCATGAGGACAACATATGGTGGCAGAATGAGACAGCCTTGAGGTGGCATCAGCAGCATCAGGAGTCCAGAAAGTGACCGGTGACAGAGTAGGCTGATGGGTGGCAATAACAGTACATGGTGCCAAAGGTGGGTGAAAGAAGGAGAACTTGGCATCAGACGTGTGGCATCAGGCGGGTGGCAGGATCAGAATAGTAGCTGAGGCAGGTAGGAAAAAGAAAACTGTCTCTTTTGTAAAAGTGTTAGTGTGCTCAAGTAAGTATTGAGGATATGCATTACGTAAAACATAACTTTTAATAATATTCTTAGGATAAAATACATGTACCCAATTTTTTTTTTTATTTAACAAAAGGAAAGTTGTGCAAAAAACACCATGTGCCACCTATACCACTCTGCTGTGACCTCTGCCTGATGAATTTAGGCCTCTGCCACTCCTCTGTGCACGTCCTGGCACTTCTCTGCCTGACATAGTTATACACCAGCTGAGTGCGTATATGTTGCACTTATGAGAGAAAGACAGTGCGCTCCACTACCCTTAAAACTGTATGAGACTACAGAAACAAGTGTGTAGCATTGGCTGGCCTTTCACAGTAACTAGGACCAAATTAGTTTAACATGAAAATATATAAAGGACACCACGTAGGTGTACATACAGTTTACACTTATGAGAGGAGAACAATACGCTCCACTACAAACTGTATAAGGCTACAAAAACAAGTGTGTAGCTTTGGTTGGACTTTCACAGTAACTGGGCTCAAATTAGTTTAACAGGAAAATATATAAAGGACACCACGTGGGTGTACGTACAGTTTAAGCATATGAGAGGAGGACTATGCGCTCCTCTACAAACTGTATAAGGCTACAGAAACAAGTGGGTAGCTTTGGCTGGCCTTTCACAGTAACTAGACCAAAATTCGTTTTTCAGGAAGGAAAAAAAACTACACCACTTAAGTGTATGTACAGTTTACAACTATGAGAGCTGGACAATACACTCTGCTTAAAACTGTATAAGGCTACAGAAACAAGGGTGTAGCTTTGGCTGGCCTTTCACAGTAACAAGGCCCAAATTAGTTTTTCTGGGAAAGAAAACCTACACCACGTAGGTGTATGTACAGTTTAAACTTATGAGAGGAGGACTATGCGCTCCACTACAAACTGTATAAGGCTACAGACACAAGTGGGTAACTTTGGCTGGCCTTTCACAATAACTAGGCCAAAATTAGTTTTTTAGGAAGAAAAAAAAAACGACATCACGTACCTACAGTTTACAACTATGAGAGCTGGACAATATGCTCAGCTTAAAACTGTATAAGGCTACAGATACAAGGGTGTAGCTATGGCTGGCCTTTTACAGTAACTGCGCCCAAATAAAAAATAACGCACACCACGTAGGTGTACGTACAGTTTACAACTATGAGAGCTGGAAAATACGCTCCGCTTAAAACTGTATAAGGCTACAGAAACAAGTTTATAGCTTTGGCTGGCCTTTTACAGTAACTAGGCCAAAATAATTTTTTCAGGAAAAAAAATTACGTACACCATGTAGGTGTACGTACAGTTTACAACTATGAGAGCTTGACAATACGCTCCACTTAAAACTGTATAAGGCTACAGAAACAAGGGTGTAGCTTTGGCTGGCCTTTCACAGTAACTAGGAAAAAGAAAAATGTACACCACCAATGTACGCATAGGTTACACTTATGAGAGGACAATAAGCTCCGCTACGCAACCTGCATTAGGCACTGTAATCAGGTGACTATGGGTTTTCGTGCTCTCCCTAACTGGACCCTGTTAGCTTTACAGTTGTTGTACAACCAACTGCAGCAGTACAAAATCACTGTGTAGTAGAGTAAAGTATTATTAGGCACTAATAGGAGGTGACAATGGCTTTTAGTGCTCTATCTAACTGGCCCCTTTAAGCTTTAGAGTTGCTGTTCACCCTAGCAGTGGAGTCGCTGTGTATTACAACCAAAAGTGTACTTTCTCTTTCTCTCTTTGTCAGTGCTTCTATGCAGTCATTTGGGCTTGCGGTGAATCGCTGCTGTCAAGCTGTTTTTCTGTGCAAAGCACACAATGCTCTATCTCTCCCTGCAATTAAACACTCTCTCTGATGTGATGTGACTTGCCGCAAGATGGTTGCCGATTATATAGGGCTGTGACATCACAGGGGTGACTGGCTGCCGATAGGCTGCATGCTGCATGTGATTCAGGGTCATCCCGCCGCTCCCGCTTTCCCAGGATTCATTGCCCCATTTCCTCACATGTGGATCCGCCATTTTAGATGCCCTGGAGCCTGGACCGCACTAAATCGTGGCGATATTTGGATTAGTTTTGAAGAAAATTTTTCCTGAAATTCGTAACAAATTTGGATTCGTCAGATTCGATTCGCTCATCCCTATTTATAGAAATAGGTGTTCTCTGAAAATAAAAATGAAAGGAAGTAAAGTCTGAGATAAAACCCATCTTCTGGTTGTAAACTACCCCTAATAAAATCAGACCGTTCTAGTCAGATGGTCTAGTGTAGTCATCTCTGAAAGACTTCTACATAAACGATAACATAGGAAAATTAACAACCAACTCTAAATAAAACAATTCCAAAATTATATTCATTTATACAAAAGTGTAGAAAGTCAGAGTTTAATGCAAATGTTTGTGTGACTTATGTACCTTTCAATTATAATGTCCTATGACCTATCGTACAGCATTGCTCTCTCCGCAGCTCGCAGCTGGGCAATAGGAGACGAATCCTCCGGCTTCAGTGTAGTTTGGCTATGAACCCCTTTCTGCCACAGCAATTTCTTGTTTTCCCTTTTGCCTTTTAACCCCTTAAGGACTCAGGGTTTTTCCGTTTTTGCACTCGTTTTTTCCTCCTTACCTTTTAAAAATCATAACCCTTTCAATTTTCCACCTAAAAATCCATATTATGGCTTATTTTTTGCGTCACCAATTCTACTTTGCAGTGACATTAGTCATTTTACCCAAAAATGTACGGCGAAACGGTAAAAAAAATCATTGTGCGACAAAATCGAAGAAAAAACGCCATTTTGTAACTTTTGGGGGCTTCCGTTTCTACGCAGTGCATATTTCGGTAAAAATTACACCTTATCATTATTCTGTAGGTCCATACGGTTAAAATGATACCCTACTTATATAGGCTTGATTTTGTCGCACTTCTGTAAAAAAAAAATCATAACTACATGCAGGAAAATTTATACGTTTAAAAATGTCATCTTCTGACCCCTATAACTTTTTTATTTTTCCACATACAGGGCGGTATGAGGACTCATTTCTTGCGCTGTGATCTGAAGTTTTTATCAGTATGATTTTTGTTTTGATCGGACTTTTTGATCACTTTTTATTCATTTTTTAATGGTATAAAAAGTGACCAAAATACGTTTTTTTGGACTTTGGAATTTTTTTGCGCGTATGCCATTGACCGTACGGTTTAATTAAAGATATATTTTTATAGTTCGGACATTTACGCATGCGGCGATACCACATATGTAAATTCTTTTTTTTTTTACACTGTTTTATTTTTTTTATGGGAAAAGGGGGGTGATTCAAACTTTTATTAGGGAAGGGGTTAAATGACCTTTATTAACACTTTTTTTGCAGTGCTATAGGTCCCTATAACACTGCACACACTGATCTCTCATGCTGATCACTGGAGTGTATTAACACGCCTGTGATCAGTGTTATCGGCGCTTGACTGCTCCTGCCTGGATCTCAGGCACGAAGCAGTCATTCGCCGATCGGACACCGAGGAGGCAGGTAAGGGCCCTTCCGGTGTCCTGCAAGCTGTTCGGCACGCCGCGATTTCACCGCGGCGGTCCCGAACAGCCCGATTGAGCAGCCGGGTCACTTTCACTTTAGAAGCGGCGGTCAGCTTTGACCGCCTCTTTTAAAGGGTTAATACCGCACATCGCCGCGATCGGCGATGTGTGGTATTAGCCACGGGTCCCGGCGCTCATCAACGTTGATGAGCGCCAGGACCGATGCGATATGATGCGGGATCGCGGCGCGATCCCGCTTCATATCGCGGGAGCCGGCGCAGGACGTAAATATACGTCCTGCGTCATTAAGGGGTTAAGATTCAGTGTATCTTTTCACTGACAGGGCTGAATGAGGACTTTTTTTTGTGGAACAAGTTGCTCTTTTTTTAATTTTACCATGCAATGTATTGAAAAAACACTTGTAAACAAAAAAAACTATTCTGCTATTTATGAGACTTTACAGATCAATACAATTACAGTGATATCAAATTGATACCTTTTTTTTTGTCTTTTACTAATAAACTTGGTTTACTTTCCTGCAAACTGCTGTCCAATGCTTGTTGTTAGGGGAATTTTGTCTCTAGCAGCATAGAAACCAGAATAAAGGAAGTGTGAGCTTGCTATGGAAGGGATTCTCTGTAAATAAATAACATTAGTAAGAGCACTAAAATAACCTTGTCACCCCTCAACCATGCAGCTTTTTAAAGTTCTTTTAAGTACACATTCCACATGATTTAGAACAGCATAATTCCACTAAAGAAATTCCTTGCTGAATTTCCTCGGTGTGAATGGACCCTTAAATTTGCCCACGATATAACTGGAGCTTACTTGACTGAGGCTTACTTGTGATGTCAGAGCATCTTACCTGATGGCATCATATTATAGCATATGGCATGCCTGCCTGTTCATAAATTAATCCTTAATAACAAAATTGTCATTATTATTACTGTAAGTAATTATGGTGAACCACTGATTAAGACATATCTCCAAACCTATAGTACATCAGAGCGTGCCATAGATTATTCACAGAAAGTTTAAAATTCCCAACAGTAGTAAAACTGATATAGGAAAGATAAGACTTGGAATTTTATGGATAACAGACCTTGGTTTAAAGTTGGCAACAAATCTATAAGAAAATACAGAAATTGGCACACACAGAAGTCTCATGATTGAAAAGGCAGAGAGCGTTTAGTAGAAAACAATAACATGTTAAGATCAAAGGAGGATGACATCACTGGATTTAGTTCTGGGTGTGCAGAAAAAAAAAACTGGCTCCGGAGACGTATCCTTGAAGAACATGAGTACATGTCATCCTAAGTTCAGTAAGTGAATTTTGTTAGAGCTGGGGTCACAGCTTAAGGCAAAAATGTTGAGATCAATGGCTTAGTTTAAGTATTTCAGTAGCTTTCCTTAAAGATGCACTCCCAGTAAAAAATAATTTTGGCTCACCCACAGTTAGTAAGTAGGTCAAGATTAACAATACTGAAGTAAACTAACTTACTTCAGTAACTTACTTGCTCTGTTCAGTCCTCCTCGGATGGCAGATATAGTGCTATGTAAGTTTTTAACCCCTTAACGACGAAGGACGTATATGTACGTCCTCCGCCGGTTCCCGCGATATGCCGCAGGGTCACGCGGTGTCCCCGCGTCATATCGGGTCGGTCCCGGCGGCCATCAACGGCCAGGACCCGCGGCTAATACAGGACATCACCGATCGCGGTGATGCCCTGTATTAACCCTTCAGACGCGGCGATCAAAGCTGACCGCCGCATCTGAAATGAAAGTGAAAGTAGCCCGGCTGCTCAGTCGGGCTGTTCGGGACCGCCCCGGTGAAATTGCGGCATCCCGAACAGCTTACAGGACACCGGGAGGGCCCTTACCTGCCTCCTCGGTGTCCGATCTACAAATGACTGCTCCGTGCCTGAGATCCAGGCAGGAGCACTCAAGCACCGATAACAATGATCACAGGCGTGTTAATACACGCCAGTGATCAGCAAAGGAGATCAGTGTGTGCAGTGTTATAGGTCCCTATGGGACCTATAACACTGCAAAAAAAAAAAAAAGGGAAAAAAAAGTGTTAATAAAGGTCATTTAACCCCTTCCCTAATAAAAGTTTGAATCACCCCCCTTTTCCCATAAAAAAAAATAAAACAGTGTAAATTAAAATAAACATATGTGGTATCGCCGCGTGCGTAAATGTCTGAACTATAAAAGTATATAATTAATTAAACCACACGGTCAATGGCGTACACGTAAAATAATTCCAAAGTCCAAAAAAACTTATTTTTGGTCACTTTTTATACCATTAAAAAATGAATAAAAAGTGATCAAAAAGTCAGATCAAAACAAAAATGGTACCAATAAAAACATCCAATCATGGCACAAAAAATGAGTCCTCATACCGCCCTGTACGTGGAAAAATAAAAAAGTTATAGGGGTCAAAAGAGGACATTTTTAAACATATACATTTTCCTGCATGTAGTTATGATTTTTTTCCGAAGTATGACAATATCCAACCTATAAAAGTAGGGTATCATTTTAACCCTATGGACCTACAGAATAATGATAAGGTGTCATTTTTTACAGAAATATTCACTGCATAGAAACGGAAGCCCCCAAAAGTTACAAAATGGCGTTTTTTCTTTGATTTTGTCGCACAATTATTTTTTTTCCCGTTTCGCCGTGAATTTTTGGGTAAAATGACTAATGTCACTGCAAAGTAGAATTGGTTACGCAAAAAATAAGCCATAATATGGATTTTTAGGTGGAAAATTGAAAGGGTTATGATTTTTAAAAGGTAAGGAGGAAAAAACAAAAGTGCAAAAACTGAAAAACCCCGCGTCCTTAAGGGGTTAAAGGGATATTCCAGTGGCAAGGGTTCAGAACTAAATGTTTTTGCTTAAAATTGCCCTTTTCTGACCTCATAATACTTTTTTTTTTTTTTTTTTTGTATATGAGGCTATATTAGGGCTCATTTTTTGAGCCTTGATCTGTTGTTTTTATTGATACCATTTTTGTTTTGATGATTTGATGATTTTGTTGCTCACGGCAATTATAGGTGCCAAAATTCCTGGTAGCACAGCTGAGCTGATTGAGACCATTACAGGGAAATCACGGTGTCCCGATCAGCTGTAAGGATGGAGGGAAGTCTCTTACCTGCTTCCCTGCCATCCCAATGGTGCTCCTTTGCTGATGTCAGCCATTGCAGGCTGTAGCAATTGAGCACTAATAACACTGATCCATGCTCTCATATGAATATGAATTAACTCCTTCCCTAATAAAAATTTGAATCACCCCCCTTTTCCCATTTGTAAACAAACATAAATATAAACATATGTGGTATCACCATGTCCGAACAATTAAAATATAAAGTTAATTTAATTGCATGGTCAATGGTGTAAATGTAAAAAAAATACCAAAGTCAAGAATTGCGTACTTTTGGTCGCTTCTTATACCAGAAAAAAATGAATAAAAGTGATCAAAAAGGCCCAACAAAACAAAAATGGTATCACAAAAAATGAGCCCTCATACGTCTCTGTATATGCAAAAATAAAAAAGTTATAGGGGTTAGAAGAGGACAATTTTAAACATACAAATTTTCATACAAATATTTATAATTTTTTAAAAAGTAGTAAAATAAAAAAAAACCTTTATAATTCGGCTATCATTCTAATTGTATGGACCTACAGAATAGATACAACATGTCATTTGTACCGAAAAGTGTACTTCATAGAAACGAAAGCCCCCGCAATTTGCAAAATTGCTTTTTATTTTTAAAATTTCTTCCTACAAAATATATATTTTTTCATTTTGCTGTAGATTTGGTGGTAAAATGAGTAATGTCATTACAAAGTACAGTTGGTGGCGCAAAAGAAAAGCCCTTATATGGGTCTGTAAGTGGAAAATTGAATGGCTTTTAGAAGACGAAGAGGAAAAAACGAAAGGGTAAAAAAAAAATGTCCTTAAGGGGTTAATATACATAAATTCTGGGGACAGATTCCCTTCAATGATTCAGGATAAACAAATGCATCGGAATGGATATTCCACCGCTAATATATACATTGTGAATATGGCTGCACGTTGTAGTAATGGGATTATCCTATCACATATAACTTTCACACAAGTATTTATGGACAATTAGTTGACTACAAAGTTTGAATCTAATCTCTGTTGCTTTAGGGATCTACAGTGAAGGTGTGTTCGTAATGGGAAATGGCTTTCCTCCAAAGTGTTAAGTGATTGCCTATTTTCCAGGTTGTGGAATGTTAAGCATGATCTTGTGTAAAAGTTTTGGCATGATACAGCTTTGATTTATTTCCAATTGAATTCCTTACTATGAGAATGAGAAAAAAGGAGCAGAGTTACTCCAGTTTAGTGAAGTGATTCTGTTGCAACATGTATAATAAATGTCTGTAAACACCCACTGAATTTATAAAGATGTTTTTGGTTTAATGTAAATAAGGCTCAAGTATTGTGCAGTCTAATAAAAAGTTACGCAACTGAAATATTAAAAGTATACCTATATATACACATTAAGTTTCAATTTCTTATCATTTCCAGACCTCCATTTGCTGCCAGTGAATGGAAATATTTTTGAAAGGTGGGGGGGAAAAGCTGCTGCAAAACACTTCTGGCAGTGGCTTGTCAACAAAGGTGAGCACAGAGAAGCCGTCTTTAACAGTACGGCTCCTCGCCACTGCGGGTATGTGCCCCATCCGAGACTCCATATCGGTGATGCGACGGACAACAGTGACGGGCATGTAAACCGGGACTGTCTGGAGTGCCATCATCAATGTTGTACCTGCCGCAATATTAAGCACACCTGTCTTAGTGAGCACTGATAAAAGGGTGCCACCTCTTGAGTGTTGAGAGTGAGCACTAGACTCTGGGTGCCACTTTATGCTATATAATACCAGATATTCTCTATTTTTCCACACATATAAGTTGTACTAATCCCCTGATGATGCTCAATACTAGAGCAGAAACGCGTAGGGTTGTTACATTACTCTGGTGTGGCTCGCAATATATCCACTCATTAGTGGTATGAATCTTGGAATTAATTTATTATTATTTTGGTGTTGGTGATATTTTACACTATATTATTTAAGGTGTGATTTTAGGTAACATATTAAAAGTTACGTTTTAAACCCCGCCCCCCCCCCCCCCCCCCCCCATTATATCTCCTAGTTGGAATTTATTCCACTAGTAATGTATTTTTTGTTGATATTTAAATTGCTGGGAGGAATGAGCCCCTTGCAGGCATTGTTCTATAACTTTGCATATCTTATTAAAGTACTGGAAGGATTAAGATTTTTATATAGAAGTAATTCACAAATTTGTTTCACTTTCTGGCACCTGTTTATTTGGAAAAAAAATTTCCTCTGGAGAACCCCTTTCATATATAACTGTGAGGTTATAGGGATTTTATATGTATTTAAGCATATTCTATCTATAAAGCACTAGCATACCATAAAACTTGCCTGTGCTGACCCAGTGCCATAAAAATGTCCTGGGGTCTCGCTGCTATATTATTAAAACACTGATTCCTTAGAAATATACACAATGAGGGAGATTTATCAATGTTTGCTTATGTATTCCTTTTTTTAGTACTTTTTTCTTTACTTTTTTTTTTCTTATGTGTGACTTATTTATCAACTGGTTTCAGCCTGTTGATAATTTTCTTTCACGTAAGCAATTTTTTCTTTTTTACTTTGGTAGTAGCTTTTTCTGCTCCATGTTTGAGCTGGAGTAAATTTAGTCAATTTTTAACCTTGTTGCGACTTTTTTTTGCGCAGTTGCGACTGTTGCAGTTAATAAATACCAGACTACCCGTAGTCCATTTTAAAATTATTACTACGTAGTTAAGTTTTGGAAAACTTGCTTTTCTCGCTTTCCAGTAAAAATGTCGCACGAAAAATTGCGTAGTCGCAGGTGCGACATTTTTGCAACATTTTTAGTAAAAAAAAAATTAACTAAATCGCTTGATAAATGCCTGTCTATATGGACAAAGGTCTTGGAGTGCACCTCCTATTCATTGAATTCAGGTATTTAATTCAGTCCCATTCTCACAGGTGTACATCTTTTTAAAAGAATGGGTCAATCTTAGGGTGAGTTCACATTAAGATTTTGACATGCAACAGTCGGACTGTAAAATTGGATGAAATTTTGATGTTAAAAAATCTGATTAATTCGGATGCAAAAAGTTAAATCAAATAAGTATAAGATCACATCAAAGTCAGATGGTAGTACTTATTTGCACGAGTTTGTCCAATTTTTTTTACATATTTTATTTTTTTACATGTCAAATTTTATGTGTAAAAACTGTATGTAGTAACATAGTTCATAAGGTTGAAAAAAGACCAGAGTCCATCAAGTTCAACCTATAACCCTAATGAGTCCCTACTGAGTTGAAGTTCAACTTAGAAGTAGTAATTCCTTCCCGACTCCAAATATGGCATCAGAATAAATCCCTGGATCAATGCTCTGTCCCTATAAATCTAGAATCCATAACCTGTAATGTTATTACTCTCCAAAAATGCATCCGGACCCCTTTTGAACTCTCTTACAGAGTTCCCCATGACCACTTCCTCTGGCAGAGAATTCCACAGTCTCACTGCTTTTACAGTAAAGAATCCCCATCTGTGCTGGTGTAGAAACCTTCTTTACTCTAGACGTAGAGGATGCCCCCTTGTTATAGATACAGTCCTGGGTATAAAAAGATCATGGGAGAGATCTGTACTGCCCCCTGATGTATTTATACATAGTTATTAGGTCGCACCTAAACCTTCTTTTTTCTAAACTAAATAACCCTAATTCTGATAATCTTTCTGGGTATTGTAGTCCTCCCATTCCCCGTATTACCCTGGTTGCCCATCTTTGAACCCTCTCCAGCTCCATATATCTTTCTTG
Organism: Hyla sarda; assembly: GCF_029499605.1. NCBI lineage: Eukaryota > Metazoa > Chordata > Amphibia > Anura > Hylidae > Hyla > Hyla sarda. The sequence continues at coordinate 98,630,573 of NC_079191.1, read as the reverse complement.
TACACTGGTGCCCAGTACTGTACACAGTATTCTATGTGTGGTCTGACTAGTGATTTGTACAGCGGTAGAATTATTTCCTTGTCGTGGGTATCTATGCCCCTATTGATGCACCCCAAGATTTTATTTGCCTTGGCAGCAGCTGCCAGACACTGGTCACTACAGCTAAATTTACTGTTATCTAGTCCTTTTCCATGTCAGTCGTCCCAAGTGTTCTCCCATTTAATACATAATCCCAGCCCGGATTTTTCTACCCCATGTGCATTACCTTACATTTATCAGTCAAATCGTTCAGGAATGCAATGCAATATGATTTACATAGACATTAATGCTATGAAAATTATATACGACTTCAATCCAATTTTGAATCGAAAATTATTGTCAACCGCTATTTTTGACCTGATGGAAACGTAAGCAAATAAAAATTGATGCATGTTTTGAACAAAATCTGCTCATAGAAGTAAATGGTACGACTAGTGATTGTTAGGCAACAAATTGCATTGATTAGTTGGATGTGAAATTTTGATGTAACCCTAACCTAAAGAGTTCTCTTATTTCCAGCATGGTACTGTCGTAGGAGTTCATGACATTTCTTTCCCCCTGGATCTTCCATCATCCACTGAGAGTGGTATTACTGAAAAGTGAAAGCCAAGGAATTTTGCATATAAGGACACAGAGACTAGTTCACACTTTGGTTCTGGGCCAGAGATTCTGAGTGTGGTGGATTCCGCCAGAACATTGAGCAGGTTTAATGTTCTGGTGGAATTATTTGAATGGAATGTTCTGTCGGAAATTCTGACCAAAAAATTCTGCAGTACCAATGAGTTAATGGAAAACCCATTCACCTGCATGTTACCCTCAAGCAGCAGAACTTCTGACTGAAATTCCCGAGCAGAATTCCAGTTGAAAGTTTTGTAGTGGGAAGCCGGCCTAAATAATAAGACATAATTTTGAACAAAAAAAAAAAAAATGAAATACACAATAGTTCTTTCTGGATATACAATTTTTATTATCGTGTTTATAACTTTACCATACGGCCCTATTCCTAGATGATGATCCTATTGCAATATGTATACCACTCCACAACCATATGTATACCAAAGAAAAAAGGAGCTTTACCACTGCTTTACCAATAAAATCATTACCTTTATTTATACTTTCATAAAAACATGATTACTCTTTCACATATTACGCATGATTGGGTTTTACAATACAACAATCCAATACCTAAAGTGCATGAAGGGAGAGGGATGTCAGTCACGGAACCAATCCCTATTATCCTATTATCACATTATGCACACGATTTCACAGGGTAAGTATACAATATGGTTATTATTGTTCCATACAATATGTACTGGGATGGGAAAACCAATCACTCTTCTATAGAGACCCAAATCCCTGTACCATGTTCTGTAACCTATCATACATATCATACACCAAACAAGGCAGTCCGCGGTGTATGATATGATAGGTTACAGAACATGGTACAGGGATTTGGTTCTCTATAGAAGAGTGATTGGTTTTCCCATCCCAGTACATATTGTATGGAACAATAATAACCATATTGTATACTTACCCTGTGAAATTGTGTGCAAACTAGGATAATAGGGATTGGTTCAGAGACTGACATCCCTCTCCCTTCATGCACTTTAAAGTGTACCTGTCGCCAACAAAAACTTTTGATATAACATAGATAATACCATTATATGTATATTTGTAATATGCATTGATTAAAAAATGTGTATATTTTTGGGTGAAAAAAATGCTGTCCCTGCAGCTATTGCCTGTGTTTGTCTATGAGGACTCCAAATACAGGAAATGAGGGCAGGAGAAGCAGTGCTCTGTGCAGGCTCCTGGCTTGTCCATCATCCTGCTGTGTGAGCCAGGGGCGTGTCATAGAGCTTCAGTGTTCAGAGCCCTGCTTGTCCTAAGTGCACAGAGCCCTGCTTGTCCTCAGTGCACAGAGCCCTGCTTGTCCTCAGTGTACAGAGCCCTGCTTGTCCTCAGTGTACAGAGCCCTGCTTGTCCGCAGTGTACAGGGCCCCGCTTGTCCTCACTACACAGAACCCTGTATGTCCTCAGTGAACAGAGCCCTGCTTGTCCTCAGTGCGCAGAGCCCTGCTTGTCCTCAGTGCACAGAGCCCTGCTTGTCCTCAGTGTGCAGAGCCCTGCTTGTCCTCAGTGTGCAGAGTCCTGCTTGTCCTCAGTGTACAGAGCCCTGCTTTCCTCAGTGTACAGAGCCCTGCTTGTCCTCAGTGTACAGAGCCCTGCTTGTCCTCAGTGTGCAGAGCCCTGCTTGTCCTCAGTGTACAGGGCCCCGCTTGTCCTCACTACACAGAACCCTGCATGTCCTCAGTGCACAGAGCCCTGCTTGTCCTCAGTGCACAGAGCCCTGCTTGTCCTCAGTGCACAGAGCCCTGCTTGTCCTCAGTGTGCAGAGCCCTGCTTGTCCTCAGTGTACAGAGCCCTGCTTTCCTCAGTGTACAGAGCCCTGCTTGTCCTCAGTGTACAGAGCCTTGCTTGTCCTCAGTGTACAGAGCCCTGCTTGTCCTCAGTGTGCAGAGCCCTGCTTGTCCTCAGTGAACAGAGCCCTGCTTGTCCTCAATGTACAAAGCCCTGCTTGTCCTCAGTGTACAGGGCCCCGCTTGTCCTCACTACACAGAACCCTGCATGTCCTCAGTGCACAGAGCCCTGCTTGTCCTCAGTGTGCAGAGCCCTGCTTGTCCTCAGTGCACAGAGCCATGCCCTGCTTGTCCTCAGTGTGCAGAGCCCTGCTTGTCCTCAGTGTGCAGAGCCCTGCTTGTCCTCAGTGCACAGAGCCCTGCTTGTCCTCAGTGCACAGAGACCTGCTTGCCCTCAGTGCACAGAGCCCTGCTTGTCCTCAGTGTACAGAGCCCTGCTTGTCCTCAGTGCACAGAGCCCTGCTTGTCCTCTATCCTTGGATGCAGCTAAAGCCTTCGACTCCATTGAATGGGCATATTTATGGGTAGTGTTGCGAAGATTTGGATTTGGGCAGAATTTTATTTCATGGATATAATTATTATACACCAGTCCAAATGCTAGGTTGATAATAAATGGGAATTAATCTGAGCCCTTTCCATTGTTCAGGGGCACTAGACAGGGTAGTCCATTGTCACCGCTATTATTTGCGGTGGCAATGGAACCACTTGTCGATAGCCTTAAAACAATCCCTGAATAATACAGGGCTTAGATATGGCAACATCCAAGAGGCCATTGCGCTATAAGCAGATGACGTACTTCTGTTTTTGAATGATTGGCAGGAATCCTTATCATTTGCTTTGGAGCTAGTCAATACATTTGGGGATGCGTTGGGTATAAAGATCAATTGGAAAAAATCTGCTCTACTCCCTATGATTTTCCCCCTCGAACAAGGGTACGCACAGAAGAGCCCCCTCAAAATTTTTAATTCATTTTAATTCATTTAATTCATTAACATACTATAAATGTTAATGACTTTGAGGTGTGTAATCTAGATCCATTATTGGATAGATTTAAAGGTAAAATTTAAGATTTGTGTAAACCGCCTATCTCATTTATAGAGTTAACCTTTCTAAAATGACATTAATGCCCCAATTATTGTATTTGCTAAATCATTTTCCAATATGGATATCTGAAAAGTCCTTTATTTGGAAATTTCACAGTCCAAGAATTAAAATGGTTACTCTGCAGAGGGACAAGGAAGAAGGGGGCCTACCTATGCCCAATCCCAGTTTGTAATATTTTGCTTCCCAGATGCAGTATATGAAAGGATGGGCTATAGAAGGGCAGGACTCAAAGATTGGGGAAATATTAAGATTTTGGGGAATAGTTGAGAAATTGGTGCTTTTAAAGAAAAGGGAAGTTACTTACTGATGCTGGAAGCAATTAAAAAAATCTGGGATAAGATGAAACAACTGCTGGAAGTGGAAGGGTTTACACAATATACTCCAATATGGCCGAATAGAATATACCCTGAGATAGGAAAAGTCCCCAAGATAGATAAATGGGTAAGAAAAGGATTATCTTGCATGGCTTCCCTGTTTGATAATAGCACTCTTAAATGGGCACTGTCACCAACTTTTTTTTTTTGATATGTTGTAGTACTTATGTACTACAACTTATCTCTAATATACTTTTATTTTATTTTTTTTCATTAAAAAGGTTTAATTTACACTTAAAAACTGGCCACTGAAAAGGGACTGATTTTGGCCTGGCAATCAGTCCTTTTTCAGTTAGGCTGCACTCGCTCCCTGCCTGTCAATCAGACAGGCGGGAGCGAGCGCATTGGCTCCCCGGCCACTGGCTGAGAGGCCACTCCTCCCGCACATCGCCGCCGCCTCGTTGCCACCGTTGTGCCTGCACGCCTGCTGCCAGACTCTGCAGTAACTGCAAGTGTAATGAGGGAACGGTGTATGCAGGGCAGGGGGGGGGGAGGAGGGAACGGACTAGTGCAGTAGCGGGGGGAGGGGGGGGAACGGGCTAGCAAAAAAAAAAAAATAGGATGGTGGGAGCTACCCTTTAAATAATTTGTCCAGTTACAACGTGAGTACGATATACCGTAAGATAGTTGGTTTTACTATTTGCAGATTAGAAGTGCAGGGAAAAAAAACGCATTTTACCCGCAAAAGAATTCCAGTTAACTAATGCTATTCTTCTCTACTAGAGTATATTACTAAGGAAAAACAAAATGGAAAGACTCTGAAGGAGAAATGGGAGGAAGATTTCGAGCAAATAACAGCAGGTAAGTGGAGAGAAATACTAAGAAATATGCCTAGGACATCAGCTAGTTAAGCTCATCGATAATCTAACATTTATTTAATTCATAGAGCATATCGAACCCCTAAAGCATTGTTTCAATACGGATATGCTAATGATGATAAATGTCAAAAATGTCAGGAAACGAGCCAATTTAGTGCACAAGATGTGGAACTGTCCTAAATTAAGGAGATACTGGAATTCCGTAAGAGAACTTATAGGAAATATCTATCAGATATCTATTGAGGATAAATCACTAATAGACCTATTGGGTTGTATATCTAGGGCATCTGTCCAAGAAGAGGTTGAGCTAGCTATACTTAGGATGCTAAATATGGCTTGAAAAATAATAGCGTCACACTGGAAGGATATTGATCCCCCCCTTCCCTACCCAAGTTTATTAAGAAAATGCGTAATAATATTTTACTAGAAAGCTATGTATATAGGAAATGGAATAAAATTGGCTTATACTATGCTATATGGGGGAAGTGCTTAAATTACTTCCCTTTGTAATAGACAAGTGATTAGGTGAGTCGAGTTTGGACTCGAGAAAGACACTCTGTATTTTTCTCTTTTTTTTCTTATTTTTTATTTATTTTATTATTTATTTTTGTTGTTCTTTCCCTTTTTTTACTTATGGATAATGGTCTCAGTTAGTGATTCTCTGGCCCCCTCTATCTCGTGCAGGGTGGGTTACGGGCTGGGTAGGGATGTATGTGTTAATGTAATTTGTTGTTTTGTTATGTTTTGTATATTGTTGCATAGCCCTTGCATTTTTTTTCCCTCCTGTCTGTAGCACACCTGGGGGAGGGGTTAATTGATTAACTGCTCTCAGGTGTATAAAACTAACTGGGAAACTCTGTGAGCCCTGCTCTGACTGAGTCTAACTGAAGCTGGGTCTGTATTCTAAAGTGTTGTATTATTAAGTGTTACATCTGAGAAGTTTTATAAGCAGAAGTTGTAAGCAGGACCCACTGTAACTGTAAGTATTACACTCCCTTGATAAAAGTAGTTTTTCATAATAGTTAATAACAGCTGTTTGTCACCAAGGATATGGACAGCAGGATTGGAGGTTTTCTTCAGTGCACATTGTGCCACATGTATACATCTCTGGAGCAGCAGCTTCAGGGTGAATACCGCTGTGACAAATGTGAGCATGTTGCCCACCTGGAAGCTCGTATTAGAGATCTAGAGGAGCAAAATGCAACATTGAGGGCGATTGACAATCTTACAGAGCAAGCAGTTAGTGGGGTAGAAATGGAGGTTGGAGAAACTAGCCAGGAGGCTCAAGTAGGGAGCTGGGTTTATGTAGTTAGAGGGACTGGAAAGGGGGCAAGGAAAAGGAAGGTCACTTCTGCTTCTGATCTCCCAAGTAAAATTGCCAAGTTGGGCGATGATGCGAGGGCCTCAGTATCAGAGATGGCAACCCTAGTGGATACTGGTCTCCCTAACAGCCGGGGGAACAGCTCAACTAGTAATGTGGGGGATGGTAACGCAGGTAGGCCAAGACAGTTAGTTGTGGTAGGGGATTCTATAATCAGGAAGACGGATAGAATAATTTGTCGCCAAGACCACCTCAACCGAATGGTTTGCTGTCTCCCTGGTGCCAGGGTTCGGCATGTGGTGGAAAGGGTGGACAAATTACTAGGGGGGGGCTGGGGATGACCTAGCTGTCGTGGTCCATGTGGGAACCAATGACAGAATACATGGTAGGTGGAGGTCCTTGAAGAATAATTACAAGGAACTAGGTGCCAAGCTGAAGGGAAGGACCTCTAAGGTTGTGTTCTCTGGAATACTTCCTGTGCCATGCTCATCGCAGGAAAGACAGCGGGAGCTTAGGGAGTTAAATGCATGGCTTAAGTCGTGGTGTGAGGGGGAAGGGTTTGGGTTTTTAGAGCACTGGGCTGACTTTTCATTGGGGTACAAACTCTATTCTATGGATAATTTGCACCTGAATGGAACAGGCTCTGCTGTGCTGGGGGAGAGAATCCTGGAAGGGGTGGCTGAGTATTTAAACTAGGTGAGTGGGGAGAGGATAATAAAGCAAAGAAAGCAGACAGTGGGATGGATAGGTTAGAGAGGGGTCAGGACATAATGGTGGGTGGAGAGGAGTCCTGTGGGGGGAGGTTAAGAGCAGTGGATAAGGAGATTCATGCGTTACAAACCAGCAGTAACAATAAATGTAGCACGAAAAATTGTAATCCCAATAATTCAAAAAATTCCATTAGCCCCAATAACTCAATAACTACAATAAGCCCCATTAACTCAAAAAATACCGTTAGCCCCAATAACTTAAATAACAACATTAGACGTAGTGTTGAGCGGCATAGGCCATATTCGAATTCGCGAATATTCGCGAATATATGGACTAATATTCGTCATATATTCGCGAATATTCGCATATTCGTAGTATTCTCGTTTTATTTTCGCATATGCGAATATTCACGTATGCGAAAATTAGCATATAAAAATTAGCGCACGCGAAAATTCGCATATGCGAAAATTTGTATGTGCTGATTTTCGCATATGCGAATTTTCGCATGCCAATCTCACACAGTAGTATTAGAGCCTTCTTTACATCACACAAGCTGGAAGCAGAGAGGGATGATCACTGTGATGTGTACTGTGAAAAAAAAAAAAACGAATATTCGTAATTACGAATATATAGCGCTATATTCGCGAAATTCGCGAATTCGCGAATATGCGATATTCGCGAATAATATTCGAATTGCGAATATTCGCGAGCAACACTAGTTAGACGCAATAACGCAAAAAATCCGATTAGCCCCAATAACTTAAATAATAACGTTAGACCCAATAACTCAAAAAATCCCATTAGCCCCAATAACTTAAATAGTACAATTAGCCCTTATAACTCAAATAATAACATTAACCCCAATAACTCTGAAAATCCCATTAGTGAGACTATATGTGTAAAACTTAATGGAAATGTAAAGTGTATGTTCACAAATGCCAGAAGCCTAGCAAATAAAATGGGGGAGCTTGAGGCCTTGATACTGGAGGAACATATTGATATAGTTGGGGTCACTGAGACATGGCTGGACTCCTCGCATGACTGGGCCGTTAATCTGCAGGGGTTTACATTGTTTCGCAAGGATAGAATGAACAGAAAAGGTGGTGGAGTCTGTCTGTATGTAAGAAGTGGTATGAAAGTCAGTGTGAACGATGCCATAGTGTGTAATGATTCTGAGGATGTGGAATCACTGTGGGTAGAATTACAAAAGGAGGGAAATACTGAAAAAATAATATTTGGTGTAATCTACAGACCCCCTAATATCACTGAAGAGATAGAAGTTTGGCTTCATAAACAAATAGAGAGGGCCGCCCGGGCAGGTACAGTGGTAATAATGGGAGATTTTAACTATCCAGATATAGATTGGGGCCGGGGGCTGGCTAAACCTACAAAGGGGAGAAAATTCCTAAATTTATTGCAGGATAATTTTATGGGCCAGTTTGTGGAGGACCCAACAAGAAGTGATGCCTTGTTGGATCTGATCATTTCCAACAACGCAGAGCTGATTGGTAATGTAACTGTGCGGGAAAACCTTGGTAATAGCGACCACAATATAGTTACTTTTGACTTAAAATGTAGAAAACAAAGACAGACGGGGAAAGCAAAAACATATAACTTTAAAAAGGCAAATTTCCCTGGGCTGAGAGCTGCACTACAGGACATAGACTGGGGGGAGGTGTTCTCAAATACTGATACAGAAGGTAAATGGGACATCTTTAAATCAACTCTAAATAACTATACAGCTAAATATATACCAAAGGGGAACAAATACAAACGATTAAAACTAAATCCTACATGGCTGACAAATTAGGTTAAAAGAGCAATAAACAACAAAAAAATAGCCTTCAAAAAATTCTAATCTGATGGGTCAGCTATAACATTTAAACAGTACAAGGAGCTTAATAAAATCTGTAAAAATGTAATAAAAACAGCAAAAATTCAAAATGAGAGACAGGTGGCCAAAGAAAGCAAAACTAATCCTAAATATTTTTTTAGATATATAAATACAAAAAAACCAAGGACAGAGCATGTAGGACCCCTTAATAATGATAATGGGGAGGTTGTCACGGGCGATCAAGAGAAGGCGGAGCTACTGAATGGGTTCTTTGGTTCTTTATACACTATGGAAAAAGAAGCCGACATTGGCCAGGTCAGTGCTGGAAACACATCATATAATGTATTAAACTGGCTTAATGTAGAGATGGTACAAGGTAAGTTAAGTAAAGTAAATGTAAGCAAATCTCCAGGGCCGGATGGACTACACCCAAGAGTTCTTAGAGAGGTAAGTTCAGTAATATCTGTACCCTTGTTAATGATATTTAGAGATTCTCTGGTGTCTGGTATTGTGCCAAGGGACTGGCGCAAGGCGAATGTGGTACCAATCTTCAAGAAGGGCTCTAGGTCTTCGCCAGGCAATTATAGACCAGTAAGTCTAACGTGCATTGTGGGTAAATTGTTTGAAGGACTTATAAGGGATTACATACAGGAATACATAGGGGATAATTGTATTATAAGTGATAGCCAGCATGGGTTTACTAAGGATAGAAGTTGTCAAACCAATCTAATTTGCTTTTATGAAGAGGTGAGTAGAAGCCTTGACAGAGGAATGGCTGTGGATATAGTGTTTCTGGATTTTGCCAAAGCGTTTGATACTGTCCCTCACAGACGTCTGACAGGTAAGTTAAGGTCCTTGGGCTTGGAAACTTTAGTTTGTAACTGGATTGAACACTGGCTCATGGATCGTACCCAGAGAGTGGTGGTCAATGATTCGTACTTTGATTGGTCCCCGGTTATTAGTGGTGTACCCCAAGGTTCAGTACTGGGCCCGCTGCTGTTTTATTTATTTATCAATGATATAGAGGATGGTATTAACAGCTCTGTTTCTATCTTTGCAGATGACACCAAGCTTTGTAGCACGGTACAGTCTATAGAGGATGTGCATAAGTTACAAGATGACTTGGATAGACTAAGTGTCTGGGCATCCACTTGGCAAATGAGGCTCAATGTGGATAAATGTAAAGTTATGTATCTGGGTACTAATAACCTGCATGCGTCGTATGTCTTAGGGGGGATTAAACTGGCAGAGTCACTGGTAGAGAAGGATCTGGGTGTACTTGTAGATCACAGACTACAGAATAGCATGCAATGTCAGGCTGCTGCTTCCAAAGCCGGCAGGATATTGTCATGTATCAAAAGAGGCATGGACTCCCCCTTTATAAAGCATTGGTATGGCCTCACCTGGAATATGCTGTTCAGTTTTGGTCGCCTGTTCATAAAAGGGACACTGCGGAGTTGGAAAGGGTGCAGAGACGCGCGACTAAACAAATATGGGGCATGGAACATCTTAGCTATGAGGAGCGATTAAAGGATTTACAATTGTTTAGTCTTGAGAAGAGATGTTTAAGGGGGGATATGATAAACGTATATAAGTATATAAATGGCCCATACAAAAAATATGGAAAAAAACTGTTCCAGGTTAAACCCCCCCCAAAGGACGAGGGGGCACTCCCTCCGTCTGGAGAAGAAAAGGTTTAGTCTAAAGGGGCGACACGCCTTCTTTACCGTGAGGACTGTGAATTTATGGAACGGTCTACCTCAGGAACTGGTCACAGCAGGAACAATTAACAGCTTTAAAACAGGGTTAGATACATTCCTGGAACAAAATAACATTAATGCTTATGCAGAATTATAAAACTACATCCCTTTCCCTTATCCCCTTACACCCTTCCCTTCAATTCCCTGGTTGGACTTGATGGACGTATGTCTTTTTTCAACCATACTGTCACGATGCCGGCTGGCAGGTAGTGGATCCTCTGTGCCAGAGAGGGATTGGCGTGGACCGTGCTAGTGGATCGGTTCTAAGTCACTACTGGTTTTCACCAGAGCCCGCCGCAAAGCGGGATGGTCTTGCTGCGGCGGTAGTGACCAGGTCGTATCCACTAGCAACGGCTCAACCTCTCTGGCTGCTGAAGATAGGCGCGGTACAAGGGAGTAGACAGAAGCAAGGTCGGACGTAGCAGAAGGTCGGGGCAGGCAGCAAGGATCGTAGTCAGGGGCAACGGCAGGAGGTCTGGAACACAGGCTAGGAACACACAAGGAAACGCTTTCACTGGCACAATGGCAACAAGATCCGGCGAGGGAGTGAAGGGGAAGTGAGGTACAAATAGGGAGTGCACAGGTGAACACACTAATTGGAACCACTGCGCCAATCAGCGGCGCAGTGGCCCTTTAAATCGCAGAGACCCGGCGCGCGCGCGCCCTAGGGAGCGGGGCCGCGCGCGCCGGGACAGGACAGACGGAGAGCGAGTCAGGTACGGGAGCCGGGATGCGCATCGCGAGCGGGCGCTACCCGCATCGCGAATCGCATCCCGGCTGGAGACGGTATCGCAGCGCACCGGGTCAGTGGAGCAGCCCGGAGCGCTGCGGTAGCGAGAGAGAAGCGAGCGCTCCGGGGAGGAGCGGGGACCCGGAGCGCTCGGCGTAACAGTACCCCCCCCTTGGGTCTCCCCCTCTTCTTAGAGCCTGAGAACCTGAGGAGCAGACTTTTGTCTAGGATGTTGTCCTCAGGTTCCCAGGATCTCTCTTCAGGTCCACAGCCCTCCCAATCCACTAAAAAGAACCTTTTTCCTCTGACCGTCTTGGAGGCCAGTATCTCTTTCACTGAGAAGACGTCAGAAGAACCGGAGACAGGAGTGGGAGAAACTAATTTGGGAGAGAAACGGTTGATGATGATGAGTGGTTTAAGAAGAGAGACATGAAAGGCATTAGGAATACGGAGAGAAGGAGGAAGAAGAAGTTTGTAAGAGACAGGATTAATTTGGCACAAGACTTTGAAAGGACCAAGATAGCGTGGACCCAGTTTGTAACTGGGGACACGAAAGCGGACATATTTAGCGGAGAGCCATACCTTGTCTCCGGGAGCAAAAATGGGGGGAGCTCTTCTTTTCTTATCGGCAAACTTTTTCATGCGAGATGAAGCCTGTAAAAGAGAATCTTGGGTCTCTTTCCATATGGTGGAAAGATCACGAGTCACTTCATCTACAGCGGGCAAACCAGAGGGCAAGGGAGTAGGGAGGGGGGGAAGAGGGTGACGGCCGTACACCACGAAAAATGGGGATTTGGAGGAAGATTCAGAGACTCTAAAGTTATACGAGAATTCGGCCCATGGTAGAAGATCTGCCCAATCATCCTGGCGGGAGGAAACAAAATGTCGTAAATAATCACCCAAGACCTGGTTAATTCTTTCTACTTGTCCATTGGATTGAGGATGATATGCAGAAGAAAAGTTTAATTTAATCTTGAGTTGTTTACAGAGAGCCCTCCAGAATTTTGACACAAATTGGACGCCTCTATCCGAGACTATCTGTGTGGGCAACCCGTGAAGACGAAAAATGTGTGCAAAAAATTGTTTAGCCAACTGAGGCGCAGAAGGAAGACCAGGAAGAGGGATGAAATGTGCCATCTTGGAGAATCGATCAACGACCACCCAAACAACAGTGTTGCCACGGGATGGGGGTAGGTCTGTAATAAAATCCATACCAATCAGAGACCAAGGCTGTTCGGGGACAGGCAGAGGATGAAGAAAACCAGCGGGCTTCTGGCGAGGAGTCTTATCCCGGGCACAGACAGTGCAGGCTCGCACAAAGTCCACGACATCCGTCTCCAGAGTCGGCCACCAATAGAAGCGAGAGATGAGTTGCACAGATTTCTTGATGCCCGCATGGCCTGCGAGATGGGAGGAGTGACCCCATTTGAGGATTCCGAGGCGTTGGCGTGGAGTGACGAAGGTCTTCCCTGGAGGAGTTTGCCTGATGGAGGCTGGAGAAGTGGAAATCAGGCAGTCAGGAGGAATGATGTGTTGCGGAGAGAGTTCAACTTCCGAGGCATCCGAGGAACGAGAGAGAGCATCGGCCCTAATGTTCTTATCGGCAGGCCGAAAGTGAATTTCAAAATTAAATCGGGCAAAGAACAGAGACCACCTGGCCTGGCGAGGATTCAGCCGTTGGGCAGACTGGAGATAGGAGAGGTTCTTGTGATCGGTGTAAATAATAACTGGAAATTTTGATCCCTCCAGCAGATGCCTCCATTCCTCAAGTGCTAATTTAATGGCTAGAAGCTCTCGATCCCCGATGGAGTAGTTCCTCTCCGCCGGAGAGAAGGTCCTAGAAAAAAAACCACAAGTAACAGCATGCCCGGAAGAATTTTTTTGTAGAAGGACCGCTCCAGCTCCTACAGAGGAGGCATCAACCTCCAATAGGAAGGGTTTAGATGGGTCAGGTCTGGAGAGCACAGGAGCCGAAGAAAAGGCAGACTTGAGCCGTTTAAAGGCGTCTTCCGCTTGAGGAGGCCAAGACTTGGGATTGGCATTTTTTTTGGTTAAAGCCACGATAGGGGCCACAACGGTAGAAAAATGTGGAATAAATTGCCTGTAATAATTGGCGAACCCCAAAAAACGTTGGATAGCACGGAGTCCGGAGGGGCGTGGCCAATCTAAGACGGCAGAGAGTTTGTCTGGATCCATTTGTAGTCCTTGGCCAGAGACCAAGTATCCTAGGAAAGGAAGAGATTGGCATTCAAACAGACATTTCTCTATCTTGGCATAAAGTTGATTGTCACGAAGTCTCTGAAGAACCATACGGACATGCTGGCGGTGTTCTTCTAGATTGGCAGAAAAAATCAGGATATCGTCCAGATATACAACAACACAGGAGTATAAGAGATCACGAAAAATTTCATTAACAAAGTCTTGGAAGACGGCAGGGGCGTTGCACAGGCCAAAGGGCATGACCAGATACTCAAAGTGTCCATCTCTAGTGTTAAATGCCGTTTTCCATTCATCCCCCTCTCTGATGCGGATGAGATTATAAGCACCTCTTAAGTCCAGTTTGGTAAAGATGTGGGCACCTTGGAGGCGATCAAAGAGTTCAGAGATGAGGGGTAGGGGGTAGCGGTTCTTTACCGTGATTTTATTAAGACCGCGGTAGTCAATGCAAGGACGTAGAGAGCCATCTTTTTTGGACACAAAGAAAAATCCGGCTCCGGCAGGAGAGGAGGATTTACGGATAAAGCCTTTTTTTAAATTTTCCTGGATGTACTCCGACATAGCAAGAGTCTCTGGGACGGACAGAGGATAGATTCTGCCCCGGGGTGGAGTAGTGCCCGGGAGGAGGTCAATAGGACAATCATAAGGCCTGTGAGGAGGTAGAGTCTCAGCTTGTTTTTTGCAAAAAACATCCGCAAAGTCCATATAGGCCTTAGGGAGACCGGTTACAGGGGGAACCACAGAGTCACGGCAAGGGGTACTGGGAACCGGTTTTAGGCAGTCCTTGAAACAAGAGGGCCCCCAACTCTTGATCTCCCCAGTGGACCAATCCAGGGTTGGGGAATGGAGTTGAAGCCAGGGTAGTCCAAGGAGGATTTCGGAAGTGCAATTGGGGAGGACCAAAAATTCAATCCTCTCGTGATGAGGTCCGATGCACATTAGAAGGGGCTCCGTGCGGAGACGTATGGTACAGTCCAATCTTTCATTGTTTACACAATTGATGTAGAGGGGTCTGGCGAGACTGGTCACTGGGATGTTGAACCTGTTGACGAGAGAGGCCAAAATAAAATTTCCTGCAGATCCGGAATCCAAGAAGGCCATAGTAGAGAAGGAGGAGGCAGAGGCAGATATCCGCACAGGCACAGTAAGACGTGGAGAAGCAGAGTAGACATCAAGGACTGTCTCACCTTTGAGTCAGCGTACGTCTTTCCAGGCGGGGAGGACGGATAGGACAATCCTTCAGGAAGTGTTCGGTACTGGCACAGTACAGGCAGAGATTCTCCATGCGGCGTCGTGTCCTCTCTTGAAGTGTCAGGCGAGACCGGTCGACCTGCATAGCCTCCACGGCGGGAGGCACAGGAACGGATTGCAGGGGACCAGAGGAGAGAGGAGCCGGGGAGAAAAAACGCCTTGTGCGAACAAAGTCCATATCCTGGCGGAGCTCCTGACGCCTTTCGGAAAAACGCATGTCAATGCGAGTGGCAAGATGGATGAGTTCATGTAGGTTAGCAGGGATTTCTCGTGCGGCCAGAACATCTTTAATGTTGCTGGATAGGCCTTTTTTAAAGGTCGCGCAGAGGGCCTCATTATTCCAGGATAATTCTGAAGCAAGAGTACGGAATTGTACGGCGTACTCGCCAACGGAAGAATTACCCTGGACCAGGTTCAACAGGGCAGTCTCAGCAGAAGAGGCTCGGGCAGGTTCCTCAAAGACACTTCGAATTTCCGAGAAGAAGGAGTGTATAGAGGCAGTGACGGGGTCATTGCGGTCCCAGAGCGGTGTGGCCCATGACAGAGCTTTTCCAGACAAAAGGCTGACTACGAAAGCCACCTTAGACCTTTCAGTAGGAAACTGGTCCGACATCATCTCCAAGTGCAGGGAACATTGGGAAAGAAAGCCACGGCAGAATTTAGAGTCCCCATCAAATTTATCCGGCAAGGATAGTCGTAGACCAGAAGCTGCCACTCGCTGCGGAGGAGGTGCAGGAGCTGGCGGAGGAGATGATTGCTGAAGCTGTGGTAGTAGCTGCTGTAGCATCACGGTCAGTTGAGACAGCTGTTGGCCTTGTTGCGCTATCTGTTGTGACTGCTGGGCGACCACCGTGGTGAGGTCGGCGACAACTGGCAGAGGAACTTCAGCGGGATCCATGGCCGGATCTACTGTCACGATGCCGGCTGGCAGGTAGTGGATCCTCTGTGCCAGAGAGGGATTGGCGTGGACCGTGCTAGTGGATCGGTTCTAAGTCACTACTGGTTTTCACCAGAGCCCGCCGCAAAGCGGGATGGTCTTGCTGCGGCGGTAGTGACCAGGTCGTATCCACTAGCAACGGCTCAACCTCTCTGGCTGCTGAAGATAGGCGCGGTACAAGGGAGTAGACAGAAGCAAGGTCGGACGTAGCAGAAGGTCGGGGCAGGCAGCAAGGATCGTAGTCAGGGGCAACGGCAGGAGGTCTGGAACACAGGCTAGGAACACACAAGGAAACGCTTTCACTGGCACAATGGCAACAAGATCCGTCGAGGGAGTGAAGGGGAAGTGAGGTACAAATAGGGAGTGCACAGGTGAACACACTAATTGGAACCACTGCGCCAATCAGCGGCGCAGTGGCCCTTTAAATCGCAGAGACCCGGCGCGCGCGCGCCCTAGGGAGCGGGGCCGCGCGCGCCGGGACAGGACAGACGGAGAGCGAGTCAGGTACGGGAGCCGGGATGCGCATCGCGAGCGGGCGCTACCCGCATCGCGAATCGCATCCCGGCTGGAGACGGTATCGCAGCGCACCGGGTCAGTGGAGCAGCCCGGAGCGCTGCGGTAGCGAGAGAGAAGCGAGCGCTCCGGGGAGGAGCGGGGACCCGGAGCGCTCGGCGTAACACATACTAACTATGTAACTATGTGTTATATAAGAAAAACAATAAAGATTATATAAGCTAAAAAAAAAATCTCTGAAATCTTGTAGGAAGTCTTCAGTGAAAAGTAGAAGATGTTTTCACTGCAAACCAGGATCAACTTTATATTAATGCTTAAAGGGGTACTCCCCTGGAAAACATTTTTTTTTATCAATTGATGCCAGAAAGTTGGTAATGTATTGTTTAAAAAAAAATCAACAAATTATTGCAAAGTGTGTGAAAAGTTGTGTTAAGCAAAACTGCAATCAATACTTTTTTCTTTTAAGTCAAAATGCTAAAAAGCTGTATATCAAGACAGCAACGAAATTAATGAGCATCCACTAAACTGAGGAGTCAGCAGGACTGGATAAATAGATGAAACCCTTCCTTTTAACTATTAGAAGCACAATAGTCAATCAACGTAGATGCCCAATGATAATGTAATTTGCTTGTCAACCTCCGTAACCCCTTAAGGACTCAGCATTTTATATGGAATTTTTTTCACATTTTTTGTACCTGTTTTTTTTTGCTAGCATTGCATGACATGAAACACTACACACAGAGCATTGTTTGGAAGAAAACAAAGTGACCAAAGTGAAAAAACACCTCTGTTTCAATTTTCCTTTTGGCTCAAGCTTTGGCCATGTTTTACTGATGAAAAAAGCATGTTCTTAAAATATCATAACATTTTTATTTGCAAATTTGCACTGGAAAATACAGGGGAATACAGTGCAAGGCAAGTGAATGAGTAAGAGTGTGGATTTCTTTGTGCACTGGGGCACAGTCATGCTGGAACAGAAAAGAGCATTCTACAAAATGTTCCCACAGACCTGGAAGCCTACAATTTTCCACAGTGTATTAGTATGTTGGAGCATTAAGATTTCCCTTCAGGGAAACGGGGAAAAAATTAAAATAAACCAAAATGAATCATAGGGAACTGGTGCCCAGAAGTGAACTGCTTATTAAATATGGGGCACCTCTAGAGCCTTGTAATGCAGCAAAATTATATGTCACTCTAATGAGTATATATCCATTGAAGAACTTATCCATAATTCCTGAAAGTGTGGGGAATTTAGATTTTTAGATTGTAGATACATAACTTTACAAGAAATTAATCTAATGTACCCAGTGGATACTCAAACACTGAATATGACTCAGTCGTAGGTCGCATTTAGACGCCAGTAATATAGATGAGTCCCTGTCACATCCGAGTACAGATCAGTGCAAACCTATATCTAGCCCAAACTACTGTCCCTACCTACTTGGACAATACGCCCTAACTGGGTGATGGTTCCTATGATGGTATAAGTGTAGGGGTATTAATAGGTGTTAAACAGTCCAGGTCAGTAACAGTAGTAGCAGTCAGCAGACAAAGAATTAACAGGAACATCCAAATAGTCAGAACCAAGGGGGGCAGTGAAGTACAAAATTTGAGACAAAACTAAGTCAGGACAGGCAAGGGTCAAACTTAAAGAGTAGAGAAGTACAAAGTCTGCAGACAGAAGCAAAGTCAGGTAACAGACAAAAGGTCAGGTTAAAGGAGGTCAGAACAAATACGGGAAAATAGTGACTGGTTATACCTCAATCACAGGCATAGTACTGAGATGGAGATCTGAAGAGTGCTGGCATCGCAGCTAATTTGCCCAGTGCTCTCACCTTCTGATAGACCAGCCAGCACTTCATTTACTGACAAACAGCCCTGCAGTTTTCAAGGCCATTTTCAAGTTCACAAGGGAAGCTGTTGGGGTGCGCCGAGAAGAGGACAGAACCGTTGCTGGAGCTGGGCAAGGTAGGTATGTAACAGTCCCAGCCTGGTGGTGGCTCTAATGACCCTAAATGATAACATCATAGGTCACCTTAATGCTTATAGTTCCGGTGACCTCCGGTTGGGCTAGATCTTGCATCTGTAATACTGATATAAATATGTATTCGTATTATGGACTTGCCGCCTTAGGCTAGGTTCACATGTAGTTGCAGTGTAAATGCAATTATTGTCCACACATTTTTACTGGTAAAACACTTTTTTACAGGTGAAACACACTTTGGAATAATTTGTTGAGTTTTTTTTTGTTGTTTTTGGTTTTTTTCTAAACAACCAATAACCACATTGCAAATCCATAGCAGATTACTGTATAAACTCTGGAACAGCACACTACCACTTTATAATTTCCTTGCTTCCTTATTGAACACAGCCACTCTGCTTGATGTACCACAAAAATTGAACTTAGCTTTTGGATACATGGGTGTCCTCCAGACCCACTGCTTTCCCACAATGCTGTAATACATGCCCCTTCGTTTCATTTTGACAGGTCTCATTATATATATATATATATATATATATATATATATATATATATATATATATATGGCTTCGCGGTTAACAAATGCCTAAATGACTTATTTCTTAAAGGGGTATTCCGGTGAAAAAAAAATTTTTTCATATCAACTTGCTCCAGAAAGTTAAACAGATTTGTAAATTACTTCTATTAAAAAATCTTTAATCCTACCGGTACTTATCAGCTTCTGAAGTTGAGTTGCTCTTTTCTGTCTGACAACAGTGCTCTCTGCTGACACCTCTGTCTGTCTCAGGAACTGTTCAGAGCAGGAGAGGTTTGCTATGGGGATTTGCTCCTACTCTGGACAGTTCCTTAGACAGACAGAGGTGTCAGCAAAAAGGAACAACTCAACTTCAGCAGCTGATAAGTACTGGTAGGTTTAAGATTTTTTTTTAATAGAAGTCATTTACAAATCTGTTTAACTTTCTGGAGCCAGTTGATATGAAAAAAAAATTGTTTTTCACCGGGAAACCCCTTTTAAAGGAGTACTCTGGTGCAGAGTATTCCTGCTCCGTCCTGTCCGGGCTGCAAAAAAAATGAAAGTAAACCATCTCTTACCTTCCTGGGTTCCCGCAGAGCACCACTACACCTGATCGGTCCTCCGGTCCATCTTCTTCATACTTCCGTGGGAACGAAGCGTCACATGGCGCTCAGCCTATTATGGGCCGAGGCTGAACATCGCGGCGGCCGACGATAGGCTGAGCGCCACGTGATGCTTCGTTACACACGGAAGTATGAAGAGGATGGACCGGAGGACCGATCAGCTGTAGTGCCCACGGGAACCCAGGAAGGTGAGAGATGGTTCATTTTCTTTTTTTTTTTTTTGCAGCCCGGGCAGGATGGAGCAGGAATACTCTGCACCAGAGTACACTGATGTTTGCAGAAAGTTGAGACATTTTGAAAAGGTATTGGTATTAAGTCACATCCTTTATAATTTTACAGTGCACAGCTTTATTGATAGTTCTGGATGCTATTGGAGCTCCCTCCGAAAGCACATATAATAAAATTGGAAACCGTCAACAAGCTTGGCCTACTTTTAGATTACTCAGCGTGAACACTGTACACAGTACCTCTGCATATATATTGAGTTAGCAGGTAAACTGGCTGTTTTTATTTCTGAAGAATTGCAGCTCTGGATTATCTTGCATGGGACCAGTGCAAGATAAGTAATGGATTTTTTTTTTTGTTTTTTGTTTTTTTTTACTTTTCTGACTAAGTGTAGAGCAGTGTTTCCTAACCATTAAGGCTGCAGCTGTTGCAACACTATATCTACCAGTGTGCCCGGACAGCCTTTGGCTGTCCGGGCACACTGGTAGTTGTAGTCTTGCAACAGCTGGAGGTACACTGGTTGGGAACCACTGTTGCGCAGCATTATTTTAATAACAAAGCACAGTGTTTTCTATCACATTTCAGTACCATTCTGTTATAATATTGTCCTTTTTATCCATCTGTACTGCAGTAAATGTGTTAAAATAATGATGATTTCCCGAGCCTCCCTTACGGTCATCCTTGTAGATTGTATGCAAGAGACCTTGAAAAGAATAATGCAAAACATTTGTAGTTTGTTTGCTCAACAGCTGTGATATTCTTCATAGTTCTCACAAGTCCCTCTATAGCAGGGGTCCTCAAACTTTTTAAACGGGGGGCCAGTTCACGGTCCCTCAGACCGTTGGAGGGCCGGACTATAGATAACAAAACATGAATAAATTCCTATGCACACTTATATATCTTATTAGTGGACTACCACTTTAAGTACACAGCACAGTTACCCCCACATTAGGTTGGCAGTATAGATCCCCCACATTAGGTTGTAGTTCCCCCACATTAGGGTTGGCAGTACAGTTCCCCCACATTAGGGTTGGCAGTACAGTTCCCCCACATTAGGGTTGGCAGTACAGTTCCCCCACATTAGGGTTGGCAGTACAGTTCCCCCACATTAGGGTTGGCAGTACAATTTCCCCACATTAGGTGCAGTACAATTCCCCCACATTAGGTACAGTACAATTCCCCCATATTAGGTACAGTACAATTCCCCCACATTAGGTGCAGTACAATGCCCCCACATTAGGTGCAGTATACTTCCCCCATATTAGGTTGGCAGTATAGTTCCCCCAAATTAGTTAGTAGTTCCCCTACATTAGTTTGTAGTCCCCCCCCCCCACAAAAGGTGCAGTATAGTTCACCCACATTAGGTTGTAGTTCCCCCCCCCCCACATTAGGTGGAGTATAGTTCACCCACATTAGGTTGTAGTTCCCCCACATTAGGTGCAGTATAGTTCCCCCACATTAGGTGCAATATAGTCCCCCACATTAGGTGCAGTATAGTCCCCCATATTAGGCTGGCAGTATAGTTCCCCCACATTAGGTGCAATATAGTCCCCCACATTAGGCTGGCAGTATAGTTCCCCCACATTAGGTGCAATATAGTCCCCCACATTAGGCTGGCAGTACAGTTCCCCCACATTAGGTGCAATATAGTCCCCCACATTAGGCTGGCAGTATAGTCCCCCACATTAGATGCAGTATAGTTCCCCCACATTAGGTGCAATATAGTCCCCCACATTAGGCTGGCAGTATAGTTCCCCCACCTTAGGCTGGCAGTATAGTCCCCCAAATTACGTTGGCAGTATAGTTCCCCCACATTAGGTGCAGTATGTTCGCCCACATTAGGTGCGTACAGTCCCCCACATTAGGCTGGCAGTATGTTCCCCCATATTAGGTGCAGTATAGTCCCCCACATTAGGCTGGCAGCATGTTCCCCCACATTAGGCTGGCAGTATAGTCCCCCAAATTACGTTGGCAGTATGTTCCCCCACAGGCATACAGCCTCCAGCCATACAGTATGGCTGGAGGCTGTATGCCTGTGTACTGCCCCATTTCAATGTTCCGACCACTGCTCCGGCCATAGCAGGACTGGAGGATCGGTGGTCAGAACACCGAAGGGACACACCACTGGTAAACACTTACCTACTATGAGCGCGCGCGTCCTTGCTTCTTCGCTTCTTCTCCACTGCTCCGCGCTCGGTTGCCATGGGCGCACGCATAGGACGTCAGTGACGTCGCTGCATGCGCCTGCTCCCGGCGGTCCCCGCGTTTTTAAAGTAAACGCGAGCCGCAGGGACTTCACAGAGCATTTTTCGGAAGACAGGGATGTCCTAAGGCAAAAACACCCGGCGGGCCTGGTAAATGTGCTTCGCGTTCCGCATGTGGCCCGCGGGCCGTAGTTTGAGGACCCCTGCTCTATAGCTTCTACCCTAAATGCCAAGTCTTTTCTATATGATAGAATGTAAGGTATGGAAATCTAAGAGCACAGAATGACTTCATTCACAGGCTGCTGTAATGCAGTAGAGGGTACAGGATAGGGTTTACTATATTGTCTTTTTGTGACATCATCTGAGAACATTTGCTATATGCTAATGTGCCGAATAAGTCACAAATCTCTATATTTGGAAACTCTTATCTTTTTCAAGCCTTCCTATGGCTCCTTAGTTATGTTTTCAAATAATCCCAAGGATGTCAATGTGTCACTCACACTTGGCACTAAAACCATAACATTGTCAGATGACACCAGGTTTAGAATCATAGCACTGGCGTTTGCCATCTATCATGATCATATAACAGGCAACTGTTTTGCTTGGCTGCTTTACTTGCAGCTGATTTCAAAGGGTTAATATAATACTCATTTACGTTATGTTATCTTTGATAGACATATTGGGGGAGATTTATCAAAACCTGTCCAGAGGAAAAGTTGCTGATCAATCAGATTGCTTCTTTCATTTTTTGCAAAGGCCGCTGAAAAATGAAAGAAGAGATCTGATTGGTTGCTATAGGCAACTCAGCAACTCAGGTTTTGATAAATCTCCCAAATTTTGTTCTTCAAATGAGACCTGTGTTTTTTAAAACCGACCTATCAGGAGTATTGACTCCTGATAGGTCGGTTTAAATAAATACAGTACTTTTATCCCCTGTGAAATAGTTATGCTGAACCACTTTTTCTTAGGATCCGGCATGGTGTGATTCCTACTGGAAATACTTGAATAAATTGACAATAATAACAGCCAGTTGTCAGTGTATTAATTAATTTACAAGAAGAATAAATAGGAACAAAAAAATTCAAATTACAAAAATTGTTACTTTTAGCAAGATGCAAGTATTTACTAATTGGACATGAAATGAGAGCTATAAGACTAACTTAATATCACTTAAAATAGTCTCATAGAGGTCCCTCAAGTTACAATATTAATTGGGTACAGTTGGAAAACCATTGTGTGTTAAGACCAGAAATATATAGAAAACACCAAATGACATCCAAAATAGGAAAAAGTGAGGATTTAATAAAAAATTAAAATAAAAAAACAACAACAGTAGATGCTGCTGGAAGCTGTAAATCATTGTCTATGTAGAGGGCAGGAGTAGAGGGCAGTCCTGTAGGGAGGCGCTACCAGACAGACAGCCAGGGGTGGATCCAGAGTCTAGTCTCGGGAGGGGCATCATCACAATATTTGGTGTTGGCTGACAGAAAATAAGGTGTTGCTTAACAAACTTTCAGGTACGTAATGCCGCAAGGTAGGTAGTGTCCCCAAGGTAGGTAGTACATCATGTAGGTAATGCCCCATGTAGGTAGTGGCCCCTGGTAGGTCATGTTGCCCAGGTTGGTATTCATCCCCCAGATAGCTGTCCCCTGCATGAAAACCCCCATATCAGCTATGTAGATAGTAGGTAGTCCCCCTATTAGCTTCTTAGTCCCAAAATTAACTAGGAAGATATGTAGTAGATAGTCCCTCACATTAGCTAGGCCGCAGAAGTCCCCCACATTGGGTTATGCAGCAGATGCTCCCCCACAATTGGTTAGGCAGCAGATGTTCCCTCACAATTAGGTTAGGCGGCAGATGTTCCCCCACAGTTAGGTTAGGCAGATGTTCCCCCACAATTAAGTTAGGTGGCAGATGTTCCCCCACAATAGGTTGGGCGGCAGATGTTCCCCTACAATTGGTTAGACGGCAGATGTTCCCCCACAATTGGTTAGGCATAGATGTTCCCCCACAATTGGTTAGGCGGTAGATGTTTCCCCACAATTAGGTTAGGCAGATATTTCCCCAAAATTAGTTTAGGTGGCAGCTGTTCCCCCACAATAGGTTAGGCAGCAGATGTTCCCCCACAACAATTGGTTAGGCGGCAGATGTTCCACCACAATTGGTTAGACGTAGGTGTCCCCCTACCCCCCCCCCCCCCCACCACCATAATTGGTTAGATGGCAGATGTTCCCCCATAATCGGTTAGGCAGCAGATGCTCCCCCACAATTGGTTAGATGTTTCCCCACAATTAAGTTAGGCAGATGTTCCCCACAATAGGTTAGGCGGCAGATGTTCCCCCACAATTGATTAGGAGGCAGATGTTCCCGCACAATTTGTTAGCCGTAGATGTCCCCCACAATTGGTTAGGTGGCAGATCTTCCCCCATAATAGGTTAGGAAGCAGATGTTCCCCCACAATTGGTTAGACATCAGATGTTTCCCCACAATTAGGTTAGGCAGGTGTTCCCCCACAATTAGGTTAGGTGGCAGATGTTCCCCCACAATAGGTTAGGTGGCAGATGTTCCCACAATTGGTTAGGTGCAGATGTTATCCCACAATTGGTTAGGCATAGATGTTCCCCCACAATTGGTTAGGCAACAGATGTTCCCCCACAATTGGTTAGGCGGTAGATGCTTCACCACAATTGGTTAGGCGGCAGATTTCCCCCCACAATTGGTTAGGCGGCAGATGTTCCCCCACAATTGGTTAGGTGGCAGATGTTCCACCACAATTGGTTAGGCGGCAGATTTTCCCCCACAATTGGTTAGGCGGCAGATGTTTCCCCACAATTGGGTTAAGCAGCCGATGTTCCCCCACAACTGGGTTAGGCGGCAGATGTTCCCCCACAATTGGGTTAGGCAGCAGATGTTTCCCCACAATTGGGTTAGGCAGCAGATGTTCCCCCACAATTAGGTAGGAAGCAGTAAACATCCCTGCCCGATCAACATACTTACTTTCTGCAGCTCTTCTTTTTTCTTCCCCGTCAGCTCTGTTCAGGTCTCTTCTTTCCTCTTCCTCTGTGCTCCAGTGATGACGTTACTTGTGCGTCGGAGCACAGAGGAAGTTTCGGCCTCTGGTAAGTGATTGACAGGGTGAGTCAACCACTCACCGGAGATATGCAGAAGACCGCTGGTTAAACAGCGGTCTTCTGCTTCTGTGCTGTGGCTGCAGGGAGTCTGGCTAATGATTAGCCAGACTCCCTTGATAAAGTCAGTGTAGCCTGATGAAACGTCGTGGGACAGATGGCTAGCACTTCATTTTTAACAGCAGCCGTAAATGCGAGCTTAAACAAAATGTGCACGTCCACAGCAAATTGCTAATGACTACAGAGTTACTCAATACTCATTTGGACGTACACAGTAATCCACTTGAGCATAGGCTATGTTTTTAAACCGCACTTTACACAATTTTTTGTATTCATATAATTTTAGTGAACGAAATAAAGCATTAAAGTTTTTATTAAAAGGGGGATTTCTAGTTTTAGGGTTAACCCCTTTTGTGGGGGGGACCCCTAAAAGTTGTTGTTAATACAATTGCCCTGGAATCTTTGGGGGTATTTGTTGTTTAGTAGTTTAATAATGTTTAAGTATCTGACTAAGGGTACGTTCACACATACAGGATCCTGCGCAGATTTTATGCGCAGGATTTGTAACTGCTGATTAGAAGCTGTGCCCAGTAATTTAATCCTGCGCATCAAATCTGCGTATGTGTGAACGTGCCCTAACAGTAAAAAAAATGTAGGCAATACATTCATTAAAGGTTTTACAGGCAAATCTAAAAGTTAGGTATATGCGTCCCCATGCAGTTAAATAATAAAAGCAGGCATACTTACCTTCACCACTCCCCTGCAGCTCCCATTGTCTGATCTTTCGGTCTCGCTCCTGATGGCATCCTCCTGCCGTTCAGCCAATCACTGGTATTTGCCCTGAAAACCCCTTTAACAGTGAACAATAGCTTCAGCCGACCACTGGCAGGCAGTCATTGTCTGGAAAGTTGGCCATCTTTGAAATGTGTTTCCGATTGTAGAACAAAGATCTTTCATTCAGAAAAATTGTTTGTCTAAGAATGTTCCCAGAAAGATCACTCATTCTTCAGTGTCAATGAATATGTAGGTCGCTTTGAATATGGACTAAATGTATATAGCTGCATTGGCAAAATGTCTTTTCCCAGACCGTCATTTGTTCACCAGTTGTTATCCCATCAAATTATCCCAAAAGTATAGTTTACTAGTGGGGCCTGTGAAATGGAAAACACTGTTCTCTTGTATTTATACAGTCAATTTGTAATATGGGCATGCTTTAGTTACATAAAAATGAATTTGGAAATTTTCCAGCCTCCAGTTTACAGAAGGAAAATTGAAAGAAAAAAGAAAAAAGGAACAAGAAATGAAGCAATTGGAAGCCTCCAAAAAGTGGTATGAGCTGTTCACTGGAGCTTAGCGTGAATTGTTAACATTCTGGGTCAGTTACAGCTTTAGAAATGAAATCAAAACTGGGCATTTTACTTGTACATTTGTGCTGAAATAGAAAAATTATTTTATCACAGAAACCCTCCTTGTTTGCATTGAAATTCTTTACATTTAATACTGATATTGTCAGCCCTATTTATTATGCCAGGGTAGAGAAGGATTAGCTAGTTGAATTTACTTCATCCATTTGGGCCCTCTTCCTTGGGTCCAATGATCCTGAGGAAGAGGACTGCAATGCCTTCAAAATGTGTCATTCTTGTATGCATATACTAGTTACAGTAATTCCTTCAAGTTACGATACTGTTTCAAAAAAACTATTTAGTTCTCTATCCAGACATCTCAGCAAATGTTGTTCTGAAGCATCGCTGCTCTGCAGGCTTCATATATATTTTGCCGTTCTCTCACAGTTGGTGGACACAGGACAAAGCTAAGCTAGGTTTTTAGGAAAGAAGATTTGAGCAGCCGGGAAGGGGAGAGGAAAAAAGTTTCATAACAGGAGAAAGGAGCATTTTTGTCTACTAAGATATATTATAAAGTTTCTTATTTTCGCTTGTTCTATTGATCCGTGCAAGGATTGTTTTAATGACAGTGCCTATTTAAATTTTTAATTTTATATTTAAGAGTTTCATTCGGTCCCATTGCCATAGGTGTATAAAGTCCAGCACCTAGCAATACAGTCTGCTATTGAAAACATTTGTGAAAGAATGGGTCATTCTCTGGCAGTCTGATAAACTGATGGGTTTGGTGAATGCCAGAAGAACGCAACCTGTCTGCATTCTGCCAACTGCACAGCTTGGTAGAGGGGGGGGGGGGATAATGCTATGGGGCTGTTTTCTGGGATTGGCCTAGGTCACTTAGTTCCAATGAAGGGTAATCTTAAAGGGGTACTCCGGTGAAAACCTTTTTTCTTTTAAATCAACTGGTGCCAGAAAGTTAAACATATTTGTAAATTACTTCTATTAAAAAATCTTAATCCTTCCAGTACTTATTAGCTTCTGAATGCTACAGAGGAAATTCCTTTCTTTTTGGAACACTGATGACATCACGAGCACAGTGCTCTCTGCTGACATCTCTGTCCATTTTAGCAAGCGTGCATAGCAGATGTATGCTAAGGGCAGCATGGTGGCTCAGTGGTTTGCACTGCTGCCTTGCAGTGCTGGGGCCTTGGGTTCAAATCCCACTAAGGACAACAATAAATAAAAAGTTATTATTATTATAATGACGTCAGCAAAAAGCACTGTGCTCGTAATGTCATCAGAGAGAATTCCAAAAAGAAAAGAATTTCCTCTGTAGTATTCAGCAGCTAATAAGTACAGGAACGATTAAGATTTTAATAGAAGTAATTTACAAATCTGTTTAACTTTCTGGCACCAGTTGATTTAAAAGAAGCTTTTCACCAGAGTACCCCTTTAAAGGGGTTATCCACAATAAGGTGATTTTAGTACTTACCTGCCAGACAGTAATGGACATGCTTAGGAAGGATCCTTGTTTTTCTTGGAGCTAAAAGGCTATGTTCTGCGTCAACAATAACGCTGGTTATTTCCTGTTGGAGTCAGCTTCTTCGAACTACATGTCTCATAATCCTTGTTTGTAAGTGTGAGGTCATTTTTCTTCTTCTCACATATCAGCCACCCCACCCATTGAAACACACCTGTGCTTCTGCCAATGCAATAGTCCATTGTTTTCTAATCAAGGTGCCTATAGCTGTTGCAAACCTACAGTTCACTGCAGAATGATCTATCTTCCAACCAGTGGTCACTCCACCCATTGAAGCAAAGACAGGCTCCCTCTGAACACCTGACTAGTGATGTAATATTTCGGACCGCACTACAACCTGGGAAAACCTAATATGACAGTCATTTTGTATGCTGTTAATAATAAACATTGGGCCAAAAATCACAGATGAATTGCGAGATCACCATAAAAAACAAGTACAGACACTATATTATACCGCTTTAATGATTTAGCATATCAAGACATTTTGTACAATTGTAAACTTCCACTTTGCTAGAATAGTTTGGGTTCTGACCTTTTCTGTTCCAGTATGAAAATGTGCCCCAATGGACAAAGCAAGGCCTCTAAAGGTGTAGTTGAGTGAGTTTATTGTGCAAGAACTTGATTGGCCCGCATAGAGCCCTGACCTCAATCAGGCTGTCTCGTCCAACATTTATGTCTTATCTCACAAATGCTCTTGTGTATGACAAAGAATTCCAACAGACTGTATACCATATAAATTCCATATGTATATTAATCTGTAGAGGATGAACACTGTAGTGATTTGCCAATAACAACCATTCACAGCTCAGCTTTCCTATCTTAATAAACTCTGGTAAAATGAAGGCTGATCTGTAATTGGTTGCTATGGGCAAATCACTTCAGTTTTTGCCTCCATGGTATTTATCAGCAGTGTTGGGGCTCTATTCTCAAGGGTTATACCAGCTTATCAAATTGTTATTTCAATAAGGACTTAAAGGGGTTACCTGCCCCTAGACATCTTATCCCCTATCCAAAGGATAGGGGATAAGATGTCAGATCGCCGGGGTCCCGCCGGTGGGGACCCCCGGGATCTCGGCTGCGGCACCGCGCTATCATTACTGCACAGAGCAGACTCGCTCCATGCGTAATGACCAGCGATACAGGGGCCGGAGCATCTTGATGTCATGGCTCCGTCCCTTGAGACTTCACGGCCCACCCCCTCAATGCAAGTCTATGGGAGGGGGTGGCCGCCACGCCCCCTCCCATAGACTTGTATTGAGGGGACGGGTCGTTACGTTATGAGGGGGCAGAGCCGTGACGTAACGATGCTCCGGCCCCTGTATTGTCCGTCATTACGCACGGAGCGAGTCTGCTCTGTGAAGTAATGATAGCGGGGTGCCGCAGCCGAGATCCCGGGGGTCCCCAGCAGCGGGACCCTGGCGATCTGACATCTTATCCCTTATGCTTTGGATAGGGGATAAGATGTCTAAGGGCGGAGTACCCCTTTAAAGGGGTATTCTATTGAAAAAACTTTTTTTTTTCATATCAACTGGCTCCAGAAAGTGAAACAGATTTTTAAATGACTTCTATTTAAAAAAAAATCTTAATCCTCCCAGTACTTATCAGCTGCTAAAGTTGAGTTGTTCTTTTCTGTCTGACAACAGTGCTCTCTGCTGACACCTCTGTCTGTCTCAGGAACTGTCCAGAGTAGGAGCAAATCCCCATAGCAAACCTCTCCTGCTCTTTTCCTGAGACAAACAGAGGTGTCAACAGAGAGCACTGTTGTCAGAAAGAAAAGAACAACTCAACTTCAGTAGCTGATAAGTACTGGTAGGATTAGGATTTTTTTAATAGAAGTAATTCACACATCTGTTTAACTTTCTGTAGCCAGTTGATATGAAAAAAATTGTTGTTGTTTTTTTTTCCATGAGATATGCACCAATTCCTGATATTTTTATATGTTGTATATGAATCTCAAACATTTCATTTCATGGTGCAAAACTTTGGATTTTGCTCATGCATATAAAATATAACTATACACTCTCTGAATTAGAATTTGTTCACATTTATCAATGTGCTTTTATTAAATCTTTAAAAAGAGCTGTAAAATTACAGAACCACTGGCTCCATTCCATGCAACATTAGCTTCAAAATGATCAGTGACTGTAACAAACCTAATAGTCACAATCATATCTTTATCTTGCAAAAGCTCTTTGTCTGCCTTTTTATTCCTGTAACTATAAAAAAGCACCTATTGTTTTCTGTGAAAAAGAAAAAAAAAGAGTAAACCTATGCTTTCATTGTGAGCATGCTAAAAATCCAGCACTTGCTCCACAAGATTTTCTTACATCAAAAAGTCTACCAACCTCCCAACGTATTTCTGTCAATAGTATTAGTGCCGTCTTCAGGGGAGAAATGTTTGGTAAGTGGGAGTTTACCACATGCAACAGAACTACCCAGATAAATAGGTCTAAGTGACCCAAAAAAAAAAACAACAGTTCATATATTTACAATATCAATGTATATCAAGAATTGATCATGATATGATTGGTGTTTAACTCATTTAACATGAATAAAGACCAAGAGTTCCAGTCAGTCCTATAGTCAAGGAGGTAAGAAATAAAGGGGGAAAAAAGGGGAACGCACCCCTAGTGAAGTAGAGTAAAACAATGGTATAAAAGAAAATGGTGTGAATCTCACTCACCATGTAATGTTGCACTCAGAGCACATCACTTTTATTCGCATATAGAGTGGGCCTTTGGGTCCTGCAGCTCACAATCCCTCCGAACACTCCCTGGAGTCATCGGTAGTATTAGTTGCAAATAGGAAAAAGGATTTTTTCTTGCAGCGCTGGACCAAGTTGAGTTTAAAAAGACCAGGTTTATGAAGGGTATAATCGTGTAGCGTTTATTACAAGCACATCAACGCGTTTCCGGCCCAGAGTGGGCCCATCATCATGTTGCATACAATGCGGTATCTATTGCTACTGAATTTTTAATTGGATTCACGTTTGTTTTTGTTTAGTTTTTTTGTTTTTTGTTTTTTGCTAGAAACACCATAAAGTTACATTTTATGGCACTTCCTTTTAAAATAATTTTAATACCTTGAAAAATTGTTTGAAAAATTGGCACTTGATAGTCTTGACCATTTCATGTGTTATTTACAAGTGAATAATTCTGGGGAAAAAAACACAGGGACCTAACTTTACAAATAAATAATTTATTCCAATGCAAATCCCTACTGTGTGTGTAAGACTGCGGTTGTTATTATAGTGCATTAAAGGGGTACTCCGCCCCTAGACATCTTATCCCCTATCCAAAGGATAGGAAATAAGATGTCAGCGGCGGGACCCCCGGGATCTCGGCTGCAGCACCCACCTGTTGCATCTTCCGGCAGCGCTGGAGGCTCTCATCTTAACGGCTCCCGAGCACGGTGACGTGAGATTGTGATGTCACGACTCCACCCGCGTGTGACATCATGCCCCGCCCCTCAATGCAAGTCTATGGGATGGGGCATGACAGGGAGTACCCCTTTAATGCACTATAAGGTCCTGTGCGGGCAGGGACCTAAAAATGTAGCCGACAATAATAAAAATGTAGTGTGTGTATGTTTTTCACTTTTTTTCTTTATTTTTAAATTTTTTTTAGTTAGTACTACTACTCCCAGCATGGAACACACTGTTCCATGATGGGAGTAGTAGTACCTGTACTAATTGACAGGTCACCCATTGCAATCCTCCTGTATAATTTATAGATGTGGCCAGCCACTCTTCTATGGTCCCCCTATTCATATTTCCCGCAGAGAGCTGTGATTGGCCAGATGGTTCCAGCCAATCACATCTCTCTGTGGGAAATAGGAATATATGTATATATACGTCAGTGCAGGGGACAATAGAAGAGCGCCACATCTATACATTATACATGAGGATCACAGTGGGTGTCAGGAGTGACATCCACTGTGATCTTTCCTTAACTGCAGGTACTACTTCTCCCAACATGGAGCACACTCTGCTCCATGCTGGGAACTATAGTACCTGCATTCATCGACAGATAGCAACAGGTGTCAGAAGTTACACTCACTGCAATTTGTCTATTAATGCAGGTACTACAGCTCCCACCATGGAGCAGAGTGTGCTCCATGTTGGGAGTAGTAGTACCTGCAGGTAAGAACAGATCACAGCGGGTATCACTACTGACATCCGCTCCGATCATCCTGTCTATTTCAGAGATGGAGCGGCTTTCCCCTGCGCTCGCATCTCTGCACTATACTCCGGCCAGTGATATGAAGAGAACATCACTCATTCATATTTCCCTCTGAGAGCTGTGCAACCATCCGGCCAATCCCCACCCTGGGCGGAAAATATTAATGAGTGATGTTCTATTCACATCACTGGCCGGAGTATAATGCAGAGATGTGAGCGCTGTATAGAGCCGTTCCGCATCTCTGCTATATTATGGACGATCGCATTGGGTGTCACGACTGACACCCGGGGCGATATGTCTGTTCCATGCTGGGAGTAGTAGTACTACCTAAAAAATATAAAAAATAGAGAAAAAAAAGTGAAACACACACTTTATTAAAAATTAATTAAAATTTTGTTATAAAATATATAAATTTCGTTAAATACATCTTTTTCCATCACAACTGCATCCTTTCATTTTTTTTGGTACACAACAAATTTTGGGTACCGAAAAAAACTGCCAAGGTGCAACTTCCACACAAATGAAAAAACGACAGAAAAAGCGGCAGAAATAATGCCAAGACGCAGGAAATTGCACTGGAGTTTTTTCAGGCGTTTTTTTTTTTTCAAACCAAAAAACACAGGACAAAAAACAAAGCAGAAACTTAGCCTTAGATGTATAAAGTTCATGAGGATCACATTGTATTATTTAACCAATGGCTCATGAGGCACACGTGGCTCCAGGCCTCCCTGCAGGCAACTGTAGATACTGTTTTGCACTAGTGCGATAAGGAAGGTGATAGCAATGACTAGACCTTGGAAATTGGGTCAAAATCATAGATCACCAACATTCTAAAAATATTTCCCTTAGCGATACTGTGCTGAATGTGCCATGTGATGTGCGGGAAATGACTTATATAAGTAATCCGAATGTTAGCACATGTTTTGCCATAATTATAAAGATTTTCTGACTGAAAGAATTTCACTGTGCCAAAATCTACTGTGGGTTCTTACTACACGGTTATTAAGTCTTCTAATTGAGTATTATGCTGTAATTATACAATGATATATTATTAAATCAAATACTTCTGAGGTAATTAAATGTTTTATGGGAATTGGCATCCAGTCTGGATATGTTGATACAAAAATGATCCACCTTTCAGTTAGAATAGGTCTACTTAAAAAAACTAGAATAATAAAAATCTTGCATAGACATGGCGGGGGTGCCCTAAACTTTCCCTGTTTTGGGATGTGGAGGGAGATTTATCAAAACGTGTGGAGAGGCAAAATTGATCAGTTGCCCACAGCAACCAATCAGATCACTTCTTTCATTCTTCAGAGGTGTTGTTAAGAATGTAAAAAGCAATGTGGTTGGTTGCTATGGGCAACTGGTCAACTTTACCTTTCCACAGGTTTTGATAAATCTCCCTGTGGTGCTTAACCTCTTAAGGACCAAGGACGTATGAGTACGTCCTTGGTCCCGCTCCCGTGATCTAACGCGGGGTCCCACGGTGACCCCGCATCATATCACGTCGGGCCCGGCGTCATAGTGAAGCCGGGCCCCTGCCGCTAATAGCGCGCGGCACTGATCGCGGTGCCGCGCGCTATTAACCCTTTAGCCGCACGCTCAAAGCTGAGCCACGCGGTTAAAAGTGAAAGTAAAAAGTGCCGGTTAGCTCAATGGGCTGTTTGGGATAGCCGCGGCGAAATCGCAAACAGCTTACAGGACAGCCGGAGGGTCCCTACCTGCCTCCTCGCTGTCCGATCGCCGAATGACTGCTCAGTGCCTGAGATCCAGGCATCAGCAGTCAAGCGGCAGAATCATCGATCACTGGTTTCCTATGAGAAACAAGTGATCAATGTGAAAGATCAGTGTGTGCAGTGTTATAGGTCCCTATGGGAGCTATAACACTGCAAAAAACAAGTGGGAAAAAAAAGTTAATAAAGATCATTTAACCCCTCCCCTATTAAAAGTTTGAATCACCCCCCTTTTCCCATTAAAAAAAAAAAACCACAGTGTAAATAAAAATAAACATATGTGGTATCGCCGGGTGCGGAAATGTCCGAATTATAAAAATATATCGTTAATTAAACCACACGGTCAATGGCGTGCGCGCAAAAAAATTCCAAAGTCCAAAATAGTGCATCAATAAGTGCGATCAATAAGTCCTATCAAAGCAAAAATGGTACCGTTAAAAATTTCAGATCACGGCGCAAAAAATGAGCCCTCATACCACCCCATACACGGAAAAATAAAAAAGTTATAGGGGTCAGAAAATGACAATTTTAAACGTATTAATTTTCCTGCATGAAGTTATGATTTTTTCCAGAAGTACAACAAAATGAAACCTATAAAAATAGGGTATCATTTTAATCGTATGAACCTACAGAATAAAGATAAGGTGTCATTTTTACCGAAAAATGTACTACATAGAAAGGGAAGCCCCCAAAATTTACAAAACGTTGTTTTTTTTTAATTTTGTCTCCCAATGATTTTTTTTCCCATTTCACCGTAGATTTTTGGGCAAAATGAGTGACGTCATTACAAAGTAGAATTGGTGGCGCAAAAAATAAGCCATCATATGGATTTTTAGGTACAAAATTGAAAGAGTGAAATGATTTTTTAAAGGCAAGGAGCAAAAAACGAAAGTGCAAACACGGAAAAAAAAACCCGGTCCTTAAGGGGTTAAAGTTATGTTGGATATTTTGGGGATCTCAATTCCTCCTACACCTATAGCTGCCTTTCTCTACATGCTCTCTATGGCCCAATCACATTAGAAGCATTCGCTGGCCAAGCATCTCCTCCAAGCTGGAGGACTGGTTTGCTGAGGTTTCACATATTCAGTGCATGAAGGACCTGTTGACGTGGTTCGGTATGGCGTCCCTGACTGGACTTTTGCTTCTCTCAGATTTATCGGACTTTATCATGCCCTTCTATGGGTCAGGTGTAATAGCAATGATGCCCCTTCCCCTCTCTCAGGCACCTTGCGGTTTGCCTTGGGCCACCTGTTTGTTGTTTTCAGCTCTCTAGCCTCTCGTTGTGATGGGGCTTCCTCACTCTCTCCCTTCTGTGTTTGTCCTTTTCTTCCCTTCCCCCCCTCCTGTTTATATGCACATAGTATTGGCTTGGCCTTTTGCTTCTCTAGGTATTTTATGCTTTTATATAGTGAGTTGGCCTTAGCTTTTTCAACTTTGTAGCTCCATTGCTCTATGTTTGGCCTCCTTCCTCTTTGTTTCCCCTTTCCCTTTGTCATTCCATTGCATTATTCTTATTTCCTGGTTATACTATGTTTGAGCAATGTATGGACACCATTGAAGAGCATTTATTGTGTTATTCTTGCTTTGACTCATGGTGCACCAAACATTTTCTCCACAGGTCTGAAGTGACGGCCTACTCAACTAATCACCAGCTACAGCAGTGTCCTGCCTCAGTTGTGATAGGCTAAGCGGGTAACCTCTGCTGAAATTAGTATGTTTCAGAAGTTGGGGGCCAGAGTGATCAACGGAGGAGTGTCGGGCCCAGTTCTGAAGATCCCCAGATGACCCCTCGCAATCAGACACTTATCCCCTATCCTGTGGGCACCTTATACTATATGGGGGCAAAGTGTGGGGGCCCTATATTATATGGGGGGCTTAATACTACGTAGGGGAAGAACTCAGCCTCATACTATATAGGGCACAGTGTGGGGGGCTTAATAATACATTGGGTCTTATACTATAAGGGTGTACAGTCTGGGGAGCCTAATACTACAGTCATGGACGTAAATGTTTCTCACAGAAAAGGATTGCAGTACAGTTTTGCTATACACATGTTTATTCCCTTTGTGTGTATTGGAACAAAACCAAAAAAGGGAGGGGAAAAAAGCAAATTGGACATAATGTCACACCAAACTCCAAAGATGTGGAAGTGACAAAGAAAACCCTTGGAATATGGCGCTGCAGACTCTTATGGATGAATGAGGCGGATGCAGGAAGTAGTTTGAAGTAGTCCTCAGCAGGACCGTTTATTAAACAAAAATAATAAAAGACAGGATTAGGCGTTTTGGAGAAGCCCTCCCTTCCTCTCATGAGGAAGGGAGGGCTCCTCCCAAAGCGCCTAATCCTGTCTTTTATTATTTTTATTTAATAATCGGTCCTGCTGAGGACTACTTCACACTACCTCTGGCATACGCCTCATTCATCCATAAGAGTCTGCAGCGCAATATTACAAGGGTTTTCTTAGTCACTTCCGCATACCTCTCCAGGACGACTGTTGTCTTCTCCAGCAACCCATTGACTGAGCAGCGACTCGCACCATTTGTACCGCGATATTCTCTGGAGTGATATGCGCATTGAGATCTTTTCTAAGGTCAGCGGCCACCTATAAGCTCTTTGGGGCTGCCCCCCACCAATCTTCTGCTCGTTAAGGGTATTACACTATACAATATAAAAATCACACCTGACAGCAGATAAAAAGGAAAGAAGTTCACTTACTCTTTGCATTGTGTGTCTGTGTGTGCCACACTAAGCGTGGAGAACAGAAAGAGGAGAAGAGAACTTGAGAACCAAAATTGTTGCAAAATATCATCAATCTCAAGATTACAAGTCCATCTCCAGAGATCTAGATTTGCCTTTGTCCACAGTGAGCAACATTATCAAGAAGTTTGCAACCCATGGCACTGTAGCTAATCTCCCTGGGCATGGACCGAAGAGAATAATTTATGAAAGGTGTCAACGCAGGATAGTCTGGATGGTGGATAAGCAGCCCCAAACAAGTTCCAAAGATATTCAAGCTGTCCTGCAGGCTCAGGGAGCATCAGTGTCAGCACGAACTATCAGTCGACATTTAAATGAAATGAAACGCTACGGCAGGAGACCCAGGAGGATCCCACTGCTGACACAGAGACATAGAAAAGCAAGACTACATTTTGGCAAAATGAACTTGAGTTAGCCAAAATCCTTCTGGGAAAATGTCTTGTGGATAGATGAGACATAGATAGAGCTTTTTGGTAAAGCACATCATTCAACTGTTTACCGAAAACAGAATGAGGCCTACAAAGAAAAGAACACAGTACCTACAGTGAAATATGATGGAGGTACAATGATGTTTTGGGGTTGTTTTGCTGCCTCTGGCACTCGGTGCCTTGAATGTGGGCAAGGCATCATGAAATCTGTCACGGCTCCACTGCCTTGTGACGTCATGCCCCCTCAATGCAAGCTTATGGGAGGGGTGTGAGGGCCGCCACGCCTCCTACCATAGGCTTGCATTGAGGGGGCGGAGCATGATGTCACAAGGGGCCGAGTCGTGACGTCACAATACTCCGGCCCCTGTATCGTGAGTCATCAGACACAAAGCAATCTTCTCTCCGTGCAGCTAATGACAAGTGGGTGCTGCAGGACAGATTGCGGGGGTCCCCAGCGGCGGGACCCCCGCGATCAGACATCTTATCCCCTATCCTTTGGATAGGGGATAAGATCTCTAGGGCGGAGTACACCTTTAAGGACACAGCCCATTTTGGCCTCGAGGACGCAGCCAATTTTCATTTTTGGATTTTGTTTTTTTTCCTCCTCACATTTTAAAATCCCTAACTCTTTGTATTTTTCACCTACAGACACCTATTAGGGCTAGTTTTATGCGCGACCAATAGTACTTTGTAATAAAATTGTTTACAAAATCCACAGAGAGGCCAAAATGAAATTATTTGTGGCACGAAATTGTAAAAAGCAACTTTGCTAATTTTGGTTGGGTTTCAATCCTATAATACCGCTGCTGCTGTGCAGCCAGGAGGGAACCTGCCATCATCATGTGGCTACTCTGACAACCACTCCATTTCAAGGACCGTGCCATTGGGTCTGAGTGAGTGGTCCTTATCAGACCTTATATCTAATTGTAGCTGGCAGCCATTATTGACCAGCTGTATCATTTTTGGTTATTACTTCCTATATCCCCTGATGAACCCCGTATTGCTCCACTGTATCTGTTTTGGAGGGGGGAAACGCATCAGGATTATTTACTTCTTCCTAGTGTTTAATTGCACAGTTTGCATATTGTAGGATAATACTGTTGCGACAGGTGATGGTATTGGAGCCCCATTTATTTGTTTGAGCACTTCATCCATCTTACCTATACCTGATTTCATTTGTATTTGTTATTGGAGGACTACTTATCTTATCACTACTTATTATTAAAGGTTAAGTTTTAACTGAGCTAACTATTCTACTTGTGTGGACCATTTCAATTCTATGCAGTGTATATTAAGGTTGAAATTACATGTTATATTTGTAGATCAATACGTATACAAATGAAGCTTAAGGGTCTATTCACATGTACAGTATTCTTCGCAGATTTGATGCGCAGGATTTCAAGCTTTGTTCAGTCATTCAGTTTACATTGAAATCTGCAGAATAAAATCCCGCGCATCAAATCTGCATAGAATACTGGACATGTGAATAGACCATAATGTGGATAAATGTAAGTTTATGCACTTGGGCAATTAGGTAAAACTACCGAAAAGGTCTTGAGGGTACTAGTGGACAGTACGCTCATCTTTAGTGATCAGTGCCAGGCAGCTGCTGCCAAGGCTAATAAAGTCATGGGATGTATCAGGCGGGGGATGTGACAAGGACATAGTTTTACCACTGTAAAAAAAATCAATAGTCAGACCACATATAGGCCCTCATTTACTATTGCAAACCCGACATGTTTTGGCGGGTTGTGCGCCAGATTCTGTCGCATTGCGCCAGAAATTCTGTCTGCGCCAGAATTGAAAAAACCCCGACTAACTCTCCATTTTGCTAAGAAAACCCGAAAAGGGGGCGTGCCACCAGGGAAAGGGGGCATGGTCTCCAAAAAGGGGCGTGTTCTCGAAATTTTCACAAAAAAACAACATATTTACTAAGGCTTCAACATAAAATGTGGTGGATTTGAGCAGAGGAAAACCAGACAGATCAGAGCAGGTGTAAAAAAAAGCAAAGTGTAGGGAAAGTGGAAAATGTAGGGAAACCTTAGTAAATACTGTGGAAAATAAATTGTAGGGAATTAAAACCCACAAAGAAACCTACACTCCACTCTTAGTAAATAAGGGCCATAGAGTATTGTATCCAAATTTGGGCACCTGTATGTAAGAAGGACATGGCAGAAGTTGAGAGGGTGCAGAAGAGAGCAACAAAGAGGATTACAGGACCAAGACAGGTTGGGGTTATTTAGTTTGGAGAAAAGACATCTAAGGGGCGATCTGATCACAATGTACAAATATATGAATGGACAGAACAGAGATGTTGCTAGTGATCTTTTTATACCTAGGCCGGGAACCATGACAAGGGGGCATCCTCTACGTAGAGGAAAGAAGGTTTCACCACAATCACAGACAGAGATTCTTTACTGTAAGAGCAGTGAGACTATGGAACTCTTTGCCCCATGATGTTGTGATGTCTGACTCAATAAACAAGTTCATGGAGGGGCCTGGATATTTTTCTGGGAAAATATGATATTGCAGGTTATGAATACTAGATTTATATGGATAGAACCTTAATCCAGGGATTTATTCTGATTGCCATATTGGAGTCAGGATGGGTTTTTTCCTCTGTTAGGCTAAGTTCACATGGCAGAATTTTACGTCATGGGTAGGGAAGGGGTTAAAGAAAAAAATGTAATACATGTAAATAAGCATTCCCCCAAAAATTTTAAATTACCCTCCTTTCCCATTGTTCAAACAAAAAAATTCACAGAACAATAAATATGTGGTATCGCTACATGCGCTTATCAGTACGTCATGGGTCAAGTGAGGGGAATATGGCACGGGCCTGCAGGTCAGAAGCTGACATCTGCCGGTAATAATGGGGCTGGCTCCAATGTCCACCATTCAAATGGTTAAATGCCGGTGCATTGCAGTGGATTGCTATTTGCCACAGAATGTAATGTGTGACTCAGCACTTTTCTCGGCTTGAGCGCTCCGCCTCCATTACATTCTATAGGCTGACACTCGCACACCAGCCCCCAACCATTGGTTACTGCGGGGGCTGGGGGGGGGGGGGGTGGTGGTGCAAGTGTCACGTGACATATTTAATAGTCACCGCATCGCTCCTCACTGCAGTCTCACTTGGGTTATCACAGGGAGAGAGGATTTCCTCTCCCTGTGATAACCCGATATGTCACGTGACACTCGCACCCCCCCCCCCCCAGTAACCAATGGTTGGGGGCTGATGTGCGAGTGTCAGCCTATAGAATGTAATGGAGGCGGAGCGCTCAAGCCGAGAAAAGTGCTGAGTCACACATTACATTCTATGGCAAATTGAAATCCACTGCAATGCACCGATATTCCTTGCTGTCTAGGGGACCCATCTGCAGCTCCTCGATGTAATCACGGACTGCAGATGGGTTACTGGGGAAGAACGGGGACTAACCCATCCTTCCCAGTGCTCCCTGGATTGGCAGGTGCTTAAAGGGGTACTCCGGCGCATAAGATGCCTGATCGCGGGGATCCCGCCGCTGGAGACCACTGTGATCTTCCACGCCACACCCCATTAGAATTAGCCCCCGGAGCGAGCTTGCTCCGGGTCTGATTACTGGCGATCACAGGGACGGAGCATAGTGACGTCACGCTCCGCCCCCTCAATACAAGACTATGGGAGGGGGCGTGACAGCTGTCACGCCCCCTCCATAGGCTTGCGTTGAGGGGGCGGAGCGTGACGTCACACGGGGGCGGAGCCGTGACATCACTATGCTCCGTCCCCGTGATCTACAGCAATCAGACCCGGAGCGTTCTTATAGAACTCCGGATGTAGCGCCGGAGGCTCCTGACGTCAGTCTACTACATTGTTGTTACAGATATCCATAACGTGGGTGTAACCATAACTTCATCGCTTTTCCTGCTTCTTTTATAACTTATAAAATACATTTATCCAGCGGTCAGGCACACTTCGATAGGCGTAACTTGGGGTTAGCAAATCCATGCCGCCGCCACGCCTATCCTCTCCTTTCAGTGCTAGGACCGCTGTGTAGTAAGACGTATGTGCCCCTCCTTTCCTCTAATACTGCACCTGCGCAGTGAGTGCATAAGCAGCTGGAGCGAGCAATGCTGGGCGGTGGGGCGCGCATGTCAGGAGAGGTGGATGCGCTGTGTCTTACTACACAGAGATCCCAGCGCTGAAAGGAGTAGTTAAGCGTGGTTTGCAAACCCCAAGCCACGCCTATCCGACTGAGCCTGACCGCTGGATAAATGTACTTTATAAGTTATAAAAGAAGGAGGGAAAGCGATAAAGGTATGGTCACACTCACGTTATGGATATCTGTAACAACATTGTAGTAGTCTGGGGGGCTAAAAACTCATGACAGCTGCGCTTTAAAAAATGTTCTTAAAAAAATCCCATCCCCCCCCCCCCCCCCCCCAATTTCCCATTTTTCAAATAAAACACTGTAATAAAATTAATAATAATAACGGCGTAAACGCAAAAAAAAGTTCCCAACGTTAAATTGCTGATTTTGCTGAGGCTGCCTGTTTTCCTGGAGTGCCTATCCAATGGCATGGAGGCAGGTAGAGACTTTCAGTCCGTCATCCCACAATTACCATATGGCGATCACCCTCCCCCTTTGAACCTACTAGAAATGTATACTTTGAGGAATCTATGGGGTTAATGCCAGGCATTCTCTCCGTGTCACATGACCGAGACGGTCTCATAATGGAAGCCTACGGGACAGTGTCGCTCACATAGAGAGATCAGGGAGAGAAGCACGTGACCATGCGCTTCTCTCCTTGCCCATTTATGTAATAGGAACACCGTTTTGCCTAGGACTGTGTTCCCCAACCAGTGTGCCTCCAGCTGTTGTAAAGCTACAAATCCCAGCATGCCCGGACACCCATAGGCTGCATGGGCATGCTGGGTGTTGTAGTTTTGCAGCAGCTGGAGAGCCACAGTTTGGAGTACCCTAATGCAGTGTTTCCCAACCGGGGTGCCTCCAGCTGTTGCAAAACTACAACTTCCAGCATGCCCGGACAGCCTTCGGCTGTCCGGGCATGCTGGGAGTTGTAGTTTTGCAACAGCTGGAGGCACCCCGGTTGGGAAACACTGCCCTAGTGTAATACACTGTAGGCGGTGCAGCAGTACACTGGGTTAGTCACTCACAGCTGACACTACTTTCTGGGCAGTTTTCACCCTCGGGCATTAGGATGCGGGTAGAGTAATCACATGACGTCACATGAATGCGTCACTTCGCCGCCACTTGTCGCAGTCACTTTCTATGAGTATGGTATGACGCATACTTAAACAGAGGTGACAATTCCCACTTATCAATGGCAGGTTACTAAGGCAACCAGCTACACCTGGCACCTCCATGCCAACCCTCACTACAACATGAGCCGTCAAGGAGTTAAAAGTTAGCTGACAGAAGCCGCACACAGACAAAGCAGCAGAAAGCTGGGCCGTACCACCAGCACCGCCCCCTCCCGAGGGGAATGGTTTCTTCCGCCTCTCAGCCCCCCCACCTCCCGATGACGTAACAGAGGCCCAACCAATGGCACGGATTTATGAATGACTGTGCACAGTGCCCCTGGCGGCCATCTTGTGTACGGTGATGACAGCGGTTTGAATTTGAGTGGTGTGTGAGGCAGCGGTGAGGGGGCGGGGCTTTGGCTGAGGTCAGCTCGAGGAGGGGGCGTGGCCTCCGGAGCCACCGTCACTAACAGACATTTCTCCCTTGTAGTTCGGAGCCTGCTGATCGTTCCTCACTTCCTCTCAGTGATCCGGGGACAGCGCCACCTCTTATTCCGTGACATGTCCGCCGCCCCGGAGTGCAGGTAGGGGCGAGCGGGGGCGCCGCGGCCTGTCCCCCACCCCTTCCTCATAGACAGAAGCCGGTAGATCCGTCTGTGAGGTGAGCGAGCGGCCTGTACATCCCCGGACTGTGGTGACACAGGAGGCCGGGCCTAGCAGGGCCCTCAGCGTTACCGGCCGAGCCGCCGCAGACATGTGTACGCTGCGCTAGACGGTGACACCGGGACTCTTCACCCTCCCCGCCCCCCTGGACTCTAGCGGGCCCGCCGCTTCCTCCCTCCCTGCCTCCCCGGGGGGACGTG
Organism: Hyla sarda; assembly: GCF_029499605.1. Lineage (NCBI taxonomy): Eukaryota > Metazoa > Chordata > Amphibia > Anura > Hylidae > Hyla > Hyla sarda. The sequence continues at coordinate 98,587,779 of NC_079191.1, read as the reverse complement.
TCTCGGCTCTGCCCCTCATCATGTCTAAGATGCCGGCTAAGAAGAAGAGCTGCTTCCAGATCACCAGTGTGACCACGGCGCAGGCGGCCAGCAGCATTACCGAGGACACCGAGAGCCTGGACGACCCCGACGAGTCCCGTACCGAGGACGTCTCCTCCGAGATCTTCGATGTGTCCCGGGCCACGGACTACGGGCCCGAGGATGTGGTGGAGCGGAGCTGGTCCGAAGAGACGCTCAACAACGTGGGGGACCCCGACACCCCGGCCGCAGTGTCCCCTAACGTGCAGCAGGAGGCGCCGCTTATTCCCGGCGGAAGAAACAGCATCGGCCAGAGCGCTGCCCAGAACCCGAGCACCCAGCAGGCAGCTACACCCACCAGCGTGGCCCCGCTCACCACCTCCCCCGCTACCACCAGCACGGCCGCCTGCAGCTCCCGCTTCCGAGTCATCAAACTAGACCACGGCTCCGGAGAGCCTTACCGGCGGGGCCGCTGGACATGCACCGAGTACTATGACCGGGAATCTGACAGCAGCAGCACGGTGATCACCCGGGCCACGGACTCCCTGCGGCACCATGAGCACACGGGGGAGCGGGACAGCGGCCTGGGGGCCACGGTGGGCTCGGTGCACATAGGGCCCGGGCCGGACTCTCTGGCTGACGCCTCCCTGACTGCTGTGTCACCGCTGCCCCCTCAGCACTTTGCCATCGGGCAGCCTGTAGGAGGCGCTACGTCCCAGGGGGCAGCACAGTATCCTGGTGCCCCGCAGATGATGGGCCAGTCCTATATCCATGCACAGAGTGGGCACAATGGCAAAGCCCCCACGAATGTAGCTGCTCCTGCCCAGGCTGGCATGTCTATGAGTCAGCAGCAGACCAATGCCCAGCAGTTCACTTACTCCCAGGCCCACATGCAGTCTGGGCATATAATGGGCACCCAACATGTATCTGGTCTACAATCCCAAGGATCTAGTCAAATAGCAGCGGCTTCCGGAGCACCATCCAGTCTTCCAGGCCAGCATCTGCAAGCCATGGGTCTACAAGCGAAGCCTGGCGACTCTGTGAGTCAAGGATCAGGACTATCTACTCCCCAAAGCCATCCAGTTCATATGCAACAAGCGGGAGGTGTGACGTCTATTGGTGGGGGGCAACCGAAAGCGACTGCAAGTAGTCAGCTCTCAAACATTCCTGGTGGACACCTTGCTATGACCCCCGGGCTGCACAGTGTGCCTACTTCAGGGGTCTCTGGAATAACGAGTAGTGTGCCGAGTGTGTCGGCTGCCCCCCCTGTTACTATGCCAATCGCTCCTTCGACTTTTGTACAGTCTCCATTGAGTAGCCATACGTCTGTCAGTAGGAGTAACAGCTTGATCCCGACAGCCGGGCTTCCTTCTGTGCAAGGTACAGGCGGTGTACATAGTAGTCTGCCGCAGTCCACCATTAGTCAGATTGAGGACCGGAGAAAGTCGGAACCCCTACCTCAGCCGCCAATCCCCTTGATTTCTGAGAAGTCTTTTGTGAAAGTTCCTCTCACGGACTCTCTATCAAACCCTCTTCATTTACCCGTATTTGGTTTACCTATCCCTGTTGATGGTGAGGATGACAGGTATGGAGCATTTCACATTTCTTACTGCTATACTTGCATTTCTTTCCAGGAACTCTCCTGCATTGTCTGGGGCACCTCTGAGTGACGCTGTCAACCAACAGGTTTCTAAAGTGATGAGAAATGGTTTTACCCCTTCAGCTCCAGCGCAGACTTTGTAGTAGGATAAACGACTCTTGTCCATTCTAGCCGATCTGGTTCGTAGAGGGGACGTTCGTCTTGTACATTGTGTTATGTGGATAATCCATGTAATCTTTTCCTAGTACATAGCTCAGGAAGTGTATGACGGCCTGTGGGTGGCACCTGGCGCTGAGCTGTAGACGGTGTACGTAGTGAAGCAGCTACCGTTACAGGTCTCTAACGTGGCTGAGTTATAGTCGCCTATAATACTCAGTCCTTAACCAGATGCTTGAGTGGAATCACCTAAAATTCCTAGGTGATATGGGAACGTAATCCAATGGGGGGGGGGGGACGGGAATTTACTCTGTAGTAGCTGTAAAGTCTGACATCTGGACTCGCTATTGTTTCCAGCAGGCTGTCATCTTCTCTCTGTAGCAGTGGACTGGCTGAGGAGTGTCTGTATGTAGAACGTCTTGTGCATTAAAGTGGTACTGTCATTTATGATCTCTAGATATAGCTGGGACGAAGTGTGTGGCTGCGAGCTTTACTCCCTGGCTCAGTCTGTGTGACAGCACAAGTCTAGGTCCATTGTAAGTCTTAGACGTCCGTGTCCTGTAATCAGATGGACTGATCGACCTGGGAACTGAATCTAGAGCAGTGTATCGCAACCACTGTGCCTCCAGCTGTTGCAAAACTACAACTCCCAACCAAAGTTTGTATTTTTGCAACAGCTGCAGACACTCTGGTTGAGAAACACTGATCTAGAGATTGGTGGGGATCTTAGTACTAACTAGTACCCTACTCGATCTAAACCAGTGTTTCCCAACCAGGGTGCCTCCAGACATTGCAAAACTACAACTAGGCTGTCCGGGCATGCTGGGAGTTGTAGTTTTGCAACGGCTGGAGGCACCCTGGTTTGGAAACACTGGTCTAAACTTTTGACATTTCCGTGTTAGGCTGCATTCACATCTCGTTTTTGCAATACGGTTGCCGTATCCCGTTTGTGTACAAAAAACATATGTCTCCAAACCGGACCGAAACTTATGCAACCGTATATGCCTCCTCACGTTTTTAAACCGTATACGGTTTGAAAATGGATGTCCGTTTGCATACGTTTTCCTTGAAAAAAAACTGATACGGTTTTATGTTTGTCAACATTTTAAATAGTTATTTTTTTTATTGAATTCCCCCCCCCAAAAAAAAAAATGAACAATATTGTGCAAACCGGATGTAACAGTGAGCACATACGGTTCAATACGGTTACCATAGAACTCTATTTTAAAATAACCGTATACAGGTTGGATACGGTTTTTGACCGGGACGCACAACCGTAGTAGACTACGGTTTGGTGTACCGTTAAAAACCGTATAAACCCGTAAATGATGCAAAACGTACACAACCTGATGCTACGGTTGGCATACGGTTTACAATGAAATGTCTATATATATATATATATATGGTTCGATACGGTTTTTTTCAATGAAATCGGATACGGCAACCGTATTGCAAAAACGAGATGTGAATACAGCCTTACATATATTTTTAAATGACACTCTAAGGCTTGGTTCACACTACCACTATGCTCTGTCCCGTTAGGCTCTTTTTAAAATGTATTTATTGTGCTTAAAGGGGTACTCCGCCCCTAGACATCTTATCCCCTATCCAAAGGATAGGGGATAAGATGTCAGATCGCCGGGGTCCCGCTGCTGCGGCACCCCGCTATCATTACTGCGCAGAGAGAGATCGCTCTGCACGTAATGACGGGCAATACAGGGGCCGGAGCATCGTTACGTCACGGCTCCACTCCTCCTGACGTCACGGCCCGTCAATACAAGTCTATGGGAGGGGGTGTGGCGGTCGTCACGCCTACTGCCATAGACTTGCATTAAGGGGACGGGCCGTGATGTCATGAGGGGCGGAGCCATGACGTCACGCTGCTCTGGCCACTGTATCGCCCGTCATTACGCACAGAGCGAACTCGCTCTGTGCAGTAATGATGGCGGGGTGCCGCAGCGGCGATCCCCGGGGTCCCCAGCAGCGGGACCGTGGCGATCTAACATCTTATCCCCTATCCTTTGGATAGGGGATAAGATGCCAGGGGCGGAGTACCCCTTTAATGGACCCTGAACACATCGGATCCCGATGGCTCCCATTGACTTTGTGTGGGGTCCGTCGGGTGTCCCGATATTTTGGAGGTAGCAGGAGAATAATACCGGACATGCAGTAATTTTTCTCCTGCTACACTCCTGTCATTTTATAATGTAAATTCCGCTAGCGGTGATCAGCGGTAATGTGGAAGAGCACTTACTTTTCATGAAGTGTATATTTAGTGTCAGAAATGAGGGTCAGTTTCATCATTGGCTCTAAATATATGGCCATGTGCATGAGCCCTAAAGGTGTTCTGTCACATTACACATAGTCTCATCCGTCACCACCACATTATAAAGCTGGTGGAGCGGAGCAGATTGACTTATAGATTTGTGGGAAACATTCACTTGTCTGAGGACAGCCCATTGGACTACTAAGCGCAGAATGAGAAGATATCAAAATAAGCAGTTATACTGATGGTTTTACCATAGCTTCACATGAATCTGCCTTGCTCCTGTATAAAAGATGCTGGAAGATCAGACTGGTTACCTATAGAGATCACTATACAGTGCTCCCTCGAGTTACAATATAAATTGGTTCCAGGATGACCATTGTATGTTGAAACCATCGTATCATGAGACCATAACTCTACGGAAACCGGAAAAAGTAAGTAAAGAAAAATAAGTAGATAATTAATAAAGAGAAAACAAGTTCTTTAATGTAAAAGTAATAAAGATCTGCTGGAAGCTGTAGATCACTGTCTGTGTAGAGACAGGAGCTTCTTCAGGGTCCTGTACAGTACACACAATGGGGGAGATTTATCAAAACCCGTCCAGAGGAAAAGTTGCTGAGTTGCCCGTAGCAACCAATCAGATCGCTTCTTTCAATTTTAGAGACCTGTGAAAAATGAAAGAAGCAATCTGATTGGTTGCTATGGGCAACTCATCAACTTTTCCTCTGGACAGGTTTTGATAAATCTCCCCCAATGTCCCAAAAAAGTAAAATGGAGCCAACCTTATCTGGTGTGCAAAGGAGCAGCTAACCGTGGCACAGGTAAAGAGTACAGAACATGTAATACCGCCCTGTACTGTTGGAGGCGCTAACAGACAGCCAGTCATTGCATGTGCTTCAGTAATAATACAGGTGTTTTACCAGTGAAATGTCCATTCTGATTGGTCCGTTCTTCCAACCATTGACACATTTCACAGGTTGGGACTGTCCGTAACATTGTATATTCAGGAAGCTGTCAAGTTGCAATGGTCCAGAAAAGACCATTGTATGGTGAAAATATTGTAACCTGAGGCCATGGTAATTCGAGGGACCACTGTAGCTGATGTAAAGAAAAGGTTGGAGTCCACTTTTAGATTAGAGTGGTGCCCGATGAGGAGTCTAATGCCCTGAACTAGAAGCAGAATAGATCTCGTACTTGTTCTTTAAAGGGGTACTCCACTGGCTAGTGTTTGGAAGTAAATGTTCCGAATGCTGTTTTCGTGCTGCGGGGGTTGGCCATGCCCCTCGTGACATCATGGCCACATCCCCCCCCCAGTGCAAGTCTATGGGAGGGGGCGTGATGGCCTTGATGTCACGAGGGGCGTGGTGGACCCCTGTAATGTGAAAAAAGCATTCGGAACATTTACTTTCCAAACACTGGCCAGTGCCCTTTAAATCATTAGAACAACAGTTCGGCAGGACTTGCTTTGCTGCATTAGCATTATACTTGACTGAAGCTTGCCTTAGTGTTGGTGAGGTCTTGAGCCCTTCAGTAATGGCGGTTCTGTCGGTGTTAGTTTAGCCTGACTGCCCCTCCTTAGGGGGTTCTAGGGGTAACTAGGAAGCTGTCAGTCTGGTAAGTGTGGCGGTGGATGCCACTGTTGGAATAAAATGGCGCATATGGTCGGACACCAGCTTTATTGTCTGGCATAAATCTGTGTTGGGTTCAATGGAATTGAAGCGGCTTCTGAAGCTTTTGTGACTTGGACATTTGTAGTGGTTATATATATCATTTTTTTTTTTTTGTAGTACTCCCCAACAGTGAATTTGTCGTGCATATAAACTCGTCCCTCCCTGTTCAGGCAGATAATTCTCCTTCCAATGTGCTTGACATATGATGGACTAAAATCTGACGTGACCAGTACAGTCCAGTCAGGTCACCTTAGTCCCTGTCTATTCCTTATTCACCATGGCAGCAGAATGATAGTAGATAATATACTGCCAGAGTGCTTCATAAATATAAACTGCTTTGTTTGAATTTGCTTATTAAAATGTCCCCAATAGGACTTTAGCGATGTGGTTTAAGGCTCTATAAGCATCTGACCATAGATGACTCTTGACTAGTGATTGGTGTCCAGTCTTAGTGTCGGTGACAGACCCAGAGCTATCAAACTTTAGTATTCTGTGCGGAATTGTAAAAGTCTTATTGAGGACAATCTAAGAGTGAGACTTTATGTGGGACCCAGATGTAAGTTTTCTTCCCCTATATGGAAGGTGCTTGTAAGTACCAAAGTTATTGCAGTCTTATTGTGGGTAAAGCATCATTTTGTGGCTTTTGATCTGTGGTTTTAGTTTTGCTCTTTACCCTGCCATGTTCTGCAGTAAGGAAACACTGTTCACATGCAGCATAACTGTGTTTTATGACACCTATAGTGCAGCAGAAGAGAAACTAGCAGAAAAGAACTGGACAGCCCAGCATTGTTTTCCATAGAAATGTTCCTAGAAACTCTTTAATAACTACGTCATGTGATCGTTGCAAAGCAGCATATACCATGTCTATTTCATACAGTAGGTGTGTGTCTGTACATGATCCTTTATGGTCTCTTTTATATCAGCATTAGGTGCTCTGGATCATACCTTGCTGAGACATAAGCCAATGTGTGAGGACAATGAATATCTAAGTGGGTGCTTCCATGATATTTGGTAGCTAGACTGTAAGCTCCTCTGGAGCAGGGAATGATGTAGATAAATCTACCATGTAGCTTCTGTAAGAATGTAAGCTATTCATGTTTCATCTGCCTCAGTATAATGATGTACATGATGACCATTTACCAGTCTAACCTTTCTTCAGGTCTATGAATTGATGTGTAATTTTTTTTTCCCTTCAGATTTTAGGCTATGTTCACACTACGGAATGTCCGCACAAACTGTGGGTGGTGGCGTAATATGCCGGCGCTAGGACCGCACAGGAATGCGCTGTCTCATAGCTATGCATTCCATGCAGAATCTGCAGAAAGAATAAATGTGTTAATTCTTTCTGCAAACACGGAAATCAGAATTCCGCCGTGTTTTTTGATCATTTGGTTCAGACCCTCATATCCCTTGTATGAGCCAGGAGAAGCATTCAGCCGAGCACTTCTCTTCATGAAGCATAAGCATCTCTTCTGCAGAAAGACGTAAAAAGTGCTCGCCAATTGCTTCTCCTGATTTGTTCTATTGGTTGGAGGGGTCTTGTCACCCAGACACCAACTAGTCAAACTCTCTGTGACATGTGAAATTTATAATCAGTAAAAATAAAAAATCTGGTTCATTACATTCCATCTTATAGTAAAATTACAAAAAAACTTGGCGTGAAAATCAGCAGACTTCCACTGATTTCAATGGGAATGCCACTGCTCACTTCACATAATAGAAGTTCCATAGTAGAACGTCTGATGAGGAATTGAATTCAGGCAAAGTTCGATCATATTCAATACTCCGGCGCAATCTGCTTGTCAGTGGGATAGCACTTAAGTGATTTCATGTCATTTCTGCTCCATACAGACTATCACAGATACACTCAGGAAATTCAGCAAGAAAATGAATTTTAGGCTTCGTTCACACAGCAGAATTCTCCACTCAGGAATTCTGCTGTAGTAGAGTCCAATTGATTGCAATGGGATTTCTGCTGCACCGTGCTTATGATGGAATTTTGCAGTGGAAGCATCTGCCGCGGAAATCCTGATTTCGGCGTCTACAGAAGCAGTAAACTTGCTCATTGTTTCTGCAGATTCCATTCAGAAATGCATTGCCGTCTATAGAGACCGCACATTTCTAAGCGTTCCTAGTGCCGTCAGGACATGCAAATTTGCGAAAGGTCCATCTGTGTGTCTCAGGCGGGCATTCTGCAAATTTTCTGCTGTGTGAACATACCTTAATTTTCCATCATACAACAGATGCGTGTGATGACAGACAAATCCATTTCACTTTCAAGGTTTGCCTTGTTTTAAAGGAGTTCTGTAGTGAAACATAGGCCATAAGTTACCGATAGGGAGGGGTCCGACCGCTTGGACCTCGCGATCTCCTGAACGTAGCCCCGACAGTCTGCTGTAAGAGAGCATGCCGACCTCCACACGGAGCTGCTGCCGACACTCACCCCTAGAGATACATGGAGGGGGCCTGTCGGCCGTGGCCTTTCTGTGGGGGTTGGAACGGCTGCTTCTGGCAGACTGCCGGGGCCCCGTTCAGGAGATCTATAACTTAGGATAGGGGGTAAGTTATTTTTTCACTACACTACTCCTTTAATGCCAAGAATAGAGCAGCATATTGTTGCTTTTCTTTCTGTCAAAAGTCAAGGAACACTGATGGAAATTGACATTGCTAATGTGAACTGAGCTGAGTGTAGCCTGTGGTTGAGGATGAAGCAGACCTCTGTGAGAGCCCATAGTGAGACACCTCTTAGGTTGCTGGGGCAGTGCTATATTTGGAGCCATCAAGTGCAGTCAGTAGGTTATCGTGATGACAAAAGGACTTGAGATCATTTGGTGGAGGAAGACATCTTCTTATAGAGCACTCTTCTTTGATATTCTGTTGGAAGGGATTCTGGGGGAGACCTGTAGAGCAAGGGTAAAAGACCTGCGTTTTATAGGCAGTTTTGATAAATTTCCTAAAGTTTTACATTTCTTTTCCTGGAATGGCCTTCACAGGGGTCCCTGGAAGTTCTTTCACAGGGGTTTCCACAGCAAATTGTTACCTGTGATTCAAAAAAAAATCTTTCCCACACTCAACACATTTTCACATAAGTTATTAGAGAATTGTGATATGTTAATACTCATATTAGGGTATGCTCACATGAGAATCTGAGCAGAAGCACGGAAATTCCGTCTTATAAACATAGCCAAAGGCTGATGCCATACAAGCTTAATGCTGATGCATTTAAGAACGCTGTGTTAGGGAATGTAATGTCTGAGATGGCGCTTGTCTGCTTGGTCCTACCGCCAATTTCTGAGCCTGCCGCAAGTGGCGGTTCAGCCAGTGAAATGTCCACAGTGTGACTGTACCCTTTATGGCTTCATGCAGATGTCTGAGCATTAGAACAGCGGATCACATTATGATTAGCTTATTGGGATGGGTGGACAGACTAGAAGATTGTCAGTTTAGTTTTATGGTTGTAAGTGCAAGGAGCTTGTTTTAGGCAGTGTATTAAACATGGTTCGCGTGTTTTTCTTGGCCATTTTGGATTGGTTTGGAAATTGTATACCGTATAAGCCGAGTTTTTCAGCACAATTTTTCGTGCTGAAAACACCCCCCTCGGCTTATACTCGAGTGAACTCTCCGCCCTCAGTGGTTTTCCACCTGCGGACCTTACGGTTGTTTCAAAACTACAACTTCCAGCATGCCCGGACAGGGCATGCTGCGAGTTGTAGTTTTGAAACATCTGGAGGTCCGCAGGTGGAAGACCTCATCATCATCATCCAGACCACCCCCTCCCCCCCCTTTAGTTTTGTACTCTCCTCCACGGTGGGAAGGAAGGGTGAGCTGGTCCGGGCCATCTGTGCTGCAGGGACCGTCCAGTGGGGAGGGATAGTCGTTCCGGGCTGTCCGTCTTCACCGGGGGGGCGCCTCTTCTCCGCGCTTCGGGCCCGGAATAGTGACATTGCCTTGACGACGACACACAGGGACGTTCATGCGCAACGTCCCCCCCCGGTGAAGATGGACAGCCCGGAACGACTATCCCTCCCCACCGGACGGTCCCTGCAGCACAGATGGCCCGTACCAGCTCACCCTTCCTTCCCGCCGTGGAGAGGTGAGTACAAAACTAAAGGGGGGGGGGGTCTGGAGGATGACGAAGGCTGCAGTGGTCTTCAACCTGCGGACCTCCCAGATGTTTCAAAACTACAACTCCCAGCAGCCGATGGCTGTCCGGGCATGCTGGAAGTTGTAGTTTTGAAACATCTGGAGGTCCGCAGGTTGAAGACCACGGTCATTGACGTGGTGATGATGAAGGGGAGGGGGGGGGGGTGGGATGATGACAGATGGTGATGATGAAGGGAGGATGATGACAGGGTGATGATGATGAGGTTGTTAATGATGGGGGTCTGGATGATGTATTTCCCACCCTAGGCTTATAGTCGAGTCAATTATTTTTCCTGGGTTTTTGGGGTGAAATTAGGGGCCTCGGCTTATATTCGGGTCGGCTTATTCTCGAGTATATGTGGTAATTGCATTAACTATAGCCACTATTGGGGGAACAAAAAACATTCCAAATTCCAGAATAAGGGTGCGTTCACATGTTAGTAACATGTTTTCTTCTGTGGGAAATTCACTGCTAGTTAGGCTACCACCCATCTGAATGGGTCCGCAGACAGTCCGCAATAATATCGGCTCTGCAGATTGCCAGCGGGACAATTCAGTTGAAAACTTTAGTGGTGCTAGTTACTAGCGTGTGAACTTAACTTTTAAAAGTGATATGTTGGCTTAAATATGCATGTAAAATAAGCAGTTTTTCAAACCATGTAAAAATAGTCCCAGGGTGGACTCCTATAAGTGATTTGTGTTTTTGCTTATTCTAAATTGCAGGTTTTCTGCATTGCTTTCAACTGCATTCTGTGTCTTATCCTGCTTGAAATTCATGTATAATCTATCATCATAGTATGAGCTGCACCGACCCTCAACATGTTTTAAAATGCCGGTCAATTTGAGATCCAAGTGCTGCGTGATTGTAAGGCTATGTATCTACATGCGCTAAGACCACACTGGAATGCACCGTCTCATAGATGGCCATGCATTCAGCGTGGAGTCCACAGAAACAATGGACAGGTTCATTCTTTCTGCGGACACAGAATTTCCGCACCAGAAACACGTGGCACAGAAATTCTGCCCTGTGCACAGCAGAATCCCATTGAATACAATGCGGCTCTGCTGCTGCAGAATCTCTGTGCAAAATTCCAATGCACGATTCTGCACGTGAACATGGCCTAAATGTAGTGATTGAAAATTAGCCGTAAGGGGGTAGGTTTCCATGGTCAGGTTGTTTGTTCATTGTGGTGCTTGCAGCCTGTAAACCTTTTTAATGTAAATGTATAAGTTTGGGAAAGTTTAGTTGACAATTTCTTGTTCTTGTGTGTACAGGACTCTTACTATCTCCTCCTAGAAGCCCTGCTTAAAATCCTATATCCCATTTTCTCCCCATCCATCATATCCTGCTCTCAGATGGAGCAGCAGAAATCATCTGAAATGTTTGCTGTGAAACCAGTAGAGCAGTTTTTCCCAATCAGGGTGCCTCCAGATGTTGCAAAACTACAACTCCCAACATGCCTGGACAGCCTTTCAAAATATCAGCCACTAGGGGGTCATTATCTTTATGAAGACAGACTACTCTGTATTTTCCAGTATAGGAGATCACCATCACACCACTACAGCCTTCAGCTGTTCCTAAACTAAATGATGGGACTTTTGCAACAGCTGGGGGTACAATCTTTGTAAAACTGTTTTTTTAGAGCTGTGTAGCCTCCAGCTCTTGCAAAACTACAGACAAAGGATGTGTGGGCATGCTGGGAGTTGTAGTTTTACAACAGCTAAAGGCAACAATGCTCTAACACAGTGCTTTATAAACACTGCAGCTCCAGCTGTTGCAATGCAAAACTACAACTCCCAGCATGCTTGAACAGCCAAAGCTTTCTCTTACTCCTGAATGACAAAGCTGATCGACATTCAGGAGTCTGTGAAAGCTGAATGACACACATTATGACAGCTATATTGATTAGCATCCAGCTTTACTACTAAAATAGAAAATGTATGCATAAAAACTCCTGTGCAGTGATTTGAAGACTGCCAGGCTACTTCTAAACTCAGATGAGTCATCACAGTGAGGGAGAGAGAGAAGGACACGCCCCCTCCACAAGGCAAAAAGACAAAGCAAGTGAGCAACATATAAATTCTATTTGTTAGACATATATAGGTCCTAGACACATAAAAATATGTACATGATCAGGATTAGGTAATGAATAACATAATTTATTTTTATTCTTTTTGCACTATGACAGGTATGCTTTAATGGGAAGTTTTCTGACAAGGAGCAGTGAATGTCTCGCTTGCTTCTCTTAAGTACATTCTGTTACTATGGTCAGTGGAGCTCAGACCTCTGGGACCTTCACTTGTCATAAGAATGAAGGATTCACATTGATAAATTAGTTTTGTAGCCCATTTTAGTATTTGCTGGTGCAGCTGTGCCTTGTCCCCTTCTGCTGCAGGCCCTTCATTCTTAGGATCGCATATCCTAGCCATCATTTTGAGATAATAATGCCACTTTAAAGGACATCTGTCAGTAGTTTCACGTGCACTATCCTGTCGGTACAGACAGGTAGTGCAGGTGACACTGATGACAACCATACTTACCTGGTCCTGTTTCGTGCTCTGGTTCTCCCGATGGTATCTTCCGTTCCAGGGCCAACTTGAAGCATTGACAGAGCTTCATGACGTCCCTACTGATGTTTGCGAGCAGTGGGACCCAGCAGAGAATTGCCACAAAGCTCTGCCTGTGCTCCAAGTCTGGCCCAGAGCGGAAGATACCAAAGAAGATAGCAGGAGTACTGGAGCACGGAACGGAATCTGGTAAGTATGGTTGTAATGAGTGTCACCTGCACTACCTGTCTGAACCGACAGGTTAGTTCAGGTGACACTGATGGCAGATTTCCTTTAAGTGTTAGGTATAGTGGTATAGTGTTAGGTATATAGTGGTATAGTGTTAGGTATAGTGGTATAGCTGGTATATTCTTCAATAGCAATGTCTTGGTTTGTGCAAGGTTGAAGCCACAAACGACTGGACAACATGTGATGTACATATTCAGATCCTTTAAGTTCTACTGGAAACTTCTGGTTTGTTTGTTCCCATATCATGTTCTTGTAAAGCTGCATTTGAATATAGTGGTTGCATGGAAAGGAGAACATTCCTTGAAAAGTCCTCAGCGTTTGGAACCCAGGTGAAATCTGACAGTGTTGGAATAAGAGCAGAGTACAGATAATTTTCCATAGATAGCTGACCAGTATGAACTGCTCCGGCTGAATTCCAGGAACCCTAATGAATGGATGTGATTGTGAACTCTCTGCTCCGCAGCTCGCCGGCTAAAGAACCCCATTGTGAGCCCCTCGATTTGAGGTGCCTTTAGCCTCATTTGCTTAAATGCGGACTTGTGTGGTGTTCATTGAAGCTGATAAATCGTACATTATCGCAGATGAGCTCCAAAATACTTGTTTCATTTACACTAGCGATCTGACTGTAGGATCTACCGTGTTGTGTGTTTAAGGAAAACAGGACTCTTGGGTGTTATGGCTTAAATCAGGAACATTTTGACCAAACCTAAAAACCTTCAAAGCAAAGTATAATAGGAACTATTGGTGAGATGGCTTTAAAGATTATATGCTGCTGGATAAGCACAACTGACTCATATAGACTATTGAAAATTCAAGGGGTTATCCAGAATTTTTTTTTAATATAAATCAACTGTCTCCAGAAAGTTAGATTTGTAAGTTAGATTTGTAAATTACTTCTATTAAAAAATCTTAATCCTTTCAGTACTTATGAGCTGCTGAAGTTGAGTTGTTATTTTCTGTCTGTGTTCTCTGATGACACCTGTCTCGGGAACTGTCCAGAGTAGAAGCAAATCCCCATAGCAAACCTCTTCTATTCTGTGCAGTTCCCGAGACAAGCAGGGATGTCAGCAGAGAGCACTGTTGCCACTGATAATTATTGAAAGGATTAAGATTTTTTTAATAGAAGTAATTTACAAATCTGTTTAAAGGGGTACTCCGTTGAAAAACTTTTTTTTTTTTAATCAACTGGTGCCAGAAAGTTAAACAGATTTGTAAATTACTTCTATTAAAGGGAACCAATCATCGGATTTTACCCTATATAACGCTTGGCAAAGCGTTATATAGGGTAAAATCTTTATTTTCACCATTCCCGGGGGACGCTCCTGCCCCCAGGGATGGTGAAGATATGAAGTTATAAACTAGTCACCGCCGCCGTAAGTAGTCACCTGGGCGGGGAGCTCTTCTCACCTACTCCCGTTCTTCGGCCGGGAGCAACGCCCCCTCTGCTTGATGGGCCGCGTCATTGTTCCGCTCACTGAACAGACGGAGCAGAGCGATGACGCGGCCCATCAATCAAGCGGAGGGGGCGTCGCTGCCGGCCGAAGAACGGGAGTAGGTGAGAAGAGCTCCCCGCCCAGGTGACTACTTGCGGCGGTGACTAGTTTATAACTTCATATCTTCACCATCCCTGGGGCAAGAGCATCCCCTGGGAATGGTGAAAATAAAGATTTTACCCTATATAACGCTTTGCCAAGCGTTATATAGGGTAAAATCTGATGATTGGTTCCCTTTAAATCTTAATCCTTCCTGTACTTTTTAGCTGCTGAATACTACAGCGAAAATTTTCTCATTGAAACACAATGCTGTCTACTGACATCATGAGCACAGTGCTCTCTGCTGACATCTCTGTCCATTTTATGAACTGTCCAGAACAGCATATGTTTGCTATGGGGATTTCCTTTTACTCTGGACAGTTCCTAAAATGGACAGAGATGTCAGCAGAGAGCACTGTGCTCGTGATGTCAGCAGACAGCTCTTTGTTTCAAACGGAAAAGAATTTCCACTGTAGTATTCAGCAGCTAATTAGTGCAAGAAGGATTAAGATTTTTTAATAGAAGTAATTTACAAATCTTTTTAACTTTCTGGCACCAGTTGATTTAAAAAAAAAATAAAAAAAATTTCACCGGAGTACCCCTTTAACTTTCTGGAGCCAGTTGATATAAAGAAAAAGAAAACTCCTGGAATACCCCTTTTTAAAATGGGTTGTATAGAATTGGCAGAAAATGCCTGTGGGTGTTTTATTTATTTATTTTTATCCAGAAATATAGGCACATCTTTCCAAATATGAATGCAGTTCAACTCTATTATAGAAGTGTGCCCCCCCCCCCCAGATAACACTCATTGCCTATCTGCTGATGGGTTATGAGGGTCTGAAGGCTGGGACCCTTACTACTTGTGATCAGTTGACAGGTCCCTACAGGCAGCCGCCCAATGATCACTCCTCACATGTCCTGTAGATTAGGTCATAATTGTTGATAGGAATAAACCCTTTAACCTGAAGTTGCGGAGCTGCAATACCAAATGCAGTTGATGATCTGCTGGAATGCTGTGTTTTTGAAGAAAACTCTATTGGCATTCCTGCTTATGGCTGCAAAAAAAGGATGTTTCCATTATAGAGATGTGAAGCAGCACAGTTGTGGTGGTTGTACGTAGTGGTTCTGGGGCACGGCGATATGCTTTGTGACTGGTGATGACATTTTATCACTGGCTGGTAACTCTGGGGTTAATTGTTATGGTGTGCAGTTCCCATAAGGAGCAGTCGTGATGCAGGTAATCCATAAAATGAGCTGTACGCTCCTGATCCTGTCTGGCTTATGCCTACACATGGGCTATAGCAGTGTTTCCCAACCAGGGTGCCTCCAGCTGTTGCAAAACGACAACTCCCAGCATGCCCGGACAGCCTTCGGCTGTCCGGGCATGCTGGGAGTTGTCGTTTTGCAACAGCTGGAGGCACCCTGGTTGGGAAACACTGGGTTTATAGAATGGCTGTTCTACCAGCAAAGTGATGAGGCTCACATTAGCGACCAGGAGACTGGCAATTGTGCAGTTAACAGAATCCACAAAAATGTGGCTTGGCTGCATCAGTCTGTTTTTTCTCAATTATAATTTGGCAATGTTTCCCCAAAACACTAATAAAGATAACAGAGCCCATGAGTTTATCATAAGTGATCTCACTCCATACGGGGAATAACAAGACGTTACCATTAAGCCCTAAAATGTGCACCTTTCAGAAGCTGTACTTGTTCTCCTGTTGGTTACATGTCAGGGGTAAATGTAGTATTTTTGTGTCATCTGGGCCCTGTTAATAAAGTGCTGCATGGTTTATCTCTAAAGAGGGTTTGAAATGTCTGTCACTGGTTTTATATTGGTCATGGGAAAAGTGCCAACGCTACTTTTGAGGTAGAATCCATGTAGATAAAGCAACAAAGGCACGTACGTGCACTCACTGCTCAGCAGAGACAGCTCGGCTTGAAGGTCCGGTCCTCGGAGGCCGGAAGAAGCACGCATACACGTGTGAAACAGCCGGTGTAGCCTCCGAGCGCCCACTTACCTGCACCGATGCATGTGATCCAGCCTTCTGTAGGCCGGACCTTCAAGCCGAGCTGTCTCCGCTGAGCGGTGAGTGCACGTACGTGCCTTTGTTATATTTATTGATACTCTATCTTCTTCATATGTGCACCCCGCAGGAGACCTGACCGGGGCCACTGAAGTTATCCTACAGGTGCAGTAACACTTTAGAGGGCCCTCTCCGCCTCTGGTATTTTGTAGAATCCATGTGGATTCGGTGTCATGTAGGCTGGACGTTGGTGAGCCTTGTTAAAGGGGTACTCCCAGTGGAAAACTTTTTTTTTTTTTTTTTCATATCAATTGGTGTCAGAAAGTTAAACAGATTTGTAAATTTTCTTCTATTAAAAAAAATGTCCTCATCCTTCCAGTACTTATCAGATGCTGTATACTACAGAATAAGTTGTGTAGTTCTTTTCTGTCTGACCACAGTGCTCTGTGCTGACACCTCTGTCCATGTCAGGAACTGTCCAGAGTAGGAACAAATCCCCATAGCCAACCTCTCCTGCTCTGGACAGTTCCTGACATGGACAGAGGTGTCAGCAGAGAGCACTGTGGTCAGACAGAAAAGAACACAACTTCCTCTGGAGCATTTAGCAGCTGATGAGTACTGGAAGAATTAAGATTTTTTAATAGAAGTCATTTACAGATCTGTTTTAAATTTCTGGCACAGTTGATTTGAAAAAAAAAACATTGTTTTCCATTGGAGTACCCCTTTTAAACAGGGCTAACCTGTGTTTAAAACCCGTGCTGTGTGCTAGGTGAAACGGTGGAGGCCACTTAGCGCTGCATCAGCACTGCGCCCCCTCGTTCTCAGGCTCAATGTTGACCCTCACCCAAAATGTTGACCCTCACCGATTATGAAGTGATGCCATATCCTAGCATCACACCATCACTTATAGATCAGTATACCCCTTTTAATATGTCACTATTAAGAATATCGTAATCTCTCACCTTGTCCAGGAAGCTGAAGTATAAGAGCTGAACCAAATGGTAGGTCACCTTGGTGACATGAGGATGACACGAAATAGTCTTCTCTTTTACAGACCTTTTGTAAGAAGGACAGAACAATGCCTTCTCAGGACAGAATAGGCTGGATACAGGACCGCATAACCAATGTACGAAGCAAAGACTTCACAAAGACATCACTGTATAATAGTAGAAATGTCACTTGTGTTCTCACTATCTTTTAAAATGTGATGTATTAGACATATTTATAGAAAGTGTCCAGTAGTGATGAATCAGTAGGTAAAACCTTCTCCTACACCAGCATTTAAACAATCATACTGTATTTTAAAGGGGTACTCCGGTGGAAATTTATTATAATTTTTTTTTTCTAAATCAACTGGTGCCAGAAAGTTACAGATTTGTAAATGACTTCTATTTAAAAATCTTAATCCTTCCAGTACGTAGCAGCTGCTGTATGATGCAGACAAAGTTGTGTTTCTTTCTGGAATTCTTTTTTGTATATTTTTTATTTTTTTTTTAAACAAAAGGATGGAAAAGCGCAACAGCAAAAATAGCACGAGGTTAACTGGGTACACCTGTACCCGCAGGTGTGGAGAAAAAATAAATAGTAACAGAATACCAGTCCTTTAACCCCTTAAAGACTAGGCGTTTTTCCTTTTTTTGCTCTTTAGTTTTTTCCTCCTTACTTTTTAAGTCATAACCCTTTCAATTTTGCACCAAAAAATCCATATGATGGCTTATTTTTTGGGCCACCAATTCTACTTTGTAATGACTTCAGTCATTTTACCCAAAAAGCGACAGCGAAATGAAAAAGATTGTGCGACAAAATTGAGGAAAAAAGACATTTTGTAACTTTTGGGAGCTTCCGTTTCTACGCAGTAAATTTTTCGTTAAAAGTGACACCTTATCTTTATTTTGTAGGTCCATATGATTAAAATGATACCCTTTTTATATAGGTTTGATATTGTCATACTTCTGGAAAAAATCATAACTACATGCAGGAAAATGTATACGTTTAAAATTGTCATCTTCTGACCCCTATAACTTTATTTTTTATTTTTCAGCGTACGGGGCTGTATGAGCACTCATTTTTTTGCGCTGTGATCTGTAGTTTTTAGCGTTACCATTTTTGTATTGATCGGACTTATTGATCGCTTTTTATAAAAAAAAATTTTTTCATGATATAAAGTGACCAAAATACGCTATTTTGGACTTTGGAATTTTTTTGCACGTACGCCATTGACCGTGCAGTTTAATTAACAATTTTTTTTTTTATAAATCGGACAATTCCGCACCCGGCGATACCACATATGTTTTTATTTACACAGAAGGGGTTAAATGATCTTTATTCACTTTTTTTTTTTTTTTTTTTTGCAATGTTATAGCTCCCATATGGGGCTAAAACACTGCACAGACTGATCTTTTACATTGATCAATGGTTTCTCATAGGAAACAATTGATCAATGATTCTGCCGCTTGACTGCTCATGCCTGGATCTCAGGCACTGAGCAGTCATTTGGACGATCGGACAGAGAGGAGAAAGGTAGGGGACCCTCCTGCTGTCCTACAGCAGTTCGGGTCCCGAACAGCCCCCTGAGCTAACCGGCAGCGTTTTACTTTCACTCTAGACGTGGCGATCAACTTTGAATACCGCGTCTAAATGGTTAATAGCGCGCAGGACCGTGATTAGTGCCGTGGTCTATTAGCCACGAATCCCAGCCGTTGTTAGATGCTGGACCCGACCCCCTATGACGCTGTGGCCCCGCGTTGTAGAACGGGAGCTGACTCACGGCTTACAGGTACGACCTAAGTCCTTAAGGAGTTAAATACTCCATAAAAAAAAATGGACGTACAATGGTTACTAGGTGAAAATAGTATTTAATACATAAAAGAATCACCTATAAGCATTCGAATATCAAGTGGTACAATCAATAAAAATGTCAAGTACATTAAGGATAAAATGACCCAAGCATGAATAAACAGGAATAAATTCCGGTTGGTATAAAAGATGGATACTGCAATGCAAAGGTAAGCTGGAGAGTAATGGGTTAAATTGGATAGCCAGTCCAAATAACGTTAAAGTCTGTGGCAGTCTATCATAGAGAGAAAATGATCTCATACATGCCAGTGTAAAATCTCTCACCACCGTGCCAGTTAGTGTAGATGGCACATAATAGCGCTCACAGCTGGGAAGTCCCGATCACCAGTTGCGCTGTAGTTGCGGTGGCTGCCCGCACTGAATGTCGCCGGCCCCAATCAAGCCTCAGTGCAGACTGCAGCTGATCTCTCCTATATCCCGCTCTGCACAGAGCGTGTACAACATGGCATCTGACATCACGGGTGTGCTGCACAGTCCGTAGCTGAGTTAATCAAATTTCTGTTTGAAAACGGTGAGGTGCGATCAAAGTAACAGAATGCAATGTGAATTCATCCTAGTTTGCAACAAGGATGGCAGTCCTGTGCAAATAGCAGTCCAAAATGCAAATAGGAGACAATATGTCAGCCTCTGAGAATGAGTTAGAACGCATTTGTCCACACCCCGAAATGTGTTTGGATTTATTTGATGTTTTTGTTTTATTTCTATGTTTTTAAGCCTGCTTATATGGAGCATTTAATCATACAAAGCTGGACTGCTATTTGCACAGGACTGCCATCCTTGTTGCAAAATAGGAGCGAGGATACATTGGAGTGAATTCACATTGCATTCTGTTACTTTGATCACCTCACCGCTTTTAACCAGCGCTATGATTAACTACATGGTTAACACCTATGACGTCGACGCCATTCCAATCCCTCCATTGCTGTACACGCTCTGTGCCGAGTGGAATATAGGAGAGATCAGCTGCGGTCCGCACTGGGGCTTGATTAGGGACGGCGACATTCAGTGCGGGCAGCCACCTCAACTACAGCGCAACTGGTGATCGGGACTTCCCAGCTGTGAGCGCTATTATGTGCCATCTACACTAACTGGCATGGTGGTGAGAGATTTTACACTGGCATGTATGAGATCATTTTCTCTCTATGATAGACTGCCACAGACTTTAACATTATTTAGGACTGGCTATCCAATTTAACCAATTACTCTCCAGCTTACCTTTGCATTGCAGTATCCATCTTTTATACCAATAGGATGTATTCATGTTTGGGTAATTTTATCCTTAATGTACATGACATTTTGTCTTTATTGTATCACATGATATTCGAATGCTTATAGGTGATTCATTTATATGTGTTTATTAAATATTTAATACTATTTTCACCTAATACCCATTGTACATCCAGTTTTTGGTGGGAATTCCTTTGTCTGACAACAGTGCTCTCTGCTGACACCTCTGTCCCGATCAGGAACTGTTCAGAGCAGGAGAGGTTTGCTATGGGGATTTGCTGACAACTCTGTCCATGAGTACAAGCAGAGAGCACTGCTGTCAGACTGAAAATAATTCCAGAAAGAAAAACTACCTGTAGACCATTCAGCAGATAAGTACTGGAAGGATTAAAGGGATACGCCACCCCTAGACATCTTATCCCCTATCCAAAGGATAGGGGATAAGATGTCTGATCGCGGGGGTCCTGCTGCTGGGGACCCCCGCAATATATCATGCGGCACCCACCTGTTTCTGCTCCGGAAGCGCTGGAGGGTCTGGGAGGGGGTGTGGCCTCACTGCAGGTCTCTGCCCCTCCCTCAGTATGCTGTCTGCTCACATCTCCCCTAGCATTAGAAAACTACAACTCCCAGCTTGTCATCACTGACAGTAGCGGGACACAAGCTGACAGGGGGAGGATTTTTCCCTCCAGCTGTGAGCCCTGCGCTCACAGCTGTCAATCAAGGAAGTCTGTCCATGACAGAGGTGATGACTCATGGACACAGCAGGACTAGTATGTGTCCAAGCAGGCAGGCGGGCAGTTTGACTGGATTTTTCAGTATGAAATACTGAACATTTTCTAATGAAAAAAATTGCAAAACCTATTGAATTTGCATGCTTTGCAACATATCATAAGTTTTTGTATCTGACAGTCCCCATTTAACTTGTTTAATGCATTGGTGACAAATACATATTGTGGACTTTACAAAGTATTGAATGCTGTTAATGCATTGAACTAACTATTCATCTAGGTGTTACCTTTTAACCTTAGATGTCTAATAATGTCACATAGAACAGAGGTATTCAATCGCTCGTCATGAACACTTTCTTGCAGTGTACGGGCTGCAGTTTATACTGAAGTTTATAGTTATCAATGTAGTCAAGATCTTGTGGAGTTACTCTTCTTTAAAGGGGTATTTCTACCTTAGAAAGTGATAATGTATTACTGATCATATATGGTCAGTGGGATCTGACTGTTGGGACCCCTACTGATCATATATTAAGGGGCCATATGTCGTCACTTCTGTTTTTCTCTACACAACAACTCCACTAAATTCACTCTACAGGTAAAAAATGCTGAAGACCTCTCAGACCTAGGGGCTGTCTTTGCCGGTCAGGTTGTGGCATATCCTTCTCTAAGATAGTCTTCTAAAATGTGGTGCTTACCAGTGTATTTCCATGGCTAGCACTGTATGCTGTGTGTATTAGTTATGTAGGTGTATGAGAGCAGTAGAGCCCTGGGGCAGTAGCCTGGTCTCGCCCTTCAGTCATTTCAGTTTGGGGGAAGGGCTTGTGATGGATTTAGTAGCTGGTGAATAGTTGACATTTATGACTTATTAGTTATGTTCGTCAGAGGAAACCTTTACCACTGACTGTACAAAGTATATAGTTCACCCCTTCAAAAGAGGAACCATCAATGTGCAAACCTATAAGCACTTACGGGAAAAGCGATGCTGCAGCTTTCTTGCTGACACAAATTTAGCATTTTGCTCACTATTTTAAGCCTGAGTTTCACTTACAAATGTCTCTGTGACTGGTATTCATCTTTAGACTGTAGATCAGGGGGTTATACTAATAACCATTACCTTCAGATGAATTAGTGTTAGGGTAGGTTCACACCACGGTTTGTCCCTACGGTTTTCTGTCAGTTTTTTATTTATTCATAACTGTATTCCTCAAAACCAGACCAAACTCTATGCAACCGTGTGCTTAAAAAGAACTCGTATATGGTTTGAAAATTGTGCCCGGTTGCATGCGGTTTCATATGGTTTTTAACAATTACATCAAATCCGGTTCGAAGATTTGTGTTCTTTTTTAAATAAAGTTTCAGTTGTTCTACTTAGAATACTTTAGAATCGAAATGCGCATGTGCAAAGTTAAAAACCGTATAGGGAAAACCGGATTGAACCGTAGAGACATACTATGGATCGACAGATTATCGGTTTGGACGATATTGCCGGGCGATATTCACGATTTTGGACGTTATCAGTATCGGCAATTACCTTGCCGATAATGCCCCGCCCCCCCACAACGCCAGCCCGCACCACCCTGGCCAGAGACTGCCGCTGCCCCATTGCCTCCGCCATCCCTGGTTTTATAATTACCTGTTCCCGGGTCCACGCTACTTTTGGCTCCTGCAGCGTCCTGTGTTGCGCTGCACAAAGACGAGTGACGTCCTCAACGCGACGTCACCGTCAGTGCGCACAGTGACAGCTCAGGACGCCGCCGGAACCAGAAATAACACGGACCCCTGGCCCTGGGAACAAGTAATTTATAAAACTGGGGATGGGGGAGGCAATGGGGCAGCGGCGGTGGTTGGGCTAAGGACTGGCAGGGGGAGAGAAGCGGGCGGCGGCAGCGGTCTCTGGCACCGCAAAAGCCGCTGCAGTTCATTGATTTAAAGCGCCCGCTTTAAATCAATGATCTGCAGCGGCGTCGCCGGGGAGGGGGGATAAATAGTCGATAATTAGCCGGTAAATTATACCGGAATATCGGTATAAGTTATCGGCTATCGGCCTTAACCTCCCAAGATTATCGGTATCTGCCCTAAAAAATCAATATTGGTCGATCCCGAACACATACAGTTCACTACGGTTCTCATTGACTTCCATGTTAGTAAAACCGTATACGGTTAAGATACGGTTTTTCACCCGGACAAAAAACCGTGGTAGAACATGGTTTAGAGTACGTGGAGGGGGGGGAGCATATTATGAACAAACTGCACGCAACCGGATGCATTAGGTTGCATACGGTTTCCAATGCATGTCTATGGAAACTGTTTCCGATACGGTTCAAATATGAAACCGTACACGGAAGCTTTGGGGACAAACTTATGAAATGCATCTCCAGACTACTATTATAAAGACCTGGAGGCAGGTTAGAGCAGTGTTTCCCAACCAGGGAGCCTCCAGCGGTTGCAAAACTACAACTCCCAGCAGGCCCGGACAGCCAACGGCTGTCCGGGCATGCTAGGAGTTGTAGTTTTATAACCGCTGGAGGCTCCCTGGTTGGGAAACACTGGGTTAGAGTTTGGGGATCTGCCTGCTGAGACCTACATTGATGGCTAGATCCAAAGGGTGACTGTTGTGTAGAGGGTCCTGCCTGACTCCTGGTGGCTACGGACCGTAGATATGAATTAGTCTACAGCCAAATGTCACCTTTACCACATGAAGCTGAAGTTGGTGGAACTCCTTATTAACACTTTATAAACTGGAACACCTCAAATTTTATTTTTTTTTTTTTTTATTGGGTGTCATGCTTTTCAGAGGTATGCTTGTAGCCTTCTCAGACTTGGTTCTTATTGTCTCTATGGGCGTTTGATGTTTCAACATTCTGTAATAATTTTAATATTTTTTCCTTTTCTTCATCACCTGTAGCGCAAACGTTTTCAACCTCTTTTCATTTGATTCTTGGGTCTCACAGGAATCCTTCCTCTGCTTTCTATGAAGCATTTCACGTGAAGTTCCGTGGGTCACAGAGACTGAGTGATAGGTATGACTACTGTACGGTCACGTGTAGGACTTTGCATGAACAGCTTGCCATAAAGCTTGATTTTTGGATTAACCAATGGGAACGGTGCAATGACAATGATGGAGCTTTCGCAGGCTGGTGGAGTGAAGCTGGTGTCTGCACATTGTAATTCCTATGAATGTGATTGTTAAATAACTGTTCTTCTCTCTAGGTTTTACCTGCTCCCTTCATTGCTCAAATCCAGTTCGTCTTCCGGTTATTATTGACTCTCCTCCTACCCTGTTTTAAGTTTTTGGCGTTCTAGCTCATGGTTGGCACTGTGATGGTGCTCTACCCAACACTCCATTCCTGTGTGTAAGCATATTAAAGGAAAGACTTTCCAAAAAGTAACTTTTTCTTTTAAGAATATGCTCTACAACAGACTTTTTGTTGTGTTTATCCCACCCCATCACCCTCAACAGTCCTCTTGGGGTATTTTAGATTTATTTACCTGAAAAAGCTTTTGGGATGTAATAGGCTCTTTAATGGGTTGGACACTGACTGAGAAACTACCCTCCAATAAGTGGGTTTAGAAAAATATTTTTTTCTTTTACAGGAAACAGACATTTTTGTTTTTTGTTCATTGTAATAACTTTATTTAATAAATGAGCAATTATTATTTCCATTAGAATGTAACGGTATATTCCAAAATATCCAATTAAGATGCATTTTGTCTTCTGCAGAAGCTTCCCCCTTCTCCATAATAAAATTAGGTTACCATATATACTCGAGTATAAGCCTAGTTTTTCAGCACGATTTTTCGTGCTGAAAACGCCCCACTCGGCTTATACTCGAGTGAACTCTCCGCCTGTCAATCCCTTCTCAGTGGTCTTCAACCTGCGGACCTCCAGATGTTGCAAAACTACAGCTCCCAGCATGCCCGGACAGCCATCGGCATGCTGGGATTTGTAGTTTTGAAACATCTGGAGGTCCGCAGGTTGTAGACCACTGCGGCCTTCGTCATCATCCAGATCCCCCTTTAGTTTTCTACTCACCTCCCTTCGGTGGGAAGGAAGGGTGAGCTGGTCTGTGACGTCCCTGCGCATGAAGGTCCCTGTGCATCGTCGTCAAGGCAACATCACTAGTCCGGGACCGGAGCGGAGAAGAGGGCATCCCGGTGAAGATGGACAGCCTGGAACGACTAACCCTCTCCACCGGATGGTCCCTGCCGCAGAGATGGCCCGGACCAGCTCACCCTTCCTTCCCACCGAGGGGAGGTGAGTAGAAAACTAAAGGGGGGTCTGGATGATGATGAAGGTCGCAGTGGTCTTCAACCTGCGGACCTCCAGAGGTTTCAAAACTACAACTCCCAGCATGCCCGGACAGCCATCGGCTGTCCGGGCATGCTGGGAGTTGTAGTTTTGCAACATCTGGAGGTCCGCAGATGCTGAAGACCACTGATGAAGGGATTAACAGGCGGTGATGATGTATTTCCCACCCTAGGCTTATAGTCGAGTCAATAACTTTTCCTGGGTTTTTGGGTTGAAATTAGGGGTCTCGGCTTATATTCGGGTCAGCTTATACTCGAGTATATACGAATATAACCCCCCCCCCCCCCTTTCTGTCACCTAAAAACTGGTGAAAAATAAGACTAATTTTAAACTTCCCCATCTTCCTTCCGCTGTTTTACCTTTCAGTGAACAGTAAGAGCTTAAAGGGGTACTCCATTGGAAAAGTTTTTTGTTTTTTTTTAATCAATTGGTGCCAGAAAGTTAAACAGATTTGTAAATTACTTCTATACAAAAATCTTAATCCTTCCAGTAATTTTCTTTTAGAATTTCCTTTTTGCCTTACCACAGTGCTCTCTGCTGACACCTCTGTCCATATTAGGAACTTTCTGGAGCAGGAGAGGTTTGTTATGGGGATTTGCTCCTCCTCTGGACAATTCCTAAAATGGACAGAGGTGTCAGCTGAGAGCACTGTGGTCAGGCAGAAAGGAAATTAAAAAAGAATCATAACAGCAGCTAAGTACTGGAAGGATTAAGTTTTTTTTTTTTTCTATAGAAGTAATTTACAAATCTTATAAACAGGAAAATTGTGTATCAGTGCTAATGGGGATTTATACCATAGATATAACTTACTTGATTTCTGTGAAACGGGTTCATAAAAATCAGTGTTTCCCAACCAGGGTGCCTCCAGAACTACAACACCCAGCATGCCCGGACAGCCTTTGGCTGTCCGGGCATGCTGGGAGTTGTAGTTTTGCAACATCTGGAGGCACCCTGGTTGGGAAATACTGATATAAAGCAAGTGTAAGTCGGCATTCACTGGAAGAAAAGGATGTATGTCGGGATTTATCTTAACAATATATAATTATAACAATATATAAATCTATAATCATAGACAACGATTGTGTCCGGTAGAAATTATATTACAAGACCACTAGATATGTCTGTACACATAGACAGCTACTGTATCCGATGTAGTTAATACAAAAAGAACACTCTGTATCGACTTAAAATGTGGCTTATGATTAAATTGAAAGTCCCACGTCAGATACAGTTGTTAGTTATTGCGGACAATAATTTTAACCTCATCGGATATACTAACAGTGCGTTACTGCACACGTGCCTCCATGAAGTGAATATGATACAACCAGAACTCCCAAGAGGTTTTTGCGTACCTCCGGGTTCAGCTAGGTTCTTTCCTGGTCCCTCCGAGGGTGCACTGATGTTCCTGTAGTCGGTATAGTCCAAACGCTGGGATGACTACTCCGGCTGGAAGTGTCTCACCGGCTGGCTACCGTGGTCTGGCAATCCTGAGCCGAGGCCTGTAATTTGCTTAGTGACATCACTTACTGCAAAGGCCTAGGGCCAAAAAGGTTGTGGGAACTGACGCGTTTCGGAAAGTCCACTTTCCTTTTTCAAAGATTGTTAGTATTGTGGGCTCAGGGCTACTTATACAAAATTCTGACTATCTATGCAGTACACCTATTTTTGTGTATAATGTCCACATTCTTCTTTATTAGTAAAAAGTACGATTTAGGTCATGTTCCTTGAGTGAAAACGCACCTTCACTAAAGCTTCATGTGAATATGGTCCAATTATAAAGATGTCCCAGATGGTGCAGAAAAGGTGCATAACTTCAAAAGAAAGAGGAAAAAATCCACTTCCCTTCTGCTCGGGACATTGCCGCTATATAGTCCTCCCCCCCCCTCCCTCCCTCTCCAATGTTTTTGGATATAGTCTATCCCGAGAAACTGGGAACCAGAGAATGAGGTGTTATGTTTCTCTAAATAATGTTTAGACATATCCAAAAACATTGGAGAGGGGGGGTCTATATAGCGGCAATGTCCCGAGCAGAAGGGAAGTGGATTTTTAAATTCAATGGTTCCATATGGCCTAAATACAGATTTTGAGTTGTTTGCATTTTTATAATACTAGTAGTACCTTTCAATTTACTATCATACCCTTCAAATTGAAGTTATGTATCCCTTTAGCACTGTTTAGGATATATTCTACTCTTCCTTTTGAAGTTATGCACCTTTTCTGCACCATCTGGGACATCTTTATAATTGAACCATATTCACATGAAGCTTTAGTGAAGGTGCGTTTTCACTCAAGGAACATGACCTAAATCGTACTTTTTACTAATAAAGAAGAATGTGGACATTATACACAAAAATAGGTGTACTGCATAGATAGTCAGAATTTTGTATAAATAGCCCTGAGCCCGCAATACTAACGATCTTTGAGAAAGGAAAGCGGACTTTCCGAAACGCGTCAGATCCCACAACCTTTTTGGCCCTAGGCCTTTGCAGTAAGTGACGTCACTAAGCAAATTACGGGCCTCGGCTCAGGATTGCCAGACCACGGTAGCCAGCCGGTGAGACACTTCCAGCCGGAGTAGTTCTCCCGGCGTTTGGCACCTGGTCGTTCACCCCGGACTATACCGACTACAGGAATATCAGTGCACCCTCGGAGGGACCAGGAAAGAACCTAGCTGAACCCGGAGGTACGCTAAAACCTCTTGGGAGTTCTGGTTGTATCATATTCACTTCATGGAGGCACGTGTGCAGTAACGCACTGTTAGTTATTGCGGACAATAATTTTAACCTCATCGGATATACTAACTGTATCTGACGTGGGACTTTCAATTTAATCATAAGCCACATTTTAAGTCGATACAGAGTGTTCTTTTTGTATTAACTACATCGGATACAGTAGCTGTCTATGTGTACAGACATATCTAGTGGTCTTGTAATATAATTTCTACCGGACACAATATAATTTCTACCGGACACAGAAATCAAATAAGTTATATCTATGGTATACATCCCCATTAGCGCTGATTTCCTGTTTATAATATCTCTAATATTTGGGGTGGAAAATCAGGGACCCACCCAGTGGTATCATAGCTGCTTTTTCCATTATTGCGCCGGTGCTATAAATCCTTCTAAACCTAATTTACAAATCTGTTTAACTTTCTGGCACCAGTTGATAAAAAAAAAAAAACATTTCCAGTGGAGTACCCCTTTAACCTCTTGGGGACGCAGGGCGTATGTATACGCACTGAGCCCGGTGTTTAAAAGCATCACACGGAGTCTGTCCCGGTTGCTATTCATAGCCGGGACCCTGGGCTAACAGGGCGCAGTACCGATTGTTGTGCCGCGCGCTATTAACCCTTCAGACGCGGCGGTCAAAGTTGACCGCCGCGTCTGAAAGTGAAAGTAAACGCTTCCCGGCAGCTCAGTCGGGCTGATCGGGACATTGCGATAAAATCGCGATGTTCTGATCAGCTGGGACGCAGGCGGAGGTCTCCTTACCTGTCTCCGCGGCGTCCGATTGGGGTTTGATTGATCCAAGCCTGAACTACAGGCTTGAGCAATGAAGCCCCCATCTGACTGATCCGTGCAAAAAGCTATGGCTCTGCAGGGATCAGCATAGGAGATCAGTGTGTGCAGTGTTATAGGTCCCTATAAAGTTAAAAAAGTTAACAAAGGTCATTAAACCCCTTCCCTAATAAAAGTTTGAGTCACCCCCTTTTTCCCATAAAAAAAGTGTAAATAAACATATGTGGTATCGCCGCATGCGGAAATGTTCGAACTATAAAAATATATCATTAATTAAATCGCACGATCAATGGTGTACGCGCCAAAAAATTCCAAAGTTCAAAATAGAGTATTTTTGGTCACTTTTTATATCCTGAAAAATGAATAAAAAGCGATCAAAAAGTCCGATCAATACCGATAAAAACTTCAGAACACGGCGCAAAAAATGAGCCCTCATACCGGCCCGTATGTTGAAAAATTAAAAAAAAAGTTATAGGGGTTAGAAGATGAGAATTTTTAACATAGAAATTTTCCTGCATGTAGTTATGATTTTTTCCGAAGTACGACAATATCCAACCTATATAAGTAGGGTATCATTTTAACCGTATGAACCTACAGAATAAAGAGAAGGTGTCATTTTTACCGAAAAATGCACTGCGTAGAAACGGAAGCCCCCAAAATTAAAAAAATGTCATATTTTCTTCAATTTTGTTGCACAATGAATTTTTTTTTTCTGTTTCACCGTGGATTTTTGGGTAAAATGACTAATGTCACTGCAAAGTAGAATTGGTGGTGCAAAAAATAAGCCATAATATGGAATTTTATGTGCAAAATTGAAAGTGTTATGATTTTTAGAAGGTGATGAGGAAAAAATGGAAATGCAAAAACAGAAAAAACGCTGAGTTCTTAAGGTGCCTAAGGGGTTAACGCCTTTTAATCTTATTTACTTGTGTTTCCCAGACATTTATCCAGGGTAGTTTATTTGCAAACAAATTCCTAACTATAAACAAGGTACCAATAAACAAAAGTATCACAGATAACACATTTTCTGGGGGTTTATTGCTATAAGATCTTCCAATACTAGTACTTGAAAATCCAGGTTTAAATTGCCATGCAGCCTACTATATTTATTTTTTTGGCTCTAGGGCAGTCCCATAACATATCCACTTATCTATGGGATGACCTCCTGGGCAAGCAGAGGATGTCCTAAACCCAAATTTGGTCAAGTTCCTAGGTGTGTAATAACATTCTGGCAGTGTTTCCCAACCAGAGGGCCTCCAGCTGTTGCAACACTACCAACTCCCAGCATGCCCGGACAGCCAAAGGCATGCTGGGAGTTGGTAGTGTTGACTATCTTAAATTTAATAATAAGCTTGTGGTCCTCATTCACAGATACTTGGTTTGGGTTATTGAATATAGTCCTTCACTCTTTCTCCAGTGTCCCAAAATAAATGATAAATTCAATTTTTGGAGATTTTAGAGATTTGTAAATCAGCCTTTTTGTGCTTCCTTTCTCCTGCCAGTGTTGAAAAAAAATAAAAGGTCAACAAATTTTAAACCGAGGTTTTAAACCGAAAATGCGTGCCTTAACTGAAAATATTGCAGTCTGTGACCACCTTTTTAACCTATATTTGTAAGTAAATGCAGACCCAGCCCAAAATAAGTGATTTTAGTACTTACCTGGCAGACAGTAATGGACATGCTTAGGAAGGCTATGCGCTTGTCTTGAGGCTTTTTCCTGTTGGAAATCCCTATGTCAAACTAAAAGTCCCATGATTCCTTGTTTGTAAGTATGAAGTCACTTTTCTCCCTCCCACACATCAGCTACCCCATCAATTGACTTTCATGCTTTGCTTTGAACAATAGACCAGTATTTTCTGACCAGGGTGCCTCCAGCTGTTGCAAAACTAAAATTCAGAATGATCACCTCCCACACAGCAGTCGCTCCACCCATTGAAGCACACAGGCTCCGTCTGATCACCTGACTAGTTTTGTAATGTCTCGGGCTGCACTGCAACCTGAGACGACACTCATTTTGTATGCTGTTAAAAATAAATCTTTGTGCAAAAATTACAAAGTATTGCAAGACCACCATGAAATACAGGTACAGACACTATATTATGAAATACACAAACTGTACAGCTCATGTAGCATAGTCAAATAAAAAAAAAACCGTGGAATACCCTTTTAACCCCTTTAGTCGTTTTTTCCTCCTCGCCTTCTAATAGGCATAATGCTTTCAATTTTCCACCTCCAGACCCATATGAAGACTTGTTTTTGCGCCACCAAAATGTAAATTTAACCCCTTAACGACAATGGACGGAAATGTACGTCATGGTGACGTGGTACTTAGCGCACCATGACGTACATTTACGCGCCGACATGATCGCGAGCACCGGAGCGGTGCTCGCGTCATGCCCGGCAGGTCCCGGCTGATATCAGCAGCCAGGGACCCGCCGGTAATGGCAGACATCCGCGATTGCCCCCTCAGATGCCATGATCAATACAGATCAGGGCATCTGCGGCATTGCGGTAGTTTGAATGGACGATCGGATCGCCCGCAGCGCTGCCGCGGGGATCCGATCATCCAGCACGGCGGCCAGAGGTCCCCTCCCCTTGCTCCGGCCGTCTCCTGGGGTCTTCTCCTCTGGTCTGAGATCGAGCAGACCAGAGCAGAAGATCACCGATAATACTGAGCTATACATAGCACTGCACAGTATTAGCAATCAACTGATTGCAATGAATAGTCCCCTATGGGGACATAAAAAGTGTAAAATAAATAAATTAAAAATAAAATGTAAAATAAAAAAGTTTAAAAAAAATTTAAACCCCTCCCCCAATAAAAAGTAAAACTTCAGTTTTTCCCCATTTTACCCCCTAAAAAGCGTAAAAAAAAATACACATATTTGGTATCGCCATGTGCGTAAAAGTATGAACTATTAAAATATATTGTTAATCATCCCATACGGTGAACGGCGTAAACGTAAAAAATTTTTTAAAAAGTCCAAAATTGCTGATTTATTAATGAATAAAAAGTAAAACCTAAGCAAAAGTGGTAATGATAAAAACTACAGATCATGGCGCAAAAAAGGAGCCCTCATATCGCCCCATATACGGAAAAATTTGAAAGTTTATAGGTGGTCAAAATAGGGCAATTTCAAACATACTAATTTTGTTAAAATGGTTTGAGATTTTTTTTAAGCGGTACAATTATAGAAAAGCATATAATATGGGTATCGTTTTAATCATATTGACCCACAGAATAAAGAATACATGTCATTTTTACCGGAAAGTATACAGCGTGAAAACAAAACCTTCCAAAATTTGCTAAATTGTGGTTTTCTTTTCAATTTTCCCACATAAATAATATTTGTTTGGTTACGCCGTACATTTTATGGTAAAATAAGTGATGTCATTACAAAGTACAATTGGTGATGCAAAAAACAAGCCCTCATATGGGTCTGTGGATGGAAATATAAGACAGTTATGATTTTTAGAAGGCGAGGAGGAAAAAATGAAAATGCAAAAATAAACTTGGTCTTGTCCTTAAGGCCAAAATGGGCCTGGTCCTTAAGGGGTTAATGACATCACTGGTTTTGTTGTACTACTTAAAAAAAATAGAAAAAAAAATTAAAAAATATTTGGATGAAAATTAGTATGTTTAACCCCTTAAGGACTCAGCCCATTTTGGCCTTAAGGACTCAGACAATTTAATTTTTACGTTTTCATTTTTTCCTCCTCGCCTTCTAAAAATCATAACTCTTTTTTATATTTTCATCCACAGACTAGTATGAGGGCTTGTTTTTTGCGCGACCAGTTGTCCTTTGTAATTACATAACTCATCATATCATAAAATGTATGGCGCAACCAAAAAACACTATTTTTGTGGGGAAATTAAAACGAAAAATGCAATTTTGCTAATTTTGGAAGGTTTCGTTTTCACGCTGTACAATTTATGGTAAAAATGACGTGTGTTCTTTATTCTGAGGGTCAATACGATTAAAATGATACCCATTATTATATACTTTTATATTATTGTTGTGCTTAAAAAAAATCACAAACTTTTTAACCAAATTAGTACATTTATAATCCCTTTATTTTGAGGACCTCTAACTTTTTTATTTTTCCGTATAAGCGGCGGTATGAGGGCTCATTTTTTGCGCCATGATCTGTACTTTTTTTTGATACTACATTTGCATATAAAAAACTTTTAATACATTTTTTATAATTTTTTTTTTAATAAAATGTATTAAAAAAGTAGGAATTTTGGACTTTTTTTTTTTTTTTTCCGTTCACGCCGTTCACCGTACGGGATCATTAACATTTTCTTTTAATAGTTCGGACATTTACGCATGCGGCGATACCAAATATGTCTATAAAAAATGTTTTTTTACGCTTTTTGGGGGTAAAATAGGAAAAAACGGACGTTTTACTTTTCTATTGGGGGAGGGGATTTTTCACTTTTTTTTACTTTAACATTTTTTTACATTTTTTTTTACACTTGAATAGTCCCCATAGGGGACTATTCATAGCAATACCATGATTGCTAATACTGATCTGTTCTATGTATAGGACATAGAACAGATCAGTGTTTTCGGTCATCTTCTGCTCTGGTCTGCTCGATCACAGACCAGAGCAGGAGACGCCGGGAGCCGAACGGAGGAAGGAGAGGGGACCTCTGTGCGGCGTTGTGAATGATCGGATCCCCACAGCAGCGCTGCGGGCGATCCGATCATTCATTCAAATCGTGCACTGCCGCAGATGCCGGGATCTGTATTGATCCCGGCACCTGAGGGGTTAATGTCGGACGCCCGCGAGATCGCGGGCGTCTGCCATTGCCGGCGGGTCCCTGGCTGCGATCAGCAGCCGGGATCAGCCGCGCATGACACGGGCATCGCTCTGATGCCCGCGGTTATGCACAGGACGTAAATGTACGTCCTGGTGCGTTAAGTGCCACCTCACCAGGACGTACATTTACGTCCTGTGTCCTTAAGGGGTTAAAATTATCCTCTTCTGACCCCTATTTTTCTGTATACAGGGCTATATGAGGGCTTCAGTTTTTTTTTTTTTGCACTATGATCTGTAGTTTTTATCGGTACTTTAGGATGGAACTTTTAATCACTTCCTATTTTTTTTAAATATATAAAATTCAGCTATTTAAGGTTACCAAAAATCTGCAATTCTGGACTTTGGTTTCTTTTTACATTTACGCCATGACCGTGTGGTTTAAATAACGTTGTATTTTATTAGTTCAGACCTCTACGCATGGGGATACCAGATATGTATGCTTTCGTTTACATTATTTTTATAAAAAAATTAGAAAAGGAGCGTGATTAAAACTTTTAAGGATGAGGAGGCTTATTCACATTTTATATATATTTTTACATTTTTATAAACGTTTTTATTTTTTTTAATTTTTTTTTTCACTATAAATGACTACTACATGCAATCTTTAAATTTCCAACACACAGCATTGATCGGCGTTATCAGCGCTCCATTAGTACAGGCTGCTGAGGCAGGCAGGGACCCTCTGTCCATCCTTTAAGCTGATCAAGACCTTGTGATCGTGCCACGGTGGTTCCGATCAGCTACCAGAGTTAGACGAAAATGCTTTTTGCCCGTTTTAAATGCGGCAGTCAACTTTGATCGGTTATGTCTAGCAATAGCCGTGGGTCCCAGCTGCTGCATCCAGGACCCACCAGGTATGAAGTGCGTTCAACTCCTGAGTGCGCTTTATACAATTGGAGCAGGAATTCTTAATTGGGTTGATTTTTGTAAATTATTTTTATTGTAAATTAAATGAAATATTACTATTTTCCATTAATGTCATAATGGAAAACTACCTATTGGAATAATAGTAATCTATCCCTCCCCATGATAACACTACTACCGTACTTGTTTGTTACATGTTTGCTGCAGTGAATGGGTAGCAAAATCAGCTGCTTATTTTGCTACCATTGAATTCAATGGGTAGGAAAATACACAGCTGTAAATATATGGCACGTGACCCTACCCTTAAAATGAATACGCGTCTAATAGATTCTGAGATGCAGAACAAAATGCCCCCCCCCCCCAATATTTTGGGTACAGACAAATATCACTATTTCATACATACTCTTTATCCCCAATAGCATTTGATTAATTTATCCACATGTTTTAAACCATGGCTCCTTGTTAAACATGGGAGATGCATTTATAGAGTACAGAATCTGATGGAGGATTATCTTCACTACTATGTAGTCAGCCATAGACAATGGGAGTTTTAACTCCTGCTGGTATCAGATTTAAATGGGCACTGTCACAAACCTTTTTTTTCCTTTTTTTTATATATATGTTGTAGTACTTATGTACTACAACATATCTCTAATATACTTTCATTATTTTTTTATTTTTTTTAATTAAAATAGTTTATTTTATATTTGAAAACCGGCCACTAGGGGGTTTCCCTCTTGGTGGCCGGCTGCAGCCTGCCGTGACGTCACGACTGAATTAGGACCGATGCCGGCTGGGCAATCTGTCCTAATTCAGTCAGCCAATCAGCCTGTGCTCGCTCCCTGCCTGTCAGACAGGCAGGGAGTGAGCTGAGAGCACAGAGGATGCGTGCCCATTGGCTCCCTGGCCCGGCATGCCAGCCCTGTCTCCCGGCAGATGCTGCTGCTGCTGCATCGTGACTGTCCTGCACCCCTGCATTTTGGTAATTGATTTTTGGGGTGGGTAAAGTGGCTTGAGCGTCGGTGATGGGGGGTGAGGGGGGCTTCGTGGGTTGCGCGGGGCGGGGTTTGGGGGTAGCGGCCGTAACAAGATATTGGTTTCAACACAGGGTGCCTCCAGTTGTTTCACCACTACAACTCCCAGCATGTCCTGACAGCCAATAGATGTCAGGGCAAGATGGGAGTTGTAGTGGTGAAACAGCTGGAGGCAAACTGTATAGATGAAGTAAGGGCGGAAGTGTTGCCCCCACCAGTAGGCATCAGTGATGTTGCACCTGCTGGGGGAGTCTGCCTGGTAGTGAGCACACTTCCAGGCAGACAAAAAGGCTTTTTTAATATAGTAAAAAAAAAAAATGTAAAGGCAGGGATGGGGTTAGGGATAGATGGGCAATAGGCAGGGACAGAAAAAAAAGGGGGATGGTGGGAGCTACGCTTTAACCCAAGATAGACTGCTGCTGCAAAAAATTTCAATATTAAACTCAATATCTAAACTGCCTGTGTGGCCTAATATATTTTAAATGGACCCATATTTCCTTCCATATTCCCCTCAAGGGGGAGGAGACAGAATTTACTCCAGTTGATGAAGACCTGATACCTTGCCAAATGTCCCTATCCCTAAAAGATTACGTGAATATGGCTTTGAGGATTCTTTACAAATAAGAATATCATATGTAAAACACTATTTTATTAGCAGCCTCTTCCAGTCCAAACCTCTTAAATTGAATGACATCTCTGATAAAGATGATTATTTAAAAAATGAATAAAAAAATAATTATCGGGAAAGTGGACATCCCTGGCGAGTTCCATGTTTTACCCTCTCATAGTGATTTCTTTAAGCGGTGTATGAACTCTATATAGGAGTTCTCTTTAGGTAAGGGATCAGAAGGCCCCATTCCTCACAGATATAACGTGAGCTTTTCTGTATATAGTAACAGATGGCAATAGCTATAATTCTAGATAGTTTTGTCCATACACATGTACTGTGAGCTTATTGGTGGTTCTCACACATTCAGCAACAGTCCAGTCGACTAGTTGAGGTGTGAACATATTTGGCAGTCTAATACCTATAAACCAGTGTAACCCAACCAGGGTGCCTCTGGCTGTTGCAAAACTACAACTCCCAGCATGCCCGGACAGCCAGAGGCATACAAAGGCATTCATAATGGCATGTGTCATGCAAATGTGGGCCTGCCAGGAATTATTTGCCAGGTATAAATCCTATATTTGTGACATGACACTATATTTTCCTAGGGCTGGGCGGACCAAATGTGTGTATCACGGTAATTTTTAAACTTGGCGCTTCCCCCCCATATTATCAGCCCACATCCCCATCGAGGTAAATACTCACATATATCACCCGCATGAGCTGCCCTCCTCATCCTCCTGTTTGTTGCGGGCGCTGGTACTCTATACTGTGCGGTATCCATATGCCCGGGCTGCAAAAGGTAAACAAAATAAACTTTAACGCACCTACGTCGGACTTACGCTGGGGACGGGAACGTCGGATAGCCGTCAGCCTATCACCGACCGCAGCAGCCAGCTTCTTACATGACAGTGGGCTCAGCCTATCACCGGCCGAGGCAGAACATCGCTGCGTCCGGTGATAGGCTGACAGCTGTGAGTTAAAGTTTTTTTTTTTTTTTTTTTTTTTTTTTGCAGCCAGGGCATAGGGATACCGCACAGTATAGACCAGTGGTCTTCAACCTGCGGACCTCCAGATGTTGCAAAACTACAACTCCCAGCATGCCCGGACAGCCAACGGCTGTCCGGGCATGCTGGGAGTTGTAGTTTTGCAACATCTGAAGGTCCGCAGGTTGAAGACCACTGGTATAGAGTGTCAGCGCCAGCGGCTGCAACAAACAGGACGAGGAGGGCAGCGCATGTGGGTGACATGTGAGTAGTACCCTGATGGGGACAGAGCTGGGCTAATAATTAATTGGGGGGGGGGGCAGAACAGCGCTCGCAGGTCACATAGGATTAGTTCCCCAATGTGGGCACAGCGCAGCGCAGCGCTGGGACGATTGATTCATTCCCGAGGGGGAGGGGCCAAATCGGTATTGCGGTATGCGTTAATATTCATATCGTGCAGCACAGAAATGTCGGTATGATCCGGTATACCGCCCAGCCCTATATTTTCCTATACATCACATACATACCGGACATTGTTTTATGTTAACATCCTCTCCATATATTCCCCACCACCTCCCCTCTAGAGAGTCTTCTGTATGGCACCCAAGCAAAACCATTGACCAATCCAGCTCTTCGCTTCAGAAACACCAGTTCCCAAGTCCTGTGATCCTTGGTACGTGTGGAGGGAGATATATAATCTAATCGTGTACAACTTTTTTTTTTTTTTCTTTAGTCTTTTTAGATCTACAGTATTTCTATTCCTTGGAATTGGATTAGAGCAGTCAAGGGAGCAGGGAATACCGTAAAAGAGGCATAAGTGGGATTAACAGTGTGAACACCGACCGATTTAGAAACTTTTTCTAAGTCCAATACAGAAATAAAGAAATGGAAAAGGTAAGTTTTATTTCCCTTATTGAAGGGCACTGAGTCCGTGACTTAATACAGGAATCAAGGGCGTCCTGGGTTATTGGGTGCTAAGACTTATGTCTGCGGCAGCTATACTTGTGTTAGGGCACGAGCCTTTGGTTTCTGTTTTGTCTGTAAATCATATAAAATTCTGTGACATTTGCATTCCAATAATCTGTGGTGGGCTTGTAACCCCTAAGTGCTTGTGCTCCCCAAGTGTCTTGCCTTGTGTGATCTGTATGTGCTCGTAGTCACAATGCCGTGACTCATTGCCAGTTTTTGTGTACTGTCTTTTTATTCTTCTGCATGACTGCATTGTTAACCTACAAGACAATGTATCGCATATCACAAATGCTTTAGAGATCTGTTGTCATGATCCCAGAATGTGAAACAATTTAAAGTGTTACAATGCCGAATGCTCCCAGCAAGATTATAATGGCTATTCTGTGTGTCTCTTCTGGGAAGTGGTATTTTCAGCCTTGCCATTATGGTTGCTATGTGACTTATCCCTAGAGTTCGGTGAAGGCAAAACCAGTTCATCAACAGGAATGAACAGTTTGGGGCCTATTTATTTAGTGGGTGTATAACAAACATCACAATGTGAAAAAACCCAATCCCAGCTGAGGTGTGTCTGACACATGGTGCTTATGTATATACATACCCAATGGTGTATAGGAGGTATATAATAAGGAATACCCTGGCAATATATGGAGTACAGTGGCGTGAACGTAGTCCCATTAACTCATTTGGGACCAGAAACAACCACTACATAATAGAGGGTACAGCAGCTGACCCTTTCCATAGCCTGTCTGCATCAACAGAAGTCCCAGATAACAACTTTAACTCCTTAGGGCACAAGACATACATGGACACCCTGCACCCGCTTCTGCTGTATGAGGCAAACTGTTCAACCCTTTAGACTCCACGATCAAAATGCCCTACGATCAGAAGGTCCCTACCTGCCTCAATCATAGCCAATCGGCTCTCCATCTCTGCAGGCAGCCTGTAGTAATGGAGCCCGGATAACGCTGATCAATGCTGTGCTATGTCACAGCATTTTTAGTATATTCAACCAAAAGATTGCATGTAATCGTCCCCTGTACGGGGCTAAAAAATAGTCAATAAAGTGCAAAAGAAAAAATAAGTAACTTAAATATGACCCTTCTCTAATAAGGGTTTGGATAAAATGAAGTAAACAAAAATAAACATAAACACGTGTGGTATCACCATGTGCAGAATTGTCCTATTAAAATATAACATGTATAAACAATAAGTGACACAAACCTAGAAACCAAACTGACTTACCTCCAGCACTCGATCGGTGTCCTGCTCTGGTCCCTGGCTGCACTCCTCTTCCTCTGGAGGCCTGGAGTGTCACTCCATCCCATCACTGGCTGATGTCCTGCCTTAGACAGTAACCAGGACCTCGGAGGCACCGCTGGAGGTAAGTAAAAGTTTAAATGGGCAGAGTTGTGAAAAATCCTCCTGCTGGATAACCCCTTCAGTGACGACAGCTATTTATTTATTTCATGGTGGTATTCTTAGAGCCATAACTTAAATTATCCTGTAATATGGCCGTCTGAGCACTTTCTAAGGTACATGTTACTAGAGCTGGGCAGTGTTGGTACATACAGCTAGAGGAGACTGGCACGTTTTCAGAGTGTCCAGGCCCTCGGCAGAGCGAATCTGAATCCATACTGCTTTATAACATCAGCGGGCTAGAAGACTGCGGCAGGAGCTTGGCTGTCATAAACAGCAGGAATATTGCCTCACCTACCAGGATCGGAGAACTCGGATTCCAGCAGTTTAAGATGCTGTGAGTAACAGTGACTGCAGCATCTAAAGGGTTTGACAGTGGTAGCCCCCCCCCCCCCCTTTAGCCTTGGGAACCTTGCAGTGGGATTGGTGGTGCCAATAGTTTGCATGACAGCTGGTGGCCTATCAAAGGCCCCCAGATCTGACATCAATGTTGGCTTAGTAGGTTGTCCCTAAGGCATGAACTAATAGGTTGCCTGTCAGATTAGCACCAAGGGCTTTCATGCTTTGGTATACTATGTATTCCAACACTATACTAGCGATCAAATGACTATTGCTCCAAGTCCCTAAGAGCGCTGATCTTGTGTATCTCCAGCTCTCCCATAGAGATGCATGGAGGGGGCTTGTTCACTATTCATGCGTGATTACAGCTGGGGACGCTGCCATGCATGAGAATGTGGGGGGGGTCCCCTGGGATAAGACACTTCCCAATCCATTGGATAGGGGATACATTTTACTACATTGAACTACAATTTATAAAATTTACCAGAAATAAGAACTTTACTCTGAGTCAATGTATGTGTGTGTATGTATGTATATATATGTGTGTGTGTGTGTGTGTATATGTGTAAAATATATATATATATATATATATATATATATATATATATATATATATATATATATATATATATTATAGTGTGTGTGGTTTTTTTTATTTATTTTTTTACAATTTTCGTGTCATACTGGGACGTGACCATGCATTCACGCTGTGTACACTACTCTTTCTACATGTTGTGTACACTGAACTTACTACAGTATATTAGTGTATTATATATGTGACTGTTTTACTGCCAGGCATCTTACTCGGTCCAGCCTGAAGTAAAACACCACAGGTTGTTCTTTGCTAATAGGTTCCCCTATATTTTATTCCTCACTATACATGAATTTCATTTTGGGCTGATAATGCCATCTAGTGGACAGAAGACAGCATAGCAGCTTAATTTAAAAGAATAAATGTTCTGTTCTAATGGGAACTGGTAGTAAAGAATAGGAAATCCTTATACAGTCTGCAGCATTCACTGAAATTCGCACAGGTATAAATGTAAGTGAATCTGTGTTTGTTCACTGTATCATCTTTATATAGGACAGTTATTCCATAGCTAAATACACACTTATTAGTAGAACGCTGGATTATGCTGTGTTATAGTAAATGGTTTGTAGCCAGATTCAATATCCTCTACTCACCAATATCCTTATAAACCTGTTAATTACCAATGTTCGATCTGCCATGTGTAACATGTAAGATATTCTGGGCTTTTATAGCCTCACAAACTATACTCGTGGAATTAATGACTGGTTCTTTGTGTGCGCTGTTCAGATGGAGAGAGGATTTATCAAGGTGCTGGACACAAAGAGGAGACTGTAATGGAACTGATTCAATTCTGCAATTCCAGCTTGTCTTAAAGGATGTATCAATATCTATAACGGGGCTTAACTAAAATGTTTTGAATCTAGGAGCTTGGATTTTGACTCCTATGACTTAACCCCCCCCCCCCCCCCCCCATGGAGCTATGTGAGGTACATTGTTATGCATATTATTGATTTGTTATCAGCGCTCAGATGGTATAGCCTGCCAGGCTGTATCAATTACTGAGGCACATCAAAATAGGACTGAATGTATGTTATAGCCAGGAAAGGGCTGACAAAACCCTGGGCTCAAGGACAAAATTCTTCTTCGCCATGGTGACCTGGCACCTAGGATTTATCGAGCCCTGATGTAGAATATACATTGGTAGCAAAATGAACTTAGCAACAGTAAACATTGACTTTTTTGCATGCACCACCTAATACAGCATCTTAGTCTATGTGGTCAGTGATCCAGTTTTCATTTTAGCCGCATCAATGGTCCAATATTTATATCAGAGCCTGATCTGTTCTACAGACATGGTTTGTATGTGTAGTATTAGTCAGTGCTATAGTACACCGGAAATTACTAGTACAGTAGCATGGTATATATTCAACCAGGAAAATGTATTTTATTAGTCATATGGCTGTAATCTGTGAGTATTTACAGTGCTTAGATAAAGCCTATGATCACATACACTACTTACATCCACCACTCAAAGGAGAGTCACTCTCAGCCGAATGGGCGCAGAGCTCAGATCAGTTTTGTCCTTCTTTCAATACATGGATCCCTTTGATAAAATGTATGGTATGTCTAAATGTTGTGAAGCCAAAGTGACCAATAATACAGTTTAATTTGTTCTATAGGGTATCTCTGGACATTTATGGCCTGTTAAGACATACTTAAGGGTGCTCTACGTTGAAGTGAATCTGCAAGGGTCATGTAGTGATTAAATCTTCTATGCAGATCAGGTTATTAGGGACATCAAAAGGCACAGAGGAGAACATGACATGAACATACAGTGGGGCAAAAAAACTATTTAGTCAGCCACCAACTGGGCAAGTTCTCCCACTTAAAAAGATGAGGCCTGTAATTTTCATCATAGGTATACCTCAAACAGAATGAGAAAAAAATCCATAAAATCACTCTGATTTTTAAAGAATTTATTTGCAAATTATGGTGTAAAGTATTTGTCACCTACAAACAAGCAAGATTTCTGGCTCTCACAGACCTGTAACTACTTCAAGAGTCTCCTCTGACCTCCACACTTTACCTGTAATAATGGCATTTGTTTGAACTTATCAGTATACAAGACACCTGAGACACCTCAAACAGTCACACTCCAAACTCCACTATGGCCAAGACCAAAGAGCTGCCGAAGGACACCAGAAACAAAATTATAGACCTGCACCAGGCTGGGAAGACAATCTGCAAAAGGCAAACAACTTGGTGTGAAGAAATCAACTGTGGGAGCAATTATTAGAAAATGGAAAACGTACAAGACCACTGATCTCTATCGCTCTGGGGCTCCACACAAGATCTCACCCTGTGGTGTCAAAATGATCACAAGAACGGTGAGCAAAAATCCCAAAACACGGGGGGGCCTAGTGAATGACTGGCACCAAAGTAATAAAGGCTACCATCAGTAACACACTACGCTGCCAGGGACTCAAATCATGCAGTGCC
Source organism: Hyla sarda (assembly GCF_029499605.1). NCBI lineage: Eukaryota > Metazoa > Chordata > Amphibia > Anura > Hylidae > Hyla > Hyla sarda. The sequence goes on along the minus strand of NC_079191.1, from coordinate 98,544,860 downwards.
AGATGTACTGGCTTAAGCAGGGGGATACATGTCCGGGCCCATCTGAAGTTTGCAAGAGAGCATTTGGATAATCCACAGGGGTGTGGGAAATTAATTTAAAAAACTACTTGTCCACGGGACTAAAATGGAGCAAACTCTACTTGTCCCTCATGACGATCCACTTGTCCGGGCCAATTTTCACTTTTACACTCTTGTTTTTTCCTCCTCGCCCTATAATAGCCATAAATACCTACTATAATGATACCTTTTTAATTTTTCAATTACATATTCTCTGAAACAAAAATAAAAAAATATTTATAATCAGTGAAGTTAAATTTAAATAGTAAAAGATAATTTTGCTAATTTGGTGGTCTTCTATTCCACGCAATTTACCTTGTGGTTGAGCGAACATGTTGTTTTGATACTTTAGGACGGTCTGATTACAGCAATACCAGATTTGTATAGTTTCCATCATGTTTTACTAATTTAAAAAAAAAAATCAGAACTTTGTCCACCTGTAGGTTTAAAAAAAAATTTTTTTTTGCATACCAGGCTGTATGAGGGCTCATTTTTGGCGCCATAATCTGTTTTTTCTATCGGTACCATTTTGGTATTGATCTGACTTTTTAATCGCTTTTTGACTTTTTTATAATGTCCCAGAAAAAAAATTTGCAATTCTGTGGTTTGGAATATTTTTTACATTTACGTCATTTACCGTATGGGTTACATCATGTTATATTTTAATAGTTCGTACAATTACGCACGCACAAACTTTTACATTTTTTTTTTTTTTTTATTTTTTTTTTTTTTTTTTACACTTAGACTTTTAGCAGGAATCATTAGATTCCTCATACAGATCAATAGAATTCTATTAAACTCCATTGATAGAGCCTGCCTGGACTAGGCTCTATCAATGACAGAGCCACGGGACACCAGGGAACAGAGGTAAGCCCTCCGGCTACCTCCATAGTGGATCGCCCCCAACTGCCGGGGGCTGCAGAGTATGGAGCGGGCACGAGTCGGGAGCCCACTCCATACAGACTGCTGAGCGCCGCCACTCTTGGCAAGTCTGGCCCTGATTGCCTGAAGCCGAGCTAAGTGATATTTACTGCTGCCCTTCCTAGTGGTTGCCAAACTGCAACTCCCAGCATGCCCAGACAGCCAAAGGCTGGAGGGTCACAGTTTGGAGACCACTATTACAGTGGTGCCCAAACGGTGGCCCTCCAGATGTTGCCAAACTACAACTCTCAGCATGCCTAGACTGCCCAGGCATGCTGGGAGTTGAGTTCTGTAACATCTGTCCCTTCAGATTTTGCAGTTTTCATTTAAATTTTGAAAATTGCTGCTATACTTTGAAGCCCTCAAATTTTTTCTAAAAGTAAAAATATGTCCATTTTATAATGCCAACATAAAGTAGACATATTGTATTTGTGAATCAATATAACATTTATTTGGAATATCAATTTTCCTTACAAGCAGAGAGCTTCAAAGTTAGAAAAATGCTAAATTTTCATGAAATTTGGGGATTTTTCACCAAGAAAGGATGCAAGCAACAACGAAAATTTCCCACCAAAATAAAGTAGAATGTGTCACGAAAAAAACTCTCAGAATCAGAATAATCGGTAAAAGCATCCCAGAGTTATTAATGCTTAAAGTGACAGTGGTCAGAATTGCGAAAAAGGCTCAGTCCTTAAGGGGTTAATTGGGACAGTCCACAAATCTGACACTATTGCGGACTGTCTGTGGACCCATTCATATCAATGGTAGCGTAACTCACAGCAGGTTTCCCGCTAGTAATAGCATGTGAACACACCCTAAAGTGGATGAAGACTATTTCAGCCACTCAGTAGAACATCGAAAAGGGGGGTTTCTTGTTTGTATTTTAAGCTGCTGTTTTCGTCTAGAAAAAAGTCGGATAAATGTAAAAATGTTGGCCGATATTCACAAGCATGTTCTCAGAACTTTCCCGGAACGGTTCCTCCTTTTCCTGGTGTCATTGATCCTATAGGCCGGATGTAGTCGTGTGTGTGACTATTTCTGTAAAGCAATTCTGATAAACAATGATTTGTTCTATGCTTGATCCACCATCAACCACCTTCTGTCTGTGTATGGCCACCTTTTAACTTAGCTTGTAGTTTACAGATACAGTGTCGATAAAGTTCCTCTTATATTTTTTTTTCCCTTTTTTGTTTCTAAATATTTTTTGAGAAGTACTTTCAGATTAGATCTCTTGTGCAGCATCTAATGTTCTTCAAAGGCCGACATGATAAGAAAGTGAACAGTTACCTAATTGGCCCTTGTGTTAGAAAGATGACTGCACATATTTACTGGAATTTTAGGGTTCTTTTACCTAATCCTGACAAGGTTGTATCTGCAGGTGTTAAAGTATTAATATTGAACACTGAAAAAATAAATACTGCCAACATCTTCATTTTTAGGCCGCATTCACGTGACATTTTGGGCTCCTTTACCAGAATACTGTCAATAAGTCCAACTTTTATCTTGTTTTACGACTTTATTTTTGGGACACAAGCAAAGTCTAGCACACTTTAGTGTTTCTCTTATATGACACATGGTTGTAAAAAGTGGTCATACTCCGTTGCAAATGGATTACTTTTCTGTTTCTTTGCAATGCTATACATTGCAATACCTTCTTTGACATTATCCTCTCATATACTGGTGAGACCTGAAAGGTTATGTGAATGGGACCTTATCTGGACTATCCTGTCTGCAGAATAAGAAATGATCATAGAACTATCTACAATGTTTGAGACCTATAAAAACACCTACTTTTTTAAATAGGATTGTTAAAGGGGTTTTCTAGTGATGGGATAGGCCATCAAGATCTGATCAGAAGTGAATGCGAGCTCCGATCACTGGGTAGTGCTGCAGTCCTGCTCAACAGTTGATTGGAGGGGGTGGCGTGTCTCAGCTCCCTGCTGATCAGATTAGGATAGACCTTCAGTATATTTTCACTGGAAATTCCTGAGCGAGATTAGAAAAAAGTCTCCAGTTCCTTTGTTGCACCATTCCTGCTCAAGGTTTGCATCTTGAGTTTTGTGATCAACCCCATTCACTTGAATAAGGGCTGAGATGCAGTAAGTCACAACCTTTAACTGAACCATTTTAAATGGCTTATTCAGGCATTTAAAATTTGATGGCCTTTCCTCAGGGCAAGCCATAAATATTAGATCAATGTGGGTAAAACTCACAGCAAACCCCCACCGATCAGCTGTTTAAACTGGCAGAGCCCTCCTGTGATGGTGACAGCACCTTTAAACATTTTCCATCACGTATCCTTACATCACAGTTCTATTAGTAGAGGTGGTGCAAGATAACTGTAGCATTGCCCAGAAGACCAGCACTGGTAAACATTGACCTGGTGGGCACCTCAGGATTTTCATTCAGCTAATTGGTGAGGCTGACCCCTGCGGTCAAAACTAGATTGTGATTGTGTGTGTGTGTATGTATGTATGTGTGTGTGTGTGTATATATATATATATATATGTATATATATATGTATGTATATATATATATATATATATATATATATATATATATATATATATATATAAATAATATGTGTGTGTATATATATGGCGGAAGGGATTCCTGAACGATCCCGAACTTACTAGACCACAAGCTGTTTCTAAGAGTGTAGTCTGTAAGTTCCATATGACAGTTGCCTGTAAAAGAGCTTGCAGTCTCTAAATAGATACAGTGCAAGGCCTAAAAATTGGGAACTTCCTGCAGCCTTGAGTGTTCCCTACTTTAGGACAGTGGTCTCAAACTGTGGCCCTACAGATGTTGCAATAATTCAACTCCCAGCATGCCCGGACAGCCAACGGCTGTCTGGACATGCTGGGAGTTGAAGTTTTGCAACATCTGGAGGGCCGCAGTTTAAGACCACTGCTTTAGGGCATTGTTTTAACCAACATGTTGTTGCACAACTACAACTGCCATCTTACCCTGACAGCTTTTGGCTTAGGAGCAGGTTGAGGTCACAAGTTGGGGAACACTACCATTATGGAGTGATTCTGATGCATTCCGTTTCCAACAGTCGGCCTACATTTTTATTAACTTGTCAGTTCTGTCTACTTTAAATAAAATGCGGTAGAATCCAGTCTGTGTGTAATTCATGCACATAAGCATGTGCTTTAAAGTAGACTTTCTGGATTTGGTGATCTTTTAAATGTAACCTGAGAACTGGTTTTGGACTGGGACCAGACAACTAACGAGATGAAGTCATTTATCTTGCTAAACTAAGTAAACTCCTGGATGGCAGTATGATTGGATGAGTCAATACAAATGTACAGGTTGGGGGTTAGACAAATCAGGCTTTCTAGGTCAGCTCTATTGTTGAGTGAAGGAAAATGACTCATACAATTGTTCTTAAATCTTGTGACACATACAAATATTGTCTCAGTCTCAGATTAGGATATCAACCTTGATATACAGGACCTTAAAGGGGTACTCTGGTGGACACCATATTTTTTTCTCATCAGCTGGTGACAGAAAGTTAAACAGATTTGTACGTTACTTCTATTTAAAAATCTTAATCCTTCCAGTACTTATCTGCTGCTGTATGCGCCAGAGGAAGTTATTTTTCTTTTTGAATTTCTTTTGTCTGACCACAGTGCTCTCTGCTGACACCTCTGTCCATGTCAGGAACTGTCCAGAGCAGGAGCAAATCCCCATAGCAAACCTCTCCTGCTCTGGACAGTTCCTGACATGGACAGAGGTGTCAGTAGAGAGCACTGTGGTCAGACAGAAAGGAAATTCAAAAAGAAAAGAACTTCCTCTGATAGGTATTGGAAGGATTAGAAGGATTTTTAATAGAAGTCATTTACAAATCAGTTTAAAGAGGCACTTTCATTATGAAAAGCTTTTCATATTTTGTAGTACTACTGATAAGATGACTTTTTTTAAATATACATTTATAAAAAAAAAAAGTCAATTTTACAAAAAAAAAATGAAAATAGCCACCACTAGGGGTCATCTGTCTTTATGCAGAGAGACTACTCTGTATTTTGCAGCATAATGGATACTGGCCGTAAAGTGTGTTGGTATCCAGTATAGTGAATTACTATTGCACCACTACAGCCTTCAGCTGTTCCCAAACTACAACTCCCGTGATGGGAGTTGTAGTTTTACAACAACTGGGGGTAAAATCTTTGTAAAACTGTTTTAGAGCTGTGTATTCTCCAGCTGTGTGCCTTCAGCTCTTGCAAAACTACAGTCAAAGGATGTGTGGGCATGCTGGGAGTTGTAGTTTTGCAACAGCTAAAGGCAACACTGCTCTAACGGTGCTTTATAAACACTGCAGCTCCAGCTGTTGCAAAACTACAACTCCCAGCATGCTTGAACAGCCAAATCCTTCTCTGACTCCTGAATGACAAAGATGCTAATCGGACATTCAGGAGTCTGTGAAAGGTGAATGACACATAGTGACAGCTATGTTGATTAGCATCCAGTTTTTATTAGGAACAGATAGAAAATAACTACTGTGCAGTTATTTGCAGACTGCCAGGCTGCTCCCAGACTCAGAGCAGATGAGTTATCAGAGTGAGGGAGAGAGATGGACATGCCCCCTCCAGAAGACAAGAAGAAAAAGCAAGTGAGCAAAATAGAAATGCAATTTGTTAGGGATATATAGGTCCTAGACACACAAACTATTTGTGCATGATCAGGATTAGGTACTGAGTAACATATCACTTTTTTATTTTATTTTTTTCAGATGGTAGTTGATTAAAAAATTCCACTGGAGTACCCATTTAAAGAGATACTCTAAAGTCAGGTGGGAAAAAAAACTACTGCATATGCATATTGCATTGCTTGCCTATCTGCCCCAGTTCTGTAACCACCAAAAATCCATGTGTTTTGTGCATCTGTGGGTCACTTCCTATGTCAGACAATTACTGTGGTTCCTGTTCAGTACTACAATTCCCAGACTGCAATGGTTTCCCTCATTTCTTCGTCACAGCCCTCCTATCCTGCCTACTCTTCTCCCACAGGGCTCTTGCCAGTTCCCCAGAGCTTCTACAGATCATTGCTCTACACAGCAGACTATCTCTCCACACAGCAACTCTGCAAAAAGCTGCTGTATTCATTCGTGGCATTGATCAGCACAGGGCAGAATGGTATAAACAAGCAATTTTACTCTCCTTTTTCCAATAAAGGTATATGTGTATATAACAGATAGTGGTCAGAGGTGACATCACTTAGGGGCAGGGCTAGATCTCAGTGCAGTATCTCAGAAGAGGTTGAGGAGTTGGGCAGCTGCTGAGACAACACCACAATGAAAGGACTACACAACTTCCTGCCGGGTGAATCACGTGATAGCATTTTGAACCAAAAACAAGTCATGATAATGCTATATTAGTAAGTTATATGGAGTGATAGTTTTGTTTGAAAAAATGTTTTAAAAAAATTATACCAGAACAGTCCTTTTAAAGAGGTTAAATGAAAACTTTTTTTTCTTTGTATCCATTATACACGGGCTGCCTGAATAAAAATAATTTTACCTTCTGCTGCACCCCGGCTGGTGCCAATATTGTCATCCACGTTCTTCTGTTTTTTTGTGCCAGACATTTCACACTGTTCGGCTAGTCGCTGGCAGCAGGGGTGTCCTGCTTCAACCGGTGATATGCTAAGTGGCAATGGCATGTAACAGGCCTGGGCGGGGTTGTCTTCCTGGTGCCGGGGCCAGTTACTTGCCACTGCCACTCAGCCTATCACCTGCCCAGTTGGGACATCGCTGCTGTTGGCAATAAGCTAAGCCGCAGTTTGACTAGTCGGGTCCAACCAAAATCCGGAAGATGACCAGGGCTGGAGAACGGAATGGCAATAAAAGTGGCATCAGGGGAGCCTCAGAAGGTAAGTTAAAGTTTATTTTATTCCAGCAGACCGGGCATAATGGATTAAAAAAAATTCTCTGGAGTTCTCCTTCAATAAAATAGTATAGACATCTGCTGTCACTTCATCTACATTCTCTTCTCCTGGATCTAGTCATCGGCTCATTGTGACCACTCGGCTGGATAAATATTCAACCTCCCACCTTCACTTTGATATCTTTGTAGAAGGTTTTGACTGGTTCTAGGATTACATGAGTACAGTCTGATCATTTTGTTAGCTGGCTGCGTCCTCGCAGGGTAATAGTTGGTAAAGTGTTTTCTGAGCACTGTTTACATGACTGTGTACTTAAGGTGATTACGGAAGAGACTTGGTCAGGTAAGGTGTAATCTGATCATCTGCTTTTATGATTATCCACTGATAACAGCAGAACTTCTGGTTGTGTAGCACAGCTTATATTGTAGGGTTGGGGGCATGCAGTATATGCTGTTCTGCAACTGCACCATTCCAGTCTAAGGGGGATAATCTATTCCAGGAGCCAGGTAGACAATGCCTCTTAAAGTTGCCCTTATATTTTTTTTCGATACTTTTAGGGCTCAATCTAGCAGGTTGGCTCTTGTTTGGGAAGCCTTTACACTGCACAATCCTTGAGCATGTAGGGCAGCATGGCTAACCACTGGATCGTTCATGTGCCCCTTTTAATCTCATCATTGTTGGCCCTTCATCCCCTGTTTACATGAGGAAATTTGTGCGGCCAACAATTATTTATGCAGTTGCATACACGATATGACTAGTTGGCAAACAAGCGTTCACTGGTTAATCGACAGTCCTTTTAACATTAGGCGATGATCGTTCCTGCGAATTGTAATTCAGCCAGTAATCAGCCAATGTAAAGAGCAGTTTTCAGTTTATTTTTAATTTTTGTTTTTATTATATATACGTTTTTATTTCAGTTCTGTACTGTTAAGACATCTGCTTGCAGTGAGTACATAGAAACATTAGAGGGGTTTTCTGGGACTTTGCAAATTAGGTAGGTATGTTGCTCCAGTATCCTGATGTCCTCCTATAGGTAGTAGGCAGCTTCCGCCTGCAGCCAGAAGGGGCCAGGAGCTTCTCTGTGACATAATTGTGCACTTCTCCTGGCCTCTAGTGACAGCATAATGCCTGTGACATAGAAGAGGTCAAAGTTTAGGACACCTGCTGCAAGCCCCAGGTGTCCTAGTACGTGTAGTCACCATCTTGCCCACCAGACTGCCACAGCACCTGGCATTCTTGATCTAGGGTTTCTAACAAATAGCTAATGTGTATGATCTTATTTTGGCTAGGTTCCCACACAGGTTTTTTTTCTGGCAGTTTTTGGATATCTGCCACTGCAGTTTTTGAGCCAAAGCCTGAAGTGTATTCAAAAGGAATAGGACATATAAAGGAAGGACTTACACTTCTCCTTCTTACTGGATCCACTTCTGACTTTGACTCAAATATGGAACGGTGGCCCTTTTCCTTAGTTTTTTTGTGTCTAGTTTTCAGCAATTCTTTTCTGTTTCATAGATTATGGAAAACTATATTTATTTGCATTCCAGTCATTGTAATGGGCTTAATATTGTGGAGAAATCAGCAGTAAGTTTTAGACTTTCTTCCAGTGTTGAATGGCGTCAGAGCTCTGGATTATTATCCTCGGGTATATAATTTTTCAAAAACCGAATCAGCTTATCTGCTTGGTAATCACATTTTAGCAATGTTTGTTGCGTTTTCAGTAGCTAAACTCGTGTCTGGTCTATTACGTCCATTACATCAACTAAACCTAATGAAATTAGGATCACCAGATTTGGGGTTTAGAACACAAGGAGTCTTAAGTGAGGAAGGTTCGTAAACCCTGCTGTCCCCACCCCTCTGTTTACATGGATCATTTATCAGGAGGAATGAATGGCAGGTAGTTCCACACCCATTGCTGATAAAGCTCTGCTCCTCAGTCTTGGTGACACACAAGTCTCTTGCACAAGTCTACTCAACTCTGTACGTGCAGAGGAAAAGGTTGGCAAGCATCGCATCTCGTCACTCTGGTGATTTCCCTATTTGAAGCATTAAAGTGCGTTAAATGTGGAAGAAAACATGGCATGTAGACATTCCTACAAGTGCTCCTCTTTTCCACACGCTCCTTCACGTATGCGCATCTATTGGTGAGTTTCAGATCCTTTTCTTTACTATGTTTCTGTTTTACTTGCATTTATTACTCAATTTAAGAGAAGCTCTTCTGAGTGTTGTAAGCAGAAGCTGTAAAAATTTAATAAGTTAATTGTTTGCAATATAAGGTTTATTTTAGATGTCAGGTTTGACACAAATTCCCCAAAATCTGTGTCCACTACAGTGAAAGTCTGTGGTCCATCAGGTAATATGGGATTTCTGCATACTGGGGAAAATTTAATTGCAGATTCTTGACCATGCCACAAAAAATAGTATCTAAAATAGTATCTATTTCCATGGAAATGCAGAGGATTAGCCCTATTGAATGACAGTGCGTATTGAGGCAAAAAAACTGTAAGACTTAGGGGTCTGCCACGGGTCTTCTAGGAAAGTAAATGTCTGATTTGTGTGGGGTTTTAGAATGTATGTCGGGCTTCTTCCACACTTCCGTTAGTACATGGCAGTGTGATGGCCGTAGGGAGAGACGGGCAGAATAGCAGGAGAAAAATTACTGCTTGTACAGTCTTTTTCTCCCGCTATTCATAATGGCACCCTGCGGCCCCCATAATCCTAAATGGGAGCCGCCCGGACACGTTTTTGCCTGTTAGTCCCAATCATGAGAACGGACGGTAAAATCAGGAAAAAAAAAGTCTTTGACGGCTGTTCTTGACGCGGAGCAAATGGGGCCTTATGTATATAATGGAGCTTGAGGTTATAGCTGTTTGTTATTAATGATGTGTATTTGCAGGCAGTATATGTATAGTAGGGATTTACTGTATGTCTTTTATACATCAAAAAGCACTTCATACTTTGCTCTCATTTGCTCATATGACCCACACTTTTTATTTACTAACAATCTGTAGACCAGTATTTTCCAATCTGTTGCTCTCTAGCTGTTGCAAAACTACAGTTCCCATAATGCCCTGACAGCTTTTCACTCTTGGGGAATGTTAAAAGTTGTAGTTTGGGAACAGTTAGGTAGCCTCAGGTTGGGGAACACTGCTTTAGTATAGGATCTCCAATGCTGCATCCACACACCTCATCTATGAAGACCCAGCAGGTGAACAGTACCGAGCCGAGATCTTCTTCGTGGTCACGTTGGTGCAGAGAGAGAAGATTACTAACTGGGGGCACAAGTTTTTTTTTAATAAACTTTATTTAAAGTAAGGGCTTGTCCACATCATCACTGCAGGGAGCTCTGTCACGAAAAGACAGTTTAGTGGAAAAACAAAAAAAACTGCATATCTGATATTATTCTTTCAACTCCCTTAAAAGAACACCCAACGGGCTCTATTTAATGGGATCCGACGGCGACCGTTGTGCAAGGGGTCCATTCAGCTCCTTTGGTGCCGAACGTGATATGAACATAACCTTACTTTACAAAAAGCAGATGTATAAGTAATGGAAATGTCTACGCTGCATCAACATGAGGAAGGAAAAGGTCCAAAATATCTGGCCACTGACTTTCCCACTTTCTAGACCTAAATAGAAAGTAAAAATCCCAAATAAAGGTTGTGTGTGAGGATATAGCTGTCTCTGTGAAGGCTTTGTGTAGCGAGATTCTCTTTCTTACAGGTGTGTAGTGTCTTTTGTTTTGGTTATGTAATGAGGCTATTACCTCCCACGCTTTTAGATGTGACTGCCTTGATTCAGTAGTGAGTCTTAGTAGGACAAGACAGGAGGAGCGCATAGTAATGAGGGTGGTTTGTCTCATCAGGTTAGGGTCCAGCTAAATATAGTGTGTGGCTCTGCTGTGTCATTGTAATTACGGTTTTAACACGTTTGGATACAACTGGAAGAAGGTAGTTTGCTACTTAGCTTGAGAAGGTTATGTAGGAATAGAATACATACATAATTGCCTGCGGAAAATCTGCAGCAGATTTTGTTGCTACCTAATGACTTCAATCTACCACTACTATTGCAGATAGGCCACGGTTCTCAGACAGCAAGAATTATCTGATAAATAATAAATCTAAATCAGATGGGACATAACAGAAGTATAAATCAAGTGTTAAACGTAACATTTATTATATGTAATATAAAATATAGTCCTCAAGCACGAAAAAATGTGTGCGAAGCAGAAAGGACAAAAGAGCGATACTTAAGTCATTGATATATTGATGAAAGTGGGCTGAAGTGCTGTGCAAATATGGCCACAGCACAAAAGATTCTACCCACACAGTGGAGACCAAGTATCCTTTACAAATTCCTGCAAATGAAACGCAACTATTAATCCAGATCTGTCGCATATTTCCAAATGCGTTTTTCCCCTTTACTTAATAAAGGCAATATTTGGGTTCATCAGGGGACTGCAGGATCGCACCATCCTGTAAGTAAAGGTGAAATGTGTTGGGACAGAGGTGACAGATCTTGTTCTAGTTGTTTCAATTGGAGGAATTTGTCAATTCTACTTGGTCTCCACTTTGTGGGTAAAATGTTTCTTGTACCGTGGCCATATTTGTTCTGCCCTTCAGCCCACCGTCATCAATTTAGTAATGACCTAAGTATTGCTGTCTTGTGATTTTCTTGTTTGTACATTATTTATGCTTGAGGACTATTTAGTACATACAATGAACATTAGAGCCAAAACACTTACACTTTGGACCCATAAAAGTCAGTGGATAGCAAAATCTGCTGCTGGTACATATGTGTGAGCAAACCCTTTCAGGTACATTTTTGAGAATTTTTTATGTAAAAAATACACTTTTTAATGGGCTACCTTCTAAAACGTTATTGTAGTCTCGATCACATCAGCACATGGACAAATGTTTTCTTTGGATGATATCCCATCCATCCATCACCTGGCCCAGGTCAGGAAGTGTTATTCCCCAATGTACAGCAATTGTGTGCCGTACTAGGTTTCTAAACTACTGTCCTGACAAAGGATTTAATATACGTGGTGCTTAGTTTTAGGACAGTATGGACTCTAAGCTGATATATTTTGCCTACATTGAGTGCTTTGTGCTCCTGACTTTAGTTGCTTATAGATGTCTACACTGGACACAATTGTATCTAACCCTCAGCTGTGAGCACTATTGGGGTATGTTCACACTTAGGAACTTCAGCAAAGAAAGTTTCTGTAAAATCTGCTTTCTGCTCCCTGGAAAATGGAGTAGAAATTACCTTCTTTTCCGGCATATAAGACAACCCTCAACTTTTACAGTTAAAATATAGAGTTTGGGATATACTCTCCATATAAGACTACTACCCCTCTACCGCGATACGGTACCTTACCATTGTTACCCCCACATTAGGTTGTCAGCATAGTTCCCCCACATTAGGATGTCAGCATAGTTCCCCCACATTAGGATGTCAGCATAGTTCCCCCACATTAGGATGTCAGCATAGTTCCCCCACATTAGGATGTCAGCATAGTTCCCCCACATTAGAATGTCAGCATAGTTCCCCCACATTAGGATGTCAGCATAGTTCCCCCACATTAGGATGTCAGCATAGTTCCCCCACATTAGGATGTCAGCATAGTTCCCCCACATTAGGATGTCAGCATAGTTCCCCCACATTAGGATGTCAGCATAGTTCCCCCACATTAGGATGTCAGCATAGTTCCCCCACATTAGGTTGTCAGCATAGTTCCCCCACATTAGGTTGTCAGCATAGTTTGCCCACATTAGAATGTCAGCATAGTTCCCCCACATTAGGTTGTAGTTCCCCCACATTAGGTTGTCAGCATAGTTCCCCCACATTAGGTTGTCAGCATAGTTCCCCCACATTAGGTTGTCAGCATAGTTCCCCCACATTAGGTTGTCAGCATAGTTTGCCCACATTAGGTTGTCACCATAGTTCACCCCACATTAGGTTGTAGTTCCCCCACATTAGGTTGGCAGTATAGTATGGACTCCACAAACATACAGCCCTCAGCCATATACAGTGTATGGCTGGAGGCTGTATGTCTGTGTACTGCCCCACTTCAGTGCTCCGACCACCGCTCCTCCGGTCAGGGGTCACAATCTACTGCTTTGACCGGTGGTTGTTGCACCGAAGATGACGTGCTGGTAACTTACTATGCCCGCACATCCTCGCTGCTCCACTCTGCTGTTGCTATGGGCGCATGCACGAGACATCAGTGACGTCCCTGCGTGCGCTACCTCCCGGCGACCCCTGCATTTATAAAGTTAACGTGGGGCCCCAGAAAGGTAACCGGGACATGCTTTCGGGACACAGGGATGTGATGGGGGAAGTTATTTTCGGCCGGGACACCTGGGGTATGGATAATCCATACCCCGGGCTTCCCGGCCAACTGCAGCACCCGGCATATAGGACGACCCCCAACTTTTGAGAACATTTTACCGGGTTAAAAAGTTGTCTTATATGCCAGAAAATACAGTATGTGGAAACTTTGCTTATTTGCAGCAGAAATAAGCACCAAGATGAAGTCCCATTGCCTAATGGATTTTTACTGTTAGATTCTGTGGAGTCTGAACACAGCAGCTCAAAACCCCTTAGTCAATGGCAGTGTCCTACAAATACAATCTGTGTGGAACTTCCTCAATGTAAACCTATATCCTTTGGGCTGTATTTTTTCAGCCTGTGGAACAAGAATATTTCCCTTCATTTGACAACATTATTAGGATACACTATTTACGTGGTCGGTGAAGGATCAGCCTCTGGACCCTCAAGAATAAGTCAGGAGCCACTTTGGGTTTTTCTGTGGCGCGGCACTGCCCTTTATGTATTAAACTGCAACAACTGGTTCCATTGAGAAGCCTTGTAGATGACATTTCCTAGAAAATTTCCTGGTTCCTGAGGCTAGATGTACATCTGTGTATTGGGGGCTCGATTAGAGAGCCTGGACAGAATAGAAAAAAATGACGAAAACATGAGAACCCATTAAAGGGGTACTCCACCCCCAGGCATCTTCGCCCCTATCCAAAGGATAGGGGACAAGATGTCAAATTGCGGGGGTTCCACAGCTTGACATCACAACCACGCCCCCTCTCGCCACGCCACCTCCCATAGACTTGCCTTGAGGGGGCGTGGTGTGATGTCACAAGGGAGCGTGGTTGTGACGTCATGACCCCCGCTTCCTGCTCCAAGCGTTCTGAACAAAATATTCCAAATGATGGGACAGCGGAGTACCCCTTTTAAAAGGTTCTTATGATGAAGCAACAAAATATTGGCAGAAATGTGAAAGTAGCCGGTGTTCTATTGTTCATAGAGGTTATTTCCTCGTCCCTACAAAGTAACCCAGAAAAAAACGTGACAGAGCAGAGAAACCACTATAGATTTAAGGAGGTTTCTCTGAATCACTATAACTGGTTAATAAGTAACCGGCTTCACCTTACTGCATTCTATAGATGCATGCTAAAGATATATGCAAGTGGAATTTTCCATATGGGTCACACACGGAATATTTTCTTCGAGCTTTAATGTTCAAGGCGTCTTTGCATATGCATGGTCTTGGAGACCACCTCTTACGTAAGTCTCCCGTCAGCTCTAAATATTTTCTTCCTGTAGTAGATTGTTACATTACTAATGCTGGTTGTGACTTATGTGAAACCAGATCAAGCTGATTTACTCATTCTGTTTCTAAAAGCCTTGAATTATTTATTTTCTTCAATTTTTTATTTTCTTGATGGTTGTTTTTCCGATGGCTTTAGATGTGGTCATTGTCATTGCATCACTAGACCTTTCTCTTGTGACCTGGAAGTCTTGCATAACTGGTAACACAGAACATATTGTATCTCCTGAGGAGCATATTCTGATAATTCTATTTACCACTTTGTCCTTAAAATGTTATGACAACTGACTGCATTCATATGACCCAACTATGAAAATATTATTGCTTAGCAAAACTCTCGCTTCTGAATGGCAAAGTGAAAAAGCACAGAACTCTCCCTGTGTGTCCTGCTCCTTTTAGGATCAGGGTAGTGGTCTCCATATTGCTTCCAAGTGCTTGTTGTGCATATCGTACAACCTCTATAAAAGGGAATTTTAGATCTAGATCATGAGGAGATTAAAGGGGTACTCTAGTGGAAAACTTTTTTTTAAATCAACTGGTGCCAGAAAGTTAAACAGATTTGTAAATTACTTCTATTAAAAAAAATCTTAATCCTTCCAGTATTTAGTGGAGTACCCCTTTAACCCCTTAAGGACCCAGGTGTACCAGGCATCCCTGTACCGGCGGGGACAGGAAATCATTCAGCAGACACACCATTCACACCGCTGGGGGGGGGGTCAATTCTGACCGGCGAATCGCTGCTTTTCCGGTCTGATCCGGTCTCTGGTGACCCAATCATCTGGAAAATATGGATGATTGGAGAAAGCCCCGATCAACCTAAAGGATAGGAGTGTGAGGTGGCAGGGGTGCCACCTCCTCCTATCCCCTGCAATTGGTCGGTCAGGACTGACCAACTAATGGCAGGTGGGGGTGGGGTTAAAGTTGAAATCCCTGCTCTGCCTGCCACCGGAAGTCCGGGCATAGAGAGCGCGCGCGTGCGGGGGGGGTTTGGGGGGGGGGGGGGGGTTTGGGGGATGGCAGCAGGGGCCATAATGTGCAGGGACTGGTGGCAGAGGCAGCTGTGAAGGTTAGCGGTAAGTGATCTTCACTGCTGCCTTCAACCAGTGTGCCTTCAGCTGTTGCATAACTACAACCCCCAGCATGCACTGACAGCCAAGTTGTAGTTTTGCTACAGCTGCAGGGTACATTCATATGGGCGGGGGTTTACAGAGAGTTTCTTGCTGCAAGTTTGAGAAGGAGCTAATTTTCTGCTGCAGCTCAAACTCCTAGCAGAAGACTCGCTGTAAACCCCCGCCCATGTAATATAGTAGTAGGGTACATCTACACCCCCCCCCCCCACCCCCATATATAGTAGTAGGGCACAAAGACCCCCAAAATTTGTAACGCAATTGTACGGAAATACCCCATATGTGGGCGATAAATGCCCTGAGGGTGCACAACAAGGCTCAGGAGTGAGGGCGCCATGTACATTTTAGGTGATTTGCACAGGGGTGGCTGATTGTTACAGCGGTTCTGACATAAACGCAAAAAAAACCACCCATATGTGACCCCATTTTGGAAACTACACCCCTCATGGAACGTAACAAAGGGGGTATAGCGAGCCTTAACACCACAAAGGTGTTTGAAGAATTTTCGTTAAAGTTGGACGTTGAAAAAATGAAGAAAAAAATGTTCACAAAAATGCTGGTGTTATCCCAAATTTTTCATTTTCACAAGGGGTAATAGCAAAAAAGCCCCCAAACTTTGTAACCCCATTTCTGTTGAGTATATAAATACCCCATATGTGGATGTAAAGTGCTCTTCGGGCGCATCTACAGGGCTCAGAAGAGAAGGAGCGACATTAGGCTTTTGGAGAGAATCTGTCCGGAATTGAGGGCCATGTGCGTTTACAAAGCCCCCATGGTGCCAGAACAGTGGACCCCCCCCACATGTGACCCCATTTTGGAAACTACACCCCTCACGGAATGTAATAAGGGGTGCAGTGAGCATTTAACCCCCGCTGGTGTCTAACAGATTTATTTGAACAGTGGTACATGAAAATAAAAAAATAAAAATTATTTGTACAGCCCACTGTTCCAAAGATTTGTCAAACACCAGTGAGGGGTGTGGTTTCCAAAATAGGGTCACGTGGGGGGGGGGGTCCACTGTTCTGGCACCATGGGGGGCTCTGTAAATGCACATGGCCCCCGACTTCCATTCCAAAAAAATTCTCTCTCCAGAAGCCCAATGGTGCTCCTTCTCTTTGGAGCATTTATAGTTCGCCCGCAGAGCACTTTACATCCACATAGGGGGTATTTCCATACCCAGAAATGGGGTTAAAAATTTTGGGAGGCTTTTCTCCTATTGCCTGTTGAGAAAATGAAAAATTTGGGGTAACACCAGCAATTTAGTGAAAAAAATCAAATTTTAAATTTTCATGGAAATTTGTCAAACACCTGTGGGGTGTTAAGGCTCATTGGACCCCTTGTTACGTGCCTTGAGGGGTGTAGTTTCCAAAATGGTGTGCCAAGTGTGTATTTTTTTTTTTTTCTTCCACCCCCCACCCCAATGCAGGAACCCTGCATTTGTTTAGAACACCGGATGCTGCAGGAGATCACGGGAGGGCCCAGCAGAAGGACCCCCACGATCAGACACCTTATCCCCTTTCCCTTGGCTAGGGGATAAGATGTCTTACATTGGAATGCCCCTTTAATGGTCCATTATGACTGTAGGCGTATAGATAAGGCAGACATTATGTACAGGGTTTGCTCAAAGTGAAATATTAACTGGTTAGTACCTGTTAACCTCACATTTTTCATGCACACGTGGTGGGAAAGCTCTCAATGTACATGCTAAGCAAGTCCATAGGGCAGTGTTTTCCAACCAGGGTGCCTCCAGCTGTTGCAAAACTACAACCCCCCCCCCCCAGCATGCCGGGCATACTGGGAGTTGTAGTATTGTGACAGCTGGAGGCACCCTGGTTGGGAAACACTGCCATAGGGTTTAGCCGCCTATTTATTTTTGGCTCTAAACTAATGTATACTGGCCTATCAAAGTATGTGGTACCATAGATGTTTTTCCATAAACATGATCTTGTCAAATCTGTAATAAATAAAAAAAGCATGTGAGACATATGTCAGTTTTTCGTTATCGAGCCAGAGGTCTGGCACACATTGCGTAGCAGATCTTCCCCAATGTATTTGGACTTGTTCAGTTTACTGCACTTCGTATGTCATTTATACCGTGTATAAACCATAAGGATGACAAGTCGAGGAGAATCCCGTGCTGGGCCTTATTTGTTGTACATGTAATTACATCAACATCACTGTCCTAGTAGAGAATGTCCGCATGAAGCTGCTTATTACTGCAAGAGGTGAAATCTTCATGACCGCCACATGTAAATAAGGTGTAACCTGGGAGCCCACCCTCACAAGGGTTGGCAGATACGCTGGATGGCGGCTCCAGTAGTATATACACCAGTCACATCCTGTGTTGTGTGTACTTGGCTGCTTGCACAGAAATGTTTGGGGTTGGGGATATTGGGCAGTATGACTTTACAACACTGTCACAGGAGACAAGAATTCATCAGTTTCAAAAAGCTAAATACATATTAACTTTTTTTATGGTACTGTGGTTTTCTTAAATTGTCTTTACAGGAAGACTTAAAGGGGAACTCCGGTGGAAAACTTTTTAATTAAATGAACTGGTGCCAGAAAGTTAAAGATTTGTAAATTACTTCTATAAAAAAAAAAATCTTAATCCTTCCAGTTCTTATTAGCAGCTGTATGCTACAGAGGAAAATCTTTTATTTTTGATTTTTTTTGTCTTGTCCACAGTGCTCTCTGCTGACACCTCTGTCCGTATCAGGAACTGTCCAGAGCAGCATAGGTATGGGGATATTTTCCTGCTCTGGACAGTTCCTGATATGGGCATCAGGTGTCAGCAGAGAGCACTGTGGACAAGACAAAAGAAATATACTCTAGCATACAGATGCTAATAAGTACTGGAAGGACAAATTATTTTTAATAGAAGTCATTTACAAATCTGTTTAACTTTCTGGCACCAGTTGATTTAGAAAAAAATGTTTTCCACCGAAGTACCCCTTTAAAGTGTTTTGTGTAAATGTTGCTATCTTTTTACTACAAAATGTGAGGGAATCGGTAAAAGTCGTCAGCTCTTTGTATCCCTCTGATCATGGCCTGGATAGTGATCCCGCCCTTACGGTCATTCCTCTTAGATGTTTATCTTTCTACAGTCTGTAGTAAAGACCCACATTATTATTCAGAAGTTTGACAAATGATTTCACAGTAAATAGGTTTCTTCAGTGAAATGTTCTGGTTTGTCGTGCCAGTATAAAAGGTCACTTCAATTTAAATAATATGATGGTTTATGGTATTAGGGGTCCCATGTTCATGATGCTCATCATAGTGGACAGATTGTACAAAGAGCATCTTTCTCTCCTGGCGGTCCTGTCCTGCATAACACGGACACCCCGCTGATTTGCATGAGTGCTGTGTAATGCTTAATTTGCTCTATGGGGGCGCTACAAGAAAATTGTTCTTCCTGCCAGGTTTTCTAACAGATTACAACTGATCAGGAGTGATCACCTGCTGAGACCCTCAGTGATCGGAGACCTTTCATAGACGTATGGATAGTAGAGAACCTCTTTAACTCTTGTTTAGCTTCCTAAACACAGTATTTTATATTTTCTTTCTTTCTCCACAGTTCCACAAGTGCGAATGTCGTAGCCATCGACAACAAGATAGAGCAGGCTATGGTAAGTACATTCATGAAATAGTAATCTTTACTCAAAAGCAACTTGTTTTCTTAAAATCTGCTATGGTTTAGATTTCCTGTAATGTGCAGCTCAAACACTTCAGCAAATGTGAAGGAAGCCATAACATTCCCCCGAATACATTCAAGGGAATCTGTCGGCAGGTTTGCCTGTGCTAACCTGCTGGGATCCTGTAATACGGTCCTTACACTGATCACTATGGTACCTTCATTATGTTTCTCCATTGCAGTTATGCCATTTCTGAAAAATCTTAATAGTAATAAGCAAATAATGGTCTTTGGGGCATCACCATGCCCCAGGTGCACCTCTTTACCCACCCGCTCCTGTATCTACTTTTCCCTATAAATATTCATAGGCCGCCCCTGCAGTCATGTAGTATAATGCCACTTAAACACTTGCGTAGTCACACTGCAAGGCTACTGTGCCAAAGAAGTAACTGCAGAAGTGCGAGGCTTTCCAGCATGATTGTGCTATGTCTCTGTAGGGCGGCCTATCAATATTTATAAGTGGTTGTTCGAGGAGCTGGTGGATGGGCTATAGCACTGCACTTAATGGCAAGGTACTGTCATTATGTTGCTCAGTTTTTGAGAAATTTTATCACCTGATACCTGCAGGTAAGTATGGGCTCCCTGGCTAACAGGTTCCTTTTCAGAACACGCACGTTGGAGTCCATTATGCCTAATGCAGATGTTAAGTTGACAGCCATCTACTTCTATGTATGTCTATGCCCAGCATATGCTACTCCTGTGTCCTTCCATTATTTTTTTAATGCAGAAAATGATGGCACCAAAGGTTGTCATTAATGAAGGGTCAGCCTGTGAAAGCAGTTCTGGTGGTGGTACGTTATCTCCCGGGAAAACCATCGAGCAGGTTCTCAGGGCCTATCTTTAATTTGTATAGGTTGTTTTACCCCTTAGCGACAATTGCCGTAAATGTACGTCATGGTGCGGTGGTACTTAACGCACCAGAACATATATTTACGTCCGCCATGACCGTGAGCACTGGACTGGTGCTCGTGTCATGCGCTGCAGGTCCCGGCTGCTATCAGCCAAGGACCCACCGGTAATGGCGGACATCCGCGATCACGCAGATGTCTGCCATTAACCCCTCAGATGCCGTGATCAATACTGATCACGGCAGTGCGGTACTTTAAATGGATGGTCGGATTGCCCGTAGTGTTGCTGCGGGATCCGATCATCTATAATGCCGGACTGAGGTCCCCTCACCTGTCTCCAGGGGTCTTTTGCTCTGGTCTGATATCGAGCAGACCAGAGCAGAAGATCAGATAACACTAATCAGTGCTATGCCCTATGCATAGCACTGAACAGTATTAGCACTCAAATGATTGCTATAAATAGATCCCTATGGGGATTATTAAATTTTAAAAATTAAAAAAAGGTGAAAAATCCCCTTCCCCAATAAAAATGTGCATCTTCCGTTTATTACATTTTTTAATGCTTTCTTAGCGCTAAAATGTGAAAAACATTTTTGGTATCGCCGCATGCATAAAAGTCTGAACTACCAAAATATATTGTTAATTGTTCTGTACCGTGAACGGCGTAAACCTAAGAAAAAGAAGACAAGTCCAAAATTTCTGCTTTTTTTGTCACATTTTATTCCCAAAAACTTTTATAAAAAAAAATAATAAAGTAAAATCTAAGCAAACTTGATACCGATAAATACAGATCACGGTGCAAAAAATTAGCCCTTATACTGCCCCGTATACGGAAAAATTGGAAAGTTATAGGTGGTCAAAATAGGGCAATTTCAAACATACTAATTTTGTTAAAATAGTTTTGAGATTTTTTTTAATGCGGTACAATTATTAAAAAGCATATAATATGGGTATCATTTTAATTGTATTGACCCACAGAATAAAGAAAACGTGTCATTTTTACCGTAAAGTGTACAGCGTGAAAAAAATGTCCCAAATTTGCTAAAGTTCAATTTTCCAACATAAATTTTTTTTTTTCGTTGCGCCATACATGTTATTGTAAAATAAGTGATGTCATTACAAAGTAAAATTGGTGACTCTAAAAACAAGCCTTCATATGGGTCTGTGGATGGAAATAGAAGAGTTATGATTTCTAGAAGGCGAGGAGGAAAAAATGAAAATGCAAAGATAAAATTGGCCTGGTCCTTAAAGGGGTACTCCGGTGCTTAGACATCTTATCCCCTATCCAAAGTGATAGCTGTCACACCCCCTCCCGTAGGCTTGCATTGAGGGGCGGAGTGTGACACGCGGCCGGCTGTGTGGTCGCCCGTAATCGGACCCGGAGCGAACACGCTCCGGGGACTGATTACGAACGGGGTGCCGCGTGCAAGATCCCGGGGGTCCCCGGGGATAGGGGATAAGATGTCTAGGCACCGGAGAACCCCTTTAATGGGTTGAAATGACAACCTACGATGTATTGTCCTAAATGGTAAACCATGCCGGTTTTCTCTGTTGGAGATGCACTAAAATGTTTTTTCACACATTGCAAGATCTAATAATTTTAATTTTGTAACCGTACTGTACCTAAATGCACTAGAAAAGAAGCTTGATAAGGCTGGGTCCACACTACGTTTTGTCCCATACGGGAGCGCATACGGCAGGAGGGAGCTAAAACCTCTCGCTCCCGTATGTGACCGTATGCGCTCCCGTATGCCATTCACTTCAATGAGCCGACCGGAGTGAAATGTTCGGTCCGGTCGGCTCATTTTTGCGCCGTATGCGCTTTTACAACCGGACCTAAAACCGTGGTTGACCACAGTTTTAGGTCCGGTTGTAAAAGCGCATACGGCGCAAAAATGAGCCGACCGGACCGAACGTTTCACTCCGGTCGGCTCATTGAAATGAATGGCATACCGGAGCGCATACGGTCACATACGAGAGCGAGAGGTTTTAGCTCCCCCCTGCCGTATGCGCTCCCGTATGGGACAAAACGTAGTGTGGACCCAGCCTAAGACAGATGCTGGTTCTACTGCCTGCCCAACAATGTAAAGGTTAAGCCTGTCTTCAAGTCATATTTTGTTTAACATTCTGAACTTGTTAATGCCATTTGGATAAACCACAAAGTATTCTTTATTCTTGTCACAAACAGTAGATGTTGATGTTTATAGCATTTCAAGAACTACAGACAGCCTATTTTTATAGTTGTGCCTGTCCACCATCTTTCCTTTAGATAGTAGCAGTCGTTATTTATGGCTGCTTTCCTTAATGGAGATCTGCAGTGAAATAAACATATCCCCTATCCACAGGATTGGGGATAAGTGTCTGATCACTGGGGTCCGACTGCTGGTACCCACCGCAATCTCCCAGACTGGGCTCCGGCAGTGCCACGCTGTGCGCCAGCTAATGCGCGTCGTTGACCTCACTAAAGTTGACGAACACGTGGCTGAGCTGTGGCCCCGTGCAGGAGATCGCAGGGGTCCCAGTGTTTGGACCCCCCGCAATTAGACACTCCTGGGGAGAAGTTTATTTCACTTCAGATTTCCTATAACGCCTCACAATGCTTGTCCATAGACTGCCTTTGGTATTCAAGCCGGGCCTTATTTACTTTAAATAGAGCAAAGCTGCAATATCACACACAACAAACTGATAAGTTTTCCCTTTTACCCATGCAGATTCATTTGAATATTTGCTACATGTGGACCAAGCCTAATACAACTATATCAATGCAGTTTTATTTGTTTTGTTTTTTACCCTAAAAATACCAGTACTAAAACACAAGTGCTTTCATTTTACAATTACTCTGCATTTTTTGTAAGGCCATTTTCTAAATTTTTTTTCGTTCTTCTAGGACCTGGTTAAAAGCCATTTGATGTACGCAGTAAGAGAAGAGGTGGAAGTCCTAAAGGAACAAATAAAGGAATTAATAGAGAAAAACTCTACACTTGAACGTGAAAATGCACTGTTAAAATCCCTTTCTAACAGCGATCAGCTGTCTCAACTTTCGACCCAAGTGGTTCTTGGCACCAGTCAACAGGCGCCTCCAGTGACTACAGCTCCTCTCACCGCTCCACAGACCGCACACCCCCCGCAGCAACCGAATGTTTCTTCGGCGTAAAGTGTACAAAAAACTGCTTTCTCGCCTCGTTCAGAATTCTGAAAGCAATCTGTCCTTGTGTGCCACTGCTGTTCTTTCCACTTTAAAAATGAAAAAAAATGAGAAAAAAGAGCAAGTAGCCATGCTTCTTTTGTGTGTTTGGCCTTTTCAGTATTAGACAATCGTACTCCCTGATCTCTCGCTGTGAGAGAGGTGATACCTATTGCTTTGTGTATCAGGGTTTTAACACAATTGGATTGTAAAAAAAATATATAAAAAAAAATGAATCTATATTTACGCGCATCTACATATGCACATACAAAAAATACATACATTCTTTGAATACTGACAATGAATGTGTGCAGGTCACTATCCCCTCTGTAAGGGGTAAAGAGCAGCACTTTATGTTCTAGAAAACGTGAAAAATGCATGTCTTCTAAGAAATAAAGCTCCAATGTTACTAAAGCTGTTCATGGTTCATACTAATGAATAGTTCTGGTATTCGGAAATGCATGAGATGTTATGTCACCCCTGCCTATAACTTGTCTGCCATCAAATGACATAGAGGTCACACTGTCATGGAAAATTAGTGGTAGACATTCCTGCCTGACGCCTACTTTATTATCCGGTCACCCTATTATTTAAGGAGTGTGACACAATTCATCCGGACTCTGCAGCCTTAGGAAGACGTTTCCTATTAGAAGAGTGAGCCTCTAGGGTCCTTGTATATTGGGCTTCTCTCAATCTGCTTCCTACAGCATTTTATGTGACAGAACGGAATTGTATCCTGGATTGCTGTGCATGTTTTACAGGTATCAATGTGTCCTATATTGACACACTTGTTGGCTTAAAGGAACGGCGCGTCATTCACAGGGCTCCTATGTTAGGCATAGCCTATAGATTCACAACCGGTCATCCTTTGTGGACGTCCCCATATGGTGGTTTTCTGTAACATAAACTGCTGCCTGAATTGATAGTTAAGGTCTGATATCCAGCAATGGGTCTTGCTTAGAGCGTTGGTGACTCTCCCAGGGGGCGTTTCTTTTTTGTTTTTTTTTTTTGTTTTTATTTTTTTGTTTAAATATACTCTGAGCCATGTTTTGTCAGTTCTACGTAAGCGAAACTAATCATTGTATTCCTAGTGAGAGCCACCATACTTTAACATTTTTGCCTCTTTTTAGTTTCATTCAAATGTTTGTGTTTTTATTTATTACAGGGCTGCTATTTTCTTAATATGTATGAACAATGTCACAGACACTCTTATTTTATGTTCCTTTATATAGAGAATAAATGTAAATCTATCATAAATAGTAGAGAACAGGATTGCATCCAATAGGGCAATAACTGAGCATACGTATCCAGGCATATATATGTATATCTAACACTAACAGCAATCTTACTTTTTTGGTATTTATTTTACAATATAGAAAAGATCCAGTTTGAATGTAAATTTTGTAAAGAGTAAGTATGAAACCTATTGCACCTGTACAGGAGAGCAACAGTTGTGATACTGAAATAAATGATAGATTAGCTATTTTGATGACGAAAACTTTGTTCATTTCTCTTCTTTCCAAATGTGGGAGGAATATAAAAAAAAATGCCATGATTCCTATGCTTTTTAGAAAACTTATGTGAATTATAATTTTTTAAGGTGGGATAAAAAAAAAAACTGTGAAATTGTTCAACCTACTTTGTAACCAAAGAAGCAAAGCTGTGTAATTTTTTTTTATTTTGTTATGCACATTCTCTGTATTTTTATTCAGTGTTCTATCATTCACATTATTTTCCTTTTAGCATGATCTGCATGACCTATTATCTCTGAACCACTTCCGTACCTCATGTTTTTTGTCCAGCACTCTTATTGTATATGTAATCTGTGAACTGCGTCCAATAAACAGAGCAAACAGCTGGTGTCGGTGGCGATGGGCTAGTGTAACGTGTACACTAGTTGTCAAATAGAAAACGAAAAAAAAAAACCTAAAGTGAGCCATCTTTTGTTCATTTAAAATGGTGTTATGAATTTCATATGCAGAAAAACAAGTTTTGTTACATTGCAGATTTTAATGTATTTAATAAATTCTACATGCAGATTGAGTGCAGTGTACAAAGGAGTATTTAAGTCTACCAAAATACAAATGTGCATTTCCGGAATCTGCAAGCACATCTGTTTGTTTTTAGTCAGACATCTGTCCAATTATTGTAAAGATATCTATTTTAACACCCTTTTATGAAATTATTAAATTGCAGTTTTGTTGAAATATGTGACTCTAGAATATGTTCCAAGTATTCTATTTTTCCTAACTTGTTTTAGTCTGTTTATTTTTTTCATACCTTACTAGCAGCCATTCTTTACTATAGTTCTATGGTTGGCCACTTTATACCTAAAGGGGTATTCTGGGATTTTTTATTTTTTTTAACTAGTATGCCAAGGCAGGTTAAGCTAAAATAATGATGAAAGGAAAAAACCTACCTGACTGCCCTGCCATTCTCATGGAGCTCTTGGTTCGCCTTGCCACACTTTTTGGGGTCAGCACATGAAAGTGTTAACCACACCAGTGGGAAACTAAAGCAGGAAACCATTGCAGCCACTGACTGGCTGAGTGGGCAACATTACATTCCAACCCTAAAAGTGCACAGCAAACCCAGAGGTCTGTGTTATCTGTGGAAGGACAGGAGTAAAGGGTATTATAGTTTTGTTTTTAGCGCCTGGACATAATTGTAAAAAAAATCCAAAGGCTAGGGGATAAGATATATGATCACAGGGGCCCCGCCGCTGGGGACTCCTGCGATCTCTGTGCAGCCCCTGGCATTCCGTGCTGGGTGGGTGCTGCCTTTGAGACAGGGATGTGATGTCACGGCCACACACCCTCTATTCATGTGTATGGAAGGGGGTGTGACTGCCATCACGTCCCCTACCATAAACATGAATGGAGGGGGTGGGGCCATTGTTACATCCTTGTCTCGGAGGCAGCCCCTGGCACAGAATGCGAGGGATAAGATGTATAAAGCTGAAATACCCCCTTAATTCCTTTTATGACTGTATTCACTTGTGTAGTAATTATTGATTTTTTTTATTGCTATGCTTTTCTAATTTTTACAAAAAAAAAAACATGAAATATACAGGAAGTGGGTGTGAATATTTTACATTGAGGGCTATGTATGCATCATATACACCCCCTGTATAATCCCACCCTTTACTTTATATTCACTTCTATTATAACATTCACGCCCATCTGGCAAATTCCCTGAATTATCAGACAAGCTCTAAACCCTCAGGAATGGGCCTATCAAGAAACTGTCAGAAGGTGTGGAATCTGGACAACTTAAGCTGTTTAATGGAAGTAAATCAAAAAGTGCCCTGGAATAATTGGGAATCTGACACTGGTCACCCGCACTAAGCTGAATATACAGGTAGGTAGTGTGTGGTGGCCTTTTTCTAACTCTGTTTACCATGCCAAAATATTAGTCTTCTTGCTAATTTGTAAATTATTATACACAACAAGGCTGCTGATGTATGACTGTGCTCTCTCCTGCCCATTCTGGATGATGTCACCTCCCGGTCCTGCTGTGAGATTGAAGCAGGGATGAATATTCCTAATGGAGGTGGTGACATTGGCCAGAGCAAGCGTTGATCATACTGCAGCAGTCAGTCTCCATTGTGCAGAACAAGGAATTTACACATAAGCGAGGAGACCCACATCTTGAATGGCTGCACCGACAGAGTTAGTGCGGGTGACCCCATTTCTGTCTACCTGTATATTCAGGTTACTGATGGAGACCCTGGTGTCAGATACCCTTTAAGGGTATTTTAAAGGGGTACTCGGCTGGAAAGCATTTTTCTTTTAAATCAACTGGTGCCAGGAAAGTTATCCGAATTTGTAAATTACTTCTATTCAAAAAAAGAACTGAGCCCAGCTGCTGTTATGATCCACAGGAATAGTGAAAGGGAGAGTACAAAAATAGGGGGTTCTTGAGAGCGCTGCTGTGTGCAGAGGTAAATGAAGTCAAACATACGCCAACAGTTACACAGGACTAGCTTTTATTTAAAAAGCAGTCAAATAGATACAGGACAACGTGTTTCAGTGCACACTTGCACCTTCCTCAGGTCAACAAAAATTACTGGAAAACATACAAATAGAATAATTAATGTCTAAACAATTTTTTGGAGAAAAATGTCAAGTGTGTGTGTGTGTGTGTGTGTGTGTGTGTGTGTGTGTGTGTGTGTGTATATATATATATATATATATGAAATAATAAATGAAAAAATGTTTGTAAAAACATGCATCTGTGTAGCAGTATGCTCAGACATCTCAATAGTATACAATCGTATATAGTGGTAACAGGAGCAAGACTTGGGAATGTGACACGAGAAGACGTATGTTTGCTTATGCATATAACAGAAGAAACGGATAGTAGCAATAACCAATGTTACTTTATGAACATGAGTCTGATAATACAAGTCAATATAACGCTACATTTAGCAATGAAAATCACAGTGATAGACGTATATAGTCTTTTGTGGATGATGGTAGAGGGCTGTCATATAAATTTATATATTTCAATATGCATGACCTCAGAGTGCTGCTAAGAGACCGCTGCTGCCTGTTTGCTAGGACATAGCAAAATACAAACAGGCATGGATTGGTGGTCCTCATACATATCTATTTGATTGACTCTACCACATTGGACGGACCACTAAGACTGAGAAAATGTCTCAATGGCCACAGACATAACTGTCAAACAGGCTATTTGAAACTGTGTATCAAGACACCTAATAGAAGACCATAATAAAGACTTCTCGTGCTTGAAGATAACTCCCATTGAGCACATTTCAACAGACAAACAGCCCTAAACAAACGGGAAGCTTATTGGATCCACAAATTAAAATGCCTTGTTCCTGACTGTCTAAACGAATGTATAGAACTATGAATTCAGTCTATATTCTCTCTCCCCTCAATTCCATCCCTTTCCCTGCTCATGACTGTGATCCCCGTTTAGCCATTCGTGGTTATTCATCCCTGTCTTCCCCCCCTGCAATAGAACTCAAACCAGTTCCTCCAGAATATCAGGCATTCATTTTATTCATTTTCAGTTCACATAAGCATCCATCAGCATCTACCTTCCCTCCCACTACACATAGGATCTTCACCTTCTTCACAGCCTCATTCAACCTACATTCACCATTGTGTACCTGGGTCATACCATTCTACCATCTGCACTTCTATTTGTCTACATGTACATTTGCAGGCCCCACATAGGTCCCGTACCCAACTAGTATCAGTTTATTGTCTCATAAACTTCCCATCACTGTTTTATAGTCCCCACCACATCTACTATGGTTGTAGCAGCGACAATAACATTAACAAGCACCAGCCCCGCTTTTCCCACCGCTTCGGCACTCCATCACTGCTATGCGCATGACCGGAAGTGGCATCAGTGCGGAGTCGCACACCACAAGTGGCGGCGCCCATGTAAACAATGGTACGCCGAGACTCGTCATTCACAGCCACTACACAGGAAAACCTGCCAGGACTACAGATTTGTAACTACCAACCTCGCTGTTCCTACCTACATATGCTATGTATTCCCCACTCTGCTTCAACCCCCAGCTATGTCCTAGCAAACGGGCAGCAGCGGTCTCTTAGCAGCACTCTGAGGTCATGCATATTGAAATATATAAATTTATATGACAGCCCTCTACCATCATCCACAAAAGACTATATACGTCTATCACTGTGACTTATATTGCTAAATGTAGCGTTATATTGACTTGTATTATCAGCCTCATGTTCATAAAGTAACATTGGTTATTGCTACTATCCGTTTCTTCTATGTTTTATGCAAACACACGTCTTCTCGTGTCACATTCCCAAGTCTTGCTCCTGTTACCACTACATATGATTGTATACTATTGAGATGTCTTTGAGCATACTGCTACACAGATGCAC
The DNA here is from genome assembly GCF_029499605.1 of Hyla sarda. Classification (NCBI taxonomy): domain Eukaryota; kingdom Metazoa; phylum Chordata; class Amphibia; order Anura; family Hylidae; genus Hyla; species Hyla sarda. Next base: position 98,515,619 of record NC_079191.1, on the reverse strand, counting down.
AGATTGTTTTTAGACATTAATTATTCTATTTGTATATGTGTTTTCCAGTAATTTTTGTGGACCTAAGGAAGGCGCAAGTGTGCTCCGAAACGCATTGTCCTGTATCTATTTGACTCCTTAACTTGGTGTAGGTTTAACTTAATTTACCTCTGCACACAGTAGCGCTCTCAAGAACCCCCTATTTTTTGTACTCTCCATTTCGGCACGAGTTGTACTAGCCTTATTGTACACCCACAAAAGCTCAGTACAACGTTTTGGGTGTTGGTGGTGGGTATTTACAGTGCTCATTTATCTCTTTTAAATGCTACATAAGGGATGGCCCATCTTTTTCTCCCATTTTTACCTTTTTATGATCCACAAGAAGTTCTTTTCTTTTTGAATTTCCTTTCTGTCTGACCACAGTGCTCTCTGCTGACACCTCTGTCCATGTCAGGAACTGTCCAGAGCAGGATAGGTTTGTTATGGGGATTTTCTACTCTGGACAGTTGATAAAATGGACAGAGCTGTCAGCGGAGAGCACTGTGGTCAGACAGAAAGGAAATTCAAAAAGAAAAGAACTTCCTCGAGTATACAGCAGCTGATAAGTAATGGAAGGGTTAAGTCTAACTTTCTGGCACTGGTTGATTTAAAAAAAAATATGTTTTCCAATGGAGTACCCCTCTGGAACATAGGAAAAAACCTAAGTACAATAAACATGAAGTAAATTGGTGACGGGGACCCTGCCCATGAGGGATTTCAATCTACAGACGGAGGAAGGAGACAGCAGGTGAGGAAAGTAGCTATTCATGTAGCAGTGCACTTACAGTAGGGTTATAAGGGGGAAGCTGTGGACAGCCTTTGAAGTAAGTTTATTGGGCAATGGGTAGCCTGTAAGGATATTGGCAGACGTGAGAGGGCGGTTAACCAGGGAGAAGTGCTGAGGAGACATTGAAAGGGCACAAGAGAAATGAGCCAGACAAGGATGTTGCAGTAGTCTGAGTGGGACATATGGTTATGCACTGGCACTTTTGCTGACTCCAGGTTGAAAAACAAGGGGATCTGAGAAATATTTTGAGGTGCACTTTGGACTTATGTACATGGTAGAGAGTGGGTACATGAGGTGCAGTGCTTTACAAAACTGTTTGCTTCTGTATAAAAATCAAAGCCCTAAAGATGTACTGTAGAAACCCAGTGCATAATCCACCAATGTGCACAATTCCATGCAAACTGCAATTTTTCTAAGGGGTCCAAATCAAAGTGTTTAATCCCATGAGACCTGGGTTTGGGTGATAATGGACAGAATACGGAAATTTTTGAATCCTAAAATCCCTAGAAGAACTTAAAGGGGTACTCCATCGTTAAATAATAGGGGATAAGATGCCTGATCGCATGGGGCCTGCCGCTGGGGACCCCCGCAATCTTTCATGCAGAAACCCGCTATCATCAGCCTCAGAAGCGAACATTGCTCCGGGTCTGATGACTCACGATCACGGGGCCGGAGTATCGTGATGGCATGGCTCCGCCCCGTGTGACGTCACACTCCGCCCCCTCAATGCAAGCCTATGGGAGGAGGCGTGGCAGAAATCATGCCCCCTCCCATAGGCTTTCATTGAGGGGGCGGCACCGTGATCGTGAGTCATCAGACCCAGAGCGATGTTCGCTCCAGAGGCTGATGAGAGTGGGGTGCTGCATGAAAGATTGTGGGGGTCCCCAGTGGCAGGACTCACGCAATCAGGCATCTTATCCCCTATCCTTTGGATAGGGGATAAGATGTCTTAGCGCTGGGGTACCCCTTTAACTCCCAGTAAAGCCTTAAATAAAAACAGCCTGATATGTCATAAATTTTTTTTATTTTGGGAGCCTGTGTACAAAATCATTTAAGCATCTGCTCATTTAGGACCAAAACACTTGTCATTTTGTGGTAATAGGGCTTGTTAGCCAAAGCCTCTGATCCTTGTTCATGTATATGGGCCAAAAAGATTTAAAAAAACATGTAATGTCAGCAGACACAGTTGTTTGATGTTGATAATGGCCGGGCCTGCTGTGACCTGACAATCACGGATGTCCATTAATGGTCAATCATTTTTTAGGGGTGAAAAGTCTTCTCAACAGTGGTCTTCAAACTCCTGATCTTCCATGGTATATTGGACAGTCAGGCCCGTATCAGATGAGTATTATAAGGTGGATTTTTGTGTGCGTATTACAGCTGTAAGTCCTGGTCCGATCCTGGGTCTAATGATCCAAACTTATAACATCATAGGGATTGCCAGTGTTTTTCATGCAGGTCTGTAGAGTCAGTTAGGCCAGCACGTGTGGCCTTAAAATGGACGCAAAAATGCATTCATGTTATGTCCGTCTGAAACTGACATAAACCTGTACAGCAAGCGAGCATTCCTGTATTTTCTGGGGGTTTTCTACATAGAAATTCACAGCATGTACAGTAGTAACATAGTGAATATTATTTGCCTGTTATATGCATTTTAAGTCCACAAGATATTAATTTTACTGTTGGGAACAGATTATTTCTATTGGCTTTAATGGAGGGGGAAGTCAAAAGTCGCAATAAATCTGCAGTGTTATGGGATTTCACAATGGGATGGTTTTATTTATTTTACATAATCCACAATAGAAAATCTGCAGCTAAACCAAATTATTACCTGGAGGACCTGGTGTACATTTTCCACTAGGCATTTCGGTGCAGGTTTCTGTCATGTTTTGACAGTACCATTATATTGAGTCTGTGACCTAGTTGATCCCCTTTTTAAGAGGCATGAAGTAGTAACTAGGGGACTGTAATGGAATTGGGATCTCGCAGGAGCCCATATAAAACTTGCAGGAGCGGGTGGTCACAGGAAATACAGCGCAGTCCTGCAAACCTGTGAAATGCCACAGGGGGCTAATGAAAGGGGGGCTATCTCTAAATTAACAGCAAAATGTTTGTGGAAGTGTTTGGTAATGGTAACAAAATCTGTGGGAACAGAATTAAGAAAACAGTCCCGCACAGGGCTCTAGCACTGACAAGCCCAATACAGCAGCATACAGTATACATTTACACATTTGCAGTCATGCATGTCCCTGAGTCTGCTGCTGCTGATTGACAGAATTCTCCCTATTATTGTGCATATGAGATATTAGTGCATTGGGAATACAATGGGTAAAGGGAATGTGTCATCAAAAAATTACCTATTCTTTAAATCGTTTTTTATGCCAACGTTATATTTTGTTTTCTATTTTACCATCAATATTTTTAAAGAATTCTGAAATCTTTTCCATTCTGGCCACCAGGTCGAAAACTAAGCCAAGACTAAGGCTCCTTTCACACTATACTGTTGCTCCGTTTTAAAGACCCGTTACAATGTCCCGTTTTGAAAACCCGTCACAAATAACGTCCGTTAGTCATAACGGACTTTAACGGGTGAGAACGGATAATCAAAAAATCCCATAGACTTGAATGGATTTTTTAACGGATGTTTTTAAGGGTTTTCTAAACAGGGCATTGTAACGGATCTTTAAACGGAGTGTGAAAGGAACCTAACTGTTCTGTACAGATAATTTTACGCATTGCCCTTAGAATTATAGACATGGATACAGTGAAAAGGGATACCTAGAACAGAACTATACACAATTGTTGTTGCTTAAAGATAAGCCTCCCCCTACCTCATGCGAATTGGACAGGTCCAGTTATGTCCATAGGACTTACGAAATACAATTGTAAGACTCACCACAGACGGGAGGTACCCAGGGAGTAGTAGATCCGTAGTTCCACGGTAGTCTGGAATGGGTGATGTCGTGGATCCGTTGGACCTGTGTGGCAGATGACATGGGCCGTGCCAGTGAGCGGAGTCTAAGGTGCCACTGGTTTTCACCAGAGCCTGTCGCAAAGCAGGTTGGACTTGCTGCGGCAGGCGACATCCAGGTCGCTACGCCTGGCACAACTCTACCACACAGGCGGCTGAGGTGAAGCGTGGCACCAAAGGAATAGGCAGGACGTAGTCAGGCTGGCTAGAGGTCAGGGCAGACGGCTTAGGAGCGTAGTCGGTAGGGAAGCGGAAGGTCAATAGGCTGGCAGCTAGAAACACGGTCGGGTCACGGAATACAAAGGTCTGGTACACGGCAAGGAAACACTAAGACTGCTTATCCAGCAAGGGTACTAAACAGGTGCTAAAACCTATAATAATGGTGCAGGTGTTAACACTAACTACGGGTGCACTGGCCCTTTAAATTTCAAAGCTCCGGCGCGCTAGAAGGCAGGGGTGCGCGCTTCGGAGCTGAGAGACAGAGGCCGGGGACGGAGGTGAGCGCCTGGCTGGGACCCGCACACGAGCACATCCCGCGACGCGAATCCCAGCCCCGCCGGGAGCCGACACATGAGGAGAGATGCGCTCACGGCCGGTATGTCCGGCCGGAGCGCTGTTTATTACAACAATCAGGAAATAGAAACAGATTAGAAAAAAAAAAGTTTTGAGTCTAAAAAAATAAAAACTAGGGGACACATTTCCTTTTTGTGAACCTCCCTCTACTGAACTGTCTGTTTTATTAAATGCAAGTATTTACCTAAAATGGACATATCTGGCGATCTTGCAGTTTATCGCTTGTGTACAGAAATACTGGGGGGGGGGGTATCAGAACCTGTCCAGAGGAAAAGTTGCCCATAACAACCAATCAGCGCACTTCTTTAATTTTTAACAAAACCTCTGCAAAATGAATGAAGCCTATGGGCAACTGGGCAACTTTTCCACTGGACAGGTTTTGATAAATCTCCCTCACTGTGTTTACTCCAGTGTTTAGTTTTATATAGTTTTGATTTTGTTTTAGTTATAGTGTTTTTAACAAAAATGGCATTTAGTTTGTCTTATTTTAGTCATCTGAATTTTAAGTTTGTCTAGTTCTAGTCGACTAAATCTACAGTAGACTTAGTCGACTAAAAACTAACACCTTTAGTTAGTCTAATGCAAATTCTATAGAGCTGTTTAAATAAAGGAAACTGATGCTATACTCCTAAAGAAAATGGATATTAACCTGTTATTACTTAAAGGGGTACTCCGCCCCTAGACATCTTATCCACTATCCAAAGGATAGGGGATAAGATGTCAGATCGCCGCGGTGCCACTTCTGGGGATCCCCGGGATCCCCGCTGCAACACCCCGCTATCATTACAGCACAGAGTGAGTTCGCTCTGCACGTAATGACGGGCAATACAGGGGCCGGAGCATCGTTACGTCGCGGCTCTGCCCCTGGTGACGTCACGGCCCGCCCCTTTCAATACAAGTCTATGGGAGGGGGTGCGGCGGTCGTCACGCCCCCTGCCATAGACTTGCATTAAGGGGATGGGCCGTGATGTCACGAGGGGCGGAGCCATGACATCACGCGGCTCTGTCCCCTGTATCGCCCGTCATTACGCACAGAGCGAACTCGCTCTGTGCTGTAATGATAGCGCAGTGCCGCAGCGGGGATCCCCAGCAGCGGCACCGCGGCGATCTGACATCTTATCCCCTATACTTTGGATAGGGGATAAGATGTCTAGGGCCGGAGTACCCCTTTAAGGTATAAAGGTTTTAAAATTAAATATAAACAAAATGATTAGTACTGACAGGTAGAGAGTATTTGAGAAGAAATATTAGCATTTCAGGCCTCTTTCACATTGCCATCAGGCTCCGCTATGTTCCATCGATATAAGCAGAGAAAAAATTGTGCATGCACAATTTTTTTTCTTTCTACCATATACTACCGAATCTCAGCCGGAACCTGTTCAAGTCAATGGGATCCATTGTGAACCAGTGGAGTCCACTGTGCTCTGACCTGTTTTGGGGGCCATTTGGTGCAAAAAAAAAAAGAGCGGGATGGCACACAACAGCAATGTGAACTTAGTGTAGTTTTAGTCAGTTGCCTGAAACATGGATAGATTTTAGTTCCAATATTTTAGTTATATTTAAATGGGCACTGTCAGATACAAAAACTTTTTATATGTTGTCTATCTTGGCAAAACAATAACTTTTCTAATATACTTTATAAGAAAATTGAATTTCTTTTTTAATAGAAATCATGGCTTATAAAAATTATGGCTGTGTCCAAACTGAAGCACAGGCATGGACAAAGTCCAGTAAGTGAGGGTGGGCTAGGACTTTGTGCTCTCTCCTGTCTGATAGTACTCCTCTGTGCTCTCTCTTGTCTGGTAGCTCTCCTCTGTGCTCTCTCCTGTCTGATAGTACTCCTCTGTGCTCTCTCCTGTCTGGTAGCTCTCCTCTGTGCTCTCTCTGCTGCCTGATAGGACTCCTCTGTGCTCTCTCCTGCCTGATAGGACTCCTCTGTGCTCTCTCCTGTCTGATAGGACTCCTCTGTGCTCTCTCCTGTCATATCAGACAGAGGAGAGCCATCCCACCATCACTTACTGGACTTTGTTCATGCCTGTGCTACAGCTTGGACAAAGCCATGATTTTATAAGCCAGGATTTCTATAAAAGGAAATAAAATTTTCTTATGAAGTATATTAGAAAGATGAATGTTTTGCCCAGATGTACAACATATAAAAGTTTTTGACAGTGCCCATTTAAGTTTTAGTCACTGAAAAAAAGGGTTGTTGACTAAACTAATTTAACACTGGTGTATGGCAAGTTTTGGCAACTATTAATTATAATAGAATATATTCAGTAGTACATTTTTTCTATAGCCAAAGATGTCACTTTGTGGTAAATAATAAAGTTACAAATGACAACAAATATCACCTTAATGCAGCCATTTTACAGTACTATCCACATTGGTTAATAAGGTCCATAATGGCTGTATTTTGTTATATGTATTATATGTCCTTAATTTGTACTCACAGCATAGACCGTGAACATAAACAAAGTGCTGCTCCATTTATAGGAGTAAATGGTAAATGTAGAGATAGCCAATTGATCAATATAGTCCTCAGTGTTGCATTTATTCTTATTGCAACACAAACTGCTTAGTTAAAAATGGATGATGGTCTACTCTGTTGATAGTGTTAGTAGTCAATATACAGTGGTCCCTCAACATACAATATTAATTGGTTCCAGGAGGACCATTGTATGTTGAGTCCATAACTCTATGGAAAACTGGTAATTGGTTCCTGAGTCCCCGAAATTTCAGCCCAAAGTAAGATAGCCAGGGATTTAGGTAGTCAGGGGTTTAGGTAGCCAGGGATGTAGTTAGCCAGGGACTTAGGTAGCCAGGATTTAAGTAGCCAGGGGTTTAGGTAACCAGAGGTTTAGGTAGCCAAAGATGTAGATAGCCATGAGTTTAGGTAACCAGGGATGTGGGTACTGTATTACTTTACATACCGGCTTACTTTACATACCGCCTTGGACGTAGTGCAGGGGGTTGACGGGGGGTTTGCATATTGACGAGGGGCGGCGCACTGATGGCCTGAGGTGAGTGCTAGTGCAGCGTAACCCAGCACAAACAGCCCAGAAGATCAAACGGCCAGGCAGCAGTTACTACCACCGGAGAACCGTTCTCCAGGATGACCCTGACACAGATGCATCGTATGTTGATGCTGTCTTCAACATATGATGGGCTCTGAGAGGCCATTGTATGTTAAAACGATTGTATGTCGGAGGACCACTGTATACATAAATATTAAGCTGCTAAATACATTTTGGGACCAAATAGGGGTCTTCCTCAGTAGCTATAATGTGACTTCATCAGATTCCAGTGTAGGTGTTTGGAAAGTAAACAGCAGAAGAAGTGAGCTGACCGCTCTGGAAGTCAAATGAGGCCTGTTGGAAGCTCCAACACTACAAGGAGGATCCACACAGTGAGGAGTATATAGGATGACGAACGGCGGGTTTCAAAACATACATATATACTTATTGGGTACAGTATGGTGCCAGCCAACTGTAAGGTTTATCGGAATAGATTATTATTGAGTATTACTGTAGAATCCTATACATTTGCACACATTTATGGTCTATACCCACAGACTTAAGACAAACTCCTAAAATAAGTCCACATAAAGAAGACCAAAGTGAAGTGTGTTCCTTGTAAGGTAAACGCTTTTTCTAATTAGAAGACACATTTTATGCTGGTCATATGCTATGGAGATTTATCAGTTTCCAGGATACAGTATATGGGGCATGAGTGTATATCTAGATTTTCAATGTGAATGTTGCGTTTGGTTTGATTTCAGTACACACGATCTTCCATTTCCTGTAGCTCCCCTGTCAGGCTCTGTGTTTCATTCAATGCCCGACATTTATCATTGTTTTTAGACTGTTTTTTGTGTCTACACATTTTGGTTTACACATTTCTGCTGATTTTGAGTTGCAATCCACTGATCTTGGCAATACACATGATTTGGAACGGTTTTATGAACTGCACCTTTTTGTGAAAAGGCACAAAAAATGCGCAAAGCCACTAAAAAGTCTCTAAAACTACACCAGCCCAAACTTAGCTTAGCTTTTTGGTGTATGTCAAGAGTGAAATTTCAGAAAATGTGACCCGCACAAAATTTATCAAATGGTCTGCGACACATTACCAGCACACACAAAAAGATGTAGAAAAAGGCTTCACTTACACCTACAATCATAAATGCCGGCCTATGTTTCTATGACAGGCCGGACTTGCACCAATTGTAGAGAGGAGATGCTGGAAGTGGAAGATTATGTGATTATGTGTGCTGGGTAGGATACCACTGGACAATTAGGGAATGTTCTGAGCCCAATATATATCACAATACATCTCTAGCACACAGAGACATTGAGTTTGGGGTCTAATCACCTCCCCTCATTTTCAGCTTCTGACCCTAGGGTTCAGATCACTAATAATAACTGTTCACAAGAAATAAAGTCGCACTCACCCGAGTTTCTTAAAACATCCATAGATTCTTTATTCCAACGTAGTGCAGTAACAAAAAGGAAACAATGTTCCATGGCGGGGAGCGAGAGCAGCACGCTCTCAGACGCGGGGCACACCACTGAAGGCAAAGATCACTCATAACCCTCCTCCCTAATCTAACTTGCAGATGATCTACTCCACAATTGATCCAGTTATCTATCATGAAAATAATGGTTTGTTGCAGCCCTAGCGATTATATTATTTACCACAGAGTGATTTTCATATGTATCCACAGTATTAAGAACTTGAGCCCCAGTATTATTTCTGAATATTTCTCACTTTGGTATAGGTAACGTACTTGCAGTCTCGGTATTTTATCAGTAAGTGTAGACTCGTGAGCCTCTCCAGTGCCTTTTTTATTCTAAAATAATTTTCACAATCAAATTAAGGTGGAAAATGATATTAAGCTCCATTACTTGGCACAGTATCAGCTTTTTTCCCATGACTTGTAATAGTCTGTGTGGGAGTCATATACTTGAGTCCTTCATTTGATAAATGATGAAAGCTGATTTGTTTGAGAGAAACATTGTATTTCCATCATCTATTTAGGAAAATGTATCCTTTATCCACAGGATAGGGAATAAGTGTCTGATCATGGATGGTCCAACTGCTGGGACCCCTTGTGAACTCCTGCCTGGCGCCCTGGCTCCCCCTATGCACAGTACTGTGTAAACCAATGCACAAAGCAGTGGCCGGAGATACATGAGTACAGCGCTTCCACTGTCCCATAGAGATGCATTGAGGGAGTGTGTAGAAGAGAGCCGGAGCGCTGTGCAGGAGATCGTGGGGGTCCCGATGGAAAATGGTAAAATGGAATACAACTTTAAATTCCTATGAAGGGGCAAAAAGGATTTGCAGATAATTATAAACTTCACACCACACAGTTTGTTTCTTTTTCTTATGCTGTTTAGTGTTATTTCTTCATGATAGACATACACAGTCCAAAGGTATCAAAGAGTATATCAAATAGGTTTAAAACCCATTATTACGTTGACCCTGGGTGCACCAACTAGACACGCTTGACACTCCACATTTGCCGGATCCTTTTCACCCACTCTCGGGCATCCTGCAGTAGAGGTTCCTTCCTTGGTTGTCTGTGTTCGACACAGTGTGAGCTTCTGTCTCATTTATGAGAGGAAGGAACTTCTACTGCAGGATGCCCGAGAGTGGGTGAAAAGGATCTGGCAAATGAGGAGTGTCAAGCGTATCTAGTTGGTGCACCCTGGGTCAACTTAATAATGTTTTAAACCTGCCGTATATACTCGAATATAAGCCGAGTTTTTCAGCATGGTTTTTCATGCGGAAAACGACGACCCCCCCCCCCCCCCCCCTCGGCTTATACTTGAGTGATCTCTCCGCCTGTCAATCCCTTCTTCAGTGGTCTTCAACCTGCGGACCTCCAGATGTTGCAAAGCTACAACTCCCAGCATGCCTGGACAGCCATCGGCTGTCCGGGCATGCTGGGAGTTGTAGTTTTGAAACATCTGGAGGTCCGCAGGTTGAAGACCACTGCGGCCTTCGTCATCATCCAGACCCCCTTTTAAGTTTTCTACTCGCCTCCCCTCGGTGGGAAGTTAGGGTGAGCTGGTCCGGCCCATCTATGCTGCAGGAACCGTCCGGTGGGGAGGGTTAGTCATTCTGGGCTGTCCATTTTCACCGGGAGGCCCTCTTCTCCGCTCCGGGCTGGCCCCGGACTAGTGACGTTGCCTTGACGATGACGCACAGGGACATCCGTGCGCAGCAGACGTACCTGCACATGAACGTCCCTGTGCGTCGTTGCCAAGGCAACGTCACTAGTCCGGGGCCGGCCCGGAGCGGAGCGGAGAAGAGGGCCTCCCGGTGAAGATGGACAGCCCAGAATGACTACCCCTTCCCACCGGACGGTCCCTGCAGCATAGATGGCCCGGACCAGCTCACCCTTCCTTCCCACCGAGGGGAGGTGAGTAGAAAACGTAAAGGGGGGGTCTGGATGATGATGAAGGCCGCAGTGGTCTTCAACCTGCGGACCTCCAGATGTTTCAAAACTACAATTCCCAGCATGCCCGGACAGACGATGGCTGTTTAGGCATGCTGGGAGTTGTAGTTTTGCAACATCTGGAGGTCCGCAGGTTGAAGACCACTGATGAAGGGATTGACAGGTGGTGATGATGAATGGGGGGGGGGGAATGATGACAGGCGGTGATGACGGGGGTGAAAATGACGGGGATGTTAATGACGGGGGTCTGGATGATGACATGGGGGGGATGATATATTTCCTACCTTAGGCTCATAGTCGAATCAGTAACTTTTCCTGGGTTTTTGGGATGAAATTAGGGGCCTCTACTTATATTCGGGTCGGCTTATACTCAAGTATATACGGTGTTTGATATATTCTTTGATACCTTTGGACTGTGTATGTCTATGGTGAAGAAATAACACTAAACTGCATAAGAAACAGAAACAAACTGTGTGGTGTGAAGTTTATTATTATTTGCTATACGATATATGTGGAGTGGGAGCCTCCATAACTGTTCACTGTGACACCCGGGTGCAGATCAGGTAATTTATGTATTTTTGGATCAAAAAGGATTTTCAGCACTCAAACAGGTGTCTACTAGAATATTGTAGTGGAATAAAAAAAAAACACTTTGACACATAGGACTGATAAATGAGGATAGTCCTCTAAGTAAACTAAACACGTTTTATGTATTGTTTGTGTTTTTGCTTTTTGTTTATTTTTTTTGTGTATTGGTTTTGTACCGTTAGGCTTTGTTCACACAACTCATTTATTGCAGTCATCAAGAGGCCTTGTTTTATTGAGCAATGTGTTACTACAGCACTGTAGAGGTCACGGCCAGTTACACTAAAAAAAAGGCAGAAACAATATTTTACCAATATATACAGTGCAGAAAAGAAATGCAGGGCACTCACCATAGGCATGTAAAATCTTCTTTATTCCATTTCAAAGAAAGGTGCTTACAGACACAGGGACGGACGGACAAGGGTGGGCCAGTTGAAGCGCTGATCGCGTGAAATGGCACCGTTGCCCGTGGAGTCATCCCCGCACCCTTGTCCGTCCCTGTGTCTGTAAGCAACTTTCTTTGAAATGGAATAAAGAAGATTTTACACGCCCATGGTGAGTGCCCTGCATTTCTTTTCTGCACTGTATATATTGGATAGCGTTATTACTGCAGCAGTGAACACCACCTGGCAGGTGAGCTGTTGGGACTGGTCGGTCTACTTCAAAGGGCAGTGTCAGTCACTAGCAGTGCCGGGTCCCTTTCTTGTATGTAAAAAACTATATTTTACCATTTCTAAATGCTGAATATACAGCGGCACTGACAGCTTTAACTATTTGTCTTGGCGATCTTGTTATCACCGGGTTTCTGGGCATATGCCCCTGCTTATTGGGTCTAGTTAGTGTTCCTCTTCAACTAAGTATTCATACTATCTTCCCCCAAAAACAGGGCCTGGACTATAAGACCTCTTTTCATATACTTTTTTCATAGTTTGTTAGTTTTTTTACTTGAAAAGGGTGTGATTTAATACATGTCGCTATTTCAGAGTGTGATGTTAGGATTTTATTGAAAAATGTAAAGAGAAAAAAAAAAAAAAAACACTCCAAAAAAAAGGAATACATATTTATACATGCCTTTTTCAAGCAGGAAAACAAATCTATGGAGGCCTGTGGGAGCTCTCAGGTATTGCTGCTCTGATTCGATCCTCTTCCTGGTGCCGGGGGTCTGTGTCACAGGTGTCAAGGTGCAGCCAGTGATTGGTTGAGTGACAATGTGACGTATTGAGCCCCAGCCCTAGTCTTCTTCCTGGTGCCAATCACTGGCTGAGGTGGGGCATGGATATGGCCAGCAATTTGCTGAGCTGCACTGTGACGCAGGGGGTTGGTAAAGGTTTATTTTTATAGCAGACAGAGTGAGCATTTTTATTTTTAAAAAATCCTTCTGCCGAACTACCCCTTTAAGCGTTATACAAAATTTCCTGACAAATTGAATGCAAAACTCTAGTCTTTTTGTTTAATTTGCTTTAAAAATCTAACGAACAATAGATTTTACACCAAAATTCTGGTGCACATTCTTTTATTTATTCCTCTATTGAGTCATATGCATTCTTGTGGAATCGTCACTCAATAGTTAAAGTCAATCTGTCGCACTACAAACAGTCACAGTCTACCCCAGGCCTTGCACCTTAGAGCCTTCTAACTAAAATATATCCAGAAAGTCCACCTGCTGAGCTTGGACATGGCCCTTCAGTACTAAGTGACCTTGTTGTTTTGACATATGATTACTATTAATACTGTTATAGATAAGGTTAAATGTTGCAGTGGCGAGGAGGATACAGCTGTTTTTCTCCCATGCTTTCTTCTTCTCCGGATGTAGAAGGAACTAGTAAATGTCTTTTATTAGGAAACTGGCTTAGATCTTCTGAAACACAATAGTTCTTATGTGGCAGTCGTGCCCTGAAGATCACATGACAATTCACATAATGAATGGATGGAACAGGATGCTTAACTACCACATCCTGTTTATTCTGCATCAGCACCCATTGAGTGCCATAGAGAAAATGATTGAGAGATCAGAAGTTTTTATAAACTCAGAGGGGAATAAATAAACAAAATGTGAAATTGGGCCCAAATAGCCATTTTGTGATTTGTAAGTGCTACAAGGTCTAAGTTGAGAATGGATAAGTTCAACTTGGCACCGTATGGCAAAGAACTTTCTTCGGATCTGATAAAAAATAATTGTTGCTCTATATGAAGATGGCCAAGGTTATAATCAAATTGCGAAGACCCTGAAACTGAGCTGCAGCAATGTGGGAAAGATCATACAACGGTTTCACAGGACAGGTTCCACTCAGAACAGGCCTCCCCATGGTTAACTAAAGAAGTTGAGTACACGTGCTCAGCATCATATCCAGAGGTTGCCTTTTGGAAATAGATGTGTAAGTGCTGCTAACAACACTGCAGAGGTTAAAGGGATGGGGGGGATTAGCCTGTCAGTGCTCAGACCATACGCCGCACACTACATCAAATTGGTCTGTCTGGCTGTCATCCCAGAAGGAAGCACAAGAAAGCCTGCAAACAGTTTGCTGAAGACAAGCAGACTAATGACATGGATTACTGGGACCTGTGCACTCATTATACTACATTATACTGTAGAAGAGTGTCATTTCTTCAGTGTTGTCACATGGAAACATATAATGAAATATTAAAAAAGAATGTGAGGGGCGAGATATTGTATGCGTGAATGTATTGAATATATATGTAAGTGATTACAAAACAATACATTTACGAAATGAGACTCTAGTACCCTGTTGGGTGCCTCTGGCCTGGATATAATTTCAGATATATAGAAAAAAGAAGAGAGTGGAGGTACTCAATCTATAAATGTCCGAGAACTCTGCCAAGGTGATATTTTCATAACACCCGCAACGAAAAAGATAGCAAATGGCAGGTTCTCTGCACGGATCCTCAGCCTGGCCCAACTTGATATGTTGTAGTGGAAAGAAAGGTATTCTGGATCCAGCAATTCCGTAAAACATCAACTTTTATAATCCAAAGCATAAAAAAACTTGCAAGATAGCACTCACAACACACCACCTAGCCAGTGATGCACTGCAACATGGACGCGTTTCGAGCGCCTGAAAGATTTTTAATGCTTTGGATTACAAATAAAAGTTGATGTTTTACGGAATTGCCTTTCTCTCCACTACAACTATTCAGTACTGCTTATTTGTAATTTCATTTTATTGCACTTATTTTATTTGTCTTTTAAAGCAGAGGGGATTGCAAGGATCCTGCATCCCCTCCGTTATTGTATTAGAATCTTGTATATGGAATAATAAATCTGTATTGTACCTTGGACATTAGCTTATGATCAATTATCAACCCCAACTATTAACCTCTTTCACCTTAGAACACCCAGATATACAGTTAATATTATTCATGGATATGAACATATGATTAATTATTAACCTTTTTAATTGTTTTATACCTATATTCACAGCTAACATTATCATCTATCCACTTTACATTCACTCCAATTCACGGCTATACATACTTATTAGTCCTTGAGAACCTGCCATTTGCTATAATTTGAGATATGGTTGACATGTCAAAACCAGCACAGAAAAAAGAAACTATAGTGAAAAGATTTTTATCTTTTTCTCTGTCGGTTCCACTTCTGGTCATGGTTAAAAATACAGCGCATGATCCGGACCAAAATACTATTTGTCAACATGGCTTAAAGTGCGACTGTCACTTCCGTGCAAGGTACAGAGATGCAGACACGAGCAGTGAGGCCATTAGAAGATGAGACAGTCTGTTAAAGGGGTATTCCAGGAATTATTTTATATGACTATGCTACAGGGGCTGTAAAGTTAGTGTAGTTCATAATATAGTGTCTGTACCTGTGTGTGAGGGTTTTCTTACAATTCTTAGGTGATTTTCACTCCAATATTTATTTTTCCCAGCATACAAAATGACAGATTTTTCCCAGGTTGCAATGCGGCCGAGACCTGACTCACTAGTCAGCTGATGACAGGGAGCCTGTCTGCTTCAATGGATGGAGCGATCGCTTGGTGGGAGAGAGATCAATCTGCAACTAATGCAACAGCTGTAGGCACCCTGATTGAAAACCACAGGTCTTTTGAATGGATGCAGCTCATTTCTGTTTCAATGGGTGGGGTGGCTGTGTGGGAGGGAGGAAAATGGAATTGTGGGATTTGTAGTCAAAAAAAGAAAAGTCAAACAGGAAATACCAGTTCACAAAAAGCTAGCCACAGTGTTCTGGTAATCTCACAACATAGCCATTTAGCACCAAGACAAGCGCAGATCCTTCCTTAGCATGTCTATTACTGTCGGCCAGGTACCTACTAAAATCACCTTATGGTGGATAACCCCTTTAAGTTATATCCCAGCTGTAATGTAATCCAGCTGTACAGTCAGAGAGGCCGGACACATCGCAGTGGCACACCTCTTCCCCAGTATGGAGCCTTGTATGCCAATTGTGCAGGTCAGGGAGGGGAGGAGGTATGCTGCTGCGACTAGTTCGGCCTCTACTATTATACAGCTTTATTATAATACAGCCACAATATAACATTACAAACATCAGCCATAGTAAGTAATCTCCTAATGCCTGCTAGTGTCTACACCTTCTAACCTTGTATGGAGGTGACAGTTCAGTCAGCTCACTATATACTGTATATGCCATAAAAATTACTTATAAAACAAACATCTTACTCCGGGGGGCGTGGTCTGCATGGCTGAATGAGAGGATGTGCGGACGCTGAGCTCCTGCCATCCTGTGCCCAAATCCTGAATATATCCCTGCCATCCTGCTTGTTCCTGGCTTCTCCCCCTCTTGGTGTGACCCCTGCTGCCTTGGGGCCCCCTGTGGTGCCTTTCTTGGAGGGATCGGTGGAGTTTGGGGAGTGCACTGCGGCCTGTGGGGACCTAGGCCGCAAAGCCTGCGGCCCTCCGTTCCTGCCTCCGCACCGGAATCCCTGCTGCGGCGCTCCTGGAGGAGCGGGACCTCTATTTACCGGACCCGGGGCCTCTCTGCTGCAACTTCTGGTGTCTGGTCCCGCCGGTGGTGGCTGGGGGAGTCACGGATCCGGCCCGCCGGGGATCCTGGAAGGAGTTCTGGCGAGGTCCTCCGCAGCTTCCAGTCCGGGCCTTGACTGGCGGAGAAGGTGATCCTGCGCAGAGGAGCGGCGGCTAGGTCCTTCTAGTCTGCTGTCACTCCGCTGGTCGGGACTGAGCTGGCGGTGTGGGAGGAGCGGTGTCTCTTGGAGAAGAGGCTGCGCTGCCGCTGGAGGTGAGGGGGCTCTTGTTGGAGTCTCTGCTCGGCCATCCTGTGAGTACGGCTCTGTGCAGGGGGAGAGGGACGGACTGCCGTGCTGGGAGAGCGGTGGAGGGAGCCCCTGGACATCTGGGCTGAACACCATATGGGGGGCTTGCTGCTGTATTGAAGGGGGCCATTAGTACTGCCCCCACTGAACTACCACTGAATGTAGGAGGAGCCCCCCTCCGGCCTGCATAATTCACCTGGGCCTGGGAGTCCCCCTGGGTGGTTGGAGGTACTCCCTGACCCCTCTTCTCCTCTACCTTACACCCTTGCTCCTGAAGCCTCTGTGCTCCCCCCCAACCCCTGCTGAAGTGGTGCTGCATTGTGGATTTGTCCTGCTGTAAGGGATCCTGAACTGCACATCATACCATCTTGTGTCTACCTACTATTACATTGACTGTCCATACCTATGGGCCGGAGGAATAAGGAGGGAGCAGGTCCCTCACAGCAGGGGGCCGGTGGGTCCTCCTCATCTAGGAATACATCTAGGAAGTTGCTGCCAAGCTGGAGAGGTTCGCATTAAGACGGCCTTCCCCTAACTCGCCGGTCCGTGAGGTGACCCCCCCCCCTCCTATGATTGATGTGGGAGCCCCCATTGACCCGCTGGAGGATTATGACGCTTTCATGCAGGCTTCCGCTGTGGACTTACATGTGTCACTGCCTAATACCCCTCCTGCTCTGTCTGGTATGATGGATGCTGCCCCGACTATGCCTGCTGCTGAACCCACCCTGGCTGCAGTGTTTGCGGAAATACAAAGATGTAACTCTACCCTCTCTCAACTGACTGCTCAGGTGAGCACTGTGCAATCTGCTATCTCCTTTATGCGTCATGATTTCCAAAAAGTGACGGAGCGCACCTCGGCTTTGGAGGGCCGGATTAGTGATGTGGAGGATACTGTGGTGCCTTTAGTCCGGGACTCTACTAGACACGGTCATGACATTGCTATGCTCAAGGCTATAGCAGACGATCTGGGAAATCGTCTGCGCCGTAATAACGTGCGGATCATTGGTCTGCCTGAGAAGTGTGCGGGCCGTACACCAACGGAGTTCATGGAAACCTGGCTCAAGGAGGTGTTTGGTGCTGATAATCTGACCCCTCTCTTTGCTGTAGAGAGGGCTCATCGAGTCCCCATGAGGCCTTCCCGTCCAGGAGGTCCATCCAGATCTATGCTGGTAAAACTTCTACACTACCGGGACAGGGACTTGGTACTTAAGCTGGCTAGAGAAAAGCAGCCGGTGACAGTGGATAACCATGTAATTTCTTTCTTCCCGGATTTTTCGGCAGAGGTGCAGAAGAAACGCGCCTCATTCATGGACGTTAAAAGGAGACTGTGCTCCCTGGATTTACAATACTCTATGCTGTATCCTGCTAGGCTACGGGTGGCTGCACTGGGTACCACCCACTTCTTTGAGGGAGTGGATGCTGCGGTTCATTGGTTGGACACACGTGAGGCTCAATTGCGCCGGAGAGCCCAGGGAGGCTGACTGGATCCTGCTCCAGACTGAACGTGTGCATTGATATCCTATGTGGAACCAGTGTGGAATAATGTTACTAGCTGTTTTTCTTTTTAGGACTTCCACTATCTGATTGCAGTTATGTGCCGCTGTCTGGGTTATGGGGGGGGGGGGATGTGGGATTTCAAATATCTCTGCTAATTGCATATTAATACTTGTTTTGCTCCTCTGGGGGGGGGGAGGGGGGTCTTCTGAGTTAGGCTATACTGATGTGTGTCCATAAGGGATATGTTCACTACTGTTCTTTTTTTTTTTTTTTGTTTATGCAGGAGTGCT
Organism: Hyla sarda; assembly: GCF_029499605.1. Classification (NCBI taxonomy): domain Eukaryota; kingdom Metazoa; phylum Chordata; class Amphibia; order Anura; family Hylidae; genus Hyla; species Hyla sarda. Next base: position 98,497,153 of record NC_079191.1, on the reverse strand, counting down.
CGTGTGGCATGTTTGCAAATGCTTGATTGGCTGTCTGACTGGTTGCGACGTGCACTCGCCTTGTTCTGCTTATCCTGGTATATTTTCTGGCTGTGTCTGAAGAGTGTTGGTGGCTGGTGTGGGCATGTTTGCTCTCCTGGATGTCGCGTGCCGCGGCGCTTAGTGTTGTTGGGTCAGTGTGTTGAGTCTGGGTGTTGGTGTGTTTTCACCTGTTTTTTGTTTTTGTTTTCCGTCTCTCCCTCCACTGCTATGTGCTCTTCAAGACTGCTCCCTATATGTGTACTCCTGAACCCGATGTGCAGGTTTGTTGCTTTTGGGGCTGGTATATGTTCATTGATGCATGATGGCGATTTTTTATTTGATAGGATGGAATGTTAGGGGGCTGGGTGATGTGTCCAAACGTTATGCTGTTTTTAATGCGGTGAGACACTATCATCCCGCTATATTATGTCTTACTGAAACCCACCTTACGGGGGCCACCACAGGGGTTCTTCATAGAGCCTGGGTTGGTCACTCGTTTCATTCTACTTATTCCAATCATGCTAGAGGGGTCAGTATATATATCTATTCCGTTTAGTGTACTCTCCTCTAGCATTGACCCGGAAGGTAGATATATCTGTCTACTAGGCATGGTGTCTCACCGTATGTTTATACTTGTAGGACTGTATATCCCTCCCCCGTATAGTGGAGATGTTGTGCATCGAGTGTTATCTATAATTTCAGGTTTTCCAGTAGCCCCTGTTCTTATATGTGGAGACTTTAACCAGGTCCTGGATGCTTCTGTAGATCGGTATTGGGGCCCCCGACCCCGCCCTCGCTCTAAGTCGACTGGACTTGCTAACATACTATCTGAGGTTGATCTTTTTGATCTGTGGCGCTGTCGCAATCCCACCACCCTGCAATACTCTTGTTACTCGGCCACGCACGGGACCCTTTCTAGAATTGATTTGGCAATAGGAGATGGGGATATGGCTAGAATGGTTAGACGCATAGAATACTTGGCTAGAGGCTTCTCTGATCACTCCCCTCTTAGGTTGCAGCTTGATCTCGCGGATGGTGCTGGTGGGGTGCGCCCGCTGTGGAGACTGAACCCGTTCTGGCTACAAGTAGTGACCACGGCTGAAATCACCTGTGCTGCACTTAGAGAATATTTTGCTTTAAATGTGGGTTCGGCTTCGGTCTCCGCAGTATGGAACTCCCTTATGGCGTATTTGCGAGGCCTATTCATACGTGATATCAGTATACATAAATCGTTTACAAGGGATAGGGGCGAGAGGCTAAGATTGACGGTGGTTGAAGCTGAGAATGCATATGTCTCGGCTCCCTCCCCGGTGGCTGAGGAGACCTGGTTGAGGGCACAGGGATACTATAAAGCGTACTTGGAAGAGTCAGCTGAACATAAACGCTTTTTTGTTAAGCAACATTATTTTGAATGTGGTGAAAGTACTGGTAAACTGTTGGCTTCCATTTCCAGGGCACAGCAAGGCATATCGTTTATCAGTTGTTTGCGGGACAGGGAGGGACGTGAGATCACTGATGATAGAGGGATTTTAGACATGATGTTGGCCTTCTATCAGGATGCATATTCCTCTAGGGCCTCATGTTCTGAGACAGCCCTGAGGGAGTATGTACGTAGGGCTAGGTTGCCTTCCCTTACTCTGGAGCAGCGGAGTGAGCTGGACTCGCCTGTCTCTCTAGAGGAATTGGAACGAGCTCTAAATTATGCCAATAATGAGAAAGCCCCGGGCCCTGATGCCCCCCCCCCCCCCCCCCCCCCCAGTGAGGTCTATGAAAAAATTCTCGGGTGTCCTGCTACCAAAACTGTTGCGGGTGGTGGAGTCAGCGGTTTTAGAGGGTTCTTTGCCTTGCTCCATGATGGAAGCCATCATTGTACTTATTCCAAAACCTGGAAAGGACTCTCAGTGTGCGGGTTCATATAGACCAATATCACTCTTATGTGCTGATGTGAAGCTGCTGGCTCAGGTGCTCGCTAACAGGTTGGCTGGGGTCATACTTTCTCTGATCAATGGTGATCAGACTGGATTTATGCCCGGTAAATCTACTGTTGATAATATCAGGAGGGTGTATCTAAATTTACAGATGTCTCAGGATGGTACGGGAGCTCGCTCGGTTTTCTCCTTGGACGCTGCTAAAGCATTCAATAGTGTAGAATGGGAATACCTGTGGAGTGTGATGAGTGCTATGGGGTTTGGGGATAGATTCCTTTCTTATGTTAAGCTTCTTTACCAGAGCCCGGTTGCCTGCCTCAGAGTCAATGGTCAGCTTTCACCATCGTTTGCTCTGCAGAGGGGTACAAGACAGGGATGCCCCCTGTCGCCCTTGCTTTTTGCCATAGCTATTGAGCCCCTAGCTTGCCTGTTGAGAATGTCACCAGATATCATAGGGTTTCGGTATGGGACTGTGGAGGAGAGGGTGGCACTCTATGCCGATGACATGTTATTATTTCTGGGAGATAGGGCCCATTCGCTAACCCCAGTTATGTCTCGTATTGCAGAATTTGGTTCCTTTTCGGGTTTGCTTATCAACTGGGACAAGTCCGTTCTGATGCCTCTGGACCCCTTGCCAGATATCCCTCAAATTGCTGTCTCCAAGATACAAGTGGCCTCTAGCTTTAAGTACCTGGGGATATATATTACTCCCTCAGTACATGATTTCGTCCCTCGTAATCTAATCCCCCTTCTAGATAAGAGCTCCCAAAAAATATCTATCTGGTGCAAGCTCCCAATCTCAGTGGTTGGCCGTACAAATCTAGCTAAAATGGTCCTTATGCCGCAACTGTTGTACATTTTGCAGAACTCTCCGGTGTGGATTGCGATGGCCCACTTTCAAAGGATTCAGCGACTTTTCCGACATTTAGTGTGGGGGGGTGGGACTGCCAGAATTAAATTGGAGACGTTACAGAGGAGTAAATCATCAGGGGAACTAGCACTACAGAATCCATGGCTGTACCATATTGCGTCGCAGCTACATCAGGTGAGGGGGTGGGCATCTCTTTCCACATTGGGTCGTACGGGTCGACTGTTTATGACTAAGCATGGGGGTAGAATACCGCTACACATTCTGGAGATTGGGGCTCTCACCAGACCTCCTGACTCTTCTCCCACAACTCGATTACTTTGTAAACTATGGGGCCACACGAAAAAACTGCTAGGCATAACAAGTTATCTTAAGTTCACACCGCTGTGGCGTAACCCTGGTTTGCCTGTCTTTAATTCGTATGCTGAGGCTGAGATCTGGGAGAGGACGAGACTCTGTGAATTGGGTCAATTGGTTGATCAGGGGGTGGTTAGGTCTTTTGAGCACTTACAAGCAGACTTTGCCCTACCTCACTCCTCTTTTTACCGTTACTTGCAGATCCGCCACGCCTATGAAGCGCAGAATAGGTTGGGACTGTTAACTGTACAGACTAATCCTGTACTAGAGTCTCTTGTCACTAAGAGAGAGTCAGCCGGTGTGATTTCTTGGCTTTATGGGGAATTACTTAGTTTTTATCACGAGGGCTTCCCTCTGACGGTCCGTTCTAAATGGGAGGGGGACTTGGGGGGCTGACTGACGAGGAATGGAGCGTTGTACTGGCGCTTACCCCCTTTTTGTCTGTGTCGGAATCTAACCGGCTATCCCAGCTTTTCTTTCTACATAGGGTGTACAAGACTCCACTGTTTCTAAACAAGATAGGTGTAAGGTCTGACTCTGCCTGTCCACGTTGTGGTGAGTTAGGGGCACACCTGGTTCATATGATGTGGACGTGCCCCTGCCTAGCTGTGTATTGGACTGGGGTACTACAACTCATTAAGACGGTCTATGGAGTGACTATACCTAGGGCCCCCAAGGAATGCTTGCTGTGACTGATAGGCTGCAGTCGAGAGCCCTCTATGGTGTAAGTTGGGATTCTGAAAGTCTTATACCAGGCCAGGAAGCTGATTGCACAATTCTGGATCAGATCCTCCCCTCCGGGGGTGGCTGATCTTATAACTAGGGTGACTCATGTAGTGAAATTGGAAAAAGGTATATACATTAAGTGCAAGGTGGAGCGGAAGTTTGAGGGTATTTGGGGAACCTGGGTGCAGAGATTTGACCCCCCCTTAGGGCGCCTCTTATTAGTAGGATGTTTCTAAATGTGTGGCTGCGTGCGGTCTGGTTGACAAGTGAGATGCTGAAGTGGCAGATTCTACGTGTGCTTGCCCTCCTGGGAGGTATGGATGTGGAAGGATGTGTGTCCTGTTGGACGGAAATTGGAGGGACATTTATAAAGGGGTCTGGTGGAATGTGCTCATCTGTTCATTTATGTCAATGTGGTACTTAAGTTGGAGCTTGTTTATGACTTATCTATGTTATGGACGGAGGAGCTTTTGTGGGGGTGAGTTGAGAAGGATCTGTTCTGTGTGGGGGGGGGGGGGGTGTTGGGTGATGCCTGTTATTGTTAAACTGTGAAAAAACTTAATAAAAACTATCTGATTTAAAAAAAAAAAAAACATCTTACTCCAATAATGCAGCATTCTGAACCTCTTTTTCAGACCACTGTATGTGTAAGTAATAGCTGCTCTTACCTTGGTCAGGCAAAGCACTTCCCAAGGTAATATATAATATTTCTATTTGTCAGACCCTATATATCTTTTTATCTTTCTGAATTCCATGTTATTTCTTTTACAGACGGTTAAATGATGTGGCCCCATAGGAGGAAGGCACCATATATCTTTATGGGAATTATCTTTACAATGTACAGTTTTTTATATTTACTGGATGGCTTCTTCACAATTCTTTGAATGCCTGTCTTATAGTGTCTTCAAAGGATTCTCCATTCTTTTAGTCTCCGGTAAAGCAGTTTTACAGAGGATATGCTGGACATTATATGTTGTATACAGTGACCCCCCGAGCTACGATCATTTCAACATATGATGCTTTTGTATGTCGGGGCCATCGCATAAACAGCTATCCGGCAGCGCAGACTGCTTCAGCTACCACCGGATAGCCGTTTACGGTGCCCCGTGTGGTCCGCTGACGATCACTTACCTGTCCTCGGGGCTCCGGCGCGTCCTCTTCGGGATCCCCTGCATAGTCGGCGCTCTCCATCGTCATCACGTCGCTGCGCACGCCGTCCTGTCATCCAATAGGAGCAGCGTGCGTAGCGACGTGATGACAGCGACAAAGATCGAGGATGCCGGGGAAGCAGAGGCCTTGCCGGAGCGTCGGGGACACCCGGGGATGCGGTGACAGCGATGGAAGGCGACATCCAGGGCAGCAGTGACAAGCGGTGACGGTCCGGAGCGGCGGGGACAGGTGAGTACAACTTCCTCTAACAGTGGTCTACAACCTGCGGCCCTCCAGATGTTGCAAAACTACAACTCACAGCATGCCGGGTGTTGTAGTTTTGCAACATCTGGAGGTCCGCAGGTTGTAGACCACTGTCCTATACTTTCCATTGCACGGATCCCTCAACATACGATGGTTTCAACAAACGATGGTTCATTTGGAACGGATTACCATGGTATGTTGAGGGACCACTGTATTCATGTACAATCACCCTAATGACCCTATGGAGGGAAACCGCTCTTCTATCCGTCCTGATTTAGGGTTTTGATAACAGAATTACAGTGAAGCTAATGTATATGGTATTCCATGTATAGTTGTAATCTTTGAGCTCAGAGAGGGCTGTCTACGTGCAGTATGAGCCTTATGGGGGAGGTTACAAGTGTTTACAGGACACTTAGCAGAACTCTGTTGACTCAGAGTAAAGAATAGGTACAAGAGGAGACTGTGGCCATTGTCTTGAATATTTTGCTTTTATTGCAGGTCAGAGATTCTCTGGGATTATCAAAGAAGGCACTGGTCCTTTAAATTCCCAACAGTGTAGCCAGGGGCGGACACAGACAGCAGAGGGCCCCTGTGCAAAGAATATGCCTGGGCCCCCCAGGTAATATGTTTGCTAGGTAAGCGGGTAGTACGTTTGCAAGTAGTACATTTGCTAGTTAGGTAGGTAGAACATTTTCTAAGTAGGTAGACAAGTAGTAAATTTGCAAGATATTTAGGCAGTTAGTAAGTTCAGTTGGTAGTAAGGCAGGTAAAAGGTTTGGTGCTAGGTAGGTAGGCAGGTATAAGTTTGGTTGGTAGGTGGGTAGCCACGTAACTTTTGGTAGGTAGGCCCTTAGTCCAGTGTTTTCCAAATAGGCTTTGGCTGTTTGGGCATGCTGGGAGTTGTAGTTTTGCAACAGCTGGAGGCACCCAGGTTGGGAAACAATGGACTAAGGACCTACCTACCAAACCTGAGTGCCTCCTACTGTTGCAGAACTAAAACTCCCAGCATGCCTGGACAGCTAAAGACTGTCCGAGGAATGCTAGGAGTTGTAGTTTTGCAACAGCTGGAGGAGCCCAGGTTGGAAAATACTGACTAAGTAGGTGTTTTCAAAACAGTGTCTCTCCAGGTGGTCCAAAACTACAACTCCCAGCATTCCCGGACAGTCTAGTGAATAGTGAGTACAGCTCTGGAGTATAATACAGGATATAAATCAGTACATAAGTAATGTAAAGTGACCCTACATTCACCGCAATAGTGACATCTTGTACAATGTGTGGCACCCATTGTGCAAAATCTAACTATTGGAATAAATGAAGGCTCACTTTACATTACTTATGGTGGAAGCAGCAGGTCACTCACCTCGTCTCCTAAAGAAACTTTTAGATTCGACTGTTGTGATGCTCCTCAGGTTCTGTTATATGAATGGCGGCTCTGGAGTATAATACAGGATACAACTCAGGATCAGTACAGGATAAGTAATGTAATGTATGTACACAGTGACCCCACCAGCAGAATAGTGAGTACAGCTCTGGAGTATAATACAGGATACAACTCAGGATCAGTACAGGATAAGTAATGTAATGTATGTACACAGTGACCCCACCAGCAGAATAGTGAGTACAGGTCTGGAGTATAATACAGGATATAACACAGGATCAGTACAGGATAACTAATGTAATGTATGTACACAGTGACCTCACCAGCAGAATAGTGAGTGCAGCTCTGGAGTATAATACAGGATATAACACAGGATCAGTACAGGATAACTAATGTAATGTATGTACACAGTGACCTCACCAGCAGAATAGTGAGTACAGCTCTGGAGTATAATACAGGATATAACTCAGGATCAGTACAGGATAAGTAATGTAATGTATGTACACAGTGACCTCACCAACAGCATAGTGAGTACTGCTCAGGAGTATAATATAGGATATAACTCAGGATCAGTACAGGATAAGTAATGTAATGTATGTATACAGTGACCTCACCAGCAGAATAGTGAGTACAGCTCTGGAGTATAATACAGGATATAAGTCAGGATCAGTACAGGATAAGTAATGTAATGTATGTATACAGTAACCTCACCAGCAGAATAGTGAGTACAGCTCTGGAATATAATACAGGATATAACGATTATAATTACTAGGTTCACACTGAAAAATCTCCAGACAGCAATGCATTTCTGAGCGGATCTGCAAAAAGATCTGCACGGTCCTAGCGCCACCCAAAGGGATCGCTTCTGGAGATTCATCAATGTGAACCAAGCCTTATACATGTGAGAAGGGGATTATACATGTGAGCAGGAGATTATTATAATCCTCCACTCACATATATGTAACATCTCCCCCTCACATGTATAATCTAATAATTTCCTCCTCACATTTATAATCGCAAAATCAGATTATACATGTGAGGAGGGGATTATACATGTCAGGAGGGGATTATACATGTCAGGAGGGGATTATACACATTAAAGGATTATTATAATCCTCCCCTCACATATATTTATCATATCTCCCTCACATGTATAATCTGATAATCCCCTCTCATGATAATCCCCTCACATATATAATATCATAATCAGATTATATGTGAGGGGATTATACATGTGAGGAGGGGATTATTATAATCCTCCGCTCACATATATGTATTATCTCCCCCTTACATGTATAATCTGATAATCCCCTCCTCACATTTATAGTCCCCTCACAAGTATAATCTCCTAATAAAATTATATGTGAGGGGGTTATCAGACTATACATGTGAGGGGGAGATGATACATACATGTGAGGGGAGGATTATAATAATCATTATTATCCTCCACTCACATGCATAATTTCTTCTCCCCCCCCCCCCCCCTCCCCACACACACAATCGCAACCCTGCACCACCCCCCTCCAATCCTCACCCCCCCCCCCCCTGTCAAACAACCCCCTACCCCTCAACTCACATGTAATCCAGATGATATACCAGTCCATCTGGCGGTGAGTGACGCTGCAGCATGGAGGCCATGTGGGGGCTGTAAATCACTGATCGAGAGGAACGGAGGACTCCTCTCTGCTCCGCTCCTCTCATCTCTATGATGCCCGCCGTTACGTCGCACGTCACGTCAGCGGGCGTGACTATTTCCCAGACAGCCACAGCGGTCCTGGGATAGTGGCTGCCTGTGAAAGATTGACAGGGGAGGCGGCTGCGGCAATAAGTTAAAAAAAAAAAGGTAGCGGGCGGCAGCAATGAATTAGAAAAAGGCCCCCTCCCTCCCGAAAAAGGTAGCGGGCGGCGGCGGTGGTGGGCCCACTACCTCCCTTAGTCTAAGGGACTAAGCCTGTCATGTCCAGGGCCCCCCGTGGGGCAAAAGGGGCTAGCTGCTTTTGGGCCCCCAGGAATGAGAGGGCCCGGGGCAGCTGCCCCTTTTGCCCAGCGTTAAAGATGGGCCTGGCCCCAGCGGTCAGTGAGTGACTGTCACTCACTGACTCGCTAACAGTTTCAGTTCCGGATGGGCCCCCCTGGGCTCCTGGGCCCCTGTGCAGCTGAACAGGCTGCACATATGGTATGTCCGCCCCTGAGTGTAGCATTGGAGGGGGGTGAGGATTAAGTGACATGTTTAGCCAGGTTTCAGCTTGTGCTTTTGCGCTTGTTACCATATTTGATAGTTTTTGTGCCTATTTGTTAGTAAAAGAATATGGGAACCACTTGAGGAAGACAGCAAAGTAGCATGTTACCATTATTTTTCATTGTTTCATTCTGTATAGTTGTTAATATATATTTTTTCTTTTTTTACCAGTCATTCTGGCACAAAGAACTGAAAAATGTGACAGGTGAGAAAAGAGAGGTAAAAAAAAAATAGCCTTAAAGGAGGTACTCTGCCCCTGGACATTTTATCCCCTATCCAAAGGATAGTGGACAAGATGTCTGATTGCTGGGGACCCCTAAAATCTCCCTGCTGCACCCGGCATCCGTTTAGAGCGTCGGGTGGAGCGCCAGAGGCTCGTGAAGTCACGGCCGTGCCCCGTTTGTGACATCATGGCCACGCCCCCTGAATGCAAGTCTATAGAGGGGGCAAGATGGCCGTCACACCCCCTCCCATAGACTTGCATTGAGGGGGCATGGCCATGATGTCACGACCCTCCGCCCCGCATCCCCAGTCATCTGGCACAGAGCGGTAGACATATATCAAAATACAAGTCTTGAAGTAATAAATGATTAATTCTCTGTTGCCTACAAAATATGTAGGAAATAGAAAAAAAAATATTTTGGAATAAAGAATGCTAATTCAAATCTACAATGGCCCTCATTTACTATTGCAAACTCGACAAATTTTGTCGGGTTTTGCACCAGATTCAGGCACATTGGGGCAGAAATTCTGTATGTGCCGGAATTTGCGCCAGAATCGAAAAACCCCCGACTAACTCTCCATTTTGCATAGAAAACCCGGGAAAAGGGGCATGGCCGTCTGGAAAAGGGGGCGTGGTCACTGAAATGGGGCGTGTTCCCGACATTTTCACAAAAACCCGACATATTTACTAAGGTTTTCACAGAAAATGTGGTGGATTTCAGCTGAGGAAAACCAGACAGATCAGAGCATGTGTAAAGAAAGCAAATTGTAGGGAAAGTGGAAAATGTAGGGAAGCCTTAGTAAATACCGTGGAAAAATAAATTTTAGGGAATTAAAATCCACAAAGAAACCTACACTCCACTCTTAGTAAATAAGGGCCATTGTGTATGAAAATCTTAAGAATCCTACAATTTATTATTCATTGACTCAAATCAGGAGAAAACACAACCATACAGTTTGCTTACTATTAATAATGTATTTCCACAATAAGATTCTCATAAAAGTAGTTCTTAAAGAGGACTCATGTCCGCTCCTGTTCTGTTTACGTGAATAATTGTATTCCCTATAAAATAACAATTCTGGAGCATCTTGTCTTATAGCTTTGTATTGTGCTGTTCCTCTGCTATTCCTTTAAGCAATGTATGACTAAATAGCCAACTGGGTGTTTCCAGTTTGAGGTGTGTCTTTACATTGTCTGAAATGATCCAATAAAGCTGACGTTGCCAGACACTGTTGGCACATGCCCCTAACTGGTAACGCCCAGTTGACTATTTAGTCATACTTTTCTAGATAAATGACTTAAAACAGAGCTATGAGTCAGAGAGGTCATCTGACAGTGTGGGGCATTATTACTCAGGAGGCATTATATGTGGCAATGTTGTTTTCAGTGACACAGTGTTGGAATGTGCTAAAAAAGCGAGGACAAAAAAAAAAAAGGTAGAAAGCTCTGAAGAGATGAGTTGTGGTTGGGAGACATTTTCTTGAAGATCTGGACTGGATGGAGAGAAGAGAGAGGAAGACTCCAATCTGAGTAGACATCACCCGTGAGTTACTGGATGTCTCAGTCATGTAGTCAATCATATGGTCTTCTGACTATAGACCTTTAGTAGCAGCCGTACTAATATTGCAGTTTGTCCCTTTTACTTCAATAGCCACTATGGCAATGTATGTAAGCAATGAAAAGTCTGCAGGGCCTACATGAGCATTGTGGCCTCTTTAGTCAGTTTATCAGTGGGTATTCTGGTTCTAGACTTGACTTGGGAAGGCGATAAATCCATGGTCTAGATCAGGAGAGGGTTGCTATCGGAATTTCCACTTTTTCTGGACAGTTCCTAACATGGACAGAGGTGGCAGCAGAAATCACTGTGTCTGACTGGAAAGAATACATGACTTCCTCCTCTGCACTGGCAGTGTGATGCGCTTCAAGGGAGCTGGAAAGAATAGCGGGAGACAAAAATACTGCTTGCGCCGTCTTTTTCTCCCGCTACTCCCACTACAACATAACGGTCCCTGATGGACCCCATTATAGTAAATGGGATCCATCAGGACCCATTATTGCCGTTGTGCCCCGTCCCAATAACGTCCGTTAAAAGGCTGGGGAAAAAAAGAGCCTAACGGCCGTTTAGTGTTAGGCTACACCGGCAGTGTGAAGGTAGCCTGAGTGTGCTAAGAGAAGCATATCATAAAGATATATTATAAAAATGAAACACACCATCAGCTTTAGGTCTGTTTGTAGTAAATGAAGCAGTGTTAGCAATAAACTATCATTTTTCAATGGGAAGCATTCTCTTGGCCTAGTTTATTGGGGATATTCTGCTGGTACTACAGTCAGGTCCATAAATATTGGGACATCGACAGAATTCTAAAATTTTTGGCTCTATACACCACCACAATGGATTTGAAATGAAACAAACAAGATTTTGCTTTAACTGCAGAACGTCAGCTTTAATTTGAGGATATTTACATCCAAATCAGGTGAACGGTGTAGGAATTACAACAGTTTGTATATGTGCCTCCCACTTGTTAAGGGACCAAAAGTAATGGGACAGAATAATAATCATAAATCAAACTTTCAATTTTTAACACTTGGTTGCAAATCCTTTGCAGTCAATTACAGCCTGAAGTCTGGAATGCATAGACATCCGCAGACATTGCTGGGTTTCATCCCCGGTGATGCTCTGCCAGGCCTCTACTGCAACTGTCTTCAGTTCCTGCTTGTTCTTTGGGTCATTGTCCATCTGCACTGTGAAGCGCCGTCCAATGAGTTCTGAAGTATTTTGCTGAATATGAGTAGATAATATTGCCCGAAACACTTCAGAATTCATCCTGCTGTTTTTGTCAGCAGTCACATCATCAAAAAATACAAGAGAATCAGTTCCATTGGCAGTCGTACATGCCCACTATGCCATGACACTACCACCCCCATGCTTCACTGATGAGATGGTATGCTTAGGATCATGTTCCTTTCCTTCTCCATACTCTTCTCTTTCCATCACTCTGGTACAAGTTGATCTTGGTCTCATCTGTCCAGAGGATGTTGTTCCAGAACTGTGAAAGCTTTTTTAGATGTCGTTTGGCAAACTCTAATCTGGCCTTCCTGATTTTGAGGTTCACCAATGGTTTCCATCTTGTGGTGAACCCTCTGTATTCACTCTGGTGAAGTCTTCTCTTGATTATTGATTCTGACACACATACACCTACCTCCTGGAGAGTGTTCTTGATCTGGCCAACTGTTGTGAAGGGTTTTCTTCACCGGGGAAATAATTCTTCTGTCATCCTCAACAGTTGTTTTCATTGGTCTTCCGGGTCTTTTGATGTTGCTGAGCTCACCGGTGCGTTCCTTCTTTTTAAGAATGTTCCAAACAGTTGTTTTGCCCACACCTAATGTTTTGGCTATCTCTCTGATGGGTTTGTTTTGGTTTTTTTTCAGCCTAATGATGGCTTGCTTCACTGATAGTGACAGCTCTTTGGATCTCATCTTGAGAGTTGATAGGAACATATTCCAAATGCAAATAGCAAACTTGAAATTAACTCTGGACCTTTTATCTGCTCAATGTAATTGGGATATTGAGGGAATAACACACACCTGGACATGGAACAGCTGAGAAGCCAATTGACCCATTACTTTTAGTCCCTTAACAAGTGGAATGCACATATTCAAACTGTTGTAATTCCTACACCGTTTACCTGATTTGGATGTAAATACCCTCAAATTAAAGCTGACAGTCTGGAGTTAAAGCACATCTTGTTCGTTTCATTTCAAATCCATTGTGGTGGTGTATAGAGCCAACAATGTTAGAATTGTGTCGATGTCCCAATATTTATGGTCCTGACTGTATTTATTAGAGGTACTTTGTTATCTATTGTTTATGGAGGGCACTCTTCTGGCACTGTTTATGAAGGGCACTCTTCTGGCACTGTTTTTGGAGGCACATTATTTGTCGTTGAGGGGATAAGGCCTGTAACTGTATGTGTTGTTTATGGAGAAATAGTGGTCCTAAAACAAAAGATAGGTATGCTACAATGGGGGAGGTTTTTCAAAACCTGTGAAGAGGAAAAGTTGGACAGTTGCCCATAGCAACCAACCAGATTGCTTCTTTCATTCTTAACAGAGCCTCTAAAAAATATGCAATCTGATTGGTTGCTATGGGCAAGTGGTCAACTTTTCCTCTCCACAGGTTTTGATAAATCTCCCCCATTGTCCTTATAAACCCTCAACCCCTTAACGACGCAACCCTCAGATGCTGTGATCAATACAGATCACTGCGGCAGTGCGGTCACTAAAATGGATGATCGGATCGCCTGCAGCACTGCTGATCAGTATTATCGGCTATCTGCTCTGGTCTGCTCAATCTCAGACTAGAGCCGAAGGTGCCAGGAGACGACGGACTAAGGCAGGTGAGGGGACCTCCGTCCGTCTCCCGGCGTCTTCTGCTCTATTCTGAGATCTAGCAGACCAGAGCAGTAGATAGCCGATAATACTAATCAGTGCTGTGCCCTATGCATAGCACTGAACAGTATTCGCAATCAAATGATTGCTATAAATAGATCCCTATGGGGATTATTAAATTGTAAAAATTTGAAAAATCCACTCCCCCAATAAAAATGTAAATTGTCCCTTTTTCCCCATTTTACCCCCAAAAAGTATATAAAAATAAAAAAAATTATAAACATATTTGCTATCGCCGCGAGTGTAAATATCCGAACTATTAAAATATAATGTTAATGATCCCGTACAGGGAACAGCGTGAACATTAAAAAAAAATTCAAAACTGATGCTTTTTTTTTTATAACATTTTATAAAAAAATATTGATTAAAAATGTATTAAAAGTTTAACATATGCAAATGTTATCATATGCATTATGTTAAATGGTATCAATAAAAAGTACAGATCATGGTGCAAAAAATTAGCCCCATATCGCTACTTATACGGAAAAATAAAAAAGTTGTAGGTCGTCAAAATAGAGGGATTTTAAACATACTAATTTGGTTAAAAAGTTTATGATTTTTTTAAAGTGGTACAATATTAGAAAAGTATGTAATTATGGGTATCAGTTTAATCATACTGACCCAAAGAATAAAGAAAACAGGTCTATTTTACCATAAAGTGTACAGCGTGAATACGAAACCTTCCAAATTTTGCTAAATTGCGGTTTTCTTATCAATTTCCCCAAACAAATAGTATTTTTTTTGGTTGCGCCATACATTTTATGGCAAAATGAGTGATATCATTACAAAGGACAACTTATCACACAAAAAACAAGCCCTCATACTAGTCTGTGGATGGAAATATAAAAAAAAGAGTTATGACGAGGAGGAAAAAATGAAAACGTAAAAATAAAATTGTCCTTAAGGGGTTAAAGTATACCTCTCATTAGCAAAAACTTTTACTATAATGTAGATAATACTATTATATGTATATTTGTAATATACATTGATTAAAATATGTGTATATTTTTGGGTGAAAAAATGCTGTCCCTGCAGCTATTGTCTGTGTGTCTCTATGAGGAGTCCAAATACAGGAAGTGAGGGCTCTGTGCAGGGTCCTGGCTTGTCATTCATCCTGCTGTGTGACCGGAGAGCTTGTCACAGAGCCCCGCTTGTCCTCAGTGTACAGAGCCCTGCTTCTCCTCAGTGTACAGAGCCCTGCTTCTCTTCAGTGTACAGAGCCCTGCTTGTCCTCAGTGTACAGAACCCTGCTTGTCCTCAGTGCACAGAGCCTCGCTTGTCCTCAGTGTACAGAGCCCTGCTTGTCCTCAGTGTACAAAACCCTGCTTGTCCTCAGTGTACAGAGCCCTGCTTGTCCTCAGTGTACAGAACACTGCTTGTCCTCAGTGCAGTGGCGTTGCGACCCGGGTGCGGGGGGTGCGGCCCGCACCGGGTGACACCAACCTAATGGGGTTACACCAAGACGCTCCGCAGCACCCACCCCCTCCCCAGCTACACAGACACCCCCCCATCTGTGCCCGACCGGCCTCCCATCCGTCAGCACCCCCCCCCCCTCCCTGCGCTGTGTGTGCGGTGCGCCCGTCCGTCAGCAACCCCCCTCTTTCACCTTCACTGTGCGCTCGTCCATCATCACACGCCCCCTCACCTTCACCAGCACTGTGCCCGGCCTCCGCTCCCACATCTGCGCCGGCCTGACGTCACACCGCATGGCCGCGCAGGAGGACATCAGTTACGTCACTCGCACGGCGCCCAGTGAGAAGGAGCGCTGCGCTGGATGGGTGAGTGTGTATGTCTGTCTCTCTGTCTGTCTGTCTCTATCTATGCTTGTGTGTGTGAGACTGTGTGTGTGTGACTGTGTGTATGTGACTGTGTGTGTTTGTGTGACTCTCTGAGTGTGTGTGTGACTCTGTGTGTGTGTGACTCTGTGTGTGTGTGTCTGTCTGTGAGTGTGTGTGTGTTTGTCTCTCTGTGTTGTATGTGTTTTTTTTTTTGTGTGTGTAGGGGGGGGGGGGGGGGGTATAACCAGCGATCTATTGTGGGGAGACTTTGACCCATTGTGGGGAACCTGCAAGGGAACCTGCGGCCTAATGTGGGAAAACTACTACCAAATGTGCAGAGTCTATGCTACCTTAATGTGGAGAGTCTACCAAATGTGGGGAGTCTATGCTACCTTATGTGGGGAATCTGTGCTACCGAATGTGGGGAATCTGTGCTACCTAATGTGGGGAAATTGCTACCTAATGTGGGGAATCTGTGCTACCTAATGTGGGGAAATTGCTACCTAATGTGGGGTAACTGGTACCTACCTAATGTGGGGGAACTGGTACCAAATGTGGGGAATCTATGTTGCCTAATATGGGGAATAGATGCTACCTAATGTGGGGAAACTGCGACCTATCTAATGTGGGGGAACTGCTGCCTACCTAATGCTCCCCCCCTGGCAGTAGCACCCTCATCATCCACCAGCAACACCCCCCCCCCCAGCAGCACCTCCATCAGCAGATCCTGATGGTGGATGATGGAGGTGCTCCTGCCAGGAGGATGATCCTGCCGATGGATGATGGGGGTGATACTGCCAGGGGGGATGGCCAGTAGCACCCTCATCATCCTCCAGCAACACCCCCCCAGTAGTAGCACCCCCATCATCCACTAGCAACACCACCAATACCCCCCTCCCGTGGTAATAGTATCAGCTAACGGATGTTGAGGGGTGTTACTGCGGTTGTGGTATTATATTCAGAGGGTGCACTGTATGGCAACGTTAAATTCAGAGGGCGCAGTTTGTGGTAGTATTATATTCAGAGGGCGCAGTTTGTGGTAGTATTATTACAGATGAGCGAACTTATAGTAAATTCGATTCGTCACGAACTTCTCGGCTCGGCAGTTGATGACTTATCCTGCGTAAATTAGTTAAGCCTTCAGGTGCTCCGGTGGGCTGAAAAAGGTGGATACATTCCTAGGAAAGAGTCTCCTAGGACTGTATCCACCTTTTCCAGCCCACAGGAGCACCTGAAAGTTGAACTAATTTATGCAGGAAAAGTTATCAACTGCTGAGCAGAGAAGTTTGTGACGAGTTGAATTTACTGTAGTTTGCTCATCTCTAAGTATTATATTCAGAGGGCGCAGTGGGTGGTAGTATTATATTCAGAGGGTACAGTATGTGGCGGTATTATATTCAGGGGTACAGTATGTGGCAGATTTATATTCAGGGGTACAGTATGTGGCAGATTTATATTCAGGGGTACAGTATGTGGCAGATTTATATTCAGAGGGTACAGTATGTGGCAGATTTATATTCAGAGGGTACAGTATGTGGCAGATTTATATTCAGAGGGTGCAGTTTGTGGTAGTATTATATTCAGAGGGCGCAGTTTGTGGTAGTATTATATTCAGAGGGTACAGTATGTGGTAGTATTATATTCAGTGGATACGGTGTGGGGCGGTATTATATTCAGGGGTACAGTATGTGGCAGATTTATATTCAGGGATACAGTATGTGGCAGATTTATATTCAGAGTGTACAGTATGTGTTGGTATTATATTCAGAATGTACAGTGTGTGGTAGTATTATATTCAGTGGGTATGATGTATGGAAGGTTTGTAATCAAAGAGTGTAGTGTATAGTAGTATTATATTTAGAGGATACAGTGTCTGTCAGGTTTATAATAATAATTGTTTTCATATAGAGGATGAAAATGCGCTGACATAGTGAGGAGACTTCTGGGTGTCACATTCTACAGACAGAAGTTTTAGCTGGAACAAGTCCTGGCGGTATGTACCATCTGAATTAGATAAGGGAAGACTATAGAGAAGACGTCACCTGTAGTCACTGATATCATTGTGTATTCTCCTCACTATAGAGAAGACGTTACCTGTAGTCACTGATATCATTGTGTATTCTCCTCACTATAGAGAAGACGTCACCTGTAGTCACTGATATCATTGTACATTCTCCTCACTATAGAGAAGACGTGACCTGTAGTCACTGATATCATTGTGTATTCTCCTCACTATAGAGAAGACGTTACCTGTAGTCACTGATATCATTGTGTATTCTCCTCACTATAGAGAAGACGTCACCTGTAATCACTGATATCATTGTGTATTCTCCTCACTATAGAGAAGATGTCACCTGTAGTCACTGATATCATTGTGTATTCTCCTCCCTATAGAGAAGACGTCACCTGTAGTCCCTGATATCATTGTGTATTCTCCTCCCTATAGAGAAGACGTCACCTGTAGTCACTGATACCATTGTACATTCTCCTCTCTATGTCCTATCAGAGCTGTAGTCACTTGTCAGTTCTACAGTTAGGTCAGTGAAACTACAACTCCCAGCATAACCTCACCACTGCTCAAAGGGGTACTCTACTGGAAAACATTTTTTTTAATCAGCTGGTGCTACAAAGTTAAACAGATTTGTAAATTACTTCTATTTAAAAATCTTAATCCTTCCAGTACTTATTAGCTGCTGTATAAGCGATTCACAGGAAGTTATTTTCTTTTTTAATTTATTTTCTGTCTGACCACAGTGCTCTGTGCTGACACCTCTGTCCATGTCAAGAACTGTCCATAGTAGGAGCAAATCCCCATAGCAAACCTATCCTGCTCTGGACAGTTCCTGACATGGACAGAGGTGTCAGCAAATAGCACTGTGGTCAGACTGGAAAGAACTACACAACTTCCTGTGGAGCATACACCAGCTTATAAGTACTGTAAGTATTAAGATTTTAAATAGAAGTAATTTAAAAATCTGTTTAACTTTCTGGCACCAGTTGATATAAAAGTAAATGTTTTCCAGTGGAGTACCCCTTTAAGTAATTCTGGAAGCTGTATATTTCAATGGTGAAAACTTCTTTAACACTTTCCTATTCTGTGGCAACTGGTATATCTGATTATTATACTGGAATTTCTCACAATGCGCTACAACAGTGGTGTCTGTCACAACAGGCTAAAAACTTACTGGGGGGAGGGGGTAGGTATGGGGGTGACACCATTTTCTACCGCACCGGGTGACACCAACCCTAGCAACGCCACTGCCTCAGTGTACAGAGCCCCGCTTGTCCTCAGTGTACAGAGCCCCGCTTGTCCTCAGTGTACAGATCCCTGCTTGTCCTCAGTGTACAGAGCCCTGCTTGTCCTCAGTGTACAGAGCCCTGCTTGTCCTCAGTGCACAGAGCCCTGCTTGTTCTCAGTGCACAGAGCCCCGCTTGTCCTCAGTGTACAGAGCCCCTCTTGTCCTCAGTGTACAGAGCCCTGCTTGTCCTCAGTGTGCAGAGCCCTGCTTGTCCTCAGTGTACAGAGCCCTGCTTGTCCTCAGTGTACAGAGCCCTGCTTGTCCTCAGTGTACAGAGCCCTGCTTGTCCTCAGTGCACAGAGCCCTACTTGTTCTCAGTGCACAGAGCCCTGCTTGTCCTCAGTGTACAGAGCCCCGCTTGTCCTCAGTGTACAGAGCCCTGCTTGTCCTCAGTGTGCAGAGCCCTGCTTGTCCTCAGTGTGCAGAGCCCGTCTT
The DNA here is from genome assembly GCF_029499605.1 of Hyla sarda. NCBI lineage: Eukaryota > Metazoa > Chordata > Amphibia > Anura > Hylidae > Hyla > Hyla sarda. The sequence goes on along the minus strand of NC_079191.1, from coordinate 98,478,039 downwards.
GTGCTCAGTGTACATAGCCCTGCTTGTCCTCAGTGTACAGAGCCCTGCTTGTCCTCACTGCACAGAGCCCCACTTGTCCTCAGTGTACAGAGCCCCGCTTGTCCTCAGTGTACAGGGCCCCGCTTGTCCTCAGTGTACAGAGCCCTGCTTGTCCTCGGTGTTCAGAACCCTGCTTGTCCTCGGTGTACAGAGCCCTGCTTGTCCTCAGTATACAGAGCCCTGCTTGTCGTCAGTGTACAGAGCCCCGCTTGTCCTCAGTATACAGAGCCCCGCTTGTCCTCAGTGTACAGAGCCCCGCTTGTCTGCCCACACTTCCTATATTTGGGCTTCTCACACATTTTTAAGCAATGTATATTACAAATATACATATAATGGTATTAACAGCCTGATAATAAAAAAAATGTTAACAACAGTAAGAAATGCAACATTACACTTATAGTTAGGTCCTGACTGACCCAGTAGAGGTTAATAATACCACACCATCTCCCTGGCATGGTATTGAAGCCCAATATCAACCATTTAATTTAGCGTTATACAACTCATCTTAAACTTACAATGTAGCAGGTATCTTATGGTGAATTTTTTCTATGTACAACATATAACTTTTTACTAATAATATAGCATCTTTGTTTGCAATGATGCACAAAATTTGTTCTTGGTCCAGATACAGATCAGCGGTGAAAAAGTAAGTGTAAGTAAGTGTAACAGATCACATTACCTATAAACCATTTACATCACAAACATCCATTCCCTTTAGGATTTTGCATGGAAAAAAATGAAACACTCAACACTGCCACCAAGTGTCTAATAAAGTTTTTCACATCAATTAAATTGTTTGCTCTCCTGACTGTCCACACAGTGGCGCTGTTACCTTACATTCTGCATCATAATATTCTGAAGTTGTGTGGGGAAAAATACAAATTTGAAACCTTTATTTAAATATTAAGTATATAAGGTACCAAAAGAGAAATAGTTGTAAAAATCCCAACTGACAGTATTATGTGCGAAGAAGCTAATTTTACTCTGTGTTTAATAAGGTTAGCCTTATAGTAATAGTCTAATATCCAATATATTTCTTATAAACTATTACCATTAGAGGCCACATGGTGGTAGTATAACACGAGTTGTGTTAACAGCATTTAAAATTAGGGCTAAAGATATATATATGCTATACAGATTACGATTACTGTCTGTGAGGGCCTGAAATGCTCAAACAAAGTGCTACGCAAAAACGTGCCCAGTTCTGGGCTATAAGACTCTTCTTTGCCTTGTAAGCATACCTTAGATAGCATACTATTATTAGTATTACCAAAGTATAACCAACTACACGCAGGAACACTTGCTGCTACTGAGACTTCAGACAGAAGTAGGATTTGGGTTTTAGACAGAAGAGCACAGCTGCCCAACGTGTTTCATCAGAACCATAGGCCTTGACAACGTCTTTGTTTTTTGTTTTATTGCTTTGTTGGACATGAAGAAGAAAGGATTCTGCCTTGTCCCATCCTAACTTGTATATGAATAAATATTTTGATTATTGCACCTAATGTACTGTCCTATACTTATTGGGTGAAGCGCTGTTAGCCCTAGCCAGTTTTTAGGGGAAATCCCTTCCAAGAACACACAAACTTTTTGTACACTTCTACATCCTCCACCGCTCCACAGCGGATCCGATACCGACAGGCTGCTCCCACGTACAATACGACATTGAGTGTCTTTCACAGTGTGGTGCCTGTCAGCACAACATGCAAAGATGAGCATACCTTTTGCCCCACATTCTATATTACACCCACCAAGGGTATCAGCTTTATAGAGCGCCATCTGTTTTCTTTATCTTATTTAACAGATTATGACTTAAATAGGCACTGTCAGATTTTAAAACTTTTTATATTTTGTACATGTTGACAAAACATTAACCTTCCTAATATACTTCATAAAAATTGTATCTCCTTTGTATAGCTTAAAGATCATGGCTTATAAAAAAAAAAAAAAAAGAGGACTAGGGGGTCCCCATACTGTCCAGAACATAATCCTGTCTGGCTGCAGCATCATCTTTGTCCTAGCTGAAGCATGGGCTGGGAGAAAGTCCTGTGTAAGGGTGGGATTAGCATTCCTCTGTGCTCACTCCTGTCCTATCACACTGCGGCATGAAAACAGAGAGGAGGGGTTACAGAGCAGACTCAGGGAGAAAGATGAGTCATGCAGAGTGAGGGCAAGAGATAGACATGCCCCCTCTAGAGCACAGGATGAAAAACCAAGTGAGCAACAGAAAGTTCTTTTTAAGAGAAATATAGGTGCTAGACACATAAATATTTTTGTGGGATATGATAGGTACTCTTTAAGAGTTCCCTTATGAATAGTTATGATCATAAATTCCACTTTTTATGTGCAAAGAGCTTTAACTTGTTTGTATAAGAGCTCCAATTTTGTTCAGTGTCCTATCTCTGTGCTGTCTTGTACGTATGTACGTATGCACACGCAGCACTTATATCATAGAGATCTCTGTGTCCCTACTGCACCTTTGTGCTACCGTTTGTCCACAGAGGCAAAATCAGTGTTTGTTCTTTCACACAGATTATAAAACAAAATCAAACAAGCACAAAGAAGTATATGATGTTTATGGTCATGGCTTCCCATGAGAGAGATGTACTTACCCAACCTATAACCTATAAGCTGTCTGAGGTGTGCCATAACTGTGCATATTGAGGGCACGCCTATTGAGAGCATACCCCATAGTAAATATTATGAAAAAGGGGGAGGGCTGGGTGGGAAAAATGCAACACCCACCCTGAGGTAGCGCTATGAGGGGGTTTATATAATGATCAGCCCCTCCCACAAATACAGCTCTTTGGGTTTATACATGTGGTCATGGCTTCCCATGAGAGAGACGTACTTACCCAACCTATAACCTATAAGCCGTCTGAGGTGTGCCATAACCACGCGTATTGAGGGCACGCCTATAGAGGGCAAAAGACAAGCCAAAATAAGTAAATCATATAAATGTATTAAGAGTTACAAAACTAACAACTTAAAGACATCAGACATTTCTTTCTCTGAATTTGGAATATACCGAACGTAACAAGATGATTTCCACCTACCCAACCTCTTAATGACATGTGCGGGCACCTTGTCTTTGGAGGCAGCCGATGCGGCCCCTATTCGGAAAGAATGCCCCGAAAAACTATGTGCCTCTAAACCTAGCATAGACAACAAAGAATGGACTGAACTTATAAAAGAACTAGTGGTGTGCGGACCCATACCTACTGGTAGCAGAGGAGAATTAGGACCTGTCCCGCTTGTGGCCACCAGAAACTCAAACACCCTGACCGGACACCACTTATGACCTGCGGGGAAATATGTATTCAACACCTCTGATTTAGACGTCTTAGTAGCCAAAAGGAACAAAACACATCTATCACCAACTCGTGCCGAATTTTGCCTTAGCACTGCTTTATCTCTAAAAGAATTTGTAGTCATTTCACCAGGCCTTAGAAAACCGTAAAAGCTAAGTACATAGATGTTTTGATTATGGAACTACGTACAAAACCGAACGGTGATGAATCAAGCAGGACGGAAAACTCCTAAAAGTATCATCTGAAACTGGCAAACTGACCCCTTTCCTAATAGTCAATGTGCTATGTATACCACGCAGCACCGCCTTAACCGCATGAACTGAGAACAGCGAAGACCGTCTTGGGTATTCCATCGACAAGAAGTGTTGTATGCCTACCAGGTATGCCTTATTCGTGTTATAAGATAACTTTTTCGTATGATGGCAAAAATCTGTAAAAATTACACAGTGCAACTGCACCCTGCAGACATGGCAGGCATAACAGGTATACTACCGCCTATGAGTCGTGATATTATTGCTCTGAAATCGTGTCAGTAGCAAAGTACGCAGTGCATCTCCCTGCAGACGTGGCAGGCATAACAGGTATACTACCCCATATTGGTCGTGATATTATTGCTCTGAAAACGTGTCAGTAACAATCATTGCGCAGTGCATGCCCCTGCAGATGTAACAGGTTTACTACCGCATGGGTCATGATATTATCGCTCTGAAGAGGTGTCAGTAAGGACAATTGCACAGTGCAATCCCCTGCAGGCGTGGCAGGCATAACGGGTATATTGCAGCCTATGGGTCATGATATTATTATTACTCTGCATGTGTCAGTAACAATAATTACGCAGTGCATCCCCCTGCAGACGTGGAAGGCGCAACGGGTAAACTACCGCCTATGAGTCATGCTATAATTGCTCTGAAGACGTGTCAATAACAATAAATTACGCAGTGCATCACCCTGCAGATGTGGCAGGCATAATGGGTATACTACCGCCCGCGAGTCGTGATGATATTGCTCTGAAGATGTGTTAGTATCAATAATTACGCAGTGCCTCCCCTGTAGGAGTGGCAAGCATGACATGTATGCTAACATCTATGTCAAAACCTCTGAATATCACTCAAAGTTATGTAAGGCTTCGAAAACCAATTATACCAACCGGAACCATCAACTCTCCATAACCAGAATATCATAACCAGAATATCAGCTATACTAACCTAAACACCGAAATCCTATATGCCGAACAGTATAAATTATGAACCTACGCACATTCTACACTATAATGTAAACACTGTATAATACTATAAACGTGAACATGCTAAAAATGCTAATGCAGTGTATACATACTATAGATGTAATGAAGGTATATACGCTATGAACGTATGTCACTGCGATTCTATGAGCGTTTACCTCCCGTACATGTTACCAAGAAAATTTCACGCTAAAAATACTATGAATGTATACACATTCAAATTACTCCTGACCAACGGGCAAATCGCTTTTGCTCAACTCAAGTCAGTGATTGCACAAATGCGCAAAAAAGTTGCTTCAAGATCCTTTTGCGCTGGCACTGTGTACCGGTGGCTCTCCATCGTTTGTACCCATGCCGAGCTCTTGCTAGCATTGTGGGTCTTCTGAGGGCACAATGACTCACATCTGACAAACCTACCCTAGTCTTAAAGGGGTAATGCACCCCTAGACATCTTATCCCCTATCCAAAGGATAGGGGATAAGATGTCTGATTGCGGGGCTCCCGCCATTGTGGACCTCCGCAATCTCAGCTGCGACACCCCTGACATCCAGTGCACGGTGCGAACTTCGATGACTGGCAATGCTTGTGACGTCATGGTCATGCCCTGCTCGTGACATCACAGCCATGCCCCCTCCATTCAAGTCTATGGGAGGGGGTGTGGCGGTTGTCATGCCCCTCCCATATACTTGCATTGAGGGGGCATGGCCGTGACATCATGAGTGGGGTGTGACCGTGATGTCAGGAGCCTCCAGCGCTGTACCCAACGCTCTTAAAGAACGCCAAGTGCAGCAGGGAGATCGCGGGGGTTCCCAGCGGCGGGACCCTCGTGATCAGACCTCTTATCCCCTATCCTTTGGATAGGGGATAAGATGTTTAGGGGTAGACTACCCCTTTAAGCCGTTCTGGGATGCTGTGCTCAACATTGTGGTTGCTGTTGCGGAGATGTCTATTTCTGTTGAGCCTGGAGCAGTCCTACTTTATATCTAAATATAGAAAGTCCCTGAACAGATACCTGCTTCAAGAAGCCAAAACTGTTATTCCCCGACGATAGTGTTCTTCTGATCCTCCTACTCTGGAAGAATACTTTACAAGTCCAGCATATGGAGGATTTATTGGCAGTGGCTCCTTGTAATGTGGACCGTTACATACGTTATGCTACCTGGCAGCCTTGGCTGAAATTTTGCTCTTCCCAACGCTACAATACGGTGACATGATTTCCTTTGTGCCTCTGTTGTGCAGGGTGTGTAGCTCCTTTACTATTTTTCCACTTTTGCAGTTCAGTGTACTTACCTGGTTCCTGCTCTCTGCCTGCTCCTTCTGCCACCATGTACACTTGGCTCCTTCATGGTCTCTTTCCTTATTTCTCCTTCCTCTTTTCCTTCTTTTTTTTTTTCCTTTCTTATTTCTGTGTCTATGAGGGTCATTTATGAAGACTGATGTGAGTTTTAAACTTGTTCAGAGCACAAATGTCACAGAAAAACGTGCGCCAAATTTATCAAAAGTCGCACAGACTGACGAATGACCACAGAACTGCTCTACCTTAGTCTGGTTAAATGTCACAGAGAAGCGGCGGCCACGCAACAATTGTATTAATACAATTGTCGCATAGAGCCATTTAGATAGTTCTATAGGACAGGGGTGACCTGCCCTGTAAAAATGTCTAAATCTGGCCCCGCACAACTTTTTTGTGACATTTCACAAAATGTTGCACGTGATAAATTAGTGACCACTGCACAAAGTGCTCTAAATAAGAACACTTTATGGTCAGGAAATGTAACCAGCCTAAATGAAATGTCAGAAAAAGTCTCACAGGGCCTGCCTGCGACTCTTCCCATGACAAATTTAGACAAAAAAAAGCTGTCTAAAAAGATTGATAAATTTCCCCTCTAAGTCCTTTTCACTTCTTCTCGCCTGAGTTGTTGCATTGGTCCATCTCCTCTGTTACCTGAGTTGCCTTTCAGAGAACTGCTTTTTGGATTTGTCAGTGCTGCATAATTTTATTATCTTTATTCTTTTTGGCATTCCTCCTGTCTTCTAATGCCGTTTGTTGTAATACCATTAGGCTATGTTCACACGGCAGAATTTCCGCATTGAAATTCGCATGGAAATTCTGCATATTTTTAAAGCCAGTTCACTTCAATGGGATTCCGCAATCCCATTAACACAGCAGAACTTTTGCTGCAGATGTTCCGCAGCTAAAATTCTGCTTTCTGCAAAAAATATAATTCATGTCTTATATTTTTGCAGAATTTGGCAGTGGAAGCCCATTGAAGTCAACGGGGGGAGGGGGTCTGCGCTAAATGCGGATTTTGTGCGTAATGTGTAAGAAAAATACTCTTTTTACGTGCACTGTAGTATCATGCGGAAATTCCACATAACTTCCTCAACTGATTGAAAAATGTGGAATTCCGTCCAAATTAATGCGGCCACGGAATTTAAAATCTATGCGGAATTTCTGCTGTGTGTACATAGCCTTACCCTTTTACTAATGCTTGTCCATGTGAGCTCTGCTCAGTTATTATTCTCACATGTGATGCACCAGCTGGTCTGACCAGTCCATGTCTATCCTTCCTTCATTGTTTTTGGATCGTACTTGTTTTTCTAATAAACTCTTTGAAATTGAAAAAAAAAAAAAAAACCTGAGCTTTTTTTCTGCCATCCATACTACTCCTATGTATGTCACCCATGTATGGGTCCAGTCCTGGAAAAAAAAAGTGTGGGAACTCCACATAAGGGTTGGTCCTGCAGGACTCCTGCTAATGGGAACGATGTTCCTGCCATGGAAAAAAAAAGTGCAGGAACTCAGTTCCCATGCTTTCCTACAGGACATGAGCCCAGCTACTAATCCTATGTTAGTCACCTCACTCCTCACTGGAATGGTGGGGATATAACAGATGGGAAATGATTAAAAACTTTTCAAATACTGGACTTCGATTTTGTGGTCTTCATGATTCTCGGATCACTATCCAGGCTGCCTGACAGCTCGGTCTTCTTCATTGTGATATTTAATAGATGTTAACAGAAATCACTGTGTAGTATAAAAGGTATACAGTGACCCCTCGACCTACGATGGCCCCGACATACGATAATTTCAACATGCGATGGCCTCTCAGAGGCCATCGCATGTTGAAGGCAGCATCAACATATGATGCTTTTGTATGTCGGGGCCATTGCATAAATGGCTATCTGGCAGCGCTGACTGCTTCAGCTGCCACCGAATAGCCATTTACGGTGCCCCGTGTGGTCCGCTGACGATCACTTACCTGTCCTCGGGGCTCCGGCGCGTCCCCTTCGGGATCCCCTGCATCGTCGGCGCTCTCCATCGATGTCATCACATCGTTGTGCACGCCGTCCCATTATCCAATAGGAGCGGCGTGCGTAGTGACGTGATGGCGGCGACGGAGAGCGCGGATGCCGGGGAAGCAGAGGCCTTGCCGGAGCGTCGGGGACACCACGGGAACGCAACAACAGCGATGGACGGCGATATCCCGGGCAGTGGTGACGAGCGGTGACGGTCCGGAGCGGCGGGGACAGGTGAGTACAACTTCCTATACCAGTGGTCTACAACCTGCGAACCTCCAGATGTTGCAAAACTACAACACCCAGCATGCCCGGACAGCCAACGGCTGTCCGGGCATGCTGGGTGTTGTAGTTTTGCAACATCTGGAGGTCCGCAGGTTGTAGACCACTGTCCCATACTTTACATTGCACGGATCCCTCAACATGCGATGGTTTCAACAAACGATGGTCCGTTTGGAACGGATTACCATGGTATGTTGAGGGACCACTGTATATAATTTATAGTGTACCTAATTATGCATCTATGGACTATGCACATGGTTATATTATAAATCTGTGTTGCGCAGAGCCTGTAATACTGTTATCTGTGGATTTCCATACTGATTCTTTGTATTAGAAGCCCATACATTGCTTTCTCTCTATTAAAACACGTGCACAAGTGTTCAGCCGACATGTTTCTAATAGGTATTGCCAGCTTTAGCCTCAGGTACAATACCACAATGGATGTGAAACAAAGCTATCAATATGTGACTAAGTGTAGACTTTTAGCCTTAATCTCTTTAGGTGTTTTCTTGTATAATTCGATCTGGCCTTTCTGTTCTTGAGTCTTAACAGTTGTTTGCATCTTGAGATAAACAGTTCCTCGATAAATTCATAAAGGGGTCTCTTGGTCATAGACCTTGACAATGATATGTGAAGGGGGTTTCTTTACCAAGGAGAGTTCTCTAGTTTTCTTCTATGGCCTTCACTATGGCTCATCACTGTTGCAAATTTTTTTCAGCCGGCATATTTTAGAAAATACGTGGATATTTCTGACCAAGCTCTAACATCCGGGGGCCTAGGGGATATCCTCCTTCTTGCTATCAGCAATCTAGCATAAAAGAGATGTCTGGTTACCTTATGTCTATTTTCTTTTCTTTGATCCTGATTTTCCCCTTCTCCACTAAGGATGGCCATTTTAGGGCATATCTTAATCTCCCCTCCCACCTTCCTACCAATTTCCATATATACATCATGCCAATATTTTCTAATTTCAGTGCACCCCCACCACATATGGTATAAATCGGCATCCTGCTCCCCCACACCTTGGACAACTGGAGTCCAGTCATTTCCCCATTTTGTGTAGTGTCTTAGGGCAATTATAGATTCTATGTAGGTTCCATATTTACCTGTGATTACTATTAAATGAGCCCCTCTTTATATTCCTGTATATCCTCCCTCATTCCTCTTCTCCGATCTCCCCTAAGTCTCTATTCCACTTTTCTTTACTTGTGAATTTAGTCTTTTCTGTTGTCTTTACTACCAGGTGTTTATATAAATTTGTTACAATTTTTTTCTTTCCTATTTTGTTATTAACAATTTTTTCTAGTAAACCCCTGGGAGTCTCTACACCAGGGGTCTCAAACTCCCGGCCTGCGGGCCATATGCGGCTCGCTGAACAAAATTTTGCAGCCCGCACCAGGGATGTGTAATTTGTATTGCCCAACGCCTGGGACATGCAGTTCCGGGCGCCAGGCAGGTGACTTTTTCAGGTTTTAGCCCTGCTTCGGGCAAGCAGCGCTAAATGCCGGAAGACTTCACCCTCGCCTTGTCCAATAGAGCCCATTACCTTCACTTGATGGGGGTGCTACTGCTGGTGGGGGGTGTTGCTGGTGGATGATGAGGGATGCATGATCGGGGCATTATATGTGAGGGGTGCATGATGGGGGCATTATATGTGAGGGGGGTATGATGGGGGCATTATATGTGAGGGGTGCATGATGGGGGCATTATATGTGAGGGGTGCATGATGGAGGCATTATATGTGAGGGGGCGCATGATGGGGGCATTATATGTGAGGGGGCATGATGGGGGCATTATATGTAAGGGGGGTATGATGGGGGCATTATATGTGAGGGGGTATGATGGGGGCATTATATGTGAGGGACACATGATGGGGGCATTATATGTGAGGGGCGCATGATGGGGGCATTATATGTGAGGGGCGCATGATGGGGCCATTAAGTGTGAGGGGGGTATGATGAGGGCATTATATGTTAGGGGCGCATGCGGCCCAGCCTCACCCAGCCGCTACCTCCAGTGGCCCCCAGATAATTTGAGTTTGAGACCCCTGCTCTACACTGAAGATCTCTTTCTCTTTGGTGGCCCAGAATGCATATCTAATTTTAGCCTATTCGTTCCATGCTTTTTCTTCCAAATCACACTTTTATTTTAGATCCTCCCATCTAATAAGCTTACCCTCTTTTATCAAATCAGAAATTTTCCTAATTCCCTTCTCTTCTATATTTTTAAACAGTAGCTCCCACCAATCTATCCCTAACCCTCTTCTTGCCTTTAAAAAAAAAAAATCTACCTTACAAATGGCTCATCTTGTGCTCGTCTGTTTACTTCTGCCAAAAGCCAACTTCCCCAGTATGCGCGATGTCACTGACGCCTGCTGGGCGCCGATTTCTGCCCTCACCTCATCTATGCTGAGCTCTTGTCGGGAGCGTGCATAGATGAGTGGCCAATAGCACGGTAGGCTGCTCCGGGGTCTCCTCCTTCCTGTTTAGCAGTTCATGTGCTACCCAGGGAGGAGGAGTATAGGAGCATCGCCGACCTGCCGTGCAATACAGTGGGGATGAAAAGTTTGGGAACCCCAGGTAAAAATTTGGATTAATGTGCATAAAGACGCCAAGGAAAGATGGAAAAATCTCCAAAAGGCATCTCCAAAAAACCTCCCAAATTACAGATTAGACATTCTTATAATATGTCAACAAAAGTTAGATTTTATTTCCATCATTTACACTTTCAAAATAACAGAAAACAAAAAAATGGCGTCTGCAAAAGTTTGGGCACCCTGCAGAGTTAATATCTTGTACTGCCCCCTTTGGCAAGTATCACAGCCTGTAAATGCTTTTTGTAGCCAGCCAAGAGTCTTTCAATTCTTGTTTGAGATATCTTTGCCCATTCTTCCTTACAATAGTCTTCTAGTTCTTTGAGATTTCTGGGCTGTCTTTCACGCACTGCTCTTTTAAGGTCTATCCATAGATTTTCAATTATGTTGAGGTCAGGAGATTGCAAAGGCCATGGCAAAACCTTCAGTTTAAGCCTCTTGATGTAATCCTCTGTGGATTTCGAGGTGTGTTTAGGATCATTATCCATTTGTAGAAGCCATCCTCTCTTTAACTTCAGCTTTTTCACAGATGGCATCAAGTTAGCATCCAAAATTTTCTGAAATTTTATTGAATCCATTTTTCCTTCTATTCGTGAGATGTTCCCTGTGCCACTGGCTGCAATACAATCCCAAAGCATGATTGATCCACCCCCATGTTTAACAGTTGGACAGAGGTTCTTTTCATTAAATTCTGTTCCTCTTCTTCTCCAAACGTACCTTTGCTCATTCTGGCCAAAAAGGTCAATTTTAACCTCATCGATCCACAGAACTTGTTTCCAAAATGCATCAGGCTTGTCTATATGTTCATTTGCAAAGTTCAAACGCTGATTTTTGTGGTGAGGACATAGAAGAGGTTTTCTTCTGATGACTCTTCCATGAAGACCATATTTGTACAAGTATCTCTTTATAGTGGAATAGTGTACCACAACTCCAGTGTCTGCTAGATCTTTCTGGAGGGATTGTGCAGTCAAACGTGGGTTTTGAATAGTTTTTCTCACAATCCTAAAAGCTGTTCTGTCTGATATTTTTCTTGGTCTTCCAGATCTTGCTTTAACTTCCACTGTTCCTGATGACTGCCATTTCTTAGTTACATACCGAACAGAGGATATTGACATCTGAAAATGTTTTGCAATCTTCTTATAGCCTTCTCCAGCTTTGTGAGCGTCAACTATTTTCAGTTTCAGATTTCTAGACAACTGCTTAGAAGAACCCATGGTGCTGATTGTTGGGGCAAGGTCTGATGAGTCTGGGCATTTAAAACCTTTGAGATTGACATCACCTGGTCTTCCCAGATGATGATTGAGAACAATCCATGACACTGGCAGGTATCAGCTTTGCAAAGGGGGCAGTGCATGCTATAAATTCTGCAGGGTGCCCAAACTTTTGCAGATGCCATTTTTTTGTTTTCTGTTATTTTGAAAGTGTAAATGATGAAAATAAAATCTAACTTTTGTTGACATATTATAAGAATGTCTAATCTGTAACTTGATGCCTTTTGGAGATTTTTCCATCTTTCCTTGGCTTCTTTATGCTCATTAACACAAATTTTTACCTGGGGTGCCCAAACTTTTGATCCCCACTTTATATCACTGCCAAGACCCGGGACCGATAAAGTGCATATAATGGTTGGTATATAATGACTAAAAAAATAATAATGATAATATAGAAACCCCCCCCCCCCCCCCCAATGTGGCCCTATATGCCCCAGTATACTTTATTAAAAAAAAGTAGGCACACTGTTTTATAAATACTGATGACTAATCATCAGTGTGCCTACAGCTTTTGCTAAACTACAACTCCCAGCATGCCCATACAGACAATAGCTGTCTGGGCATGCTGATAGTTGTAGTTTTGCAGCAGCTGAAGGCACACTGATGATTACACATGAGTGTTTCTCAAACAGTGTGCCTACAGCTGTTGCTAAACTACAACTCCAATCATGCCCGTTATCTTATTGCATGTTTTGAGTTGTAGCTTTTAAAATATCAATGGCCAAACTATCAGATTAAAAAACCCTCCCCTCCTTGATAAAATATGTTTTTTTATTATTTTATATTTTGCTAAAGTAACATAAGACCTCAAATCAGACTTACCCCATAAAAGGCATCAGCGCGGCACTGATATAGTGTGCGCGCGTGCTGTCTCCAATCCACTGTACATGCCGGGGGCAGGGACGTGCTGCGCGCGAATCCAGGGAGCCAATGAGTGCAGCCCCGGTGTTCACTGCGCTCGCTCCCTCCTGTCTGATTGACAGGCAGGGAGCAAGCACAGGCTGACTGAATTAGAACCGATTGCCCAGCCGGCATCGGTCCTAATTCAGTCGTGATGTCACGGCAGGCTGCAGCCGGCCACTAGAAGGGAGACCCCTAGTGGCCAGTTTTCAAATGTAAAATAAACTATTTTAACCCCTTAAGGACCCGGGGTTTTTGCGTTTTTGCATTTTCGTTTTTTCCTCCTTACCTTTAAAAAATCATAACTCTTTCTATTTTGCACCTAAAAATCCATATGATGGCTTATTTTTTGCGCCACCAATTCTACTTTGTAATGATGTCAGTCATTTTACCTAAAAATCTACGGCGAAACGGAAAAAAAATTATTGTGAGACAAATTTGAAAAAAAAAACGCCATTTTGTAAATTTGGGGGCTTCCGTTTCTACACAGTACATTTTTCGGTAAAAATGACACCTTATCATTATTCTGTAGGTCCATACGGTTAAAATGACATCCTACTTGTATAGGTTTGATTTTGTCGTACTTCTGAAAAAAATCATAACTACATGCAGAAAAATGTATACGTTTAAAATTGTCATTTTCTGATCCCTATAACTTTTTAATTTTTCCACCTATGGGGCGGTATGAGGGCTCATTTTTTGCGCCGTTATCTGAAGTTTTTAGCGGTACCTTTTTTGCATTGATAGGAATTATTGATAATTTTTTCATGATATAAAAAGTGACCAAAAATGCACTATTTTGGACTTTGGAATTTTTTTTGCGCGTACACCATTGACCGTGCGGTTTAACTAACGATATATTTTTATAATTCGGACATTTCCGCACGCTGCGATACCACATATGTTTATTTTTATTTACACTGGTTTTTTTTAATGGGAAAAGGGGGGTGATTCAAATTTTTATTAGGGAAGGGGTTTTACATTGATCAGTGGTTTCTCATAGGAAACCACTGGTCGATGATTCTGACGCTTGACTGCTCATGTCTGGATCTCAGGCACTGAGCAGTCATTCGGCGAGCAGACAGCATGGAGGCAGGTAGGGATCCTTTGTCTGTCATGTAAGCTGTTCGGGATGCTGTGATTTTGGCGCGGTAATCCCGAACAGCTCCCTGAGCTAACCGGCATGTTTTTTCTTTCACTTTAGACGTGGCGTTCAATTTTGAACACCGTGTCTAAAGGGCTAATAGTGAGCGGCACCGGGATCAGTGCTGCGCGCTATTAGCCACAGGTCCCGACCCGTGGCCCCGCGTTATAGAACGGGAGCGGACTCACGTCGTACCGGTACGTCCTGGGTCCTTACCAGGCTAATTAAAAAAATTATAATGAATCTATATTAGAGATATGTTGTAGTACATAAGTACTACAACATATAAATAAATAAAAAGGTTGGTGACAGTGCCCATTTAATGATCCTAGTTGGCATGCTTTTTGTACACTCCAAAAATAAATCACTATGTTTAATATGTTTCATAGCATAATTGCATGATGTCGGCCATTTTGTGTATTAACCTAAGTAGGCCAATTCTGAAGATTCTCCTCCTATCTCTAATGCCAGTCTGGGACTACAATGCTTCTTGTATCTTTAGCTTATTTATGGTGTTTAGATAAGAGACTGATAAGGGGTCTGGTTACACTCTCTAGACGACCTTACTACCATTCATCCAAGGTAAAGAGGGGTGAATGGAGAGAAGAAGGGGGTGAAATAAGAGACTGTGAAAAGTCTCATCCAAATGAACATTAGTTCATATATATATATATATATATATATATATATATATATATATATATATGAAAGGTAATCAGTAGGACATATGATATTGTCATATACTGGTTGTATTGTAAAGGACATCAGTATATACCTATTATCTTATATATGATTCTCAGGTATAGTCTTTGAGAATGAGTCTTTGTATAGGGCTAGTTAGTCAGTGAATGTTATTGTAAACAACAATCAATTACCAAGACTAGACAGACAGACAGAGATATTCACACATCTGTGTGAAAGAGACCTACATAGTTATTGTTATCTCTCTAATAAATTTAAATGTCTAATTGGAGACTCTATTTCTGGAGAAACCATGGTTTAATTACTGTCAAAAGTAATCCATGAATTGATAATCTAGTGCTCCATATTTCAAGTGTGGAATTTGGGTTTAAGACCAATTATTGACAGTTAACCCTTAATGGTAATGATGCTAATTGCTTATGCAATAACACCCCCTAGTGTATGAGTAGTTGACATTACATTCACAGGAAGGGCATTATGGGTGATATGCTCAATGCATTCTGGGTATTATAGTGATGTCATAGTCATTACCATATGTACATGCCCAACCTACATTCATTGGGGAATTCCAATTTAGGAGGGTGTGTCTAACTAATTAAAAAGTCTGGTAAACCAGATGTTGGGGTTGTGCTGTAGGCTTTAAAGAACACACAAAGACAAAGGAAAGAGGTCCACAAAATGGAAGCCATGTGAGATCCCTGCAAGCTGGACTGATCACACAGTACCGACCCAATAGCTATCCATGACGATGAGATGGACCGTTTAGTGTTCTTAAGAGCTGAAAGAAGGTTCTTACATAGACTTGGTAAGAGACACAAAAATGGTATTCCATTTAATTAAGACCAATTTGGATAATGTGGATGGAATTATACCATTTAGATTAGCAAATAAATTAAATAAAATAATTATCTCCATATTGAGATTATAGTTTTAGGATATTGTGAGACTTCATTCTACCTGCAGAAGAATCAGGACTCATAATCTATCAAAGCATTAAATAATTGCTTAGATATTAGATGGATTTTCCCATTGATGGAATCATGTGATATGTAGTTGGTTAGAAGGGGGCGGGGAGTGTAGCTAGCATTCCATATTGATGTCTATGATTAGATATCAATATCATGAGGTTCCCCTGGATAGAGTGATATGTAACCTTTTTATATGATATTTCTAACCTAGTAGCTTTTGTTTTATTGTAACAAATTACTTACTATTCACATGTATTGTTCTACTATATGTAGTCAATTAACAATCTTGTACTGTTTACTAATATCTAATTGATATTCATTTGCATATATCATTGTGTTTATTACTCATTTATGTTTATAATCTTATAACCAATAAATCTGCATACTTTTATAATACCTGTGTATTATTGTATATTGCAAAACTACATTCGTAAGCGTTAATGTCATCCCGTCATAAAAAGAACTTGTTGATATCTGAGGAAATAGTCGGAATCAGATGTGAATTGTATTGATTGGCTTTGTCTACAATTTACCAGGTCATAATTTTTATATTTTTAATAATTTTTCATAATTAATAATTTTTATGACCATAATTCATAATTGAGTTATTACCGCACGACATAGTTTATAGAATTCCTCTATCTTTTTATTATGCCATATCGTAGATATTTCCAAACTATGCTGGACTTCCTCGATCTTTTTAAGCCTTGCCCAGGTCTTGATTAAACAATCCACCCCTGGGTTTTTCCTCCCCCCCACTTCCATTACACCAGATTCCAAAATTTCACATATATTTTTAAACTTCCCTTGGAAACCTTCGAATACATATCTCAACAACCCATCATTCCACCAATCAATAAACCAAGTAAGTTGGGTGGGTAAAAATTTTTTTTTTTTATATCTGGGAATGATAATCCACCTTTATCTTTTGGTACACAAAAGTATTCCACCTTGATTCTTGTATGCTTCCTCACCCAGATTAAGGAGTTAAAAATAGCAATAATTTGCTTAAATATTTGATCTCCAAACCATATGGGAATCCCAAAGAACAAACATAGCAGTTTCGGAATTATTATAGCTTTTATAAGCATTTTATCCAGATTTATTCCAGGCTATAGACTTCCTTTCCACTTCCCTTATCACAGGGAAGGTATTTAATTGATGGAACTCCTGTATACTCCTCGATATCTGTATCCTCAGGTATTTACATTTTTCATTCTCTTAAAATTTTTACTACGGGGTTGCCCAAATCTATACCTGGTCCTCATGGCATCAAAATAGATTTTTCCAAATTCATGGTCAATCCTAAGTATTTTCCAAATATTTAGATTTTTTCCATAACCAAGGGCAACAATGTACAAGGCTCTTTAAGATGGAGCAGAAGGTCATCCGCATATAGGGATATTTTTTCCCTTTCACCCTCCGCTCCAAACCTAGTTGCTAAGGGTTTGATAAACAGAGCAAACAAAAGAGGGGACAAAGGGCAACCCTGTCAGGTCCCCCGAGATAGAGAAAACCATCTCGAGGATTCTCCATACACCTCCACATTTGCTTCTGCATTCGTATACAGTATTTTCACCATTTTAATAAATTCCTCCCCTATGCCAAACAATCTCATTGTCCCCCACAAGTATTCCCACTTCACCCTGTCAAATGCCTTTGCCGCACCCAAGGACAGGATGGAGTGAGACCCTTTCTCTCCATTCATTTGCATATTTGTGCATAGTCTCCTAAGGTTAAAGGGATATTCCAAGAAAAAACTTTATATATATCAACTGGCTCCAGAAAGTTAAACAGATTTGTAAATTACTTCTATTGCCCTACCCATTCAAACTTAGTAGAGGAACAAGACAGGGCTGCCCCCTCTCACCCTCTCTATTTTTAATTTATATTGAACCCCTAGCGGCTTGGATAAGAGATAACAATTTCTATGAGGGATTTGGAGTAAACGGAGAAATAAATAAGATTTTACTATTTGCAGATGATATCCTCCTTTTTGTAACTAACCCACAAGAAAAAATACACCGGATTATGAAACTGTTCGATGTATTTGCCCCTTTATCTGGGTTGGAGATAAACTGGAGTAAATCTACTATGCTCCCCCTAGATGAAGATATGGGGGAGATGGTGGGAAGATTATCCGTGCTAAAAAAAATCGAATGTTTCCCCTACTTGGGAGTAAAAAATAGCAGCCACAAATGATAGGTTTGTGACTAACAATATACACCCTTTATTAAATAGTCTAGCGAAGAGAGTAGAAGTATGGATTAAAATGCCTTTCTCGATGTCAGAAAGGATGGCGATAGTAAAGATGGTGGTCCTCCCACAGATCCTGTTTTTCCTTAGTGCCTCGCCAATGTGGATCGGCAAGGGGTGGTTCCGGAAGATAGAAGTGATGCTGGGTAGATTGTTATGGGGAAGAAAAAGGGTCCGTTTGAAGTACAGATACTTTATGGCCCCTGGAGATAGGGGAGGATTGGATATGCCCAACTTTCTTGTTTACTACTTGGCTGCGCAGTTGGTACGAGTTGTGAATTGGAGGAATTCTAGATATCTGGAGAAGATTGTAGTAGATAAGGAGAAAGAAAATATATATGAGGTGTTGGAATTGGATGAGTATGAAGAGAATGGTTCAAATAGCACGGTGTTATTGCACAAATTTAAAAAAGTATGGGAAAGATTAAAGGAAGAATTACATATAGAAAATAGTTTTGGGTTTACACCTTTATGGGCTAATAATAAATTTAAAGAATTGGTTGATTGTGAGTCAACTTTTTGGGATAGTAAGGGTATAAAACGACTGGAACAAATATTTGATAAAGGACAACTTTTCTCATTTGATCACATAAAAAGGGTGCATGATATTAATGATAATGATTGGCTGTATTATTGGCAGGTTAGTCATGCAGTCCATAACACGATAAAGAGGTATATGTAACACAGAAACACAACTTTATAGAAGCACTAATTCAAATAGAGCACTTTAAAAAAAAAAAAAAAAAGGAATATCAACTTTGTATAAGAAATTAAATAAGATTATTGGAATAAGGGGGATTGATAGAATTAAAGAAAAATGGTCTTGGATAGTGGGTACTGTGTCTGAAGATGATTGGGACATTATGGCCCAAAATATAAGTAAGATTTCTCATAATATGGAACATAAAATCACACAATTTAAGATATTACACAGGACCCACTACTCCGCGCTTCATTTATATAGGATGGGGGTGAAGATTACGTCACAATGTGTTAATGTGGTTTGGATGAAGCGGATTATTTACATAGTTTTTGGTCGTGTGAGAAGATATCGGTTTTCTGGGAATCTGTAATAAAAGAAGTAGAAACTAAAATCCCCGTGAAGATACCTCGTACGATAGAGTTTATACTGCTAGGAGCTATCGGTAATATGGGGAAATATGAGTACTTGTTACATCGGATTCTGTTCTTCGCTACATTGATCATACTAAGGAATTGGATATCCCCTAAAGAACCGCAGATAGAGGAATGGAAGGAAGGGTTAAAAACCATGAAAGATAAGGAGTTTAGATGGATGAGGAGTAAGCAGGGTCAAAGAGAATGTAGAAAGATTTAGAATATATGGTAGATTTGAATTTAAATAGTGTTTTTTTTTTTAATCTCTCTCTCTCTGTGCCAGAAGGTGGGGGTATTAATAATGAGTAGGTATACTTCTCGGATGTAGACAAGTACAAGTATGGCTATATGGCCTCTTTTTTTGATTGGTGTTATGTATATCTGAATCGTATACTGTAGTTTTGTAAATTTTATATTTAACCCCTTAAGGACGCAGGACGTAAATGTACGTCCTGGTGAGGTGGTACTTAACGCACCAGGACGTACATTTACGTCCTAAGCATAACCGCGGGCTTCGGAGCGATGCCCGTGTCATGCGCGGCTGATCCCGGCTGCTGATCGCAGCCAGGGACCCGCCGGCAATGGCCGACGCCCGCGATCTCGCGGGCGTCCGCCATTAACCCCTCAGGTGCCGGGATCAATACAGATCCCGGCATCTGCGGCAGTTCGCGATTAAAATGAACGATCGGATCGGCCGCAGCACTGCTGCGGAGAACCGATCATTAATAACGCCGCACGGAGGTCCCCTCTCCTTCCTCCGTGCGGCTCCCGGCGTCTCCTGCTCTGGTCTGTGATCGAGCAGACCAGAGCAGGAGATGACCGATAATACTGATCTGTTCTATGTCCTATACATAGAACAGATCAGTATTAGCAATCATGGTATTGCTATGAATAGTCCCCTATGGGGACTATTCAAGTGTAAAAAAAAATGTAAAAAAATGTAAAAGTTAAAGTAAAAAAAAAGTGAAAAATCCCCTCCCCCAATAAAAAAGTAAAACGTCCGTTTTTTCCTATTTTACCCCCAAAAAGCGTAAAAAACATTTTTTATAGACATATTTGGTATCGCCGCGTGCGTAAATGTCCGAACTATTAAAATAAAATGTTAATGATCCCGTACGGTGAACGGCGTGAACGAAAAAAAATTTAAAAAGTCCAAAATTCCTACTTTTTTAATACATTTTATTAAAAAAAAAATTATAAAAAATGTATTAAAAGTTTTTTATATACAAATGTGGTATCAAAAAAAAGTACAGATCATGGCGCAAAAAATGAGCCCCCATACCGCCGCTTATACGGAAAAATAAAAAAGTTATAGGTCATCAAAATAAAGGGATTATAAACGTACTAATTTGGTTAAAAAGTTTGTGATTTTTTTTAAGCGCAACAATAATATAAAAGTATATAATAATGGGTATCATTTTAATCGTATTGACCCTCAGAATAAAGAACACATGTAATTTTTACCAGAAATTGTACGGCGTGAAAACAAAACCTTCCAAAATTAGCAAAATTGCGTTTTTCGTTTTAATTTCCCCACAAAAATAGTGTTTTTTGGTTGCGCCATACATTTTATGATATAATGAGTGATGTCATTACAAAGGACAACTGGTCGCGCAAAAAACAAGCTCTCATACTAGTCTGTGGATGAAAATATAAAAGAGTTATGATTTTTAGAAGGTGAGGAGGAAAAAATGAAAACGTAAAAATTAAATTGTCTGAGTCCTTAAGGCCAAAATGGGCTGAGTCCTTAAGGGGTTAAAAGAAATAAAAATTTAGAAAATAAATAAAAAATTACTTCTATTAAAAAAAATCTTAAGCCTTTCAGTACTTAGGAGCTTCTGAAGTTAAGGTTGTTCTTTTCTGTCTAAATCCTCTCTGATGACTGTCTCGGGAAACGCCCAGTTTAGAAGAGGTTTGCTATGGGGATTTGCTTCTAAACTGGGCGTTTCCCGAGACACGTGTCATCAGAAAGGATTTAGACAGAAAAGAACAACCTTAACTTCAGAAGCTCATAAGTACTGAAAGGATTAAGTTTTTTAACAGAAGTAATTTACAAATCTGTTTAACTTTCAGGAGCCAGTCGAGATAGATATATATATATATATATATATATTATATATCTAAGAATTTTCCTGGAATACCCCTTTAAATTTAGCTGTGCGTCCTGGGACAAACCCATTCTTATCTTTATGAATTATTTTTTTGAAGCCTATTAGCTAATAGTCTAGCATATATTTTATTATCAGTGTTTAGGAGTGAAATCGGTCTATAAGACTACATTTCAAACGGATTTTTGTCAGGTTTAAAGACAAGTATTATTTTAGCTTGGAGCATTGATCTTGGGAGATTACCATTGTCCACTGCATCTGTCAGTTCTCTAAAAAGACAGGGGATAAGATGTTCCTTATATCTGCAGTATACTTCATATGGAAATCCATCCTTTCCAGGAGAATAGTTCCCTCTGATGCTAAAGCACTATTTAGCTGACGTAACCTCTTAAGGATGCAGAGAACTGTACGCCCTGCGCCCAGTCACAGTATATACCGTATACGCCGTGACCCCCTCATCATACCGGGTCGGTCCCGGCAGCTAATGGCCGCTGGGACCCTGGGCTAATAGCGTGCGGCACAGATCATTGTGCCGCGCGCTATTAACCCTTTAGACGCAGCGTTCAAAATTGATCGCTGTGTCTAAAATGAAAGTAAAAAGCTTCCCGGCAGCTCAGTCAGGCTGATTGGTACCATCACTGTGAAATCGCAATGTCCCAATCAGCTAGAACGTGAGCGGAGGTCCCCTTACCTGGCTCCGTGACGTCCAATCAGCAATTGATTGCTCCAAGCCGGAGATCCAGGCTTGAGCAATTGACCGCCGATATCACTGAACTTTGCCGTGTCAATGCACGCCCATGATCTGTGTATGAGATCAGTATGTGCAGTGTAATAGCTACTGGGGGGGGGGGGGGCTATTACACTGCAAAAAAAAAAAAAAAAAAAGTTAAGATCATTTAACCCCTTCCCTAATAAAAGTAAGAATCACCTGCCTTTTCCCATATAAAAACAAAACGACAATGTAGATAAAAAATAAAACATTTGTGGTATTGCCACGTGCGGAAATGTCCGAACTATAAAAAAAATTTTTTTATATATATTATAAATATAATTATATATATATATATATATATATATATATATATATATATATATATATATATATTATAAATATAATTATATATATTTATTTATTTTTTTAAACCGCACGGTCAATGGCGTATGCGCAAAAAAAATTCCAAAAAGTTTAAAATACCGTATTTTTGGTCACTTTTTATATCATGAAAAGATGAATAAAAAGATCAAAATAAAAATGCTACCGATAAAAACTTCAGATGACAGCGCAAAAAAAATGAGCCTGTACCGTACCGGGCCTTACGCGGAAAAATAAAGTTATAGGGGTCAGAAGATGACAATTTTTAACCTATTGGGGGACGAATGACGTACAGGTATGCCCCTGCTCCCTGGTACTTAAGGACCAAGGGAGTACCTGTACGCCCGTATGAATTTCGGTCCCTGCCACGTGCCGGGCGGGGTGACTGCTGATATCCATCAGCAGGCTCCCTGTGCAAATGCCCAGGGAGGGTCCCGAGGCTCCCCATGTCGGCAATCACCGGTGAATTCACACCAGCGATTTGCAGCTATTCTGGGTCTCCGGTGACCCAGAAATTAAGGGGGATCAGAGTTGTCCAAGACACCCACGATCCCCCTGAAGGGATAGGAGTGAGGTGGCAGGGATGCCACCCCTGCTATTGATCGTCTAGAAGTGACGACCAATAGCAGATCGGGGGCGGGGGGGTTATCTTTCAGTTTCCCCATTCTGCCCACCCACAATAGGCCGGGCAGGACTGGGAAACCGACGAGGATCAGCGCTGAAGTACAGTTACCCATCGGCAGCGATGATCAGCGGCACAAGGACGGCGATGCGGCTCCCTGGATCCTACGGAAGCCGGTGAGTTGCCTAGCAACATCTGGAGGGCTACAGTTTGAGACCACTATACAGTGGTCTCTAAACTGTAGCCCTCCACATGTTGCAAAACTACAACTCCCAGCATGCCCAGACAGCTGTTTGCGCATGCTGGGATTTGCAGTTTTGCACCAGCTGGAGGGTTACAGTTTGGAGATCACCGTGCAATGATCTCTAAACTGTGGCCCTCTAGATCTTGCAGAACTACAACTCCTAGCATGTTCACACAGCAGGTTCCCCCCACATACCTATTAACACTGCTGAAACCATTTTTGTAATGTTTTATTTGTATTTTTCTTACAAAAACGCACCAAATTTACACCGCTTATAGGTAGGTGACATTTTGTTGAATTACCTATGGTTGTAGAGAGCTGTGCCAAGCCACTAACCATCATCTTAAATACTGGTAAAACTGGAAAGTGGGTTCTCGCATGCAAAAATTGGCTAGACAAATAAATTGAGGATATGTCTACAGTATTTTGTAAAAGCCAGAATGACTTGACCAGACAGCTCTATTGTTGGGAATCATCACATAGGTCTGCACCTACTCTAGCATATTGGTGACTGTGCCAGTCCATTGTGCATCCTACAGTAAAGGACTGGGAAGTGGCACATTACAGGTGCTTTTTGGGCAAGAGAAAAGGGGTCTTTCCAGAAAATTATGAAGCCTCTATGCACAAAGCAAGCGCCTGACAAAGTGAGAACACATGACATTTTCTTGCAGCATACAGAGAATATTCAAATTACTAAATTTTCCAGCTTTTGATTCTTAAATTAAAAAGAATTAACCAATTTTATACATTAAAAAAAATGTAGATTATTTAACAAAACAAAAACAGCTTCCAAACACAAAACCTATTTAGACTACAGGTATCTACATTGCATACAAATTAGTTCCACATAGATTGACGTTTCACTGAATAAGTAGCTCCACGACAGCAGATCTGCTTTTATTGCTCTTATGCATATGGTGCTCTCTGAAGGCACTGTGGTATGGATTAGAAAACTTGGAATGACTTTGGTGGAATCGTCTGGAATGACTCGGATGATCACTGCTTACGGCGTCATTCTGGAACAGGCAGTTTTGTGAAATCCGTTTTTCGTTGTCCAAATTAACAGAAAATAAAATGTCAAGAGTCCATGTTATACTTCACAGGAGAATTGTAACATCTGGAGAAAGTTTTACATGCCCATCCTGATGCTCTGGATTATTTGGAAAATAGCTAAAGAAAACAAATAAATACATAAAGTTTAGTTAAAAATCATAAAGAGAAAAAAAAAAAATCAGAGAAACAGAAAAAAAAAAAAGTAGTAATGTATGGCTGGGTTCACACCATGTTTTTGCAATACGGTCCCTATATACGTTATTTGAAAACCGTACGGAACCGTATTGAAAACCATATGCCAAAAGATGCATCCGGTTACATCTTGTACGGTTTTGTCAATTTTTCTCGTACCCAAAACCGTAGCCTACCATGGTTTTCGGTCTGGGTGAAAAACAGTACATATTTTTATTTTATTTTTTTTAACATGGGAGTCAATGGGAACCATATGGTTTGACTTTGCACAGTTTTTCTTCTTGGAATTTCAATCAAGTGAAACTTTATTCATAATGGAGTGAAAAAGTTAAAAATAAAGTATATATTTTTTCCTTAAAAGACAGATGCAACCAGACATTTTCTTGAAACTGTATACAGATTAAAATTTGTACACACGTTTTGATACAGTTTAAGTCAGGTTGAGGAATTTTTTTATTTTTATAATCAAAAACCTGATGATACGAAAACTGTTACAAAAACATGGTATGAACCCAGCCTAACTACAAAAATTCATACAAATCGGTAGTACAGGTCAAAATAGAAATTACAGGTGTATTTCAGCTCACCCAGAACTGGTGCACGGAACAGACGTGGACTACGTCCCATGGATATGGAAAAAGGAGAGATGTCCAGGGCCAGATGAAGAGTCTGGCTTTGGACATCTGTCCTTTTTCCATACATGTCAAAATGTAGCACCACCTTTACCCACCCTAAATAACTGCTTGGACAAGACACTGCACTTACAGTCTACTAGGAATAGTAAGATGGCTATTAACTATGGGATCTAGGGGGCTCAGAGTTATTGCCGATCGTGACCACTGCCGGGGGATGTCAGCGGAAGACCATTCTAAAAACACATTTTATCAAAACGACGAGTGGTGCAATTGCCCAAAGCAACCAGATTGAAAAATTCTACTGAAAAATGAACAAATCAATGAAAAAAAATTAAAAAAATAAACACTGATTAGTTGCTTAGAAAAACAGCACAACCTGTCCACTTCAGTTAAAAATAAAAAAAAATCCCCACTGAAGGTAATTTAGCAACATCTCTACACTAGTATTCAGACATTTATGGCATATCTATGTGAATTTGCCATTAAGTGTTCCAATGGGAAATACCTCTAACAAATCCCACTTATTTTGTGCCAAGGCAGTAGGTATCCACAGTGATCAGAGGTGTAGACACCAAATGCAGCCGATATAATCTAACCCTATTCTGTAGGGCACCGTTTCCCAAAACAGTGTCTCCAGCTGTTGCAAAACTACAACTCCCAGCATGCCCGGACAGCCAAAGGCTGTCCGGGCATGCTGGGAGTTGTAGTTTTGCAACAGCTGGAGACACTGTTTTGGGAAACGGTGCTGTAGAAGGGGGGCAGCTTGTATAAGGTGTATGGTCGACCTCACTTTTTGACCATATGGTAACAGGTGAATCAAGAGTGTCGGAAAAAATATGAAGCCGAATATTCCACGCAGCTGTCCTATTTTGGCATATACAGTTCCCGTATACGTATTCAATGTGAAAACCATATGGAACTGTATTGACTCTCTATTAAAAACTGTATGCCAAAAGATGCATCCGGTTGTGTCCGTTTTGAATCTTGTACGGTTTTGTCAGTTTTTTTTCCTGTACCCAAAATCGTAGCCTACCACGTTTTTTTGGGTCCGGGTGAAAAAAACGTATATTATATATTATTTTAGACATGGGAGTCCATCTGGTTCCATCTGGTTTTTGACACCGAATGTTTTTTTCTTGGAATCTCAAATCAAGTGAAAACTTTATTCATAATTGAGTGAAAAGTTAAAAATGTATAGAGTTTTTTCTTTAATACGGATGCAACCGGACATCACTTTTTGAAACCGTATACAGGTTAAAGGTTGTACACACATTTTGATACAGTTTAGGCTGTATTCACACCATGATTGCAGGCTATGGTTGCCGGATTCGGCTGGGGGAGGAGAAAACTGGGCGCTCCCGGACCGGCGCTGAAATCTATTCACTTTAATGAGCCGACCGGAGACAAACAGTGACTCCAGTCGGGTCATTTGTGCCACGTATCCGGTTTTATGATCGGACCTAAAACCGTAGTATACTACGGCAACTGTAGGCTGCAATTGTGGTGTGAATGCAGCCTTAGTAGGGTTTTGAGAAATCAGTTTTTCATCAAAAATCTGATACAGAAACTATTGCAAAAACGTGGTGTGAATGCAGCCTTTGAAAGAAGATTTTTCCTGGAGGAAAATACAATAAAAATAAAATAAAAAATAAAAACACCCACATTTTTAGAGTTGTCCCCAGCTGTGGTCTGGCAGCCTGAATGACATACAGTCATGGCCGTAAATGTTGGCACCCCTGAATTTTTTTTTTAAAAAATGAAGTATTTCTCACAGAAAAGGATTGCAGTAACACATGTTTTGCTATACACATGTTTATTCCCTTTGTGTGTATTTGAACTAAACCAAAAGAGGAAGGAAAAAGCAAATTGGACATGTCACAAACTCCAAAAATGGTCTGGAAAAAATTGCCACCCTTAACTTGATATTTGGTTGCACACCCTTTGGAAAAAAAAATTACTGAAATCAGTTGCTTCCTATAACCATCAATAAGCTTCTTACACCTCACAGCCGGAATGCTGGACCATTCTTCCTTTGCAAACTGCTCCAGGTCTCTCTTATTGGAAGGCGCCTTTTCCCAACAGCAATTTTAAGATCTCTCCACAGGTGTTCAATGGGATTTAGATCTGGACTCATTGCTGACCACTTCAGAACTCTGCGGCGCTTTGTTGCCATCCATTTCTGGGGGCTTCTTGACGTATGTTTGGGGTCATTGTCCGGCAGGAAGACCCAAGATCTGGGATGTAAACCCAGCTTTCTGACACTGGGCTGTACAGTGCGACCCAAAATCCATTGGTAATCCTTAGATTTCATGACACCTTGCACACATTCAAGGCACCCAGTGCAAGGGGCAGCAAAACAACCCCAAATCATCATTGAACCTCCACCATATTTCACTGTAGGTAATGTGTTCTTTTCTTTGTAGGACTCATTCCCTTTTCGGTAAACAGTAGAATGATGTGCTTTACCAAAAAGATCTATCTATGTCTCATCTGTCCACAAGATGTTTTCCCAGAAGGATTTTGGCTTACTCAAGTTTATTTTGGCAAAATGTAGTCTTGCTTTTTAATGTCTCTGTGTCAGCAGTGGGGTCCTCCTGGGTCTCCTGCCATAGCATTTCAATTAAATGTTGATGGATAATTTGTGCTGACACTGATGCTCCCTGAGCCTGCAGGACAGCTTGAATATCTTTGGAACTTGTTTGGGGCTGCTTATCCACCATCCGGATTATCCTGCTTTGACACCTTTCATCAATTTTTCTTTTCGGTCCATGCCCAGGGAGATTAGCTACAGTGCCATGGGTTGCAAACGTCTTGATAATGTTGCGCACTGTGGACAAAGGCAAATCTAGATCTCTGGAGATGGACTTGTAACCTTGAGATTGTTGATATTTTCCACAATTTTGGTTCTCAAGTCCTCAGACAGTTCTATTCTTTCTGATGTCGATGCTTAGTGTGGCACACACACAATGCAAAGACTAAGTGAACTTCTCTCCTTTTTATCTGCTTTCAGGTGTGATTTTTATATTGCCCACATCGGTTACTTGCCCCAGGTGAGTTTAAAGGAACATCACATGCTTGAAACTTATTTTTCCGCAATTAAAAAAAAAAAAAAGGGTGCCAATAATTTTGTCCAGATCATTTTTGGAGTTTGGTGTGACATTATGTCCAA
Organism: Hyla sarda; assembly: GCF_029499605.1. NCBI lineage: Eukaryota > Metazoa > Chordata > Amphibia > Anura > Hylidae > Hyla > Hyla sarda. The sequence goes on along the minus strand of NC_079191.1, from coordinate 98,449,801 downwards.
TTTGCTTTTTCCCCCCTCCCTTTTGTGTGTATTGGAACTAAACCAAAGGGAATAAACATGTGTATAGCAAAACATGTGTTACTGCAATCCTTTTCTGTGAGAAATACTTAATTTTCTTGAAAAATTTCCGGGGGTGCCAACATTTACGGCCATGACTGTACACCACCAGTCCTTGTCAATGCCAGATCCCAAGCATGCAGTGATCCAATGTTGTAATGCGTGCATTGCAGAAACTCAAGTGTAACCGCAAAAATAGATGCGCCAGTGTAAAAGGGCTCACTATTGGGTATTTACAATTCTATGCTAGTAATATATAGGATATGCACAGAAATGGGGCTGTCCTGTCAGGACAAACTCTTTCCATATGGCATATTAGTGCCTAGGCCATTGTTTTCCCAACCTGTGTGCCTCCAGCTGTTGCAAAACTATAACTCCCACCATGCTGTTGGCCGTCTGGGTATGCTGGGAGTTGTAGTTTTGCAACAGCTGGAGGCACTCTGGTTGGGAAACCGTGGCCTAGGCTCATCAAAGAGGAAGGTCACAAACCTCGGACCCCGCTTCTATCAATAACATGGCGTCATTGCTGGAGTTTTGCACCTGTTCATGTGTGGCTGTCTTATGGCAGTGGGGATTGGTGCATTTATTCTATTTACCCATCTTCTATTTAAAAGGCCGGCATCCGATTCCTATTCTTACAATCACTGCTACAGAGCAGTGTTTTTTTCAAACCGTGTGTCTCCAGCTGTTGCAACACTACAACTCCCAGCATGCTGGGAATTGTAGTTTTGCAACAGCTGTAGACACACTGTTTGGAAACCACCGCCATCGGGGATGCCCATCACATTTGGCATTAATAATTCTTAAAGAGGTACTCCAGTGAAAACCTTTTTTCTTTTAAATCAACTGGTGGCAGAAAGTTAAACCTATTTGTAAATTACTTCAATTATAAAATCTTAATCCTTCCTATACTTATTAGCTGCTGAATACTACAGAGGAAATTCTTTTCTTTTTGGAATGCTCTCTGATGACATCACGACCACAGTTCTCTCTGCTGACGTTATTATAATAATAATAACGCTTTATTTATTGTCGTCCTTAGTGGGATTTGAACCCAAGTCCCCAGCACTGCAAGGCAGCAGTGCTAACCACTGAGCTACCATGCTGCCCTTAGCATACATCTGCTATGCACGGTTTCTAAAATGGACAGAGATGTCAGCAGAGAGCACTGTGCTCGTGATGTCATCAGTGTTCCAAAAAGAAAGGAATTTCCTCTGTAGCATTCAGCAGCTGATAAGTACTTGAAGGATTAAGATTTTTTTAATAGAAGTAATTTACAAATGTTTAAATTTCTGCCACCAGTTGATTTAAAAGAAAAAAGGTTTTCACCGGAGCACCCCTTTAAAAGGCATATATGTTGGGCTCAGGAACCGATTGGGTACATCCAAGCCTGAGAGTGCCCCTGACGTGTAGAAAAAAGCTCACTGTAAGCTTTCTCAGCAGTACAGATATCTATAACCTGATCTATGTGACATATGGAAGCAGAAGAGAACGCACAAAACAAAAAAATAAAATAAAACACATGAAACTGCACAAGAATCGTAAGTAGCGATCTTTCTGTTAGGCAATTTTACAATCACATAATCCCTTCGCCTCCAGACCTGCATTACGTGACCCCCGTGCTGGTTTTTGCTTAATCTCTAGTAGTGTTTCCCAACTAGTGTGACTCCAGCTGTTGCAAAACTACAACTCCCAGCATGCCCAGACAGCCTTCGGCTGTCTGGGCATGCTGGGAGTTGTAGTTTTGCAACAGCTGGAGGCACACTAGTTGGGAAACACTACTAGTATCACAATGCAGGTTAGGGGGTGCACCGTGAACCCCGGGCTGGTATCCACTCCGCACAGCAGAAAACAGCACCATCCATCTCAGCTGTCCGGAGGAAGGGAAACTGCTGATGCTGGAGCGGTGACACGTCACGCACGCTGCGGGAGCTCAGCATGCAGTCATGGTCTGGGGAGTGACATCTGGGAACGAGGAAGGGATTTTGGTACGCTCTAGTGAGAAGCCCAGTCTGACTTCCCCAGTTGCTGACCTTTACTATCAGCCAGGGCTTATCAGCTGGGATTTAGAGACCCCCACACCCCTAAAACATACTGACAGGTGAATTCAGATTACAAGGGACCAATTTGAGTTGTACGGTGCTGCGGAATCTGTGTGCGCTATATAAATAAAGACTTATTATTATGACAGTTTATCGCGTAACAAGTGTTCTCCAGATGTACCAAAACTACAACTCCCAGCATGCCCAGACAGGCAAAGCTTGAAAGCCACAGGTGAGGAAATATTGGCAGGGAGATCTAACATGCACCTGCTCTAGTAAGAAAGTCCCCATCAATCAACAGCAACATTTTTAAAGGGACGCTCCATATGGCACCGGATTCGAAGTTCAAAGGTCACTGCAGAATCAAGATCCTGACAACGTTGCCACATTATAAGGCTATGTTCACACACACACTGGATACACTTCAGATGTGATGCAGATTTTGACAACAAGTCTGAAGTCTGAGGGAGCGATACCCAACCAGGGTGGCAGCAGCTGTTGGAAAACTACAACTCCCAGCATGCCCGGACAGCCTTCGGCTGTCCGAGCATGCTGGGAGTTGTAGTTTCCTAACTGCCGGGACTCTGACTGGGAAGCACTGATCTAAGGTGTGTGACTGATTCTAAGCATATTATAGATATAGGAGAGAATATAGCTAGCATGCTGGGATCTGTAGTCCTACACTGGCTTTAAATGACACTTACCAGAACCGCACACCACGAATATGAACAGCGCCAATAACCAGGGTCCTACCGAGGACTTCTCATCCACTGCGTTCCGCTGTAGGGAAGGAGACACGTTATTACAATGGGGGAGCACACACGCACCGCGCCGCGTCCCCCAGCTCGCACCGCTCCGCGTCCCCCAGCTCGCACCGCTCCGCGTCCCCCAGCTCGCACCGCTCCGCGTCCCCCAGCTCGCACCGCTCCGCGTCCCCCAGCTCGCACCGCTCCGCGTCCCCCAGCTCGCACAGCTCCGCGTCCCCCAGCTCGCACCGCTCCGCGTCCCCCAGCTCGCACCGCTCCGCGTCCCCCAGCTCGCACCGCTCCGCGTCCCCCAGCTCCCACCGCTCCGCGTCCCCCAGCTCCCACCGCTCCGCGTCCCCCAGCTCCCACCGCTCCGCGTCCCCCAGCTCCCACCGCTCCGCGTCCCCCAGCTCCCACCGCTCCGCGTCCCCCAGCTCCCACCGCTCCGCGTCCCCCAGCTCACAGACGCACACGTACCGCGGTCTTGGCCACGTTGCCTCTCTGTGTGATATTCTTGCTGTGTTTCTCATTCGCCATCCGGATTCTCTGTTTGGCCACCATGGCTACTGCTGACGGGGTGAGCGGGGATTACAACGGACACAACAGCACCGGCCACCGGCCCCTTCTCTACTGGGTGTGTGAGGTGTAAATACCGAGCCGCCAAGCTGCCAGCGTAGGCAATTCCACAAGCCCCGCCCCCCTGCAACGGAACTATGTACTCGTACAACTACAAACACGTCATCACTTCTTGGTTCAAAAAGAAAAAATAGTCCGAGGAGTTCACACGTGCGTTTCTATCAACCAGCGGCGGAAGGATATTTGTTGCACCTCGGCGGACGTGTTCCAGAGCGCTTCAGGGATGTGTGAGGCGACAGTAAGGGTTACGTGTATCACTCTGGCTCCTCCTCCGCTCGCTTTACGTCAGCTGTCTCTTTCCGGCTCAAGATGGCGCCTCCCATGCCGCTTCTGGCAGGTCTGTCTCGTTTCTGGCTATATAGCTGTTGTATATAGTGTGCTGGCGTCTGCATACTGCTGCTCACCCGTGGGAGAGTCCTGTGCTAGTATGAGCGACTGTGCGCTACCTCTCGTTATGACCGGGCACTTACAGGACTTCCTCCATAGCTGTCACTTGTGTCACACTGTAGTGCGCTGTTCACACGAGGCTGAAGTTGGTTTCTTATTCAGTGAAGTTGGTTTCTTATTCAAGCATTTTATTTTTATAGATGATATAACTGAAAACCCTTTTCTCCCCTTATTCCAGTTTTTTTTTTTTTTTTTTAATAAATGTTGAATATTATTTGGGAACAATCCAAATTCAGAACAAAAATCTAGATTGTGTTTTTGCTGAAAAAAAAAATAGTATAAAGGACTCTATAATACCCAACTACTTCCAGATTGGTCCAAAAAGTGGATTGGCAAGGAAACAGGTACCACCCTTGCCAACTACATACATTTTCAGCATTTTGAATAAGTGATGATTTAAATGCCATTGGGCCACTAACCTAAGGGTGGAAATATAAAGAATAAGGGCCCCTCCATAATACCCACCTGTATCCATCCTGGCCCAAACAGTGGATTGGTAGAAAACAGGTGCCAACCTTGCCAGTTGCTTATGTGTATTAGGAATAAGTGATGATTTTAAAGGGGTACTCCGGTGCTTAAGACATCTTATCCCTTATCCAAAGGACAGGGGATAAGATGCCTGATCATGGGAGTCCCGCCGCTGGGGACCCCCGGGATCTTGCACGCGGCACCCCGTTTATAATCAGTCCCCGGAGCGTGTTCACTCCTGGTCTGATTACCGGCGACCACAGCTGTCACGCCCCCTCCCGTAGGCTTGCATTGAGGGGCGGAGCGTGATGTCAGACGCTGCCGGCCCGGTGGTTGCCGGTGTGAGGTGTTTTTTTGCGCCCCCGTAGATCCATGTGTCCGCTCCTCCCCCAGCTCCCCGAAGATTTCCGAAGCTAGAGCTGGGGGAGGGCAGAGCAAGGGGAGGGAGGAGGTTCACACCCCCTCCCTCATCTCCCCTCCCTGAGCTCGGTTGGACGCAGATCTCCACGGGGAGAAGTACACACCCCCTCTCTTATCTCCCCGAACTGAGGACGTAGATCTCCACAGTATGTCCCCCTTTAGCCCGTACAGTATGTCCCCCTTTACACATAGAGCTCATTGGGAGCACTGCTCTACGTCCTCAGCTCGGGGAGATGAGGGAGGGGACCTGCCGTGGCGATCTATGTCCTCAGGGAGGGGGCGTGCCGTAGAGATCTGCGTCCAGCCGAGAGGGGAGATGAGGGAGAGGGCGTGAACCTCCTCCCTCCCCTTGCTCTGCCCTCCCCCAGCTCTAGGTTCGGAAATCTTCGGGGAGCTGGGGGAGGAGCGGACGCATGGATCTACGGGGGGGCGCAAAAAACCACCTCACACCGGCAACCACCGGGCCGACGGTGTCTGACATCACGCTCCGCCCCTAAATGCAAGCCTACGGGAGGGGGCGTGACAGCTGTGGTCGCCGGTAATCGGACCCGGAGTGAACACACTCTGGTTACTGATTACAAACTGGGTGCCGCGTGCAAGATCACGGGGGTCTCCAGTGGCGTGACTCCCGCGTTCAGGCATCTTATCCCCTATCCTTTGGATAGGGGATAAGATGTCTAAGCACCGCAGAACCCCTTTAAGGATCCTTGGGCCTCTAGTATATATACAGAAAATAGTGACTTCACTGAAACCACTTCCTGTAATAACAAATAGTAAACTTTATTGAATCAATTCATATAAAAACCGTCCTCAATTAAACCGACAATTAAAACTTGCAGGTAAAGTCCGAGCGCAGCGGAAGAATCATACCGCCATATCCCTGCTGAGAGCGTCTTATACAGTGGGGCAAAAAAGTATTTAATCAGCCACCAATTGTGCAAGTTCTCCCACTTAAAAAGATGAGAGGCCTGTAATTGTCATCATAGGTATACCTCAACTATGAGAGACATAATGAGAAAAAAAAATCCATAAAATCACATTGTCTAATTTTTAAAGAATTTATTTGCAAATGATGGTGGAAAATAAGTATTTGGTCACCTACAAACAAGCAAGATTTCTGCTTCTCACAGACCTGTAACTTTAAGGATCTGCGCAAAATTTACGGCAGCAGCGGGAAATACGCTGTGTATTCCTTGCTCACTATACACAGGGCTTTCCAGCGGCAGCCCTACGTGTGTAGTGAGTTTTGGGGGCGGGCCGTGTGTCGGCGGGACACGCGGCTCCGCCTCCAAAACTCACTACACGCATAGGGCTGCCGCCAGAAAGCCCTGTGTGTGTAGTGAGCAAGGAATACGTAGCGTATTTCCTGCTGCTGCCGTAAATTTTGCGCAGCGTGAAATACGCTGCGTATATGCCCTGTGGGAACGTACCCTAAGAGTCTCCTCTGTCCTTCACTTGTTACCTGTATTAATAGCACCTGTTTGAACTTATCAGTATAAAAGACACCTGTCCACTACCTCAAACAGTCACACTCCAAACTCCATTATGGCTAAGACCAAAGAGCTGTCGAAGGACACCAGAAACAAAATTGTAGACCGGCACCATGCTGGGAAGACTAAATCTGCAATAGGCAGGCAGCTTGATATGAAAGAAATCAACTGTGGGATTAATTATTAGAAAATGGAAGACATGCAAGTCCACTGATAATCTCCCTTGATCTGGGCTCCACGCAAGATCTCACCCCGTGGTGTCAAAATGATCACAAGAACAGTGATCATAAATCCCAGAACCACACAGAGGGGACCTGCAGAGAGCTGGGACCAAAGTAACAAAGGCTACCATCAGTAACACACTACGCTGACAGGGACTCAAATCATGCAGTGCCAGATGTGTCCACCTGCTTAAGCCAGTACTTGTCCGGGCCCATCTGAAGTTTGCTATAGAGCATTTGGATGATCCAGAAGAGTATTGGGAGAATGTCATATGGTCAGATGAAACCAAAGTAGAACTTTTTGGTAAAAACTCAACTCGTCATGTTTGGAGGAGAAAGAATGCTGAGTTGGATTCAAAGAACACCATACCTACTGTTAAGCATGGGGGTGGAAACATCATGCTTTGGGGCTGTTTTTCAGAAAAGGGACTAGGGCGACTGATCCTTGTAAAGGAAAGAATGAATGGGGCCATGTATCGTGAGATTTTGAGTGAAAACCTCCTTCCATCAGCAAGGGCATTGAAGATGAAACGTGGCTGGGTTTTTCAGCACGAAAATGCTTGAATAAGAAGTTGGCCAAATAAGAAACCAACTTCAGCCTCGTTCTGTTCACATTATGCTATAGCTCCTGGCTCATATATGGTGACTGTATACCTATGCAGCTGTCGCAGCCTTCTGCTGTAGGTATGCACTGGGAAAATCACCTGGCCCCTAATAATTGTGGATCAGTGTCTGTTCATGGGGATCTCTGAGATCAGATCTCCAGAATGGGACCCCGGTTCTCCCTGCTCCATTCATTGTCTATGGAAACGCCGTAGATAATGGAGCGATGTACACGTGCTGACCCGCAGCATAATGCTGTGGGGAGGCATGATCTCTAGGACTCCTGCTATCAGACACTTTGGGGGAAATTTATCACAACCATGCAGAGGAAAAGATTTGCAGTTACCCATAGCAACCAATCAGATTGTGTTTCACTTTTAAAAAGGCCTCTGGTAAATGAAAGAAATTATCTGGTTGGTTGCTATGGGCAACTGCAACAGTTTTCCTCCGCACAGGTTTTTGACCAAGCATCCTTTATGCCCTATCCTGTGAATAGGGGATACCTGCAATATCCCTTTAAATACAAACATTTTGTGATCCCTTGTGGATTTGTTTAATCACAGATTCCACTCACTATGCTCTGCACCCAGCTCAGCCGATTAGTGTACTTTTCAGGGGCAAAGTGTAGCAGGACTACCACTGATGCTGTATGCATTGCAGCTTCTACTCACTACACTCAGCCCAGCTGCATAGTGTACTGTACAGGAGCAGGGACTACTTACTGCCTCTAAGGCTAGGTTCAGACTATGAAATCTCCAGGCAGAAAATTTCCGCCCGGAGATTCCGAGTGCGGCCAGCGTTGACTGAATCAGTCGGCACTAGGACCACGCGGACACTGCAGTCTCCAATAGACTGCAATGTGTTCTGCACGGATTTCCGCCTGAAGAAAGAGCAACGCCTTTCTTCAGGCAGAAATTTCTAAGCGGATTCCGAAGTGTGAATTTGTGAACGGAAACTTCACTACACTAGACATTTTAGCAAGCGGAATTTCTGACGGAAATTTTACGACTGAATTTCTGTCGGAAATTCTGTAGTCTGAACCTAGCCTAACAGGAGTCCCTGCTTCTGTTTATAATTCGCATGGACAATTGGGCAACTCCCAGATCATAATTGATTTCTAAAAGTGACAGACGGATTTCCTAAATCGGGAAATTTGTGCTCCTCTTTGCTTCTGACATACACCTCTGATTTGGCTGAAATCTGAACAGAGCTTTAGAGCTACTTTAAAAAAAAATTCAGTAGGCTTTAGTAAATAAGGCTCACACATTATAGCCAGGTGAAGCGCAGGTGAAGCGCTCTTCACATCCTAACTAAAGGACATAGGCTCCGTTGTCTTTGTAACCATGTCCTGTAATGAGTTGGAGTGAGTACCAAGCTGGAGAGTGCTGCACGCTTCACTCAGCTTTATCTAGAGATCATGGGGGGTCTTAACACTGAGACCCCAACGAATCAAACTTTTCATATGTGTGCATGACGTGTGGAAAGTTTTTCTAATTGGCCATAAAGCTTAAGGGTACGTTCCCACACGGCGTATTTTGCTGCGTATTTGCTGCGTATTTGGTGCTGCGTATTTTCCTACCCATTGACTTCAACAGAGAAAATAAAATACGCAGCAGCAAATACGCCGTGTGGGAATGTACCCTTAGAGGGAATTTGGCAGCAGATTTTACCCTATAACATTTTATGTAGGATAAAATCAGTTTTCTTACCATGTCTTGGATTGAATCATCCATAGTGCCCCAAATCACACTGTAAAATGTCCCATGTTGTATGTTAATGAGCTCCAAATAGTCCCCAGGACGTGCGGATGGCCCGGGCCCCTCTGAGGTCCCTGCACTGCTCCCTCTGCACATGAAATCCTGCGCAGGTCCAGGAGCTGCGCTATTCCTGGTCATGAAGTAGCTTCTGGATAGCGCAAGACTTTACTGCACTGCTCCCTCCGCACATTCATGTTGGAGGGGTCCGGGCTATCCATCACGCTCTAGTAAACACGAATTCAGCCTTGATCTGCTGTGACTACATTAGGATACAGCACACTCCGGTAACTACTTGGGGCTCACTAACATATAGCTCAGGACATTTTGTGAATTGATTTTTGGCGCTATGGATGATGCAATCCAGGACGTTAGGACATAGTAAGGAAACATATTTTACCTTCTATAACATGTTAACAGTGATATAGGGTAAAATCTGCTAAGTTCCCTTTTAAAGGCTATATTCACACGGTGGAATGTCTGTGCGGAATTCCACAGGAATATTCCACTCGGACACTCCGCTTCAGCAGAGTCACATTGATTTCAGTGGGATTCTGCTGCACTGTTCACACGGTGGAATTTCACGGTGGAAATCCTGACTTGTCTATTTATTTTATTTATTTTTGCAGATTTCACTTGGAAATGCATTGCTGTCCATTAGACAGCACATTTCCGAGCAGTCTTAGTGCCTGCCGGATTATTCACTTGTGCAGAATGGCAGATCTTGTTTTCTATGCAGACATTTTGCATATTTTATGTTGTGTGACCATGACCTAAAGGTGTTTTTCTGGATTATTCTTGTTGCCTGTTAAAAAGTACAACTGGTCCTTGCAAAAACAAGCCAAGCTAGGGCGAGGAGGAAAATGAAAGGAGTTTTCAGGAACTTTTTGATCGCTGGCCTATCCACCAGCTGATCAGCTGCTTGGCACCTCACACTATAAAGTGAATGATCCTGCACTGTTCATTATATAGTGGTGACACCAGTTTACTGCCGCTCAGTTCCCTTTGAAGAGAATTGGCACGCCTCTGATCAGCAATTGGTGGCCTAGCCACAGAATTATTAATAATAATAATTAAATAGCACTAACAAAGTCCGCAGCACTTTACAATTTTAAGGGTACAAATTGAGGCAATCATCAGACTTTACAATAGTGCACACTAAGGGTATGTTCACACTGCGGAATTCCGCGAGTAGAATTCCGCGCAGTGAACATTACATCAGTGTGGATGGGTCTTCTGTGAGACCCCTTCACACGGCGGACAATTCTGCAACTGAAATTGTTCCACACAAAGAAAGAACATGTTCATTCTTTGTGCGGAATTCCGCGAATACTGCATAACCATCAATGTTGACAATGCAGTTCACCGTGGTCCTACCGGCAAAGTATTTTTTGGGTGGCCTGACAGCATCTTCTCGTGGAGACAGGAGGGGTTTATTAACCTTGGTGTTGGTACACTGTTTGTACAGATTTAGAGATGGTATATGCGCAACATATATTTATTAACAAAGTGCAGTGACTTGATAAATTTGATGCAAATACTCCACAATCTCTTCAGTTCACCACTTTAGCTAAAGTCTTGTGAGGAGAGTCTGCTGAGCCTCCCAGGGGATATAATGGTAAAGCATTTTCCTCAAAGTGATAGCTTGAGGCAGCATGGTGGCATAAGATGGGGATTCTAAGAAGGAGGCAACATGTGATGCAACCTAAGGGGCATCATTGGTCGTAAAATGCCAACATAGCAGTTTACTATGACACCAAACTGGCATTGCCCACTTTAACTGCATAGCTGCATTATCAAGTGTTTTACAACATGCTACTTGGAATCTTAGATAACGAAAAGACAACAAAATATGTGTGTGTGTGTGTGTGTGTGTGTGTATGTATGTATGTATATATATATATTGGCAAACATGAATAAAACCAGGATTATTTTGGTTTGCAGCATTATACCGAAGTATTAGTTTGCTAAACCATGTTTGACTTGGTGTAGTTGTACGACTTTTTGTGACACATATAGATGTGTTGCACGTTGTACATAAGGTCGTTTCTGAAAGAAATTCTTTCCATTTAGAAGCATCAAAAGTCATACACTTTTTGCACAACTGAGCACATGCAACACAATTTGCGATACTTAGGGTCTTTTCACATGTACAGTATCCTGTGCATATTTGATGAGCGGTATTTAAAGCTGGATACAGGATACTGTACATGTGAATACGCCCTTATGGAGCAAATAAAAAAAAACATACGTTTCTTCATAAATTCCACTCTGAGTATTCAGACAGGAGTGTGGGCCATGCTTGTGGGAGCTTACAGTCTATGAGAAATGGGGTCAAGACAAAGGACAGAAAGTGCTTTATTAATATAATGGTCCAGCCAGGATATATATATATATATATATAATGACATAAAGCTGGGTAAACCAGTCCGCAATCCATCTCTGAATGTCTAAAGTGCATAGGGTGTAGTGGGACAACTGCTAAATGATAGTAGTTAGTGTCTTTACTCCTGCTTAACACTGTTGTTGTTGGGTATAACTCTAAGGGTTTGGGGTATTGCATAACAGACGACTGGTGCAGCATGAGCAAAGTCTTGGGGACAGAAGTGAGAGGTTCGGATTCTAGAAGATGTTCGTGTTATGACGGAAGAGATGTAGTAAGGTGCAGCACTGTAGAGAGCTTTATGGTTGATAGTGAAGATTTTCTGGACTTATTAGGTAACAAGTGTAGTGGGGGCATTGGTGCATTGGCTGGAGAGGAAGAGCGGCATTTAGGATGGGCTGGAGAGGGGAGAGAAGGGAAGGCCTATTAGTAAAGAGTTCCAGTAGTCGAGGTGAGGATGAATTAAAACAACGAGAGTTAGTGGTTTCAGTAGTAAGAAATGAGAGGATTCTAGAGTTGTTTTTGAGGTGACAAGAAGGTAAAAATGATAAAATGTAGGGAGACAGAGACAGATCTGAGTCTAGCATAACCCTAAGACAGTGAGCTTGCTACCCGGGAGTTATGGTGGTATCACACCATGATGAAAATGTCAGGTTTTGGTAGATTAGTCGATGAAGGAAACACTAAAAAGTTTTGGTTTTAGAAAGATTTAGTTTGATATAGGGAGGACATGATGTTTTAGACAGCAGAGAGTCACTGGTATTTTGAAGGAGTGCAGGGGTGATGTCACGGGAAGAGGTATAGAGCGGAGTGTCATCAGTACAAAGATGGTTATGGAAACCAGATCTGCTGATAGGATTTTATTTCCTCTCAGGTTCTGTATGAATCTGTGTGTAACCCCTTCTCCTTTATAAATTCAGAAGTATAGTATAAACCTGTAGCAGGCTGTGGGTGTTATCAATACTTACAACCCAGCCCCTAATACAGCTGTGTGTATGAGCCCTTAGACCTCATTCATGTCACCATGATGCAGCTGTATTATTGGTCTGACTGCAGGTCATAGGGATCTATAATGCTCTTAGGCTTATCCACAATGCTGCTGTTTTTTTATTTATCAGTTTTGACTTGCCTCATTCAAAGTTTACACAAATTCACATATTTTAATGTGTCCTAATTTCTTTTTTTTCAGTCAGAGGATCTGATGGAATCCATATGCTCCAGGGGCCCCCCAAAATAGCAGAATTTGATTTATTTCAACGGTAAACCTGGCTTTTATTTGATGCTTTTGTACCTACTGTGGTAACTTTGTTATTTCTGTTCTACATTTGTATTGTTCCATCTCATTATTCATCTGGGATAATATGTGTCATTAACATAGTCATTGATTGGATATAGCATTATTGTTTCATTGTACTGCTGGGACGATAATAATACCATCTTTGTGAATGAAAATCTAAAATGTACTTTGCAGTTTATCACTATTTAGGCCAGTCTTTTTCAGCTGATTGATATATATTGAGTTGTGGAAAAAACATTGTGTCATTTGAAGTTTATTTATGTAACTGCTCATTTTGACCAGCTGAATAAGACAATTTTGGTGATTGGGTGTCAACTATCTGATGTGTATAGGGTTTTCCCAACTCTCTGTCCCCGGGACGGCTTTCGGGCAAGTCAGATTTCAGATTTTTTTTGACTATGCTACTGGGGCTGTAAAGTTAGTGTAGTTACATAGTTAGTACGGTCGAAAAAAGACATATGTCCATCAAGTTCAACCAGGGAATTAAGGGGTAGGGGTGTGGCGCGATATTGGGGAAGGGATGGGATTTTATATTTCTTCATAAGCATTAATGTTATTTTGTTCCATGAATGTATCTAATCCTGTTTTAAAGCTGTTAATTGTTCCTGCTGTGACCAGTTCCTGAGGTAGTTCATAATATAGTGTCTGTACCTGTGTGTGACTGTTTTCTCACAATTCTTCTGTGATTTTCACCCCAATATTTATTTTAACAGCATACAAAATGACTGTTGTCTCAGATTTTTACCAGATTGCAAGGTGGCCGAGACCTGACTCACTAGTCAGCTGATGACAGGGAGCCTGTCTGCTTCAATGGGTGGAGCGATCACTGGGTGGGAGAGAAATCAATTTGCAACTATTGCAAAAGCTGTAGGCACCCTGATTGAAATCCACAGGTCTTTTTGAATGGATGCAGCTCATTTATGTTTCAGTGGGTGGGGTGGCTGATGTGTGGGAGGGAGGAAAATGGAATTGTGGGATTTGTAGTCAAAAAAAGAAAAGTCAAACAGGAAATACCAGTTCACAAAAAGCTAGCCACAGTGTTATGGTAATCTCATGACATAGCCATTTAGCCCCAAGACAAGCGCAGATCTTTCCTAACCATGTCCATTACTGCCTGCCAGGTACATACTAAAATCACCTTATGGTGGATAACCCCTTTAATGATGGACTTGGGAGGAATATCTGTAGGATGAACAAGTGTTCAGCTGACAGGTGTCCCAGGTATATGGACAACTTGAATTGTGAGGTCAAAGGTCATCAGTGCAGAGGGGAGCCCTAATGTTCCCACATCTTATGATTATAATTTTTTTACTGATGTGCTAAAAACACATGCAGTACACATCCCATTGTCACACGGTAAACGAACACATATTTTCAATAAAGAACTAATGTGCATACAGATCTGTGGCAAAAGATGGTAAAATATGCAGCAGAAATCCCAGGAGAGACTCAGACTTCAGCCACTTATTTCCCAGTGTGTTTTTCTAGAGGAAAAATTAGTGGTGTGAACCTATCCTAAACCAGCTGCCATTGTTCTTATGATTGATTTGTAGCCTATGAACCTTATGTATACTGCTCAATAGATAGACTGGGCTTGTTACAACCAACAAGAACTGAGCTTTCATTACTTAAACGGCTCTGAAAAAATACTCCACTGTGGTTGGTTGCTGTGGGCGGGTAGGTTAGTATTGTGGGTAGGTGGCTGTACTTATACCTGATGTATATATTTGTGTGTGTGTGTTTTTTTTTTTTTTTAACTTGTTAGTTTATAAAGGAAATCTGTCATCAGTATCACCTACACTAACCATTCATACAGGCTTCAGGGATGTCGAAATCCTATCGCCCGACACCCGGGACATGTAGTTTCGGGTGCTGGGAAGGGGAATGTTTCATACATTTAGCCCTGTATTGGGCAAGCAGGGCCAGACTGACTTCCCCCTTTATTTTTATATTGCCGGCGCTCAGGGTGTATGGAGCGGGCTCATGACTCAAGTCTGCTCCATAGCTGGTAACCCCCAGCTGAGTGCTTTTAGCTGGGGGCTGCCGCTAATAGCCCTGCTTGCGGCGATCACCATGGGCGGCTATTAACCCTTTCGATCGCCGCTGTCAAAGACAGCGGCGTCTAAAGGGATCTTATATCCATCCCTAGTGGTCTAGTCGGGCGATTGCACTGCAAGGAGGGGGAAGTTGATCCAGTGTGGAGGTAGCCAGAGGGCTCACCTCTTCATTAATGGCTGCCCCCTTGGATCTGTATTTGATTAAGCCTGCCTTGAGCAGGCTCACCCAAATGAACACAGATCAATGGAGTTCAATAGAACACGTCCCGTCTCAAAATCAGTCTTCCTGGCACAACTACTGTTAGACAGTTCAGATAGGTGCGTAAATTCAGTCAGCCTCGTGTTGTGCTTCAGGTACTCTGTCTATTCAGGTGGTGCTTCACGTAATGCAAAAAGTCATAAATATATATTCCATAAAGAAAGAAATGACGGAGCACTCACCACTTTAGATGTTGCAGGCAGGTACCTCTTTATTTCGCATCACCTACATTGATCTGTATAAGGAATCTAATGATTCCTCCTAATAAAGTGTGTTTAAAAAAAAAAGTTTTTTATTTTTTTTTAAAACCACCCAATAATCCCTTCCATATTAAAAGTTCATATCACCCCCCCCTCTTCCCATTTTCCATATAAAAAATGTTAACATAATAAAAAACTATATATTTGGTATTGGCGCGTGCGTAATTGGCTGAACTATTAAAATATAACATTATATATCCCATATGGTCAATGGCGTTAACTTAAAAAAATACCAAATCACAGAATTGCGTTTTTTTAATGCTTTATAACATCATATCCCAGAAAAAATGAAGTAAAAAGTGTTCAAAAGTCTGATCAGTACGAAAATGGTACCGATACAAACAGCAGATTATGGCCCAAAAAGTATACAGCCCAGTATACGGGAAAATAAAAATGTTATACGGGTCAGGAATTTTTTTTTTAATTTAAAAGTATTTTTTTTTTATTTGAATTAGTAAAACGTGGCGGAAACTAAACAGATTTGGTATTGGTGTAATCAGGCTGTCCTAAAGTATCAAAATAATATGTAATTTTGACCATAAGGTGAATGGTGGAAAAAAAAGATAACCCCCAAATGTATTTTATTTTTTTCAACTTCACCTCACAAAATATTTATTTTGTTTGTTTAGGAGCATAAGTTATGGTAAAATGACAGGTGTCATTACAAAGTACAATTGGTCCTGCAAAAAATAAGCCCTTATATGGGTCAGTAGATGGAAAAATAAGAGTTATGGCTATTATAGGACAAGGAGGAAAAAAATTAAAGTGTAGAAACTAATAAAGACCTTATTTACATACTATTTTGGTTGAAATTATTTTGTCTTCAAGGACAAGTGGATTTTCATGAGGGACAAGTAGATTGTGTTCCATTTTAGTCCTGTGGACAGATATACTTTTATTTATTTTAATTTCTACACCCCTGGGCTTGTATTGCGAGTGATACTGATCAATATGATACTTACAGCGCTGCGTTCCAGTGTAATTCATTCATGTTTTTCTGTTTATGCAAATTACTTGCTTAAGGGAATTGGGGCGGAGCTACGAACCATGCTCCAGGCACTGTGACGTCATCTTCGCCCCACTCATCCATAGTCATAATCCCTCTTCCTGCCTGCTCAGCCATGCTACTGTATGGCGCATGCGCCGCTTCCTGTCTGCACTCGGGAGCATCGTTCGACTGGAAGGAGCATCTGTGTGTCGTACACTGGAAAGGGTATTATGAATATGGATGAGAGGGGCGGGCGAAGATGACGTCACAGTGCTTGGAGCATGGTTTGTAGCTTGCCCATGTCCCAAGCAAGTAATTTGCATAAACAGAAAAACATGAATTACATGACAGATTTCCTTTAAGCAGCAATTCCCAACCTATGACTCTCCAGCTGTTGCAAAACTACATCTCCCAGTTGAAGAGATAATACAATACAGGAATTTAGGTGCACTACTGTGGTAGATGTATACAATGACATTGGCTATCCCTCAACACTGATGTTAAAATTTAGACATTCGCCAGTGTATCCTTATATTAAGGACACACCAGAGCCCGCACACCAACGCCACGGTTTCTCAAATGGCGCAGGACCTAATGCTAACCTACCTGTGCGTAATAAGCAAAAACCAGGGGCCAGTGGGCAATTACAGCAGCACTAGGCCGACATGCAGCCTGCTCCCAGTTCCCTCCAGTGTGACTGAGCACACATACAATGGAAGGGGGGAGAGAGGCTACAAGCCCCACCCAAGTTGGCTGATATAGGTGCATGGCCTCACAGGTGCAACCCTAATGCTGCCTGGAAAATGTTCAAGGCGCATTAACATATGAAGTTTACACACCTCCTAGTATACATTTTTAAACAACAACAAAAAACGTGGTCTCAAATGGCTGGAGGTGCTCAACCCCAAATGCAGTTGTGCATTTATACTGGGGGAGCAGATCCTGCCCTTGTAGTCCGTTGCTAGGGGCGATCCCCAGCATAAAAATGCATACAATGGAGGATGCCTGCAGTGGACTACAAGTGCCACAATAGAATCCTACACCAGATAAACAGTGTGGATGTGTAACAGTTAGAATAATACAGAAATTTAGGTCCACTACTGTGGTAGATGTATACAATGACATTGGCTATCCCTCAACACTGATGTTAAAATTTTAACATCAGTGTTGAGGGATAGCCAATGTCATTGTATACATCTACCACAGTAGTGGACCTAAATTTCTGTATTGTATTATTCTAATTGTTGTTTATCTGGTGTAAGATGCCATTGTGGCACTTGTAGTCTGCTGCATTTTTATGCTGGGGATCGCCCCTAGCAACAGACTACAAGGGCAGGATCTGCTCCCCCAGTATAAATGCACAACTGCATTTGGGGTTGAGCACCTCCAGCCATTTGAGACCACGTTTTTTGTTGTCCCAGTTGAAGAGACACAGGATTGTGATGACTTTTTTCAAGGGATAACTCCTTTTTACCCTTTCCTGATCCTTGACATAACAGTAAATCAAAGGCCTTAGGTTGTTAGTGCACCTTGAAATACTTTTACATGAAGGTGATGACACAGGCTGTGCCAGAGCAATCACTGGTAGGAGGATGGCTGTAATACATAGCCACACTTCAGCTGCAGCTACAGGGAATGCAGAACACTTCAATCCCTGCAGTTAACCCTCTCAGTGCCATGATTGAGCCTGATCACGACGGCACTGTACAAGAATGGAAGAGGGCCCCTCCTTGTAGACTTTATATCTAGGGCTGACATCACTATGGAGACATTCTGGAAAAAGATTACGATTCCCAGCATCCCTTGGATGTGTGTTTGGGGTCATTGTTATGGTGGAACACTTTCCCTGCAGCCCAAAAGATCATGCTTTTAGTATGTCACAGTACATGTTGGCATTCATGGTTCCCCCAATGAACTGAAGCTTCCTAGTGCCAGCAGCGCTCATATAGCCTTGGACACTTCCACCACCATGCTTGACTGTAGGCAAGATACACTTGTCTTTTTATTCCTCATCATCTGAACCAAATACTGTAAGTTTATCTTGGTCTCATCGTACCACAGGACATGGTTCTAGTAATCCATGCCCTTAGACTACTTGTCTTCAGCAAACTGTTTCCATGCTTTCTTGTGCATCATCCATGTAATAGGCTTCCTTCTGGGACAACAGCCATGCAGACCAATTTGGTGCAGTGTGCTGCGTGTGGTCTGAGTTCTCCCACACCATCAACATTTGCAGCAATTCTGGTAACACTGATACTTCTGTTTTCCAAAGACAACCTCTTGATATGATGCTAAGCATGTGCACTCAACTTTTTTGGTTTACCATGGCAAGGCCTGTTCTGAGTGGAACCTGTCCTGTCAAACCGCTGTATGGCCTTGCCCACCATGCTGCAGCCCAGTTTCAGGGCATTCTTCTTGTAGCCATCTTGGGTCGTCTTCATGTAGAGCAATCATTTTTTCTTTGCCATGAGATGCCATGTTGAACTTCCAGTGACCAGTATTTGAGAGTGTAAGAGCGATAATGCCAAATTTGACACCTGTTAACCATTCACGCCTGATACCTTGTAACACTTACAAGTCACATGACATTGGGTTGAGGGAAAATGACTAAAAATAATAAAATATAAGAAAAAAATTACAAAATGTAAAAGATGTACTCACTTATGTGAGATTTTGTATATACTTTGTGTACTTTAGCATGAGAAAAAAAATAAAATTCTTTCATTTGCCCACAATGCAATTATATCTTTTTAATTTTTTTTTCCTCTTATTCCAGAGACTGCAGCAAAAGTTGCAAAGTAAGCACTTTTAGCAAGGATGGGAAACTCTTTGCATGGTGCAATGGAGAAGTGTAAGTCTTTTAATGAGCAATGCATGGTGACCATATTAATCTGTGCAATTTTATTCTCCTTTAAGAAGCTGTTTCATATGATAAAAAAGGATTTATTCTGTAGTAGTAATTATTTTAGTTCAGTGCAAGCTTTTCTCTGCTTAAATAAGGGCCTTTTGGTTAGGGCCATATTTCCAAAGAAGTGTGTCTCCAGCTGTTGTCAAACTACAACTCCCAGCATGCCTGGGCTGTCCACACATGGTGGATGTGAAATACACTGGATTAGGTCCTGTATAATGTGACTGTATTGTTGTATTGGCAGCTTTGATATGTATATTAATAAAATCTTTAGATGTGTATTGTTGTTCTATCTGTACATTACATTAAATTGAACGTAAATATAAAGTAGACAGCCGTTTGGGCAGGTCGTGTGGTTTAATTATTAATGGAATGAATCTCAATACCTTTTTAAAATGACCTTTTTTTTTTTCCAGAGTAAATATAGTGAGCACGGCTGATGGCAAATCGCTGCACACCTTTGATCTGCCAAAAGTAGTTGCCCTTGAATTCTCTCCAAAGAACACAATCCTGGTAACATGGCAGACATATACCAGTAAGTAAATGTCAGCCTTACCTTTGCAGATAAATAATGAAAAGATTTTGGTGTTTCTGCTCATCTAAGCCAGTGTTTCCCGAACTATGTTTCTCCAGCTGTTGCAAAACTACAACCCCCAGTATGCCCGGACAGCCAAAGGCTGTCCGGGCATGCTGGGGATTTTAGTTTTGTACTGATCTAAGCAGATGAATACTTGTTGCTGGTGGTTTGAGCAATCATAACTAAATATTACCATGACAATGCTTATCTAAAACATGATTGTGCAGAGTCCTCCCTCCTCTTATGACATCCAGATGTCCTGATAGGACATATAAACAGGGGTTATGTGGAGTGGATGACCCACTTTTTGCTCTTTTAGGGTAGGGTCACACCCAGCACATTCCGCAGCTTATTTGACGCTTCGGATATGCTGCCAGCAGTCAGAGTGATGGCAGAGGAAGCTCCCTGATGCTCTGTGTGTCCACTCTTAGCAGTTGATTTCCCGCCGGCAGTCATATGCTGACACCAACAGCTACCCGGCCGCAGCAAAGAGCTCGCTCTGCAGTTACTCTGTGACTACCGGCAGTGCATCCGCAGCATCAGATACGCTGCAGATGCGCTGTGGGTGACCCTTCCCTTATTGCAGATAAGGTCATTTGAAGTCTTAGTAGTGATATTAATTGATGTAATTTCAGTTGTATTTTTTATTCCTGGAACAAGCACCTCCTGTCACCAGAATGAGTGGGGTACACAAACTCTGGACCTTAGCAATCCAACATTTACAACATATCCAGTGGATTTTACCATCAAGGTCTGCATAGAAAAAAACACTATATAGGGAACCTTTAGTTATTCACTTGGTTTTTAAAGAGGGGTTCTGGACATGGGACTAAAAAAAATTTGGAAGAGGAACTTTAAACACAAAACAGCAATAACTATCCCTACATCCTAAATATGATACTGTTCCTTCCTAAGTGCTGCTTCTCAGCGCAGAAAGGGTAGGCAGGGCTTCAGCAGCAGCCCATGTGGGTAGCAGACTACAATTCCCATCATGCATTGCTGACATGTACTCCAGTCTGTCCTCTTCCTCCTGTATTCCTCCGATTGATTAAAAGAAGGTTTCCTTGCTATGGTGCAGTTCATATTGTGCTCCCTTCTGAGCCACTCATATTAGTTCCTACTTCCAATCCTCTGCTGTTTCTTAGACAAACAATAAAAGCTGGACTACAGGTCGTAACCCTAGGCAACAAACTGTAACCATAACAATTGGTTCAAATCGCATCAAAGACACCTGCAAGGAGTTTGTATGTTCTCCCCATGTTTGCGTGGTTTTCCTCAGGTAAAATGTTGCGTAACAGAACTTAGAATTGTTCTGTTTGTTTTAGAACTGATGTAAATATAATGAATTTATTCCTGTTATTGTTATTTAATTTTGTAACATTCATGGGGGAGATTTATCAAAACATGTGCAGAGGAAAACTTGCCCAGTTGCCCATAGCAGCCAATCAGATTTCTTCTTTCATTTTTCACAGGCCTTCATAAAAATGAAAGCAGCAAGCTGATTGGTTGCTATCGGCAACTGGGCAAGTTTTCCTCTGCACAGGTTTTGATAAATCTCCGCCCATGTGCTTATGTAAAGTGAATATTCTTCCCTCTGTATCCTATTGGTGGCTATCTTTTGTAAACACGTAAGTCTGTTTACAAAATACATTTTAAAATATTGGAAAGTGTCCCTGTTACTTAAAGAAAATAAACTTTTGACATGTCACACGTTGTGATTGGTCGGGGTGTAAATGTTCAGATCCCCACCAGTCCTAAGATAGAGCTGGGAAAAAGTGTGTGGCTGAGTACTTCTCTCCCCAGCTTGCTGCAAACACTGTCTCTGCAGGAGATGGACTCCATGGCGCATCTTCTACAGCAAGTCCTAGAGAGAAGCATTCAGCCACATGCTTCTTTCCCCTCTGTCTACTGGTCAATGTGGGTCTGAACACCCAGATCCTGGCCAATCAAAACTTTTGTCAAAAAGTTTGTTTTAAAGGGGTACTCTGGTAAAAAAACAAAAAAAGAAACATTTGTCTTTTAACTTAACTGGTGCCAGAAAGATAAACAAATTCGAAATTACTTCTATTTAAAAATCTTAATCCTTCCGGTACTTATCAGCTGCTGTATGCGCCACAGTAAGTTGTGTAGTTCTTTTTAGTCTGATCACAGTGCTCTCTGCTGACACCTCTGTATGTATCAGGAACTGTCCAGAATAGGAGCAAATCACCATAGCAAACCTCTCCTGCTCCGGACAGTTCCTGACATGGACAGAGGTGTCAGCAGAGAGCACTGTGGTCAGACAGAAAAGAACTACAAAACTTTCTGTGGAGCATACAGCAGCTGATAAGTACTGGAAGGATACATTTTTTTTTTAATGGAAGTCATTTATCTGTTCACACAAAAGAAGCGTGGCCGGGCACCCTCCCTCGGTATTGTGCTGGTCTGCGGCAACAGATCATGCTATCCTCAGTCGGGCTATCCCCATGCAAACAACTATGTGCGGTCGTGCTGACACGTGCAGAGCAGTCAACTAGTAATCCAAATGCAAATGAGAAGTGAAGGGAAAAAAACGGAGCACAGACCTTTAGTTGCAGATGATCAGGAACTTCTTTATTGAAGACTTGGGGACACCATATGCTGGGGGAGCAAGACGCCGGACAGTTCGTGGGCCTCAGGGCCAGATGAAGCGCGATACAGTCGTAGCCCACAAACTGTCCGGCGTCTTGCTCCCCCAGCATATGGTGTCCCCAAGTCTTCAATAAAGAAGTTCCTGATCATCTGCAACTAAAGGTCTGTGCTCCGTTTTTTTCCTTCACTTCTCATTTTCATTTACAAATCTGTTTAACTTTCTGGCACCAGTTGATTTGAAAAAAATTGTTTTTTTAAAACCTGTTTATGCTGTGAAAAAAGCTCAGATTTCTGTCTGTGTTACAGAAAATGTAGTTAAGCTGTGCTTTTTATGGTGTTATTAGCATTTACAAAACCATTTTACGTCAAAATGCTTTAGCCAGAACTTTCTCTAAAGTCTTTTGGAAAGAATTAAAAACTCTAAATACAAATGGGAGATATAATAAAACCAGTATAGAGGAAGAATGGTGCAGTGGCCCATAGCAACCAATCAGATAGCTTCTTTCATTTTTTGAGGCCTTTTTGAGGTTTTAAATATTCTCTCAAGTGTTTGGTTTGTGCCATTTGTCTGCATTAGTGGTGTTTTTTTCAAGGAATTTTTGGGGCTTCTCCATCGCTTAACCCCTTAAGGACCCAGCCCATTTTGATCTTAAAAGGGTACTTCGGCCCTAGACATCTTATCCCCTATCCAAAGGGACCCCTGGGATCGCCGCTGTGGCTCCCCGCTATCATTACTGCAAAGAGCGTTTTAGCTCTGCGTGAAATGACGGGCAATACAGGGGCTGGAGCATCGTCACGTCACGGCTCCGCCCCTCGTAACACCACGGCCCGCCCAATAAATACAAGTCTATGGGAGGGGGCGTGGCGGTCGTCACGTCTCCTGCCATAGACTTGCATTAAGGGGACGGGCTGTGATGTCACGAGGGTTGGAGCCATGACGTCACGCTGCTCCGTCCCCTGTATCGTCCGTCATTACGAACAGAGCGAACTCGCTCTGTGCAGTAATGATAGCGTGGTGCCGCAGCGGCGATCCCGGGGGTCCCCAGCGGCGGGACCCCGGTGATCTGACATCTTATCCCCTATCCTTTGGATAGGGGATAAGATGTCAAGGGGCAGAGTACCCCTTTAAGGACACAGCCAATTTTATTTTTGCGTTTTCGTCTTTTCCTCCTCGCTTCTAAAATTCATAACTCTTTTATATTTCAAGACCCATATGGGGCTTGTTTTTTGCGTGACCAGATGTACTTTGTAATGACATCACTCATTTTACCCTAAAATGTATGGTAAACCCCCAAAAATATTTTTTGTGTAAGGAAATTTAAGTGAAAATCATAATTTAGCAAATTGGGGGGGGGGGGGGGGGGGTTCATTTTCGCGCTGTACACTTTACAGTAAAAATGACATGTTTTCTTTATTCTCTGGGTCAATACTATTAAAATGATACCAATAGTTACTACTTTTCTATTATTGTACTGCTGTTAAAAAATCTCACACTTTTTTTTTACAAAATCAGTATGTTTAAAATTGCCACCTCTAACTTTCTTATTTTTCCGTATTCAGGGATGTGTGAGGGCTCATTTTATTGTGCCATGATCTGTAGTTTGTTCTGGTACCACATTTGTGTATATGCGATTTTTTGCAGTTATGTGACAAAAAAAGCAGAAAAAAGTTTTGATTTTAACATTGTATATTTATAGTTCGGAGATTTACGCACGCGGCGATACCAAATGTTTATCGTTTTTTCTTTACACTTTTTTGTATTAATATGTGGGAAAAGGGGTGATTTAAAACTTTATTGGGGAGGGGCTTTTTCACTTATTTTTTTTCCACTTTTTTTTTTACATTTATTTTACACTTTTTTTTGTCACCATAGGGGACTACTTATAACAATCATTAGATTGCTAATACTGTTCAGTATTATGCATAGGGAATAGCACTGATCAGTATTCTCGGCGATCTTCTGCTCTGGTCTGCTGAAAGGCAGATCAGTGCAGAAGACCCTGGGAGACGGACGGAGACAGGTGAGGGGACCTCCGTTCGCCATCTTGGCTGATCTGATTCCCGCGGCAGTGCCGCGGGCAATCAGATCAGCCATTATAAGTGCCACACTTCCGCAGATGCCGTGATCTGTATTGATCAAGGCATCTGAGGGGTTAATGTCAGACATCAGCACGATCACTGATGTCCGCCATTACCGTCGGGTCTGCAGCGCCGTACATTTACGGCACATGTCCTTTAAGGTGTTAAAGAAGTCTTTAAGGAAACCATAATCTATGCACCAAATTAATCTTCAGCATGAATTATGCACTTGTGGTTTGGGCTTACTCTAGAGCAGTCCTCAAGTACTTCCTACATGTCATGTTTTCAGGATATCCTGTGGTAAGTTATGATGCGCTATCAATACTTAAATCACATATGTCATAAGATTATTCTGAAAACATGGCCTGTTGGTGGTTCCTCAGGGTTAGAGTAAGCTGCTGTAGAAAATGAGGGTCATTGTTTATATGTGCTCTATTGGCTGTAGTACAGCAGTGTGTATGGATGTTTGTAATAATTATGATAACTATAGTTCCTGAAGCACAGAACGTGTACCACTATTATTGACTATGGATTTGCTTTTTGGTAGATAAGGAGTACCTCTGCCTGTGTGTCCTGACATATTTCTTTGCTGGAATAACAAAGCTTTAACCAGACCTTACTTCATTTCAGCTGGAAAAGATGGCACAGCCGGAGTGCCCAACCTCCAGTTATATGACTTAAAAACAGGAAAGTTGGTGAAAGCATTCATCCAGAAGAAGATGGAAAACTGGTTAGTAAAATGACAGTCTACTGAAGTGAAAAATTGTGCAACTAAATTCAGTGTGTTAGTGTAAGTATTCTTCAGAAGAATAGATTGAAGTGGTAAATGAATATTGATCCTCCAGACAGTAAGAAAGGCTGCCCATAGCCCCCACTCTTGACTGATTGAGTGTACCCCTTTCTAATAAACAGTGAAATCTCTCCAAAAGACCAGCTCTTTGTAAAGACCACCCCCTTACCCAGACCTGATATTGGGTGACAGATTCTCAGTCCACCATAATTTATGCATAGTAGTTGTTTTCTTACTGCAATTTTGGTCAGTCTTCTGAGGTTTCACTGTGGAAACATTCCCCTCTTGGGCAGTCTAAAGATCTGCTTAAATGAACCACCAGTTTATTTACTGAAACATTTTATAGGTTAGGTTCACTCTTTTAACACCTTAAGGACAAAGGGCGTATCTGAACGCCCTGGTCCCATAACCAGTATTTGAAGCATGCTCACAAGCTGAGCACGCTTCAAACCCAGTGGGTCCCGACTGCTATCGCCGATCGGGCCGATGCGTGGCATTAACCCTTTAGAAGCCACAATGAAAGTTGATTGCAACATATAAAATGCAGGTTTAACGATCCCGGCAGCTCAGCGGAGCTGATCTGGAACATTGCCGTAAAATCACAGTGTCCCATTCAGCCGAGTGGACGGCAGTAGGGCCCTTACCTGCCTCCTTGCCATCCGATCTGTCCTCTGCTGCTCCAGGAAGCTTCAGCAGGCTGGAGCAGCAGAGCACAAATAACATTGATCAATCCTATGCTATGGCATAGCATTGATCAGTGTATAGGATACAAGAAAGAAAACGGTGCGCACCTCGTGCAGGTAAATAGGGTAACTTTGTGTGTCGATAGTAATAAATGGGCCAGCAGGATGGTCCCTTACCTTACGGTGTTATGCTCAGAGCATAACATCTGCAGTCACTTTGAGTTTGGAGAAGGAGGTCGCAGCATCCAGGTTCCTCTGGGCTCTAGGTAGCGGAGTCCAGTGCATCAATAGAGAAGTGTAACGGATGATCCGATTACGAAAAAAAGGGGGAACATCTGAAGGAGCGCAGACCTCTAAAGGCTGAGTTAAAATGAATGATTTATTTTAAAATATGCAACGCAACATAAAAACAGCGTTTCCAGCCCGTACCGGGCTCTTCCTCAGGCAGTAATAGAAACAGGTAGTTACACATGTACATTTAAAACAAACTTGTATTTTACTTCCGGGTCCAGTAACGGGGCCGAACCGGAACCAAACCATACGGTCCAAAGTGAAAAATGACACTAATGGGTATGAAAAAATAAATAGGAAATATACATAGAAAATAGGAAGAGAACGTTCCTAAGTAGGTGGCTATACTGGGTGAAGTGTGTGTAAATGGAATTTCAAACATTATCGATGTCGTTGAGGGACCGGTGGCGCAGGCGCAATGGTAATAGTTTTCTGAACGGCTGAGGGTCAGATGTGGAGAGACATATAGTTGGCGCATGCTCAGCAGTGTGGCGAACCCAAAAAGCTGGACATGTATGGTGCTTCTATATCTGTAAGTTGGTAAGTTTCATCCAATTACTTCTTTTACTTCATTTAACCCGTACGGGGACAATGTACGGAGTGTAAACATCCAAAATATTTCAAGTTTCTTCAGCTGTTCAAAACGGTTGTTAGCTGTTTTGGGTACAGAGTCAATAGGTTTAATGGTGATGGCGGGATCCATTCCTGGGTGTGAGATGGTGGTGTGTTTAGATAATCCATGTAAGAGGAATTGTCTTTTCATATTTAGCCTGTGTTGATTTAATCTCAAATGGAGAGGTCTAGTGGTCCGACCTATATATTGAAGTGAACAGCGGGTGCATTCTATCAGATAGATGACGTAATCTGTAGTACAGTCATGATGATATTTGATCGGGAATGTGTCTCCTGTAGTGGTAGATTTGAAAGTGGTATGCCCATGGCATATTTGAGTGCAACATAAGCATCTTGATTTATAGCACTTATAGCTTCCCTTTTTCTGTGATGTTCCAGGGACGGTTTGGTTCTTAGTATGCCGTCTGACCTGGCTTGGTGCTAGTATGGTTTTGAGTGATGCTGCTTTCCGATAGGTGCATCTCGGTTGTGTAGGGATATTACAGGAGAGAAAGGGGTCTGCACGTAAAATATGCCAGTGCCTGGCTAGTATTGATTTGATCCTACTTGCATCTTTACTGTAAGTCATGATTAAGTTGGTGGAGAAGTTATTGTTTGTTTGTATGGTATTATCCTGTGTTTGCTTTCGGACACACTCAAGTTGAGTCAAAGATCTTGTACAGTTATAGGCATCATTAAGTACTTGTGCCGGATAGTGTTTTTGCCGGAACCGGTCGTGGAGGATGCGGGATTGCAATTTGAATTCTTCCTGCTTGGTACAGTTTTTTCTTATTCTTTTATATTGGCTATATGGAATGTATAGTAACCATTTTTTATGATGGGCACTATGAAAATCCAGATAACTGTTTGTATCCACTTTCTTAAAGAAAGTGGATGTAATAAATGATGAAGTATTGTGGGTAACGTGGATGTCCAAAAAATCAATGCTTTCTCTACTGGATGAAAGCGTAAACTGAATGCCCCATGTGTTCTTGTTTAGGTGTTGTAGGAAGGTGGGAATTAGCTCTTCAGGTCCTTTCCATATTAGGAACAGATCATCAATATAGCGGAAATATACAGCTATATGTTCCATAAATGTGGGCTTGTCCCAGATGTGATGGGTCTCGAAGGCCCCCATGAATATATTAGTATAAACTGGGGCGACCTTCGAGCCCATCGCTGTCCCATGCTTCTGGTGATAGTTCCATTGTAGTTGTTATGGAGAATAAAGGATAGTGCTTTTATAAGGAAGTCACGATGATTGGTGGAGATGGAGGAGTCTTTATGAAGGACGTCCGAGACACATTTGATACCTAAATCATGTTGTATATTGGAGTATAATGAAGTGACGTCACATGTGATAAGGGTGTATTCAGGTTTCCAAGGTAACTGGAGTAGATGTTCAATGAGCTGAGTGGAGTCTCTTAGATAACTGCATAGACTAGTGACATGAGGTTGTAAAAAGCGATCCAAATAGTGTGCTAAATTGCTATTAGTAGCATTAGTGCAGGTGATAATTGGACGGCCAGGTGGGTGAGTTAGAGATTTTTGTATCTTTGGTAGTTGGTAGAAGTAAGGTTTATTGAAATTAGTTTGTAGGATGAATTGTTGTTCCTTTTTAGTTAGTATTTTATCTTCTGTGGCAGTACTGATGATAGCTGCCAGATCTTTTTTTATTTTTTCAAAGGGGTCTAATTTTGTGATAGAGTAGTATTCCGAATCTGAGAGGATCCGTAGGCATTCCTGATCATTGCGATCGTAGTCAAGAATTACTAGCCCCCCTCCTTTATCTGCTGGCTTGATTACGATTTGTTTGTTCTCCCGTAGATTTTTTAGGGCTGTACGTTCGGCTTTTGTCAGGTTATCGTTTGTTGAATCAGGTTTCTTTGATACCATACTATTGAGATCACTACTGGTCAGTAGTGATCTCAATAGTATGGTATCAAAGAAACCTGATTCAACAAACGATAACCTGACAAAAGGTCGCCCCAGTTTATGCTAATATATTCATGGGGGCCTTCGAGACCCATCACATCTGGGACAATCCCACATTTATGGAACATATAGCTGTATATTTCCGCTATATTGATGATCTGTTCCTAATATGGAAAGGACCTGAAGAGCTAATTCCCACCTTCCTACAACACCTAAACAAGAACACATGGGGCATTCAGTTTACGCTTTCATCCAGTAGAGAAAGCATTGATTTTTTGGACATCCACGTTACCCACAATACTTCATCATTTATTACATCCACTTTCTTTAAGAAAGTGGATACAAACAGTTATCTGGATTTTCATAGTGCCCATCATAAAAAATGGTTACTAAACATTCCATATAGCCAATATAAAAGAATAAGAAAAAACTGTACCAAGCAGGAAGAATTCAAATTGCAATCCCACATCCTCCACGACCGGTTCCGGCAAAAACACTATCCGGAACAAGTACTTAATGATGCCTATAACTGTACAAGATCTTTGACTCAACTTGAGTGTGTCCGAAAGCAAACACAGGATAATACCATAGAAACAAACAATAACTTCTCCACCAACTTAATCATGACTTACAGTAAAGATGCAAGTAGGATCAAATCAATACTAGCCAGGCACTGGCATATTTTACGTGCAGACCCCTTTCTCTCCTGTAATATCCCTACACAACCGAGATGCACCTATCAGAAAGCAGCATCACTCAAAACCATACTAGCACCAAGCCAGGTCAGACGGCATACTAAGAACCAAACCGTCCCTGGAACATCACAGAAAAAGGGAAGCTATAAGTGCTATAAATCAAGATGCTTATGTTGCACTCAAATATGCCATGGGCATACCACTTTCAAATCTACCACTACAGGAGACACATTCCCGATCAAATATCATCATGACTGTACTACAGATTACGTCATCTATCTGATAGAATGCACCCGCTGTTCACTTCAATATATAGGTCGGACCACTAGACCTCTCCATTTGAGATTAAATCAACACAGGCTAAATATGAAAAGACAATTCCTCTTACATGGATTATCTAAACACACCACCATCTCACACCCAGGAATGGATCCCGCCATCACCATTAAACCTATTGACTCTGTACCCAAAACAGCTAACAACCGTTTTGAACAGCTGAAGAAACTTGAAATATTTTGGATGTTTACACTCCGTACATTGTCCCCGTACGGGTTAAATGAAGTAAAAGAAGTAATTGGATGAAACTTACCAACTTACAGATATAGAAGCACCATACATGTCCAGCTTTTTGGGTTCGCCACACTGCTGAGCATGCGCCAACTATATGTCTCTCCACATCTGACCCTCAGCCGTTTAGAAAACTATTACCATTGCGCCTGCGCCACCGGTCCCTCAACGACATCGATAATGTTTGAAATTCCATTTACACACACTTCACCCAGTATAGCCACCTACTTAGGAACGTTCTCTTCCTATTTTCTATGTATATTTCCTATTTATTTTTTCATACCCATTAGTGTCATTTTTCACTTTGGACCGTATGGTTTGGTTCCGGTTCGGCCCCTTTACCGGACCCGGAAGTAAAATACAAGTTTGTTTTAAATGTACATGTGTAACTACCTGTTTCTATTACTGCCTGAGGAAGAGCCCGGTACGGGCTGGAAACGCTGTTTTTATGTTGCGTTGCATATTTTAAAATAAATCATTCATTTTAACTCAGCCTTTAGAGGTCTGCGCTCCTTCAGATGTTCCCCCTTTTCTTCGTAATCGGATCATCCGTTACACTTCTCTATTGATCAGTGTATGCAACCTAAAGTCCCCTATGGGGACTGCAAAAAATAAATAAAGTGTAAAACAAAGTTAATAAAAGTGAATGAACCCCTTCCTAATAAGTTTGAATTCCCCCCCCCCTTCCCATTTTTTAAATAAAATAATGTAATAAAAATAATCATATGTGGTACCGCCGCTTTGTAAATGTCCGAACTATGAAGATATATGGTTAGTTAAACCGCACGGTCGATGGCGAATTGTGAATTTTTGGTCACTTCATATACCATAAAAAAAATTCATAAAAGCAATCAAAAAGTCCCATAAAAATGGTGCCAATAAAATCTAAAGATCACGACGCCCTCATATAGCCCCGTAGGTGGAAAAATAAAAGTCAGAAGTCGGGTCAGAAGATGACAATTTTAAACATACTAATTTTGGTGCATGTAGTTAAATAGTAGTAAATGGTAGTAAAATAAAATAAAACCTACCATAAATTGGGTATCCTTGTAACTGTATGGACCTACCGAATAAAGAGAAGGCATAATTTTTACCGAAAGTGCACTGCCTAGATACCGAAGCCCCCAAAATTTACAAAATGGTGTTTAGTTTTTTTTGTCCAGCCCACAAATAAGTTTTTGTTTTTCTGCAGATTTTGATGTAAAATAAGTGATGTCATTACAAAGTACTATTGGTGTCACAAAAAACAAGCCCTTTATATGGGTCTGTAGGTGCAAAATTGAAAGAGTTATGATTTTTAAAAAGGGAGGAGGAAAAAACAAAAGTGCAAAAACAAAAATTAGCCTGGTCCTTAAGGCCAAAATGGGCTTGGTCCTTAAGGGGTTAAAGCGGTATTTCGGCTTTATACATCTTATCCCCTATCCGAGGGACCTCCGCGATCTCGGTGCCCTGGCATTCTGTGCCGAGCGATGCCTCAGAGATGGGGACGTTTTCATGACTATGAAAATTGTAGATTCACACTAAAGGCATCAAAATAATGAATTAACACATGTGGAATTATAGACATAACAAAAAAGTGTGAAACAACTGAAAATATATCATATTCTAGGTGGAAAGTGTCCCCAAGTGCAGTCGCAAAAACCATCAAGAGCTACAAAGAAACTGGCTCGCATGCGGACCGCCCCAGGAAAGGAAGACAAAGAGTCACCTCTGCTGCAGAGGATATGTTCATCAGAGTCACCAGCCTCAGAAATCGCAGGTTAACAGCAGCTCAGATTAGAGACCAGGTCAATGCCCCACAGAGTTCTAGCAGCAGACACATCTCTAGAACAACTGTTAAGAGGAGACTGTGTGAATCAGGCCTTCATGGTAGAATATCTGCTAGGAAACCACTGCTAAGGACAGGCAACAAGCAGAAGAGACTTGTTTGGGCTAAAGAACACAAGGAATGGACATTAGACTAGTGGAAATCTGTGCTTTGTTCTGATGAGTCCAAATTTGAGATCTTTGGTTCCAACCAGCGTGTCTTTGTGCGACGCAGAAAAGGTGAACGGATGGACTCTACATGCCTGGTTCCCACTGTGAAGCATGGAGGAGGAGGTGTGATGGTGCTTTGCTGGTGACACTGTTGGGTATTTATTCAAAATTGAAGGCATACTGAACCAGCATGGCTACCACAGCATCTTGCAGCGGCATGTTATTCCATCCGGTTTGCGTTTAGTTGGACCATCATTTATTTTTCAACAGGACAGTAACCCCAAACACACCTCCAGGCTGTGTAAGGGATATCTGACCAAGAAGGAGAGTGATGGGGTGCTGCGCCAGATGACCTGGCCTCCACAGTCACCGGACCTGAACCCAATGAAGGCAAAAGGGCCAACAAGTGCTAAGCATCTCTGGGAACTCCTTAAAGACTGTTGGAAGACCATTTCAGGTGACTACATCTTGAAGCTCATCAAGAGAATGCAAAGAGTGTGCAAAGCAGTAATCAAAGCAAAAGGTGGCTACTTTGAAGAACCTAGAATATGACATATTTTCAGTTGTTTCACACCTTTTTGTTATGTCTATAATTCCACATGTTTTAATTCATAGTTTTGATGCCTTCAGTGTGAATCTACAATTTTCATAGTCATGAAAATAAAGAAAACTCTTTGAATGAGAAGGTGTGTCCAAACCTTTGGTCTGTACTGTAGATGGTATGAGGCTAATGTTTGCTTCTATCTACTCCAGGTCTCCTCGCTGGTCTGACGATGAGAAGATTTGTGCGAGGAATGTAAATAATGAAGTGCACTTCTTTGAAAACAACAATTTCGGTATGGTAACACTGTATTATGGTAATGAGTGTATTACTTGCTGGGGGCAGGTGGTTTGAGTTGTATAAAGCAGTGTCATCCTTTTCCAAAGATTACCTTATTAATATCGAACATCTACCATTGTTTATGTGACTGAGATTGCAACTGGCTATAGGACTACAGGTTTAGGCATCAGAAAATATGAGGGCAAGGAGAACTATATCTTTCATACACTCATATGAAACTGACTTTAGTTGTGCAGACTTTTCTGCTATTTGGCATCTTCATGTTTTCATTGAATATAGGCCAAAAGAAAACGGAACTATGCACTGCAATTTTGAACTAAGCTATAGTGTGCACATGTATGCGCTGACAAACGAAGGGCGGTCAGCTAAAACAGAGTGGTGCTCAATGTCAATGCAGCAAATAGAACAAATTAGTCCGAACAGAAAGCTTTCAGAATGACATGGCACTCACCACGTTGTAGTCTTGAATCAGATGTTTATTGTAGTATCGTTGGAACAAACATCAAACGGTAAAGCTGACACGCTGCGGGAAATCGGTGCGGGGGCAAGGCAACATCCGTTTGGGGCCACACGAAACAGACATTGCCTTGCCCCCGCACTCTCCCCTCATTCCCGCAGCGTATCAGCTTTACCTTTTTGATGTTTGTTCCAGCAATACTACGATAAACATCTGATTCAAGACTACAATGTGGTGAGTGCCATGTTTTCATTGACATTTCAAGCTTCATTCACTTTCCCAAGCAGAGGTGAGCCTGTCTGAAAACTCAACAACTGTACAACTATGAATCCCTGTAGAGTTCTCTCCCCATGAACACAAAACATTCAGTCTCTTCTGCTGCCCTGCACTGAACAACCACCAGTCACTATGGCCAACATTTAGCACAGTTTTTTGTGTCTAGAAAAGGCTCAAAAAAGGCACAAGCAGGGTTTATTTGTGCCTTTTTTGCGCCTTTTGGTTTTTCACATTTCTGCTTATTTTGAGTTGCAATCCACTGATTTTGGCAATACATGTGATATGGAAGGATTTTATGAACTGTGCCTTTTTGTGAAAAGGTGCAAAAAAGGCGCAAAGCCACTGAAAAATCTCTAAAACTACACCAGCCCAGACTTAGCTTTTTGGTGTAAGTGAAGAGAGAAATTTCAGAAAATGTGACCTGCACAAAATGTATCAAATGCTCTGTGACCATTTAATAAATTTGGTTCTCCTACACATCACCAGCACACACAAAAAAAAGTAAAAAGTGCTTCACTTACACCTACAATGATAAATGCTTCACTTACACCTACAATGATAAATGCAGGCCTATATTTTGATGAATATTAAGTAAAGATATACAGGCAGATGTTCCTTTTCAGCCACCATTCACAGTAGACACTACAGTTGTTTGCATTCTTTGGTGTTATTACTGTTGGCGCTACGATTTGGCGTTATTACTTCTTTATAAAGCAAAAACATTGTATTACTTTAGTGCATTTATTGTGGTGTGTTTTTATTTTTTGTTTTTTTTTAGTTTTTTTACATTTTGCTGTTTTTGTCAGATACTATTGCAAATAAATTGCACTTACAGAAAGTCAGTGATTTTGCGTTGTCTCCTGGAGAACATCCCTGCAAGGTATAAATCATCATATTCTATACGAATAAGTGTGTGTGTGTGTGTGTGTGCGCGCATATGTGTGTGCTAATAAAAAGAAATCGCTTACTTATACACTCTGCAAGTGACCACAGGAATCCCCGTTTCTGTCAGCAAACAAGTTCTAGGAATAAAAATAAAAAATACCTATAAAATAGAAGTCTTTCCTTTAAACATTAAAAGCTCAAAGTGTATGTGTCATCTGAAAATGATCTATTATTTAAATCTAGTTATGTTCATATTTTTCTTTTTTAATTTTCTTAGTTTTTTCAGATTTTTCAATTCTATCTTTATTATGTAATGTTCCTGAAAACCTGAAATTGTGCAGTTTTAATTCTGCCCATTAAGCCTAATATTAAGCTAAGACTTCCTATTCTGTAGAGATCACTTCCCAGCAGTGTCCTCCTTATCACAGACTGGATTGCAGACAAGATTCACAATAGCAGATGCTCAGATCTCAGCCCCTACCCTTCCCTGTAGAGTTACCTCCGCACAGGTCAGAGAGCACAGCCAGAAATCTCTCTTATTTATGTCAGTGGGTCATTTCCAGTCTATATGTTCAAGGGGTTTGCTGTAAAGTATATATCTAAAGGCTGTTAAAAACAGATCAGGCAAGATATATTCCCCATAATAATGTACAAAAAAATGAAATAAAAAAAATTGCAAGCAAAAAATAGAAACTGATTTAGATAAAAGAAACATGATTCAGCCTTTGACTGAGTAAAAATTAGAAAACTAGGTAACATATTGACTTTGAGCTTTGTTTCCATGCAACTGTTTGGGCCATTTTATTAAAACTAGCAGGGTTTTTTTTTTTTTTATATATCACATTCTCTTATAGGGGTTATCCAGGAAAAAAAACTTTTTTTTTTAAATATCAACTGGCTCCAGAAAGTTAAACAAATTTGTAAATTACTTCTATTAAATAATCTTAATCCTTTCAGTACTTATGAGCTTCTGAAGTTAAGGTTGTTCTTTTCTGTCTAAGTCCTCTCTGATGACACGTGTCTCGGGAAACGCCCAGTTTAGAAGCAAATCCCCATAGCAAACCTCTTCTAAACTGGGCGTTTCCCAAGACACATGTCATCAGAGAGCACTTAGACAGAAAAGAACAACCTTAACTTCAGAAGCTCATAAGTACTGAAAGGATTGTTTTTTTAATAGAAGTAATTTACAAATCTGTTTAACTTTCTGGAGCCAGTTGATATAAAAAAAAAATTCCTGGAATACCCCTTTAAACTCCATGATAAAATTACTTGTTTGTGCACAAATATAACATTTTACAGCCAAAAGAAATGTAGTTAAAACATGACCTGATGGGTCTTAATTGGGCTACCATTATCCACCCCTTGTTTAAAAAGTGCATACGTGCATATAACTGATTGAATTAAAGGTGTATTCCTTGCTGATTTTGGATTAGTGTTGTTTATGTCCATTAAACCCAACCATGTTATCAGTTTCACCTTACATTCAGCTTGTAAACTAATTTTAGTGCCCTTAACCCCTTGCCGCAAATGGACGTGAATGTACGTCCATTGCGGGCTCCCAAGGCATGACGCGCGCTCAGCAGGTGAGCGCGCATCATACCCAGTGGGTCCCGCTTGCTATAAGCAACCGGGACCCACGGCTAATGCCAGACATCGCCGATCGGGCTGTTGTCCAGCATTAACCCTTTAGACGCCATGATTAAAGTTGATCGTTGCATCTAAAAGAGGTTAATTTAACTACCGGCTAGCTCAATGGGCTGATCGGGACTGCCGCAGCAAAACCGCGGCATCCTGATCGGCTAAGAGGAAAGCGGAAGGTTTCTCACCTTCTTTCCTGCTGTCTGATTGCTGATTCATTGCTACATGCCGGAGATCCAGGCAGGAGCAGTAGAGCGCCGATAACACTGATCAATCCAATGCTATGGCATAGCATTGATCAGTTTCTGCAACCAATGTACTTCATGTTATAGTCCACTATGGGGGATAAAAAAGTGTAAAAAAAAAAAATAATAATTAAAATGTGATTTAACCCCTTCCCTAATAATGGTTTGAAACACCCCTCTTTACCCATTTAAAAAAACAAAACAAAAAAAAAACTGTGTAAATAGTAGGGATGTAAGAAAAAATCGATTCTCGCGATAATCGCGATTTTTCATTTGCCGATACAGAATCGATTCAAAATATTTTTGAATCGATTCTTTTAGGGATGTGGAATTTTTAATAAAACGCACTTTCTCTTACCTGCCAACGAGCCCGCGGAGCTCCGGTACAGTCCGGTACAGGTGTTCGGTCCCCGGGCTGTATTCTTCTTACTTCCTGTTAGTCCGGCACGTCACATGGAGCTTCAGCCTATCACCAGCGGAGGCGGGACATCGCTGCGGCTGGTGATAGGCTGAAGCTCCATGTGACGTGCCGGACTAACAGGAAGTAAGAAGAATACAGCCCGGGGACCGAACACCTGTACCGGACTGTACCGGAGCTCCGCGGGCTCGTTGGCAGGTAAGAGAAAGTGCGTTTTATTTTATTTTGCAGCCCGGACGGGATAACATGAGAAAAGTGAGCACCGGAGTACTAGATCGCCGCTGTCAAAGCTGACAGCGGCGTCTATTGGGATCTATGAATGCTCCCAGGTGGGCGATATATCGCGATGTATCGTCACCTAGACGGTATCGCGATATATCGCGATATATCGAATCGCCACACTGGTATCGCGATTCGAATCGAATCGCCAAATTCTTGGCGATTCACACCCCTAGTAAATAGTGTAAATAAAAATAAATATATACATATGTAGTATCACCACGTGCGTAAATGTCCAAACTATAAAAATAAATTGTTAATTAAACCGCACGGTCAATGGCGTACACGTGAAAAAAAAAAATCCAAAGTCCAAAAAAGCGTATTTTTGGTCACATGGTATACCATTAAAAAATGAATAAAAAGTGATCAAAAAGTCAGAGCAAAACAAAAATGGTACCGATAAAAACTCCAGATCATGGCACAAAACATGAGCCCACATACATCCCTGTAAAAAGTTATAGGGGTCAGAAGAGGACATTTTTAAACGTATAACTTTTTGTGCATGTAGTTATGTTTTTTGTTTTTTTTGTAGTAAAATAAAATCAAACCAATATAAATTGGGTATCCTTGCGACCGTATGGACCTACAGAAAAATAGATTAAATATAAGGTGTCAATTTACCCAAAAACTGTACTGCGTAGAAACGGAAGCCTCTAAAAAAAAAAATTTTTTTTTTTTTTTCAATTTTGCCCCACAATTAATATTTTTTTGGGTTTCGTCATAGATTTTGTGGTGAAATTATTAATGGTATTACAAAGTAAAATTGTTGGCGCAAAGAACAAGCCCTCATATAGGTCTGTTGGTGGAAAAGTGAGGTGAGGAAGAAAAAAAAGTGCAAAAAATGAAAAATCGTCAGAGGGAAGGGGTTAAAGGGGTTATCCTGCAAAAGTTTCATTTTAAAACATGTCCTGTACTTACCTCCCCTGCTCCCCCAGAGCCTCTGTTATCACAGCGCTCGGTCTCTGCTGCACTTACTTCTCAGAGCTTCAGATAATATGTCACGAGTAGTATTTTCTGCACCTCTGGGAAGTGACGTGTGTGGGAGACCGGGCATTGTGATAATGGAGGCTGCGAGGGAGGAAAGTATAGGTTTTTTTTTGTTATCAAACAGCCTGACTCTGTTAATACTGGCTCATTTTACCTTTTATTTTGCAGTGATTAAAGGAATAGTCCAGTGTTTTTGTTTTGAGTCAGGGTGCTTTAAAACAATGCATACCCAGTTGTCCTGTTCCCTTGCAGCCACCATTCAGATATCTCCCAATCACCTATGCTTACCCCTTCCTCTGATGTGTTGTCCCTGCAGGAAATGCTCGCTTATCCAATCAGTGGGGTCACTGCTGAAGTCTGTGACTGGTTCAGTGGGCATTTCCTGCAGCGGAAGCCATCAGAGCAGCTACACCTGTGACCGGGAGTCATCAGACCAGCCACACTTGAATACCCTTTCAGAAAACTTGACTTGATCGATTAACCTATAGCAATATTTATGTTTTTTAGGTGGCAGTATATGTCCCTGGAAGTAAAGGCGCCCCATCTTTTGTGAGGTTGTATCAGTACCCCAATTTCACTGGCCCTCAATCTGCCCTCGCTAATAAAAGTTTCTTCAAAGCAGATAGAGTAAATATGCTGTGGAATTCAAAAGGTAATGATCAAGATATTGATGGAAGTCATATCGTTAATAGTGTTATGATGACTTTCACTTTAGCTTCACTGACCTCAGGTACCTTGTACAAGTGCATGTTAAAGGAGAAGTATCACGTACAAATATGTATCCGCAGTATAGGGGATAATTTGATCATGCCAGACTGTCGACCCCCACACGAAGTGGCAGCTGACACACCTCCTCCATATGTCTCTATGGAAGAAACGAAGATCGACGAACGGCTATCCCTTAGAGATATATGGAGGTGTGTCGGCCGCAGCTTCGTGCAGGGGTCGGGTCGACACACCCCTTTTCCATAGAGAGTTGGGCCCTATACAAGAGATTGCGGGGGGTCCCAGCGGTCGGTAACCTTTACTTGCTTACCTTTACTTGGTAGACCTTACCTTTTACTTGGTAGACCTTACCATTACTTCTTAAACCTTACCTTTTACTTCTTAGACCTTACCTTTACTTCTTAGACCTTACCTTTTACTTCTTAGACCTTACCTTTTACTTCTTAAACCTTACCTTTACTTCTTAGACCTTACCTTTTACTTCTTAGACCTTACCTTTTACTTCTTAGACCTTACCTTTTGCTTCTTAGGCCTTACCTTTTACTTGTTAGACCTTACCTTTTACTTGTTAGACCTTACCTTTTACTTGTTAGACCTTACCTTTTACTTGTTAGACCTTACCTTTTACTTCTTAGACCTTACCTTTTACTTCTTAGACCTTACCTTTTACTTCTTAGACCTTACCTTTTACTTCTTAGACCTTACCTTTTACTTCTTAAACCTTACCTTTTACTTCTTAGACCTTACCTTTACTTCTTAGACCTTACCTTTTACTTCTTAGACCTTACCTTTTACTTCTTAGACCTTACCTTTACTTCTTAGACCTGACCTTTTACTTCTTAGACCTGACCTTTACTTCTTAGACTTGACCTTTTACTCAGACCTTACCTTTTACTTCTTAGACCTTACCTTTTACTTCTTAGACCTTACCTTTTACTTCTTAGACCTTACCTTTTACTTCTTAGACCTTACCTTTTACTTCTTAGACCTGACCTTTACTTTTTAGACCTGACCTTTTACTTCTTAGACCTGACCTTTACTTCTTAGACCTGACCTTTTTAAGGCTTTAGAACACCCTGAAATCCTTTTAGAAACAATATATAGAGACTCTGGTCCATGTAGACATGATGGCACACATGCTTTGTGCAGATATTGCCATCTCCTAATTTTGTCTCCCTGGCTCCTCCTGGATGTGGCCGCCAGAGGTGTCGGGAAGGCAAAAGCAGTTGAGGAATTTATGTAATTTGTGTAACTTGCAAAAACTGTCAAGGGAGGTGTGCAAATGGCAGGGCTACCTTGTATGCATGACTCACATTAAAGTCAATGGGAGTTATGCAAATTGCAATTACACAGTGTATATACAGTATACAGGGACTAGGGGACTACAGTGATTACTAATAGTCCTCTTGTTTTGGTTATCAGGATATTGTGAAGATATGTCCTTATGGTATATACTTCTGACAACAATGAGTTGACTTATGAAATGTTTCAGGTTAGAGAGACAGTAAGAGAACTGCACTTCTTTTCTGCCAGGTCATTTCAGGCTCTAATGCTTTCATCCATCCTCTCCTAAAAACCTGTCCTTATTTCCCATTCTATAACAGCCACTGCAGTACTAGTGACTGCCAGCACCGACGTAGACAAAACTGGAGCCTCTTACTATGGCGAACAGACGTTACATTACATTGCAGTTAATGGAGAAAGTGCTGTTGTACAATTACGTAAGTATAAAATCGCTCATTACATCCTGCTAAACGTTATATGCTGTCTATAAAACAAACATAACAAAAGTTTAAAAATACTCTAGTTTCTCTTTCAAAGCATCACTTCAATCACTTATGGGGGCATTTATCATTTTGTTTTTGATGGGTTTTTTTTGCGTTGATTTGTCACTATTTAGGCGCAGCGCTGCTCCTTAGGCTATTTTTTGTGCCTTTTCAATTTACCCCTTTAAAAAAAAAAAATTTAAAAAAAAAAAGTGTGTACAGGCAAGATGTTAAGGGTTAGTCTTGTGCAGTGGTAATTAATTTATCAACTGCGACTGTCGTAAAAAAGTCGAAAAACCCTCCATTAAGGCGCAATTCTACACCAACCCAGACCTAGCTTAGCTTTTTGGTGTATGTGAAGAGTGAAATTTCAGAAAATGTGTATCCTCCTCAAAATGTATCAAATGCCCTTCGACCATTTAATAAATTTGGTGGAGCCACGCAAAAAAAAAAATGCAAAAAAAATAACTAAAAAATGAACTAAATCACACACATCTTGGTAAATGCCCCCCCATTTCTTACATAGCACTGATCCGATCACTTCTTATATGGCGCCGATCCGATCACTTGTTTCTTACATAGCATCAATACGATCACTTGTTTCTTACATAGCATCAATACGATCACTTGTTTCTTACATAGCATCAATACGATCACTTGTTTCTTACATAGCATCAATACGATCACTTGTTTCTTACATAGCATCAATACGATCACTTGTTTCTTACATAGCATCAATACGATCACTTGTTTCTTACATAGCATCAATACAATGACTTGTTTCTTGCATAGTACAAATGCAATAATACAAGAATTTAGGTGCACTTCTGTGGTAGATGTAAACAATGACATTGGCTATCCCTCAACACTGATGTTAAAATTGAGACATTAGCCAGTATATCCTTATATGAAGGACATACTTGAGCCCGCACACCAACGCCAAGGTTTCTCAAGTGGCACGGGACCTAACACTAAACCTACCTGTGCGTGATAAGCAAAACCAGGGGCCAGTGGGCAATTACGGCAGCATTAGGCCAACTCACAGCCTCCTCCCAGGTACCCTCCAGTGTGGCTGAGCACACATACAATGGGAGTAGGGAGGCAGACTACAAGCCCCACCTAAGTGAGCTAATATAGTTGCCGGCCTCACAGGTGCTCCTTAATGGAACACTATGGCTGGAGACTCAGGTGGACCCCACTGCTGACACAGACATAAAAAAGAGAGACTACATTTTGCCAAAATGAACTTGAGTAAGCCAAAATCCTTCTGGGAAAACGTCTTGTGGACAGATGAGACCAAGATAGAGCTTTTTGGTAAAGCACTACTGTTTACCAAAAACGGAATGAGGTCTACAAAGAAAAGAACACAGTACCTACAGTGAAATTCGGTGGAGGTTCAATGATCTTTTGGGGCTGTTTTGCTGCTTCTGGCACTGGGTGCCTTCAATGTGTGCAAGGCATCATGAAATCTGAGGATTACCAATGGATTTTGGGTCGCACTGTACAGCCCAGTGTCAGAAAGCTGGGTTTACGTCTGAGATCTTGGGTCTTCCAGCAGGACAATTACCCCAAACATACATCAAAAAGCACCGAGAAATGGATGGCAACAAAGTGCTGGAGAGTTCTGAAGTGGCAGCAATGAGTCCAGATCTAAATCCCATTGAACACCTGTGGAGAGATCTTAAAATTGCTGTTGGGAAAAGGCGCCTTCCAATAAGAGAGACCTGGAGCAGTTTGCAAAGGAAGAGTGGTCCAACATTCCGGCTGAGAGGTGTAAGAAGCTTATTGATGGTTATAGGAAGCGACTGATTTCAGTTATTTTTTCCAAAGGGTGTGCAACCAAAGATCAAGTTAAGGGTGCTAATAATTTTGGCCATCCGGGGACACTGTGCATGCTCAACGGACGTCGTTTCGTGGGTCTCCCTACTCCTGATGAAGTGGGGAGACCAACGAAACAACGTCCGTTGAGGGTGCACAGGGTCCCCGGATGGCCACTGGGAATATGCCGGCTATAGGTAATATATGAACTTACTATGCTATGTGATGTGATTATTGTCGATAATATTCTATTATTGTGATCATTACCCTTATTATTTATGGAGGATTGATAGTTACTGAGCATATTCCATACCTCTGTGATAGATGTGGCAGAGGCACCTGTGCTATTTTGGGGTATATGTTTTTAAGGGTTAGGGGTTGTCTGTCTGAATTTTTATTATTTTGTATTGATTATACGGATCTTTAATAAAGTTAATTTTGTATGAGATATTGTCATTTTTGAGGTGACAATTGTAGGTTATATATGGTTAGTTGGTTTTGTTGCCAGGTGCTATATATTTTATTCAATATTGTTTCCTAGGAGGAGTGTAGGTATTATAGGTGACAGAAAGCCTAAATCAGCATGTCTGTCTTTACTCTATACTGCCTACAGTGAACAGAATACATGCACTTACAGGTTCCCTTTTTAAAGGGTTACTATCATTTTTACAAACATGTGACTTGTTAGAAGTTTTGATCAATGAAGTTCTGTGTGCTTAGACCCCACAATTGCTGAAACAAAGGGGCAGAAATGCTCAACTGACTGTTCAGCCTCCTTTATTTCTTAAGCCTTTTCTCCTAGGAAAGCTAAGTGTTAAGTGTACAAATATACAATAAGTCTCAGGGGCTTTCTAAAGGTCCAAGGAGAGATAGGCTTAAGCCAGGTGGAAACAAATGGACCTAGCTCTTATCTGAGCTCTTCTGTCCCTTTTATTTTAGTGATCAGTGGCAATCTTAGCAACAGAACCCCAACTATCATAAGTTTGATGTGTTAGAAGTTTGTTAAAACTATAGGTATCCTTTAAAGTGTACCTGTCATTTAGAAAAACTTTTGGCATGTCACATAGAAATGTTAAAAAAAAAAATTTGATTGGTCATGGTCTCAGTGCTGATACCACCAGCGATCATTTAAATAAGTGGAATGAAGTGCACAGCAGTTCGCACCAGTCTCAGCTTGCAGGGATCTCCATGTAGCTTCATTAGCTGTGACCCCATTATTAGTTTATAGAGTTGTATAGTGAAGCTGGATGGAGATCACTGAGAGCCAGGGAGTGATGCAGCTTGGGCACATGTTTCTCCCAGGTTTATTTTTTTTTGTTAAAGGACATCTGCAGCAAAATACAACTTATTCCCTAATCACAGGATAGAGGACAAGTGTTTGATCGCGGCGGTCCGACCGCTGGGACCCCCCGTGATTGCCTGCATGTGGCCATGGCTCTGCCACGGCTCTCCCGTGCAGGAGGCATGCCGGCCGCAGCGTGATTTATCTCTATGGGAGAGGTGGGGAGGCAGCGTTCGTGCATCCCATAGAACTGTATGGGGAGGGGTGTACGGTCTACCTCAGAGAGGTCGACGCTACGCGCATTAGCCGCTCTCATAGAGTGCCAATGCGGGGCCCCGTTTGGGAGATCCTGTAGGAGATATGTTGTATTTTGCTGCAAATGTCCTTTAATGACATAAACACTGACTAGGGTGCAGCATTCTTTATTCCACAACTGCTG
This sequence comes from Hyla sarda, assembly GCF_029499605.1. NCBI lineage: Eukaryota > Metazoa > Chordata > Amphibia > Anura > Hylidae > Hyla > Hyla sarda. The sequence goes on along the minus strand of NC_079191.1, from coordinate 98,405,892 downwards.
CCACACAGACACTGAAGCAAAACACTGCAGATGAGTGCTATATATGTCTGTAGTATCATTTTGACACAGAAAAAGAACAATGGCTACTGAAAAAATAATCACTTTATTTAGATCATTTTTAAAATACAGGGAAATTGAAAATTCTTGAAACATGCAAGGAGCAGCGTAGCTAAACACCCTTAAATCACAAAGTATGTATTACATATCAAAAAAGTGCATGGGGGAGATAAAGGGTCAGTATAAACTGATAACTGTATAACTGCAATAAGGTGCACTGAAGGTCTGGGACAACAGTCCTGATCCTGACCTAGTGGTATGAGACTCTATTATTGTAAAGGCGCATACAGTTATAACATCACAAAATCATAAGTACCATACACCCACCCATGTGGTGCGCTGGCACTGCCTGTCCCACTGTACGTTTCATCTGGCTTGACTTCGTCAAGGGACGTGCTTGACATCTGTAGTATCATGTCTAGAGACTCTGTTATGGCATTAAGGAGTCTGGGCGATATTTGGGTTGTAGCCCTTGCTTGTATACAAGATGTTATACATGTGCCTGATAGTAACCAGTGGTGTGCCTGCAGTAGTTGGGAACGTTTCTCCTTCTTGCTTCAAACACACATTTTAAAGCGATTATAGTTCATGAATGTTCAAATATTTTTAAAAATTGACAATCATTTTTGTAATTCATTTACTTTTTTATTCCCCTTTTTTCAGCAAAAAATGGTCCAATCTATGATGTGGTATGGAACAAAAATGCAACAGAGTTCTGTGCTGTCTATGGTTTCATGCCTGCCAAAGCCACAATCTTTAACCTCAAATGTGATCCAGTATTTGATTTTGGCACCGGCCCTCGGAATGCTGCTTTCTACAGCCCACAAGGACATATTTTGGTTCTGGCTGGTTTTGGTAACTTGAGAGGACAAATGGAAGTGTGGGATATGAAAAATTACAAACTTATTTCAAAACCAACAGCTTCTGATGCCACGTTTTTCTCCTGGTGCCCTAATGACGAGCATATTGTTACTGCCACTTGTTCCCCAAGATTACGAGTTGGAAATGGATATAAGATTTGGCATTACACTGGCTCTATATTATATAAATATGATGTGCCAAACAACACAGAACTGTGGCAGGTGTCCTGGCAACCCTTTGTGGATGGAGTCTTTCCGGCAAAACCAATTCTTTACCAGCCTGTGGCTGGAGAAATCCCAGCTGAGGAGAGCAAACCGGCCCAAGCATACAGGCCTCCTGCCCTTAGGAATAAGCCAGTGACTAGTTATAAACTGGTAAGTATGCAATATCGTAAACCATCACATTTCAAAGTTCACATGAAATTTTGATACATCAAGATTCCCGTCTCCTTTTTATAGTGTTAAGGCACAATGACATACCATTTAGTAGTCAGTGCAGGAGGAAGCTAAATACATCAAACCTATCGGTGGCTTTCTGCTTCCTGTCATATTCTGCAGACTAAACCACTGGACCGCATGTAAGAATTAAAGGGGTTATTCAGGAATAGAAAAACAAAGCTGATTCCAATAAACAGCACCACACCTACTCTAAGGTTGTGTGTGGTATTACAACTTCAGTGGAATTGAGCTGCAATATCACACACAACCTGAGGACAAGTGCTGTGCTATTTTTGGAAGTAATCAGCTCTGTTTTGCTAATCCTCATAACACAGTTAAGGCTATGTTCACACGGCCGTTGTCTCCCGTCCCGCTATTCTCCTGTCAAGTTTACTTAAACGGACCATACTACTAATGGATGTAAACTGATGCCATTTAGTGGCATCCGTTTGCATCAGTTTTTCATCCATTAGTAGTATGGTCTGATTAATAAGCTTGAGGGGAGAATAGCAAGTCTGTGGGTGGCTGGGGAGACTACAGTAGTGCTTGTACTACAACCCTCATCATGGAACAGAGTCTGTTCCATGTTGAGGGTAGTAGTACAGGGACTGAGGGACAGATCGCACAGGGACTCACTTCTAGACCCCATGCGATCATAAGTTATTAACCAGGGGAGCGGGTGGCATGCTCCGCTCCCCTGCGATGTATCAAGTCTTCTACTTTCATTTTCAAATACCCCGCCGGGAGCCCTGAATGGCCGGAACCCGAAGAGCCATTCAGGGCTCCCGGTGGGGTTTTTAAAGTTATTCAGACGGATTTATTATACTTTCCACATATATCGGAGCGGGGGCAAGACATATAGCTATATGTCTGGCCCCCGCAGCGCTTCTATATGGCTTGTACCCCGCTGTGCAATATGGCTTGCCCCGCTTCGATATTTTATATAGCTTGTCCCCCGCTGCGCAACATGACTTGCCCCCGCTGCGCTATATGTGCTAAGAATTGTGATTACATTGAGCTGGCCGGGTGGCATTGTGTTCCCCGGGTCGGTCGGCCAGAAGCATTAAACAATTCTTAGCACATATAGCGCAGCAGTGGACAAGCTATATAAAATATCGAAGCGGGGCAGGCCATATTGCACTGCGGGGAACAAGCTATATGAAATATCGAAGAGGGGACAAGCCATAAAGAAGCGCTGGGTGGGGAGGGGGGGGGATGGCAGACATATAGCTTTATGTCTTTTCCCCCCAGTGCTATATGGCTTGCCGCTGCTGCACTATATGTGGCACTGACTGACTTTATAAACCCCGCCGGGAGCCTTGAATGGCTCTTTGGTTCCGGCCATTCAGCGCTCCTGGCGGGGTATTTGAAAATGAAAGTAGAAGCCACGATACATCGCAGGGGAGCAGAGCATGCCGCCCACTCCCCTGGTTAATAACTTATGATCGCATGGGGTCTCAGAAGGGAGAACCTGTGTGATCTGTCCCTAAGCTCCTGTACTACTACCCTCAACATGGAACAGACCTTGTTCCATGATGGGGGTTGTAGTACAATCACTTATGTAGCCCCAGCCACTGGCAGACTCCCGCAACCAGGGAAACTACTACTCCCATCATGGAAACAAGTCTGTTCGATGATGGGAGTATTAGTAGTCCCGCATCATTGCAGAAGTCTGCTGATTTCACCTTTTCTGAGCATTCTCAGAAATATTAACGGTTAAAAAACGGATTTTAAAAACTGGGTGCAAACGGATGACATTAAAGGCTCATCCGTTTTCCCTAGACTTCAATGTTAATTTTAAAGGACCTGTTTTTAAACCGTTTTTGACGGAGAAAAAAATACTGCATGCAACGGCTTTTCACCGTCAAAAAAACGGAATGGGAAGCAAACAGGTGTTAAAGGACTGTAAAAAAAAATGGGATCAATGGGATTCTTTTACAGTCATTTGCAACCCGTTTGAAAAAGTATCAAACCGATTTGAGAACAGGTATGAATTTACGGCGCAGACAGCAGTGTCAACGAGCCCTAACCCCCTCCACTATCCTAGACCATCAACAGTGGGGAGAGGGAGGAGGAGAGATTCAGAGAGAGGATCCAGCAGCTTGTTGTATTTCATATCATGCCATTGCTGGGCTCACAGGTCACCCTGCTCAGTACTGCTCTAAATTGTCCTCCATGCTGATGCTTCTTAGGGTGTACAACAGTATGAATACAGAGCAGAGCATAATTCCCTCTTCTGTATGTGTGCAGTGTATGAGGACCATCAGGAGGCTAGGTTCCACCCACAAGCAACTTAGAGTGTAGACCCTTCTGCCATGTTTTACTTAGAAAAAGACCATTGATAACTGGAACTACTTACACTCATTTCTATATGTAGTATGTTCTGCTGCAATAATCCATCCATAAATGTATATAACTAGCTGATCAGTGGAGGTCCAACCACTGGGAACCACCAGTCACAAATATGGACACCATTCCATTAACTCTCTATGGGACTTCTGATTATTGCAAGTGCAGCACTCGGCAGTGTTCAAAAGTCCCATCATTCACTTGTGTGAAAGAAAATGTAGCTTGGGGTAAGTTATGGCCCATTTTTATGTGTTTTCTAATATTGTTTAATAGCCTAGTTTAGGCTTTTGTGCATCCACAGGATGTGCCATAAATGTATTGGATGTGGGTTTTAGAGAGAGAGATCACTGGCTACTGGATAAGCAGAGAGGTCTTGGCTCACTTGAATTTTATAGTGTCTACCAGACTTTGAGGATGATTTTGAGGCTAAATAATCCACCACAGATTCAGTCACAAATCTGCAGTTAAATCTGCATGGTGCATGCGATCACCATGGAAAAAGTGGGCAGCGTATGGATGAGATTTCTAAAATCTCCTCCACATGTATTGTTTCTTAGTTTGCTGTGGATTTTACCTGTGTAAATCGGCAGATAAAATCAACAGTTAGCTCATCATGTGTGAGTTTAGCTTAAAGGAGCAGCCACCTCTCTACCCCTACTGGATGGGTCATTAATCAGCCACCTCCGCTTTGAAATAAATAAATTTGTCAAATATATAAAACTTGTTCTTTTTTTTCCTTTGTTCACATCAGCATGAAGATGAGCCCCCACAGAGTACGAAGCCCCAGTCGGCTGACAAGCCAATGTCCAAAACGGCACTAAAGAACCAGAAGAAGAGAGAAGCAAAGAAAGCTGCTAAGCAGGTATTGCAGGCTTGTGTTATTACTGTGGAAACAGGCAGGTGTCTAGACCTATAGAAATAAGACAAGTCACCCACGGAGGATTATGATAACACAGCCACCTCCTTCCTAATGACATTATCCTAGTAGTTAGTTAGCAGATGCTGTTAATTTCATCATTCATACATAAAGTAAGAAATGGGGAAAAAATAATAATAATTGGTATATAAAGTATACTGTCAAAATGAGATGCTAATGTGTATCATTTTATTTTTTATTTTTTTGTTTTATCTCTGTGTAGGTATGAGATTGAAAGATGCTTTTCTTGTTCTTTGAGTGGATAATTTACTTATTTTCCTTACGTTCCATTATGTTAGGAAAGTATGTGCCTTATGTGTAAACTATCAGAAAATACAGTACAACGGTTCTAGAAATTTACTATAAAGTTTGGTGTTTTTTACATAATCCTTCCATATGTGTGTCTAAAGGGCATACTTTGGGCAGATGTCTATGACATAAGAATCTAGGAATACTATACAGTGTACATCCATGTACCTTAAATTTTCTCTCAGAAGTATATACAGTGGTCCCTCAAGTTACAATATTAATTGGTTCCATGACGACCATTGTATGTTAAAACCATTGTATGTTGAGACCAGAACTCTATGGAAACCTGGTAATTGGTTCTGAAGCCACCAAAATGTCATCCAAAATAGGAAAAAGTGAGAATTAAAGAAAAAAAAGTAGATAACTAATACAGATAAAGCAAGATCGTACATATAAAAGTAAGAAACAAACAAAGGAAGATGTCCAGCGCTTGTAGGTGAAAAATATTTGGCAGCTTTTATTGGATCATAAGAACACACGTATACAGAGACAGAGAACGCCGACGCGTTTCGGATCAGAAATCCTTAGTCATGGCTTATGAAAGTAAGAAAGAGCTGCTGTAAATCACTGTCTATGTCGGCGTTTCCCAACCAGGGTGCCTCCAGCTGTTGCAAAACTACAACTCCCAGCATGCCCGGACAGCCTTTGGCAACAGCAACAGTTTTGCAACAGCTGGAGGCACCCTGGTTGGGAAACGGTGGTCTATGTAGAGGACAGGAGCTTCTTCAGGGTCCTGTACAGTAAACAGTGTCCTAAAAAAATGGAGCCGCCCTCACCTGGTGTCCAAATGAGCAGGTAACCCTGGTACAGGTAAAGAGTAGTACAGAACATGTACTACCTCCCTGTACTGTAGGGGGCGCTACCAGACAGCCAGTCAGTGCATGCACTTCAGTATTCCAGGGGTTTTATCAGTAAATGCCCATTCTGATTGGTTGGTTCTTCCAGCGATTGACACGTTTCACAGATCTGGACTGTCTGTACATTGTATGTTGAGTCTGGTTTCAAGTTACAATGGTCCAGAAAAGACCATTGTATGTTGAAACTATTGTATGTTGAGGCCATTGGAAGTTGAGGGATCACTGTACCACCAACCATATGAAAGATGCACTGTGAACTGAGTCTAAGGAAGGCTGCTTTTGTTTCTAGGATGCCAAAGCAGAGGAACCATCTGAACCAGTCTTGCAGGTTAGCCAAAACAATGCCCCAGCCTCTGAAACAACTGGAGACCCCGAGACTGATAAAAAGATTAAGAACGTGAAAAAGGTGAGTGCCAAATGCCAATGATACTTTAGGGATGTTTTTTTTTAGAAGCACAGGTCTGACATCTCAATTTCCATCAATCTGTGTCATGTTCAGTTTGACCTCCATTATTGTTCACAAAAAAATATTTATTAAAGGGGAGGTTTGGCGACTTCTTTTAAAAAACTGGTCAGGGATGGGCTGATAAAAATAAAATAAAAATTATGACACCTGTGTTGACTTGACGTCACACGCCTGCTCATTAAGTCAGCATCTGCAGCGATGTCCAACAGGGGATTGGCTGAGCTGGTGTGTGACATTGTGTCCCCAAACCTGGAAGTGATGACTCATAAGTGGGTTGGTGTCAATTCACACTATGCTGTTCTGATGCATTTTCTTACTCAAAAGAAGTTTTTGAGAGTAATATTGCCATAATGAGAAAGTGATTTGACCTATGAAGATTTAACGTCTTCAGGCTGCATTATCGGCTATGTTCACACGTTGCAGCTTATTAGCCATACCACAGCTTAAAGGGGTATTCCAGGAAAAAACTTTTTTTTATTTTTTTTTATATATCAACTGGCTCCCGAAAGTTAAACAGATTTGTAAATTACTTCTATAAAAAAATCTTAATCCATCCAATAATTATCAGCTCCTGAAGTTGAGTTCTTTTCTGTCTGGCAACAGTGCTCTCTGCTGACATCTCTGCTTGTCTCGGGAACTGCACAGAGTAGAAGAGGTTTGCTATGGGGATTTGCTTCTACTCTGGACAGTTCCCGAGACAGGTATCATCAGAGAGCACTTAGACAGAAAATAAAAACTCAACTTCAGCAGCTCATAAGTACTGAAAGGATTAAAAAAATTTAATAGAAGTCATTAATAAATCTGTTTAACTTTCTGGAGCCAATTAATATATATATATGTATATGTGTGTGTATATATAAAATGTATGTGTATGTGAAATTTTTCCTGGATAACGGATAACCCCTTAAGGACCCAGCCAATTTTCACTGTAGGACACGGCCATTTTTTGCACATCTGACCACTGTCACTTTAAACATTAATAACTCTGGGATGCTTTTACTTTTCATTCTGATTCCGAGATTGTTTTTTCGTGACATATTCTACTTTATGTTAGTGGTAAAATTTTTGTCGATACTTGCATCATTTCAAATTTGATGAAATAATTGAACGTTTTGCATTTTTCTAACTTTGAAGCTCTCTGCTTGTAAGGAAAAAAATTGTTTATTGATTTGCATTTACAATATGTCTACTTTATGTTTGCATCATAAAGTTGACATGTTTTTACTTTTGTAAGACATCAGAGGGCTTCAAAGTTCAGCAGCAATTTTTCACAAAATTTTCAAAATCTGAATATTTCAGGGACCAGTTCAGTTTTTAAGTGGATTTGAAGGGCCTTCATATTAGAAATACCTCACAAATGACCCCATTATAAAAACTGCACCCCTCAAAGTATTCAAAATGACATTCAGTAAGTGTGTTAACCCTTTAGGTGTTTCACAGGAATAGCAGCAATGTGAAGGAGAAAATTCAAAATCTTCATTTTTTACACTCGCATGTTCTTGTAGACCCAGTTTTTGATTTTTTACAAGCGGTAATAGGAGAAAAAGTCCCCCAAAATTTGTAACCCAATTTCTCTCGAGGAAGGAAATGCCTCATATGTGTATGTCAAGTGTTCGGCGGGCGCAGTAGAGGGCTCAGAAGGGAAGGAGCAACAATGGGATTTTGGAGAGTGAATTTTGCTGAAATGGTTTTTGGGGGGCATGTCGCATTTAGGAAGCGCCTATGGTGCCAGAAGAGCAGAAAAAAAACCACATGGCATACTACTTTGGAAACTACACCCCTCATGGCACGTAACAAGGGGTCCAGTGAGCCTTAACACCCCACAGGTGTTTGACGACTTTTCGTTAAAATCGGATGTGTAAATGAAGAAAACATTTTTTTCACTAAAGTGCAGTTTTTTCCCAAATTTACAATTTTTTTAACTAAGGGTAATGGGAGAAAATGCCCCCCAAAATTTGTAACCCCATCTGTTTGGAGTATGGAAATACCCCATGTTGGGATGTAAAATGCTCTGCGGGCGAACTACAATGCTCAGAAGAGGAGGAGTCACATTTGGCTTTTGGAAAGCAAATTGTGCTGAAATGGTTTTTGGGGGGCATGTGGCATTTAGGAAGCCCCTATGGTGCCACAACAGCAAAAAAAACTACACCCCTCAAGGAACGTAACAAGGGTACAGTGAGCCTTAACACCTCACAGGTGTTTGACGACTTTTTGTTTAAAGTTGTATGTGTAAATGAAAAATAACAACATTTTCACTAAAATGCTGTTTTTTCCCCAAATTTTACATTTTTACAAGGGGTAATAGGAGAAAATGATCCCCAAAATTTGTAACCCCATTTCTTCTGAGTATGGAAATACCCCATGTGTATATGTCAAGTGCTCTGCGGGCGCACTACCATTGAGCGCCATTGAGCTTTTGGGAGAGAGAATTTGTTTGGAATGGAAGTCAGGGGCCATGTGCGTTTACAAAGCCCCCTGTGGTGCCAGAACAGTGGATCCCCACCCCCAACTTGTGACTCCATTTTGGAAACTACACCCCTCACAGAATTTAATAAGGGGTGCAGTGAATATTTACACCCCACTGGCGTTTGACAGATCTTTGGAACAGTGGGCTGTGCAAATGAAAAAGTTAATTTTTCATTTTCACGGACCACTGTTCCAAAAATCTGTCAGACACCTGTGGGGTGTAAATGCTCTCTGTACCCTTTATTGCATTACGTGAGGGGTGTAGTTTCCAAAATGGGGTCACATGTGGGGGTGGTCCATTGTTCTGGCATTATGGGGGCTTTGTAAACACACATGGCCTTCAATTCCGGACAAATTTTCTCTTCAAAATCCCAATAGCGCTCCTTCTCTTCTGAGCAATGTAGTTCGCCCGCAGAGCACTTTACATCCACATATGGGGTATGGTCTTACTCAGAAGAAATGGGGTTACACATTTTGGAGGGCTTTTTTCCTATTTTCCCTTGTGAAAATAAAAAATTTAGGGTAACACCAGCATTTTAGCGAAAATTTGTGTGGGGTTTTAAGGCTCACTATACCCCCTTGTTACATTTATTTTTTTGCGCTTGTCAGTACCGCTGTAAAATCAGCCATCCCTGTGCAAATCACCAATTTAGGCCTCAAATGTACATAGTGCGCTCTCACTCCTGAGCCATGTTGTGCACCCGCAGAGCATTTTACGCCCACATATGGGGTATTTCTGTACTGCGTTACAAATTTTGGGGGTCTTTTTTTCCTTTTACCGCTTGTGAAAATAAAAAGTATTGGGCAACACCAGCATGTTAGTGTAAAAAAATTACAATTTTTACACTAACAGGCTGGTGTAGCCCCCAATTTTTCCTTTTCATAAGGGGTAAAAGGAGAAAAAGCCCCCCAAAATTTGTACTGCAATTTCTCCCTAGAACGGAAATATCTCATATATGACCCTAAACTGTTTCCTTGAAATACGACAAGGCTCCGAAGTGAGAGAGCGCCATGCGCATTTGAGGACTAAATTAGGGATTGCATAGTGGTGGACATCTACGCCAGTGATTCCCTAACAGGGTGCCTCCAGCTGTTGCTAAACTCCTAGCATGCCTGGACAGTCAGTGGCTGTCCGGAAATGCTGGGAGTTGTTGTTTTTCAACAGCTGGAGGTAGTGCTGGGCAGTCTACCGGTTCATACCGAATACTGAAATTTTTTTCCTGCACGCTATGAATTTTTCCCATACTGCAATCTGGTTATTTAATATTTGCAGCTCAGGCACAGGAATACAGAGTACAGTACAGCGCAGCGGCTGATAATTATTTGGCAGGGGGGAGAGAAGCAGGGCTCGTGGGTGACATCATAATTTACAAAAATACCGTGATACACATTTTTGGTCATACCGCCCAGCTCTAGCTGGAGGCTCCGCGCAAACATCCAGCTGTTTCAAAACTACAACTCCCAGCATGTACTGACAGACCGTGCATGCTGAGAGTTGTACTTTTGCAACAGCTGGAGGCACACTGGTTGGAAAACCTTGTTAGGTTCTGTTACCTAACTCGGTATTTTCCAACCAGTGTGCCTCCAGCTGTTGCAAAACTACAACTCCCAGCATGTACTGATCGCCGAAGGGCATGCTGGGAGATGTAGTTATGCAACAGCTGGAGGTACGCAACTATAACTCCCAGCATGCCTAGACAGCTGTTTGCTGTTTGGGCATGCTGGAATTTGCAGTTTTGCGACATCTGGAGGGCTACAGTATAGAGACCACTGTACAGTGATCCCCAAACTGTTGCCCTCCAGATGTTGCAAAACTACAAATCCCAGCATGTCCAGACAGCAAACTGCTGTTTGGGCATGCTAGGAGTTGTAGTTTTGCAACATCTGGAGGGCGACAGTTTAGAGACCACTGTATTGTGGTCTCAAACTGTAGCCCTCCATATGTTGCTAGGCAACTCCCCGGCTTCCATAGGATCCAGGGAACCGCATCGCTGTCCTCTTCTGCCTCCGATCACCGCCGCCTGTGGCCGATGGGTAAGTGGACTTCGGCGCTGGTACTCGTCGGTTTCCCCGTTCTGCCCCACCTATTGTGGGTGGGCAGAACGGGGAAACCGAAAGTTAACCCCCCCGCCCTCGGTCTGCTATTGGTTGTCGCTTCTAGACAACCAATAGCAGGGATTTGAGGGGTGGCACACCTGCCACCTCACTCCTATCCCTTCAGGGGGATTGTGGATGTCTTAGACAACCCCAATCCCCCTTATTTTCCGGGTCACCGTAGACCCGTATGAGCCGGAATTGCTGCAAATCACCGGTGTGAATTCACCGGCGATTTGCAGCGATCGCCGACATGGGGAGGTCTGATGACCCCCTGGGCATTTGCACGGGGTGACTGCTGATAGATATCAGCAGTCACCCCGATCCGTTCCCCGCCATGCGGGGACCGGAATTCCCACGGGCGTATAGGTACGACCTGGGTCTTTAAGGGGTTAATTACTGCATGTGGTTTTGCCGTGAATGACCAAAATTGCCGTATTATGCACATTGTGCAAATCCCCATTAAAATACACAATTTTTACTGCAATTTTGTTAAAACCACATGCAGTAATTAGCTGCAATACAGCTAGTTAGCTGCAACATGTGAACACAGCCGTAGCTGTCTTTGCAGTGATTTTTTTTAAATTGTGGTATAGAATCTCCATTTTTGCCATGACCAGCCAAAAATAGCAAGAAACACAATAAGTGAACATAGCCTTAGGGGAGGTGTATACCTACTCAATCGAGTTCAACCTAAACCCTACTGTGTTGATCCAGGGGAAGGTGAAAACCCCCCCATGAGGCTGATGCCAATTGCCCCATGACAGAGGAAAAATTCCTTCCCGACCCCAATATGGCGATCAGAATAAATCCCTGGATCAACGTTCTTCCTACATAAATCTAGTATCCATAACCTGTAATGTTATTACTCTCTAGAAAAATATCCAATCCAGGCCCCCCTTGAACTTGTTGTTTATTGAGTCAGACATCACAACATCTTGTGGGTGAGAGTGCCATAGTCTTCCTGCTAACATAGTAACCTAGTAACATACTTCATAAGGTTGAAAAAAGACCAGAATCCATCAAGTTCAATCTATAACCCTGATGAGTCCCTACTGAGTTAATCCAGAGGAAGCAAAAAACCCTGATACTAGAGGTAAAAATTCCTTCCCGACTCCAAATATGGCATCAGAATAAATCCCTGGATCAACGTTCTGTCCCTATAAATCTAGTATACATAACCAGCAATGTTATTATTCTCCCAAAATGCATCCAGACCCCTTTTGAACTCTCTTACAGAGTTCCCCATGACCACCTCCTCAGGCAGAGAATTCCACAGGCTCACTGCTCTTATAGTAAAGAACCCCCGTCTGTGCTGGTGTAGAAACCTTCTTTACTCTAGACGTAGAGGATGCCCCCTTGTTATAGATACAGTCCTGGGTATAAAAATATCATGGGAGAGATCTCTGTACGGCCCCCTGATATATTTATACATAGTTATTAGGTCTCCCCTAAGCCTTCTTTTTTCTAAACTAAATAACCCTAATTCTGATAATCTGTCTGGGTACTGTAGTCCTCCCATTCCCCGTATTACCCTGGTTGCCCATCTTTGAACCCTCTCAAGCTCCACTATATCTTTCTTATACACTGGTGCACAGTACTGTACACAGTATTCTATGTGTGGTCTGACTAGTGATTTGTACAGCGGTAGAATTATTTCCTTGTCGTGGGCATCTATGCCCCTATTGATGCACCCCAAGATTTTATTTGCCTTGGCAGCAGCTGCCCGACACTGGTCACTACAGCTAAATTTACTATTAAAGGGGTACTCCGGTGCTAAGACATCTTATCCCCTATCCAAAGGATAGGGAATAAGATGCCTGATAGCTGAGGTCCCGCCGCTGGGGACCCACGTGATTTTGCACGCAGCACCCCGTTAGAATCAGTCCCCGGAGCACGTTCGCTCCAGGTCTGATTACTGCCGATCACGGGGACCGGAGCATTGTGATGTCACGGCCCCGCCCCCATGTGACAACATACTCCGCCCCCTCAATGCAAGCCTATGTGAGGGGGCGTGGCAGCTGTCCCGCCCCCTCACATAGGCTTGCATTTAAGGTGTCCATCTATTTGCACATTAGTTACTCTATCAGGTATGTTGGTTAATATTAAGTCTAGTAGTGCGCCCCCTCTGGTCGGGCTCTGCACCATTTGGGACAGATAATTGTATTTAGTTATAGTCAGAAACCTGTTTCCTTTATGAGATTCACAGGTCTCAGTCTCCCAGTTTATATCAGGATAGTTAAAGTCCCCAATTATTATCACCTCATTCTGATTTGTTGCCTTGTTTATTTTCCTCAGTAATTGATCTTCTGCCTCTTCCGTTATATTTGGTGGCTTATAGCAAACCCCTATCAGAATTTTTTTTAATCTCCATATATTTCTACCCATATTGACTCCACATTATCGTTTCCCTCTGGTATATCCTCCCGTAGTGCGGCCTTCAGACTGGACTTTACATAAAAGCAAACCCCTCCCCCTTTCCGTTTTGTCCGATCCTTCCTGAATAGACTATAACCCTGTATGTTGACCGTCCAGTCACAGCTATCGTCCAACCAAGTCTCTGTTGTACCCACTATGTCATAATCCTCCTCAGACATCAACCACTCCAGTTCGTCAGTTTTATTGGACAGACTTCTGGCATTAGTCAACATGCAATTCAATGGTGTATGTTTTTTTCTTCCTATGAAGCCTATCCCTATTAACTATTCTATCCCCTCCCTCCGCGCCACCCCCAGGTACATTATTAAGTCCCCCTTCTCTATCTACACTATCTTCCCCCTCTATGTTGTAGGTTCCCTCCCCCCCAGTCCCTAGTTTAAACACTCCTCCACCCTTCTAGCCATCTTCTCCCCAAGCACAGCTGCACCCTCCCCATTGAGGTGCAGCCCGTCCCTACGGTAGAGCCGGTAACCGACAGCGAAGTCAGCCCAGTTCTCCATGAACCCAAACCCCTCCTTCCTACACCAGCTTCTGGGCCACTTGTTTACCTTCCTAATCGCCCGCTGCCTCTCTGCTGTGGCTTGTGGTACAGGTAATATTTCAGAAAATATTACCTTGGAGGTCCTTGCTTTAAGCTTGCGGCCTAAGTCCCTGAAATCATTTTTAAATACAATCCACCTACCTTTACTTTGTCATTGGTGCCAATGTGTACCATGACTGCTGGGTCCTCTCCTGCCCCACCCAGCAACCTGTCAACCCGATCCGCGATGTGCTGAACTCGAGTGCCAGGAAGACAACACACTGTTCAGCGATCCCGGTCTTTGTGACAGATCGCCCTGTCTGTCCCCCTAATAATAGAGTCCCCCACTACCAGTACCTGTCTGGCCTGCCCTGTACTCCTCCCTCCCTCCTGGAGCAGACACCCCCCTGGCGGTCAGAGGCAGTATCTTGCTGCAGTACTGCTAGCTCTGAAATGGCATCCCCCTCATCTGCCAACCAGGCAAACTTGTTGGGGTGTGCAAGATCAGGACTAGCCTCCCTGACACTTTTCCCTCTACCTCGTTTTCTAACTGTAACCCAGCTAACTGCCTGACTGTCCTGCACCTCCATCCCACTATCCTCCCCCACCTCTACCCCAGAGAGTACTTGCTCAGTGAGCAGGAGACTCCACTCCAAGTTGTAAATGTGTCTCAGTGTTGCCAGTTGCTCCTCTAGATGCAGGATCTGGGCTTCCAAATGAACAACTCGCACAACAATATGCACCCTCAAACTGCTGTTCAAGGATTGCATACATTGGACAGGATGTACACCGGACTGCATTTTCCAACATGGAGGCCATACTAGTTGGGGATTTCACAGATGAACAGCCAAAAACAGACAGTAAATATTACAATTTAATTCTCTGTAGACCTTGTGAGTTAAAGTCTCTACAGTGTAAGCAAAGTAACACTCACAGCGATCTCAAACTCCTGCTTTCAAACTCTCAGATTTTCTAACTCTCTTATAAATTCCTCTCTTTCCAAAGCCCGCTCAGACAGAGACCAAAACTAAGATGTAAGCACATGTGTGTGACTAATCTAACCCTCCACCTAGAGGTAGAATGGAGAAAAAAAGGTGAAAAGGCTATTTAAAATTCTAGCAGTGGTCCCTCTATGTGCAACTTTAAGTACTCACACAATTCACACCAGCTTCACAATTCACTCCTCTCAGCTGATATCTCTCAGATTTTCTAACTCTTACAAATTCCTCTCTTTCCAAAGCCCAATCAGACAATTTATAGTAAAAAATCTCTGTCTGTAATGATGGTGAAACCTTCTTTCCTCTAGACTTATAGGATGCCCCCTTTGTCATGGTTACCGGCCTAGATATAAAAAGTTCACTAGAAAGATCTCTATACTGTCCATTCATATATTTGTACATTGTGATCAGATCGACCCCTAAGACTTTTTTTCTCCCAAAAAAAATAACCCTAAGCTTAATAACCTGTCTTTGTACTGTAATCCTCCCATACCATGGGATACCAAAGGGGTATTCCAGGATTTTTATTTGACTATGCTACAGGGGCTGTAAAGTTAGTGTAGGTCATAATATAGTGTCTGTACCTGTGTGTGTGACTGTTTTCTCACAATTCTTCTGTGTTTTTCACCCCAATATTTATTTTTACCAACATACAAAAGGATTGTTGTCTCAGATTTTTCCCAGGTTGCAATGCGGCCGAGACCTGACTCACTAGTCGGCTGATGACAGGGAGCCTGTCTGCTTCAATGGGTGGAGCGATGGCTTGCTGGGAGAGAGATCAATCTGCAACTAATGCAACAGCTGTAGGCACCCGGATTGCAAACCACAGGTCTTCTGAATGGATGCAGCTCATTTATGTTTCAATGGGTGGGGTGGCTGATGTGTGGGAGGGAGGAAAATGGAATTATGGGATTTGTAGTCAAAAAAAGAAAAGTCAAACAGGAAATACCAGTTCACAAAAAGCTAGCCACAGTGTTATGATAATCTCACAACATAGCCATTTAGCCCCAAGACAAGTGCAGATCTTCCTAAGCATGTCCATTACTGCCTGCCAGGTACGTACTAAAATCACCTTATGGTGGATAACCCCTTTATCTTTGTCGCCCTCCTCTGTACCCTCTCCAGTTGAGCCATGTCCTTCTTATATACAGGTGCCCAGAATTGGACACAATACTCCATATGTGGAATTGGACACAATACTGGTACTGTCAACCAGTACCCACATGTCTTTTTTGGTAGAAGTTTGACATTGTGTCTTATTATTTAGCACATAACTGTACATTTTGTTTTTATGGCCCAAGTGCATACTCTTACATTTATCCACATTAAACATCATTTGCCATGTCTGTGCCGTGACCGTGAAGAAGCATGCTTTTCATGTGCTTTACTATATGGCACGCAACGCACAATTAGGAGCAGCAATATTTATACTTTCCATAGTGTTGTGTTCTGCTGTTACAGGGAACCCATGGGTAACCCAGCCTCTCACTGATAAGGGGTTAAGTAAATATGTTTTTTGCAGGACTAGAGACCCTTGTATAAGTGAAGGGAATGGAGGGTCAATAGTTCAAGACTGAAGCTGTAAACCATTGGAAAAAGGATATAAAAACTTGCAAGCTCGATTGTTAGGGGTACTCTGCCCCTAGACATCTTATCCCCTATCCAAAGGATAGGGGATAAGATGTCAGATCGCTGGGGTCCCGCTGCTGGGGACCCCTGGAATCGCCGCTGCCCCTAGACATCTTATCTCCTATCCAAAAGGATAGGGGATAAGATGTCAGATCGCCGGGGTCCCGCAGCTGCACTTCATAGAGCAAGTTCGCTCTGTGCGTAATGACGGCCGATACAGGGGCCGGAGCATCGTTACGTCATGGCTCCGCCCCTCATGACTTCACGTTCCACCCCCTCAATACAAGTCTATGGGAGGGGGCGTGGCATATACTTGCATTAAGGGGCAGACCGTGATGTCACTAGGGGCGGAGCCATGGCATCACGCTGCTCCGTCCCCTGTATCGCCCGTCATTATGCACAGAGCGAACTTGCTCTATGTAGTGCAGCTGCGGGACCCTGGCGATGTGGCATCTTATCCCCTATCCTTTTGGATAGGAGATAAGATGTCTAGGGGCAGAGTACCCCTTTAAACAGGACTATGGGATTCTACTAGGGAAATCATGTTTTATGATAAATGCCCCTTCCTGGATCCTCCCACTGCCCTATCTTCAGCAGCAGATCAGCACACAAACTGTTCAATACAGTAGACTGTTGGCTTCTCAGCCAGTAGTCCTGTGGTGATGACATGTATGTTGCCTTTCTTTTCTTCAAGGAATGTATAAAATACATTCGCATATTAATACAGAGGAGTCGGAGTCGAAGTACAAAAAACTCTGGAGTCGGAACATTTATCTACCGACTCCACAGCCCTGCTTCCTATTATCTTTCCTCTGATCACTTATGACTATTCTAAACCACATCCACCACCAACCCCCCCCCCCCCCGCCCATGCTCCACCCCCCAGTGTTATTACCTATCCCCAGATCTCTATCTACACTATCTTCCCCCCTATGTTGTAGGTTCCCTCCCCCCCCCCCCCACCCAGTCCCTAGTTTAAACACGCCTCCGCCCTTCTGGCCATCTTCTCCCCGAGCACAGCTGCACCCTCCCCATTGAGGTGCAGCCCATCCCTACGGTAGAGCCGGTATAAAACAGCGAAGTCGGCCCAGTTCTCCATGAACCCAAACCCTTCCTTCCTACACCAGCTTCTGAGCCACTATATTTTCTGTTCCCATAGAGATATCAAATGGAGCTGGGAGGGGTCTGGGAGTTAATAGGAGGGGATCTAGTAGGTAATTAGGTCATCCTATAGTCCACAGGAAGTCACGGTCTGACATCCTGTTGGAAGATTTTCAGTCAGGATGTGATCACATGACCAAATTAGAGCAATAGAACACATGCATGCAACTCCACTGGAATAAAACAAATGGAGCTGTAAGACTAGTGATGGTGAAATGGTGAGGCAAAAACATTTTTTTTTTTTTTTTTTTTTTTAAGATCTAAAAGCTAAGCTGTGATTTGTTATGTGCAAAATCTCTCCAGCTTTATTTTCATCAGATTGATAAATCTGAACCATTGTCTTCATATTTTCTGCATCATTTATGACCTACAACCCAAATCTACAGTGTAATTCTCAGTACACTGTCCGCCCTGTTATTCTTTCGTGTAATGTGCTTTGACTTTGTGTCTTTCTGGGAGTGCTCTGTCAGCCATTAACATAGATATTTTTCACAGAAACTGAAAGCTATTGAACAACTTAAAGAAATACAAGCATCTGGCAAGACCTTGGAAAAGAACCAGGTAAGTCTGTTCTTCTCCAGGCAACAGAGTTTACACCTAGACACAGATTTGTTAATCTGTCTAATACCTCAACTGGCTAGTTTTGCCCATAACAACCAATCACACCTCCGCTTTTGTTTTACCAGAGCTTGGTAAGATATGAAAACTGAGCTGTGATTGGATGTTGTGGGTAAAACGAGACTGTTTTGGTTTCAGGCAGATTGATCATTCTGGGCTATGTCTTAGGGTCCTTAGGTAGGGATCAACACTTGTTTAGGGTGCATGCACACCACATTTTTGCTATACAGTTCCCGTATACAGATTCAAGTTATAAAGCGTATAGAAAACCGTATGCATTGACTTAACATTGTAAACCGTATGTCAAACGCATCATCCGGTTTAGTCCGTTTTGCGTCTTATACGGTTTTGTCCAGTTTTTTACCCATACCCAAAACCGTAGTCTACCAGGTTTTTGGTCCGGGTGAAAAACTGTATTAAACCGTATACGTTTTTTTTCTTTCTTAACATGCAAGTCAATGGGAACCGTACAGAACCGTATGTGTATACAGTTCCATCCGGTTTTTGACTTTGCACTGTTTTTTTTTTACTTGGAATTTCAATCAAACAATTGAAACTTTATTCAAAATGGAATGAAAAGTTTAAAACGTATACGATGCAACTGGACATCATTTTTCAAACCGTATACGGTTTTCAACCGTATGGGTTAACATTTGTTCACACGTTTTGATACAGTTTAGTGGGGTTTTGAGGAATCCGTTTTTCATCAAAAACCTGATACAGGAACTGTATTGCAAAAACGTGGTGTGCACGCACCCTTACAGAGGCCCATGTTTGACCAACACACAAACGGGCAGCCACACAAACAACTGCTGGATCATTCATGCGCCCTTTGTTTCAATCGTATGTTAGTCACAAATCCCCTATTACACAGGGAGATGTGCAGCCGACAAACAATGATTTTGTAGCAATCAGCTAACGAGTGGGAATTTGCTTGTTTGCCAGCTGATCACTGGCCATATTACACAGGGCCTATAATTCCCTGTGTAATAGGACCCTTAGACCAGCGTTTCCCAACCAGGGTTCCTCCAGCTGTTGCAAAAGCTGTCCGGGCATGTTGTAGTTTTGCAACACCTGGAGGCAGCCTGGTTGGGAAACTCTGCCTTAGGCTGCATTCACATCTCATTTTTGCAATATGGTTCCCGTATCCGGTTTCAGTGAAAAAAAACGTATGGAACAGATTGCAAACCGTATGTATAGACATTTCATAGAAAACCGTATACCAACCGTAGCATGTGGTTGTGTACGTTTTGCATCATTTACGGTTTTATCCATTTTTTTCCCCATCTCCAAAACTGTAGTCTACTACGGTTTTATGTCCAGGTGAAAAACCGGATACAACCGTATACGGTGGTCTATGGGAACCGTTCTGAACCGTTTGTGCGTACGATTCCATCCGGTTTGCACAATACGGTTTTGCAGTTTGCACATGCATGCCGAAAGTTCTTCCCACAAATAGAACAATAAGAACTTTATTTAATTAAGGACAAACCTAAAACCGTATCTTTCAAAAAACGTATTAAACCGTATGCAACCGGACATCAGTTTTCAAACCATATACAGTTAAAAACCGTAGAGAGGTCTATACGGTTGTATATGGTTCGGTCCGGTTTTGAGACATACTTTTTTTTTTACAAAAAAACTGAAATGGGAACTAGGGCTGAGTGGTATACCGAATACCGAAATTTTTGTGCTGCACGATATGAATTTTCCCCATACCGGTTTGGCCCCTCCCCCTCGGGAATGAATGAGTTATCAACCCAGTGCTGCTCGGTCCCCATATCGGGGAGCTAATCATGTGTGTCCCGCCAGCGCTGTTCTGCTCCCTCCCCCCTAATTATCAGCCCAGTGCTGTGCTGTCCCCATCGGGGTAAATACTCACATATCACCCGCAAGCGCTGCACTCCTCGTCCTCCTGTTTGTTGCGGGCCGCTGACACTCTATAGCTGTATCCCTATGCCCGGGCTGTAAAAGATAAACAAAATAAACTTAAACTCACCTTCCCCGTTGGTCCGGACCAGCTTCCTGGGGCCAAGTGTCAGCGCCGGCGGCCCGCAACAAACAGGAGTACGAGGAGGGCAGCGCTTACGGGTGATATGTGAGTATTTACCCCGATGGGAGCAAAAATACATGATTCTCATATTTGGTCATACCGCCCAGCTCTAACACGAACCGTATTGCAAAAACGAGATGTGAATGCAGCCTTAGACAGACATATTCTTTAGTAGCACACTGTTCAGTTGCTTGTTAGGTTTCTGTACTGTTACAGTTGATTTTGTATTATGCTGTGCTTATTCTTTTGAGTCAGACACAACTGATGGCATTTTTGTGCCGGAAGACATTTTTCTGTCTGGTGTAGGGAGAGGCAGGTGATCAGTTCTAGTATTGGGTTCCCACTAGCACAGTGATCTTCAACCTGCGGACCTCCAGATGTTGCAAAACTACAACTCCCAGCATGCCCGGACAGCCGTTGGCTGTCCGGGCATGCCGGGAGTTGTAGTTTTGCAACATCTGGAGGTTTGCAGGTTGAAGACTAGAGATGAGCGAACTTACAGTAAATTCGATTCGTCACGAACTGCTCGGCTCGGCAGTTGATGACTTATCCTGCATAAATTAGTTCAGCTTTCAGGTGCTACTGTGGATACAGTCCTAGGAGAGAGTCCACCTGCCCACCGGAGCACCTGAAAGCTGAACTAATTTATGCAGGATAAGTCATCGACTGCCGAGCCGAGAAGTTCTTGACGAATCAAATTTACTGTAAGTTCGCTCATCTCTATTGAAGACCACTGTACTATCATTTTCTTCATTCTACTACACCAGAATGAAAGAAAACCAGTTTGCTGTACATGTGTGAAGGGGACCTCCAAAGGCATTTGATTCCTCTCCTCATTTTATATGGTTCTTGCCATTCTAGCGATACATTTACTGTGCTAAGGGTGGATATTGTATTGATGGCCCTGTTTGCTTTAGCACACCACTATTATTTTATTGATTTCACAGACAGGGCCTGATAGTTCAGATATTGATCTGACTTTTATCTAATCGTATGCTCTCCTGCACAGATTGAGAAGATCCAGAAGGAAGATGCTCTTCTGAAGGAACTAGAAGATTTAGAGCTTGGAGTGTGAATAGATATGAAATAACTACAGTTACTGAGAAATATGATGGACATACTAAATCTTGATTTGGAAACAAAAGGATTAATGGACATTTGTTTAAACTTTTATTTTATGTTGGATTTACAATACAGACATGCCAACCACACTGGGAGTGAAGAGTTTTTATTATACTTAAGGAAATGCTTCCAGAATAACCATTCACCCTGTCTAGGGGCTTGAAGCAAATGTGGGCAAAATGACATAATTTAGACAGATTTGTATCCATTACTATCTGTAATAAAGCTCAAGCACCAGGCTGCCAGTTCTTACAAACGTCACGTCCCCTCCCATAGACATGAATTAAGGGGAGTGGTATGACTGCACTAGGGGGCGTGGCCGTGACATCACGTCCCCGTCTCTGAGGCAGTGCCTGGCACAGAATGCTGGGGGGCTGCACCGAGATCGAGGAGGTCCCCAGTGGAATACCCCTTTAAATTTAAAACCGGAATACCCCTTTTAAACTTGAAGAAGAAATATAGCCAAAATCTTTAGATCTGTCATAGTTGCACCCTAAATATGACATAAACACAATCATGTTTATGGCACGTGAAGTCACCAAGTGAACTGTGTATATATATTTTTTTTTTAGGAAGAACGGGATCAGATTCAGTCAGAACAATGCATGGAGAAAAGGTGAAAAGGTTTTAGATAGCTTACTTTGGATCTGATCTGGCTCTTGGTGCTAAACCATAGAGATCTCGCACACATTATTGCTACCTAAAAGTGACCTAACTTTTTTTTTTTCGTTGTTGTTCTATCGGTCTGTAAAAATGCATAGTTTCTCCATGCCCAATGAGGGACCTCTAACTCACTAAAGGCTGCTGGAAGGCCACCAAAATGACATGTTCCCATAAAAAGAAGTTTCATGTATTTACATAATATTACATGATCTATACATTAAAAAAAAAAAGCCCACACTAGAGGGAACAAACACACATGGATGTATTTGGTTCCTATTTAATGCCACATCATTTTGATTTCACCTTTACCAGCTAAGACTCCTAATGTTACCTGAACATGTTAAAACTTTGGATTGGAGGGTTGTGGTGTCCCTGCACACATTACTGTTATAGGTTAATTGGCTGAGACAGCGGCTTTCTCCTGCGCTCGAATCTCTGCTCTGTACTTCGGCCGGTGATGTGAATAGAACATCACTCATTCATATTTTCCGCCCAGAGTGGTGATTGGCCGGATGGTTGCAGCCAATCACTGCTCTGAGGGAAATATGAATGAGTGAGTCGCCGCCCGGAGTATAGTGAAGAGATGCGAGCGCAGGAGAAAGCCGCTCCACATCTCTGCAATAGACAGGATGATCGCAGCGGGTGTCAGTAGTGATACCGCTGTGATCTGTTCTTACCTGCAGGTACTACTACTCCCAACATGGAGTGCACTCTGCTCCATGCTGAGAGCTGTAGTACCTGCATTAATAGACAGATCGCAGCGAGTGTACCTTCTGACATCTGCTGCGATCTGTCTATTAATTAAAAAAGGTCTCTCCATCACTTTTTTGGATCGCTAAAGTCCAAAAAAGAGAAAAAAAAAAAAACAAAAACGCCAAAGTTAAAACCCACATATCTTATTTCTTGGCGTTTTTTCACTCCCATAGACTTCTATGGGAGAAAAACGCCACGATTTTGACTAAAAAATCGCCAGTAGCTCAACATGCTGCGATTTTGGAAAACCGCCAAGGAGCTGAAAAACGCCAAAAAAGAGTGAAAAAAACGCCAAAAGGATTTAAAAAAAAACGCCAAACTGAAAAACGGCAAGTGGAATAAGAATTTTGCGATTTCTCATTGATTTACAGCTAACATCTGGCCACAGCGTTTTTTGGCCCAAAAAACGCCATGAGGCAGAATTGGCGTTTAAAAAAAAACTTAGCCTTAGGGTTTCCTCCTAGCATTCTCCCAGCCCTCTGGCAGGGAGCACTTGGTAGGTATTCACATTGGTGTGGATGCACGGCGGCAGTTATTTTTACTGTGATGCTTTGTCTGTGGGGTGGTGTGGCCTGGAGACAGGGGCTTGGTGGGGCTGCCTGGCCACTGGGTCGCTCCCCCTGTGGGCATAGTGTTGCGGTGGTGGTCGCCGCCCGTCGCTACACCAATGTTGTGTTAGGGACCCTAAATAGGTGGCCTTGACGTGGCGAGTGGGCTTGTACTTTTTGATCAAAATGAGTACTAACCTGTTAGTGTTTGAATTTATGCTGAGAAGCAAGTAGAACAAAATACAAATTGTGGCTGTGCGGCTGTGTTTCCTTTTCTCTATTTTTGTTTTACCATTGAAATACACAAATCAAGGATGTTCAAGTGAAACCCAGAAAAACTGATGAATTTCTGGAAAATTTAAATTGGAAAAACTTTTTTCTTTTCGGAAAATGCTAAATTATTTTAATGCTAGGTGTTGGTCTCACCAGTTTACAGAAAGAAGAAAAAGAAAAACCAATGAACTAGTCAACCAGGCCATTAAATAAAATAGGCAAACATTGTCTGTGATTGGTGGAAAACAGTCATGGGAATCAGAACGGTAAATGTTCCTTAACCCCTTAAGGACCAAGCCCATTTTCACCTTAAGGACCAGAGTGTTTTTTTGCATATCTTACCACTGTCACTTTAAGCATTAATAACTCTGGGATGCTTTTACTTTTCATTCCGATTGTGAGATAGTTTTTTCGTGACATATTCTACTATGTTAGTGGTTAATTTTTGTCGATCCATGCATAATTTCTTGGTGGAAAATTCCAAAATTTGATGAAAAAAATAGAAAATTTAGCATTTTTCTAACTTTGAGGCTCTCTGCTTGTGAGGAAAATAGACTTTCCAAATAAATTATATATTGATTCACATATACAATATGTCTACTTTATGTTTGCATCATAAAGTTGACATGTTTTTACTTTTGGAAGACATCAGAGGGCTTCAAAGTTCAGCAGCAATTTTCAAATTTTTCGCCGAATTTTCAAAATCGGAATTTTTCAGGGACCAGTTCAGTTTTGAAGTGGATTTGAAGGGCCTTCATATTAGAAATACCCCACAAATTACCCCATTTAAAAAACTGCACCCCTCAAAGTATTCAAAATGACATTCAGTAAGTGTGTTAACCCTTTAGGTGTTTCACAGGAATAGCAGCAAAGTGAAGGAGAAAATTCAAAATAGGAATTTTTTACACTCGCATGTTCTTGTAGACCCAGTTTTTTAATTTTTACAAGGGGTAATAGGAAAAAAAAAAGCCCCCCCAAAATTTGTAACCCAATTTCACTCGAGTAAGGAAATACCTGATGTGTATGTCAAGTGTTCGGCGGGTGCAGTAGAGGGCTCAGAAGGGAAGGAGCGACAGTGGGATTTTGGAGAGTGAATTTTGCTGAAATGGTTTTTGGGGGGCATGTCACATTTAGGAAGCCCCTATGGTGCCAGAATAGAGGGGGGAAAAAACACATGGCATACCATTTTGGAAACTACACCCCTCAAGGCATGTAACAAGGGGTCCAGTGAGCCTTAACACCCCACAGGTGTTTGACGACTTTTCATTAAAGTCGGATGTGTAAATGAAAAAAAAAACATTTTTCACTAAAGTGCCTCTTTTTCCCCAAAATTTACCATTTTTACAAAGGGTAATGGGAGAAAATGCCCCCCAAAATTTTAACCCCATATCTTCTGAGTATGGAAATACCCCATGTTAGTACGTAAAATGCTCTGCGGGCGAACTACAATGCTCAGAAGAGAAGGAGTCACATTTGGCTTTTGGAAAGCAAATTTTGCTGAAATGGTTTTTAGGGGGCATGTCTCATTTAGGAAGCCCCTATGGTGCCAGAACAGCAAAACAAAAACATATGGCATACTATTTTGGAAACTAAACACCTCAAGGAACGTAACAAGGGGCCCAGTGAGCCTTAACACCCCACAGATGTTTGACGACTTTTTGTTAAGGTTGGATGTGTAAATGAAGAGAAAAAATTTTTCACTAAAATTGCATTTTTCCCCCAAATTTTACATTTTTACAAGGGGTAATAGGAGAAAATTACCCCCAAAATGTGTAACCCTATTTCTTCTGAGTATGGAAATACCCCATGTGTGGATGTAAAGTGCTCTGCGGGTGCACTACAATGCTCAGAAGAGGATGAGTGCCATTGAGCTTTTGGAGAGAGAATTTGTTTGGAATGGAAGTCAGGGGCCATGTGTGTTTACAAAGCCCCCCACGGTGCCAAAACAGTGGACCCCCCCCCACATGTGTCCCCCATTTTAGAAACTACACCCCTCACAGAATTTAATAAGGGGTGCAGTGAGCATTTGCAGTTTTCATTTTCACAGACCACTGTTCCAAAAATCTGTCAGACACTTGTGGGGTATAAATGCTTACTGTATTGCTGTACCCCTTATTACATTCCGTGAAGGGTGTAGTTTCCAAAATGGGGTCACATGTGGGGGGGGGGGTACATTGTTCTGGCACTATGGGGGCTTTGTAAACACGTGGCCTTCCGGACACATTTTCTCTTCAAAATCCCAATGGCGCTCCTTCTCTTCTGAGCATTGTAGTGCGCACACAGAACACTTTACATCCACATATGGGGTATATTCTCAGAAGAAACGGGGTTACACATTTTGGGGGGCTTTTTTCCTATTTTCCCTTGTGAAAATGAAAAATTTAGGGTAACACCAGCATTTTAGTGAAAAAAAATGTTTTTCTTTTTCCCATCCAACTTTAATGAAAATTTGTCAAACACCTGTGGGGTGTTTAGGCTCACTATACCCCTTGTTACATTCTGTGAGGGGTGTAGTTTCCAAAATGGGGTCACATGTGGGTATTTATTTTTTTGCGTTCATGTGAGAACCGCTGTAAAATCAGCCACCCCTGTGCAAATCACCAATTTAGGCCTCAAATGTACATAGTGCGCGCTCACTCCTGAGCCTCACTCCTTGAGTTAAAAAATTTTGGGGGTCTTTTTTTCCTTTTACCGCTTGTGAAAATAAAAAGTATGGGGCAACACCAGCATGTTAGTGTAAAAAATTAAGTTTTTACACTAACAGGCTGGTGTAGACCCCAACTTTTCCTTTTCATAAGGGGTAAAAGGAGAAAAGTCTCCCAATATTTGTAGTGCAATTTCTCCCGAGTATGGAAATACCCCATATGTGGCCCTAAACTGTTTCCTCGAAATACGACAGGGCCCCGAAGTGAGAGAGCGCCATGCGCATTTGAGAACTAAATTAGGGATTGCATAGGGGTGGACATAGGGGTATTCTACGCCAGTGATTCCCAAACAGGGTGCCTCCAGCTGTTTCTAGCTGTCCAGAAAAGCTGGGAGTTGTTGTTTTGCAACAGCTGGAGGCTCCATTTTGGAAACCCTGCCGTACGATACATTTTTTATTGGGGGGGGGGCAGTGTAAGGGGTGTATATGTAGTGTTTTACCCTTTATTATGTGTTAGTGTAATGTAGTGTTTTTAAGGTACATTCACACTGGCTGGGGCTCACGGTGAGTTTCCCGCTAGGAGTTTGCGCTGCGGCTCAAACTTGAAGCAGGAAACTCACTGTAAACCTGCCCGTACATTCACATGGGGGGGGGGGGGGGGGCAAACCTCCAGCTGTTTGAAAACTACAACTCCCAGCATGTACTGACAGGCCGTGCATGCTGGGAGTTGTACTTTTGCAACAGCTGGAGGCACACTGGTTGGAAAACCTTCAGTTAGGATCTATTACCTAACTCAGTATCTTCCAACCAATGTGCCTCCAGCTGTTGCAAAACTACAACTCCCAGCATGTACTGATCGCCGAAGGGAGGTGTAGTTATGCAACAGCTGGAGGCACGCAACTACAACTCCCAGCATGCCGAGACAGCTGTTTGCTGTTTGGGCATGCTGGGATTTGCAGTTTTGCAACATCTGGAGGGCTGCAGTTTAGAGACCACCGCACAGTGATCTCCAAACTGTGGCCCTCCAGCTGTTGCAAAACTGCAAATTCCAGCATGCGCAAACGGCTGTCTGGGCATGCTGGGAGTTGGTAGTTTTGCAAAATCTGGAGGGCTACAGTTTAGAGACCTCTGTATAGTGGTCTCCAAACTGTAGCCCTCCAGAAGTTGCTAGGCAACTCACCGGCTTCCGCAGGATCCACGGAGCCGCATCGCCGTCCTCTGCTGCCGTTCGGTTCCCCCGTTCTGCCCAGACAACAATGGATGGGCAGAGCGGGGGAACCGAACGTTAACTCCCCTGCCCCCGATCTGCTATTGGTCGTCGCTTCTGAACGACCAATAGCAGGAATAGGAAGGGTGACACCCTTCCACCTAACTCCTTTCCCTTCAGGGGGATCGTGGGTGTCTTGGACAACCCCGATCCTCTTTATTTTCCAGGTCATCGGGTCATTGGAGACGCGTATGACCCAGAATCGCAGCGTCTCAGGACCCCCCTGGGCATTTGCACGAGGTGCCTGCTGATAGATGTCAGCAGTCACCCCGGTCCCCACCCGGCACACAGCGTGGACCGAAATACCCACGGGCGTACAGGTACGCCCTTGGTCCTTAAGTATCAGGGAGCGAAGGCATAGCTGTACGCCATTGGTCTCTAAGTGGTTAAAGGGGTACTCTGGTGAAAAACTATATATTTTTTTAAATAAACTGGTGCCAGGTAGTTAAACAGATTTGTAAATTCAATTTAACCCCTTAACGACGCAGGACGTATATTTACGTCCTGCGCCGGCTCCCGCGATATGAAGCGGGATCGCGCCGCGATCCCGCATCATATCGCGTCGGTCCTGGCGCTCATTAACGGCCGGGACCCACGGCTAATACCACACATCGCCGATCGCGGCGATGTGTGGTATTAACTCTTTAGAAGCGGCGGTCAAAGCTGACCGCCGCTTCTAAAGTGAAAGTGAAAGTGAGCCGGCTGCTCAGTCGGGCTATTCGGGACCGCCGCGGTGAAATCGCGGTGTCCCGAACAGCTGATCGAACACCGGGAGGGCCCTTACCTGCCTCCTCGGTGTCCGATCAGTGAATGACTGCTCCGTGCCTGAGATCCAGGCAGGAGCAGTCAAGCGCCGATAACACTGATCACAGGCGTGTTAATACATGCCTGTGATCTGTGTAAAAGATCAGTGTGTGCAGTGTTATAGGTCCCTATGGGACCTATAACACTGCAAAAAAAATGTTAAAAAAAAAGTGTTAATAAAGGTCATTTAACCCCTTCCCTAATAAAAGTTGGAATCACCCCCCTTTTCCCATATAAAAAATAACTGTGTAAAAAAACAAAATAAATAAACATATGTGGTATCGCCGCGTGCGTAAATGTCCGAACTATAAAAATATATTAATTAAACCGCACGGTCAATGGCGTACGCGCAAAAAAATTCCAAAGTCCAAAAAAGCGTATTTTGGTCACTTTTTATACCATTAAAAAATGAATAAAAAGTGATCAAAAAGTCCGATCAAAACAAAAATCATACCGATAAAAACTTCAGATCACGGCACAAAAATGAGTCCTCATACCGCCCTGTACGTGGAAAAATAAAAAAGTTATAGGGGTCAGAAGATGACATTTTTAAACGTATAAATTTTCCTGCATGTAGTTATTTTTTCCAGAAGTGCGACAAAATCAAACCTATATAAGTAGGGTATCATTTTAACCGTATGGACCTACAGAAAAATAAGGTGTAATTTTCACCGAAATATGCACTGCGTAGAAGCCCCCAAAAGTTACAAAATGGCTATTTTTTTTCGATTTTGTCGCACAATGATTTTGTTTTCCGTTTCGCCGTGACTTTTTGGGTAAAATGACTAATGTCACTGCAAAGTAGAATTGGCGACGCAAAAAATAAGCCATAATATGGATTTTTAGGTGGAAAATTGAAAGGGTTATGATTTTTAAAAGGTAAGGAGGAAAAAACGAAAGTGCAAAAACGGAAAAACCCTGAGTCCTTAAGGGGTTAAAAATCTTAATCCTTCCAGTACTTGTCAGCCGCTGTATGCTCCACAGGAAGTTCTTTCCTGTTTGAATTTCTTGTCTGTCTGACCACAGTGCCCTCTGCTGACACCTCTGTCCATGTCAGGAACTGCCCAGAGTAAAAGCAAATCCCCATAGCAAACCTCTACTTCTCTGGACAGTTCCTGACATGGACAGAGGTGTCAGCAGAGAGCACTGTGGTCAGACAGAAAGACAGAAAATGTAAAAAGAAAAGAACTTCCTGTGGAGCATACAACAGCTGATAATTACTGAAGGGGTTAAGATTTTTAAATAGAAGTCATGTACAAATATGTTTAACTACCTGGCACCAGTTGATATAAAAAAAATAATGTTTTTCTACTGTAATACCCCTTTAAGGCCGATCTGAGAGGACAGAAACATAAACTACTGTAGGACAAAAAGAAGGTATCCAGCACTTGACTCGGGAACAGGTCTTTATTATGTAGCCAGGGTAGACATACAGGTACACTGAGATATGTGACTCATTTCGGCTTGTGTCACCAAGCCTTAGTCCTACAATGAAAGTATCTCAAAGGATCTCCTTATGTATGGGATGGCTAGGTGGGAGCACACCTGAATCAGGTTGCTCCCCACAAGCCACACACAATCACAACAAGAACACATGGGTGCACCAGCAAACAACACATATATAAAAACTGCGATCATGTTCAGACACAATCATAACAAAACCACAGTGAGTTTCTTCCACTGCGGAAAAATTAAAAGTAAAATTCTATAAGAAAGCACACCAAATATCAACTGCTGTATTGAGATACTTTCATTGTATGACTAAGGCTTGGTGACACAAGCCGAAACGTGTCACAAATCTCCGTGTACCTGTATGTCTACCCTGGCAACATAATAAAGACCTGTTCCTGAGTCAAACGCTGGATACCTTCTTTTTCTCCTATAATACGGGCGTAGTCCATGCCAGTCCGTGCACCTGCTACAGAGGGTAAGCTGATACGAACTTTGCTCTATAAACTACTGTAATACCAACAAGATAGGGCCCAGCCACAACCATACTAAACTGAAACGCTTTCCCTGCAACGCCCCTAGAGACAGAAATGCATATTGCTCTTCTTTAAAAATTACATTTGAATTGTATTCCAGGATTTTCTTGTCTTTAGGCGAAACAGGAGAACTTACAAAGATTCTCAGATGTCTTACATAAGGTATACATGTTATATAGTTTGAATACCATGTTATAAACATATTGACCCAGGTTTATCAAACTGTGTGAGAGAAAAAAAAAGGGGGGGGGGATTTTCCCCATAAAAACCAATCACAGCTCAACTAACGAGCTCTGGTAATGTGAAAGCTAAGCTGTGATTGGTTGTTATGGGAAAACATAGCAGTTAATTCGTCAAGCATACATTCTAAAAAGATGTCACAAACAAGAAAAGTTTGTAAAGCTCTGCTGTAGAGATATAAAGTAACTCATCCGGCAAATTCCATGAACCAGACCACCAGGGACATCTAGTGTTAAAAAGCTGGTAACACTCATAGTTAACTTGTGGCTCACAAAGATGTGGTAGACTGCTGAATTACTTGCTCTTTCCGTGGAGTTCAGTGACCCCTAGTGGTATCAGCCGTTAGCAAGGGTTTTTGATTTGTAACTCTCAGGTTACTTTCAGGGCATGGGGGTGGAGGGCTGTAGCCATGAGGCTCACATTGACTTCAATGAGAGCTCCAGAGCAGAAAAAAAGTGACTTGTGTGTCATGTCTGTATTGGTCTGTGTTCATACACAGCTATTGGTTTGGTTGTGTGTGAAAAGTTTTATGTTCCCTGGTCAGGGAATAATTTATACCTTTTGCTTGCTAGCCAATAGCTCCTAGGGTGTGTCTATTTAAAGTCAGCCCAGTTTAGCCTCTGAGCTGGTGATTAAAGGGGTTCTCCGATGCTTAGACATCTTATCAGATGCCTGATTGCAGGAGTACCGCCGCTGGGGACCCCCGGGATCTTGCACACGGCACCCTGTTTGTAATCAGTCCCCAGAGCGTGTTCGCTCCGGGTCTGATTACGGACGACCACGGCCGGCGGCATGTGAAGCCCATGGGAGGGGGCATGACAGCTATCAGGATAAGATGTCTAAGCACCGGAGAACCCCTTTAACTTCATTATATCCTGACTTGCTAAGATGCTAGACATGCTGCGTGGAGCTCTTGGTGAAACACTTTGTTTGAGATTTGAATCTACTATCTTTGTTTTAGCATGCACTTTGTATTTTCTGGTTTTAGCCAATGTTATGTGGCATGCTCTCAGTAGATTTTAAGCTGTGTTTGTTTAGTCGGTTTTAGGATTTGTATGCTCTTTTTTCTATATGTCTGTTCACACTGTGTTTTCTCTTGTATCTGTTTATATGAAGTTCTGTGTTTTATATTTCTGTTTTCCTACTGGGTCAGCATCTGACCACACTGTGGAGTGTGCCGCTGGCCAGTAGTCTATTTGGATTTATTATTAATGGCTACTTCGTTAGTGGAGTGGAGTGTCCAGTGTGAACAGTGTCCTATGTTGCATCCCTGTTACCACTCCACGGGGACTCCTTGTCTACTGGAGGTGTTTTGAGGGATTGCGATTTATCCTGTCTTGTGTTCAGTGTGAACAGTGTTCTATAATTAAATCCTGTTGTATCTTTTTGCTGAGTTGTAACTAGGCATCCCTGTTTACCTGTCCATGGGGACTCCGTGTCTACTGGAGGTTTTCTGAGGGATTGCGATTCCTGTCTTGTGTTCAATGTGAACAGTGTTCTATAAATATATCCTGTGTATCTAGCCATCCCTTTTACCTGTCCATGGGGACTCCGTGTCTACTGGAGGTTTTATGTCGGATTGTGAATATTCCTGTTTAGTGATAGATCCCGTTTACCTGTCCATGAGGACTCAGAGGGTATTGTTATTCCTGTGTCTACCAGAGGTTTTTCTAGGGGATTCAGCTTATTCCTGTTTTTGTTTCTGGAGTATGTTCAGACTCATCCATTTTCCTGTCTGGTGTTTTGAACTCTATAAATTTATTAGTTCTTGATTTCAGATCTTTGGAGTTCTGTACATGACCACTGATCTATAGTGTCCTCTGTTCACGACCACTGAGTCTTCTGTTCATGTCCGCTGATCTATAGTGTCCCCTGTGCTGCTCACTGATCTGTGTCCTCTGAACTTAATCTGTTATAGAGTTCTATGTTCCTGTTATGTTTCTGGTTTGTAACCGACTATTTATTAGTACAGTGGTCCCTCAACATACGATGGTAATTCGTTCCAAACGACCCATCAATGCTGTCCCAGGGGCTTCCGATGCTGTCCCGCTGCTCCGGCGTCTTCTTCGGGATCCTCCGGTGTTTTCCGCATCTTGTCCAGGGTCCGGGCCTCGCTTTCTGGTGACGTTATTACGCTGCTGCGCCGGCACGGCGTGCGCACTGACGTAATAACTATGCCGGAAAGCGAGGCCCGGACCCTGGACAAGATGCGGAAGACGCCGAAGGATCCCGAAGTGGAACCGGAGCAGCGGGAATATGTAAGCGAACCTGTCCGGGATGCTTAAACTGCTATCCGACAGCAGCTTTAGCATTTTGCGCTGTCGGATAGCAGTTAATGCGATGGCCCCGACATATAAAAGCATCGTATGTCGATGCTGACATCGACCTGCGATGGCCTCTGAGAGGCCATCGCATGTCGATTTGATCATATGTCGGGGCCATCGCATGTCGGGGGGTTACTGTATGTATTTTTAGGCCCCTGCACGTGTTTTTAGGCCCCTGCACTGTAGTTCAGGAAGGGACCGGCACCCAGTTGTCGATCCACCGTTTAGGGTGGATGGGCAAGTAGGCAGGGAGAACTGTTTTAGGGTCAGTTTAGGTCTCACTCTCCCTGTCCCCCAGTCGGTCCCTGACATTGTGAATGAAATAAGTTGATAGAAAAACAATGCTTTTTTTTTTACTGCACAGCTTAACCTGTTCAGCACCCAGGGGGTAATTTTACGCCCCAGCGCCCTGGTACTTAAGGACCCAGGGCGTAAACTTACGCCCTGGTGGTTTCCGGTCCCTGCCGCGCGCCGGGCAGAGATCGGAAGCGGATACCTGCTGAAATGCTTCAGCAGGCATCCAGGGCAAACGCTGAGGGGGGCCATCTAGGCCCCCCATGTCGGCGATCGCCGCAAATCGCAAGGGAAATAGCCCATGCGATCTGCGGCGATACCTGGCTGATCGGGTCTCTGGGATCCGACCGCCCGGTAATTTTGCATGATCCCGGCTGTCACAGACAGCCAGGACCATGCTGGAGCCTAGGAGCGAGGTGGCAAGCCTGCCACCTCCTCCGATCCCCTTCGATCCGTTGGTTAATTAACCGACCAATCGCAAGGGGGGGGCGGTTACTTCCTCCCGCCCTGCCTGGCCCCTGAAAGTCCAGAGAGGACAGGAGGAAGACCGGAGGACGCGGCGGGGGACGGGGGAGTGCTGGGGCCCGGCCCCGGTACTTACCTCGTCCCTGAAGACCCGGATCCCGGCGATGAAGACGGTGGCGACAGGTGAGTAGATCTTCAGCCGCGGTCGGGCCCTTTACAGCAATGCACATCGCCGTAAAGCGACATGCATTGCTGTATTGGGACCCTGTATACTACAACTCCCAGCATGCCCAGACAGCCCTTGGCATCTGGGCATGCTGGGAGTTGCAGTTTTGCAACATCTGGAGGTCCACAGTTTTTGGACCACTGTGCCCTTCCAGATGTTGCAAAACTACACATCCTCAGCATGCCCTTACTGTCCAGGCATGCTGGGAGTTGTAGTTCTGTAACATCTGGCCCTTCAGATGTTGCAGAACTACAACTCCCAGCATGCCTGGACAGTTTTGGCATACTGGGAGTTGTAGTTTTGCAACATCTGGAAGGGCACAGATTGGGAACCACTGTATTAGTGGTAGTTTTGCAACAACTGGAGGCACGCTGGTTGGGAAACATTGTCTGTTTCCTAACTCAGTGTTTCCCAACCCGTGTGCCTCCAGCTGCTGCAAAACTATAACTACCAGCACGCACTGATAGACTGTGCATGCTGGGAGTTGTAGTTTTGCAGCAGCTGGAGGTCCCCCCCTGTGAATGTACAGGGTACATTCACATGGGCAGGGGGCTTACAGTGATTATCAGGCTGCAAGTTTGCGATGCAGCAAATTTTGCGCGGCAGCTCAAACTCGCAGCAGGAAACTTGCTGTAATCCCCCGCCCGTGTGACTGTACCCTAAAAACACTACACTACACTAACACAAAATAAAATAAAAAGTAAAAAACACTACATATACACATACCCCTACACAGCCCCCCTCCCCTCCCCAATAAAAATGAAAAACGTCTGGTATGCCACTGTTTCCAAAATGGAGCCTCCAGCTGTTGCAAAACAACAACTCCCAGTATTGCCGGACAGCCGTTGACTGTCCAATCATGCTGGGAGTTTTGCAACAGCTGGAGGCACCCTGTTTGGGAATCACTGGCGTAGAATAACCCTATGTCCACCCCTATGTAAATCCCTAATTCAGGCCTCAAATGTGCATGGCGCTCTCACTTCAGAGCCCTGTCGTATTTCAAGGCAACAGTTTAGGGTCACATATGGGGTATCGCCGTACTCGGGAGAAATTGCCTAACAAATTTTGGGGGGCTTTTTCTCCTTTCACCCCTTATGAAAAGGTGAAGTTGGGGTCTACACCAGCATGTTAGTGTAAAAAAATAAATTTTTTTACACTAACATGCTGGTGTTGCCCTATACTTTTCATTTTGACAAGAGGTAAAAGGGAAAAAAGCCCCCCAAAATTTGTAATGCAATTTCTCCCGACTACGGAGATACCCCATATGTGGGCGTAAAGTCCTCTGGGGGCGCACAACAAGGCCCAGAAGGGAGAGTGCACATGTACATTTGAGGTGATTTGCACAGGGGTAGCTGATTGTTATAGTGGTTTTGACAAACGCAAAAAAAAAAAAAACACATGTGACCCCATTTCGGAAACTACACCCCTCACGGAATGTAATGAGGGGTGCAGTGAGAATTTACACCCCACTGGTGTCTGACAGAGCTTTGGAACAGTGGGCTGTGCAAATAAAACATTTTGTACAGCCCACTGTTTCAAAGATCTGACAGACACCAGTGGGGGGTAAATGCTCACTGTACCCCTTGTTTCGTTCTTCAAGGGGTCTCGTTTACAAAATGGTATGCCATGTGGGGGTTATTTTGCTGTCCTGGCACCATAGGGGCTTCCTAAATGCGACATGCCCCCGAGCAAAATTTGCTCTCAAAAAGCCAAATATGACTCCTTCTCTTCTGAGCATTGTAGTTCGCCCGTAGTGCACTTCAGGTCAACTTATGGGGTACCTCCATACTTAGAAGAGATGGGGTTACAAAATTTGGGGGGTATTTTCTGCTATTAACCCTTGCAAAAATGTGAAATTTGGGGGGAAACACACATTTTAGTGAAAAAAATATATATTTTTTTTACATATGCAAAAGTCGTGAAACACCTGTGAGGTATTAAAGCTCCCTTTATTCCTTGTTACGTTCCTCAAGGGGTCTAGTTTCCAAAATGATATGCCATGTGGGGGGGTTTTGCTGTTCTGGCACCATAGGGGCTTCCTAAATGCAACATGCCTCCCAAAAACCATTTTAGAAAAACGTACTCTCCAAAATCCCCTTGTCGCTCCTTCGCTTCTGAGCCCTCTACTGCGCCCGCCGAACACTTTACATAGACATATGAGGTATGTGCTTACTCGAGAGAAATTGGGCTACAAAAATAACAATCCATTTTCTCCTTTTACCCCTTGTAAAAATGCAAAAATTTGGTCTACAAGAACATGCGAGTGTAAAAAACGAAGATTGTGAATTTTCTCCTTCACTTTGCTGCTATTCCTGTGAAACACCTAAAGGGTTAAAATACTGACTGAATGTAATTTTGAATACTTTGGGGGGTGCATTTTTTATAATGGGGTAATTTGTGGGGTATTTCTAAGATGAAGACCCTTCAAATCCACTGCAAACCTGAACTGGTCCCTGGAAAATTGTGATTTTGGAAATTTTGCGAAAAATTGGAAAATTGCTGCTGAACTTTGAAGCCCTCTGATGTCTTCCAAAAGTAAAAACTCATACATTTTATGATGCAAACATAAAGTAGACATGTTGTATATGTGAATTAAAAAAAATTATTTTGAATATACATTTTCCTTACAAGCAGAGAGCTTCAAAGTTAGAAAAATGCTAAATTTTCCAATTTTTCATCAAATTTGGGGATTTTTTACCAAGAAAGGATGCAAGTTACCACAAAATTTTACCACTATGTTAAAGTAGAATATGTCACGAAAAAACAATCTCGGAATCAGAATGATAACTAAAAGCATTCCAGAGTTATTAATGTTTAAAGTGACAGTGGTCAGATGTGCAAAAAATGGCCAGGTCCTAAGGTGTAAAATGGCTGGGTCCTTAAGGGGTTAATGAGCGCTACAGCACTATACATGGACTCTTTATTTTTTTGCCCATGAGCCTATTAGTGAGGTGATTTTATTGCACATAATTGCATCTATTGTGTTTTACTATAGGTATTAACTCCTAGAGGACACAGGATGTACATGTGGGTCCTGATTTCTGTCAGCAGCCAGGACCCACAGCTAATGCTTGGACCACAGTTCGGGTTCCTCTTCTAGTGCTCTGCACCCAACTCTTCAAGCGTCTGGAAGTACACCACAAACTTCAGCTCTCGGCTTTATGTGTATTTAGACAAGGGACAGCTGTCCAGAGCTTTATGGGTGGTCAGAGATTAGAGGGAAGCCTTGATTTACCTTTCAAGCACAGTGCAGTTAATCTTCAGCAAGTTTGCTCTCTCTCTTATCTTCACATTGCATATACTAAGCCCCATGGTCACCTCCTGTGTTCTGTCCTGCTCTAGCTGTTACTAGAGATTAAGCCTAACTACAAGTAGCAAATAGCAGATTGGAAGTAAGGCAGAAACCTAGTGGCCTAGACTTCAGCCAGTAGCTGTTTTTCTGGGGTAAGGAGTCTTTTTCGATAAATGAAGTGATTTACAAATATGTTCACAATAACATAGGCTATTATCTGCCATAAATCAGATTTACAGGACTATTTGCTGAAGAAAAGCTTTAAAGGGGTACTCCCACCCTAGACATCTTATCCCCTATCCAAAGGATAGGGGATAAGATGTCTAGGGTGGGAGTACCCCTTTAACACTGTGCTCTTTAGTAAGATACATTACTATCCTGAAAAATGGCTTAATCATCAGTAAACCTATTTTTTATTGATGTAATGAGAATAATGCCCAACATGTCTGTCCACCTCTGCACTGACTGCAGAGGTAATGTCTGCCTCCCTGGTCCCCTATCTGACTTCTGTCCACACTCCATGATGCTTCTTTTCACCCTCTGGAACCTGTTTTATATATTTAGGTGTTAAAGAGAACCTATTAGGTTCCTTAAGGAGTACAACCCCCAGCATCTTGTAGTAGGAGGGCACAGTGTGCACATAAGTTACTTCTGATACCGCACTATTGTAAAAAACGACTTTATTCACCACTCCCTATTGCTGGCTAACTAGGCAGGGGGTCAGCAGCACACGTAGTCACTCCGTCCCCGCACCTGTGTATAGTACAGGGCTTTGCATGAAGTTCATGGGGGAGATTTATCAAAAGCTGTCCAGAGAAAAAGTTGCCCATAGCAACCAATCGGCTCGCTTCTTTCCTTTTAAACAAGGTCTCTGCAAAATAAAAGAAGTGATCTGATTGGTTGCTATGGGCAACTGGGCAAGTTTTCCTTTGCACAGGTTTTGATAAATCTCCCCCCATGTGTCTATCAAGCATGAGTGTCCGGAGATGGTGGGGCAGTGTGACTGCATGTGCTGTGACTTCATTGGAGGACTAGCAATTGCTCAGGGGCCTCATTACCAAGGAAGCAGCTAGGTAATCACAGGCAAATTACTATATTTTAAAATGGTTTGCACAAAATAATGGCAGATTGCAGAAATGTGCCTGTGGTTATTTAAACTCCTAGACCAGCATACAAAAACTCAGTACAGCTATATGGAGCAGCATATAAGAGAGAAGGGGGCCATAGAGAGCAGTAGATGGAAGAGTTGGGGGTCATGGGGAGCATTATATGAGAGAGGGTGCCATAGGAGCAGTGTGTGGAGAGCAGTCTTTTGGTCTGATTTGAGGGGTCTGTATCCCAAGATTCAAAGTTATCACCTATCCATAGAATAGGTCATTATTGTCTGGTGGAGCTCCGACTGCTGGCAAACCCACCAATCACGAGAATGAAGGTCCCTTGTCCCCTTGGTGAATGGAGAAGCAGCATATATGATCATCATCATTATTATTATATACTGAAGTACCCTGCATTGACTGGTCTTCCTACCTTAACCATGTGGGAGAGGAAAAGCAACAATGACTCTCTCGTCCTAATATGCTGTTCCCATATCCTGTCCTCATAACAAGTCCTCATATCTTGACCTCAAATCCCTTCCTCATATCCTGACCCCATATCCCAACCTCAAAGCACATTCTTATATCCCTACCTCATATGTCATCCTTGTATCCTAACTTCATATCTATGTTTAAAATTCCTGGCCAATCTCTGCAGCCCTAAAGTAATGTGTTCCGGAGATGTACTGTAAGTCACATAGACTTGCTTGGGACCTCAGACAAAAACCTACACCTTTAAGAGTGTGGGTTAGGGTTAATCTAACGCTGCTATATTTTTGATTGACATACAGTGGGGATCAAAAGTTTGGGCACCCCAGGTAAAAATTTGTATTAATGTGCATAAAGAAGCCAAGGAAAGATGGAAAAATCTCCAAAAGGCAACAAATTACAAATTAGACATTCTTAGAATATGTCAACAAAAGTTAGATTTTATTTCCATCATTTACACTTTCAAAATAACAGACAACAAAAAAATGTCATATGCAAAAGTTTGGGCACCCTGCAGAGTTAATATCTTGCACTGCCCCCTTTGGCAAGTATCACAGCTTGTAAACTCTTTTTGTAGCCAGGCAAGAGTCTTTCAATTCGTGTTTGAGGTATCTTTGCCCATTCTTCCTTACAATAGTCTTCTAGTTCTTTGAGATTTCTGGGCTGTCTTTCACGCACTGCTCTTTTAAGGTCTATAGATTTTCAATTATGTTGAGGTCGGGATTGTGAAGGCCATGGCAAAACCTTCAGTTTACGCCTCTTGATGTAATCCCCCGTGGATTTCGAGGTGTGTTCAGGATCATTATCCATTTGTAGAAGCCATCCTCTCTTTAACTTCAGCTTTTTAACAGATGGCATCAAGTTAGCATCCAAAATTTGCTGAAATTTTATTGAATCCATTTTTCCTTCTACTCATGAGATGTTCCCTGTGCCACTGGCTGCAATAGAACCCCAAAACATGATTGATCTACCCCCATGCTTAACAGTTGGACTGAGGTTCTTTTCATTAAATTCTGTTACCCTTCTTCTCCAAACGTACCTTTGCTCATTCCGGCAAAAAAAGTTCAATTTTAACCTCATCGGTCCACAGAACTTGTTTCCAAAATGCATCAGGCTTGTCTATATGTTCATTTGCAAAGTTCAAACGCTAATTTTTGTGGTGAGGACGTAGGAGAGGTTTTCTTCTGATGACTCTTCCATGAAGACCATATTTGTACAAGTATCTCTTTATAGTGGAATAGTGTACCACAACTCCAGTGTCTCCCAGGTCTTTCTGAAGGGATTGTGCAGTCAAACGTGGGTTTTGAATAGTTTTTCTCACAATCCTGCGAGCTGTTCTGTCTCATATTTGTCTTGGTCTTCCACCTCTTGCTTTAACTTCCACTGTTCCTGATGACTGCCATTTCTTAATTACATTACGAACATAGGATATTGACATCTGAAAACGTTTTGCTATCTTCTTATAGCCTTCTCCAGCTTTGTGAGCATCAACTATTTTCAGTTTCAGATTTCTAGACAACTGCTTAGAAGAACCCATGGTGCTGATTGTTGGGGCAAGGTCAGATGAGTCTGGGCATTTAAAACCTTTGAGATTGACATCACCTGGTCTTCCCAGATGATGATTGAGAACAATCCATGACACTAGCAGGTCTCAGCTTTGCAAAGGGGGCAGTGCATGCTATAAATTCTGCAGGGTGCCCAAACTTTTGAAGACGCCATTTTTTTGTTTTCTGTTATTTTGAAAGTGTAAATGATGGAAATAAAATCTAACTTTTGTTGACATATTATAAGAATGTCTAATCTGTAATTTGATGCCTTTTGGAGATTTTTCCATCTTCCCTTGGCTTCTTTATGCACATTAATGCCAATTTTTACCTGGGGTGCCCAAACTTTTGATCCCCACTGTACATAGGCGGTTTAGGGTCTGTATTTCTTCACATAATTCAACATACAAAGGATTCACTTTAGATGTTGGATTTGGACCCAATAAAATAATTGGGTTGGGGCCTTAGATGCATTTCCCTTCATTGGGATCTCAGGTCGTATTCACATGGTGTGTGATCGGTAACTGAGCGCGGGGTATTCTGTACCACAAAACCAAGGAGACTAGGAGAATCGTGGTGGATCTCTGATGGCTGTCCACTCTGTTTTCGGTATCAATAATTGGGAAAATAGGGATGATCGGAGCTCCGACCATCCTGAAGGATAGGAACGAGGTGGCAGGGGTGCCACCTCCTCCTATCCCCTGCGATTGGAAATCCCCACTCTGCCTACCCCTGGATGTCCGGGCACGGTGGGGGGAAGATGGCGTTGGTTGCCGGAGCGGCAAGGGA
The DNA here is from genome assembly GCF_029499605.1 of Hyla sarda. NCBI lineage: Eukaryota > Metazoa > Chordata > Amphibia > Anura > Hylidae > Hyla > Hyla sarda. Next base: position 98,364,846 of record NC_079191.1, on the reverse strand, counting down.
CCGGCGATCGAGGCGGGATCGGCGGCAGTAAGGAGGCGGCAGCGGTGGAGGCAACAGTGAAGATCAGTGGTAAGTGATCTTCACTGCTGCCTTCTAGGAGTTGCCAAACTACAACTCCCAGCATGCCCAGACACCCAAAGGCTGTCTGGGCATGCTGGGAGTTGTAGTTTTTCAACATCTGGAGCGCCACAGTTAGACCACTATACAGTGGCGCCCAAGCTGTAGCCCTCCAGATGTTGCAAAACTACAATTCCAAGCATGCCCAGACTGCCCAGGCATGCTGGGAGTTGTTGTTCTGTAACATCTGGCCCTTCAGATGTTGCAGAACTACAACTCCCAGCATGCCTGGACAGTCTCAGCATGCTGGAAGTTGTAGTTTTGCAACATCTGGAAGAGCACAGTTTGGAGACCACTATACAGTGGTACCCAAACTGTAGCGCTTCAGATGTTGCCAAACTACAACTCTCAGCATGCCTGGGCAGTCTGGGCATGCTTGGAGTTGTAGTTTTGGAACATTTGGAGGGCTACAGTTTAGACACCACTACACAGTGGTCTCCAAACTGTTCTCCTCCAGTTGTTGCATAACTACAACTCCCAACATGTCTTTTGGCTGTCTGGACATGCTGGGAGCTGTAGTTTTGCAACAACTGGAGGCACACTGGGGGGGGAAACATTATCTGTTTCCTAACTCAGTGCTTCCCAACCCGTGTTCCTCCAGCTGTTGCAAAACTATAACTCCCAGCATGCACTGACAGACCATGCATGCTGGGAGTTGTAGTTTTGCAACAGCTGGAGGCACGCAGGTTGGGAAACACTGAGTTAAGTAACAAACTCTGTGTTTTGCAACCAGTATGCCTCCAGCTGTTGCATAACTACAACCCCCAGCATGCCCTTCAGCTGTAACTGCATGCTGAGAGTTGTAGTTTTTGCAACAGCTGAAGGCACACTGGTTGCGAAACACAGAGTTTGTTACCTAGCTCAGTGTTTCGCAACCAGTGTGCCTCCAGCTGTTGCAAACTACAACTTCCAGCATGCACTCATAGACAGTACATGCTGGGAGTTGTGCTTTTGCAACAGCTGGAGGCACACTGGTTGCGAAACCTTGAGTTAAGGAACAAACTCTGTGTTTTGCAACCAGTGTGCCCCCAGCATTCACACGGGCGCGGGGGTTTACAGTGAGTTTCTCGCTGCAAGTTTGAGATGCAGAACAAACTCTGGAAACTCACTGTAAACCCCCGCCCGTGCGAATGTACCCTAAAAACACTACACTACACTTACACAAAATAAAAAGTGAAACACTACATATACACACAAACCTACACATTTACCCCCTCCCCTCTACCTCAATAAAAATGAAAAACGTCTGGTGCGGCATGGTTTGTAAAATGGGGCCTCCAGCTGTTGCAAAACAACAACTCCCAGTGTTACCGGACAGCCATTGACTGTCCAGGCATGCTGGGAGTTTTGCAACAGCTGGAGGCACCCTGTTTGGGAAACACTGCCGTCGGGTAACTTTGGTATCGGTGGCAAGTGTAATTCTTGCATCCTGGTCCGTCCCTATGCAAATCCCTAATTTAGGCCTCAAATGTACATGGTGCTCTCTCACTTCGGAGCCCTGTCGTATTTCTGTGCTCGGGAGAAATTGCCTGACAATTTTTGGGGGGCTTTTTCTCCTTTTATCCCTTATGAAAAGGTAAAGTTTGTGTCTACTCCAGCATGTTAGTGTAACATTTTTTTTTTCCTTTTACACTAACATGGTGTTGCCCCATACTTTTCATTTTCACAAGAAGTAAAAGGAAAAAAAGACCCCCAAGTATGGAAATACCCCATATGTGGATGTAAAATGCTCTGTGGGTGCACAACAAGGCTCAGGAGTGAGAGCGCCATGTACATTTGAGGTGATTTGCACAGGGGTGGCAGATTGTTACAGCGGTTATGACATAAACGCAAAAAAAAAAACACCCACATGTAACCCCATTTTGGAAACTACACCCCTCACGGAACGTGACAAGGGGTACAGTGAGCCTTAATACCCCAGAGGTGTTTGAAGAATTTTTCGTTAAAGGGGTATTCCCAGAAAATACTTAAATATATCAACTGGCTCCAGAAAGTTAGATTTGTAAATTATTTCTATTAAAAAAATCTTAATCCTTCTAATAATTATCAGCTGCTGAAGTTGACTTGTTCTTTGTCTGGCAACAGTGCTCTCTGCTGACATCTCTGCTTTTCTCGGGAACTGCACAGAGTAGAAGAGGTTTGCTATGGGGATTTGCTTCTACTCTGGACAGTTCCCGAGACAGGTGACATCAGAGAGCACTTAGACAGAAAATAAAAACTCCACTTCAGCAGCTCATAAGTACTGAAAGGATGAGGATTTTTTAATAATAATTTACAAATCTGTTTAACTTTCTGGAGTCAGTTGATAAATAAGAAAAAAAGTAATAGGAAAAAAGTCCCCCATAATTTGTTACCTAATTATATAAATATCCCATATGTGGATGTAAAGTGCTCTGCTGGCGAACTACAATGCTAAGAAGAGAAGGAGCGCCATTGGGCTTTTGGAGAGAGAATGTGTCTGGAATTGAAGGCCATGTGCATTTACAAAGCCCCCATGGTGCCAGAACAGTGTACCCCCCCCCAGGTGACCCCATTTTAATAACTACACCCCTCACAGAATTTAATAAGGGGTCCAGTGAGCATTTACACCCCACAGGTGTCTGACAGATTTTTTGAACAGTGGTCCATGAAAATGAAAAATAAAATTTTTCATTTGCACAGACCACTGTTCCAAAGATCTGTCAAACGCCAGTGGGGTGTAAATGCGCACTGCACCTCTTATTACATTCCGTGGGGGTGTCATTTTCAAAATGGGGTAACATGTGGGGGGTCCACTGTTCTGGCACCACGGGGGCTTTGTAAATGCACATGGCCCCCGACTTCCATTCCAAACAAATTCTCCAAAATCCCAATGGCGCTCCTTCTCTTCTGAGCATTTTAGTTCACCCACAGAGCACTTTACATCCACATATGGGGTATTTCCATACTCACAAGAAACAGGGTTAAAAATGTTGGGAGGCTTTTTCTCATATTACCCCTTGTGGAAAAAAATCTAATTTTTCTTTTTCACGTCCAACTTTACCGGAAATTTGTAAAAAACACCTGTGGTGTGTAAAGGCTCACTGTACCCCTTGTTACGTTCCTTGAGGGGTGTTTCCCAAATAGTATGCCATGTGGGGCTTTTTTTGCTGTTCTGGCACCATAGGGGCTTCCTAAATGTGACATGCCCCCCAAAAACCATTTCAGAAAAACTCATTCTCCAAAATCCCATTGTCGCTCCTTCCCTTCTGAGCCCTCTAGTGCACCCACAAAGCAATTAACATCCACATATTATGTATTTTATTACTCGAGAGAAATTGGGTTACAAATTTTCTGAATGTCATTTTGAATACTTTGAGGGGTGCAGTTTTTATAATGGGGTTATCTATGGGGTATTTCTAACATGAAAGCCCTCTGGTGTCTTCCAAAAGTAAAAACATGTCAACTTTATGATGCCAACATAAAGTAGACATATTGTATATGTGAATCAATATATAATTCATTTGGGATGTCCATTTTCCTTATAAGCAGAGAGTTTCAAAGTTAGAAAAATGCTAAATTTTCTAATTTTTCATCAAATTTTTTACCAAGAAATGATGCATGTTTCCACGAAGTAGAAGTTTGTCATGAAAAAACAATCTCGGAATCAGAATGAAAAGTAAAAGCATTCCAGAGTTATTAATGCTTAAAGTGACAGTGGTCAGATGTGCAAAAAATGCTCTGGTCCTTAAAGGAGTATTCCAGAATAGGAAAATTTTACTCCATACTGCCAGCAGTAAAAAAAAATAAAGATGTACATACCTTCCTTCACTTCCCCGGTGCCTCCGGTAACCGTGGAGAAAAACGTCACATTGCCGCTCAGCGTATCGCCGGCTGAGTCGGGATTTCACTGTAGCCGGTGATTGGCTGAGCGCAGTATGACTCGCCGACCACCGGCAACCAGGAAGAGGGTCGCGGATGGAGACTGGAGTGGGTTACCGGAAGCACCGGGGGAGCGAAGGAAGGTATGTTCCTCTTTATTTTTTTACTGCTGGCAGTATGGAGTACAATTTTCCTATTCTGGAGATCTCCTTTAAGGTGAACATGGGCTGAGTCCTTAAAGGGGTTAAGGGTCTATTCACACGTACAGTATTCTGTGCAGATGTGATGCGCAGATTTGACGCACAGGCTTTCATGCTTTGTTCAATCATTTAGTTTTAATTGAAATCTGCAGCAGAAAATCCTGCTCATCAAATCTGAGCAGAATACTGTACGTGTGAATAGACCATAAAGGAGATCTGCAGTGTTAGACACTTATCCCCTATCCTGCGGATAGCAAGGTCCTATATGGGCCCGGCTCTTCCGCCGCCCTCCCATGCTTCTCGGCCTTTTGACTAAGATTAAGTGTAGTACCTTTCCTGTTAGTTGGTGGTGTGGAAAACCACTAAGTCAGGATGGGGAACCACATAGTGAGGCAGGTGTACCAGGGTCAGCTGCGTGCGTCTGGCAGCAGACCATGAAGAGACCTGTACCTTGCTGGATCTTGCCCTAAGGTCCGGGTAGAGTGAAGGCCGAGGTGCAAAAGTGCCTTGGGAGTGGTGACCCCAGGGTGCCGGGATTCACATGGGATTGGCAACCCCACTTGACTGATGGCATGTAGCATGCACTTTTTCTCTCACTCTTCTGGGCACTCACCCTTAGTATCCCGGCCTTCTGGCTAGGATCGGGGAATTTTTATAGATCCGGTTGGATGTCCGGGCAGTATTACACTGCGCACATCCATTTATTTATTTATTTATTTATTTTTTATGTCACTCTGTCCACTTTTTTGTATAAGTTTGTTCACTAAGATTTGGCCAGGGTGCAGTAGCCCTTTTGGGTGTCCCTCTTTGCCGGTCTAGTGTGTGTGACCATTAGGTTCCTCACGTCCCTGCCATAACCCGTGGCAACCCTGCTGCGGCAGGGAAGCTGAACCGGTTTTACTGGTTCCTTGGTAGCAACCTGGCTAACACCTAGTTGCTCGCCGGGAACATTTTTGGTCCCTGAGTAGCTTCTGTGAAAGGGGACATTGTACCTGGAACCTTGCAGGTGCCTTTTGGCCTGGAGGCGAATGGTTTGGTTTGTTGGGGGGCCTCTCTCCTTTCGGAGAAGAGCTTGCGATAGACCGCATCCTGGTGCAAGGTTTTTTGTGTGAACACTTTTTACTTGCACTTCGGTGATTTCAGAGCACGTACCTCAGGTCTTCAAAAAAGGAGGCCTGTCAGCCGCAGCATGACGCCACAGCTGACACACCCCCTCCAGGTATCTCTATGGGAGAGGAGGAGATGCAGTGTTCGTGCATCCCCGCCTCTACAATAGAGCTGTATAGAGGGGGCATGTCGTCAACACTAGTGAGGTTGACGACATGCGCATTAGCTGTGCAGAGCCATGGCAATGCTAGGTCCCCTTACAGGAGATTGCGGGAGGTCCCAGAGCTTGGACCTCCCGCGATAAGACACTTATCCCCTATCCTGCGCATAGGGGATAAGTGTCTAACACTGTAATACTTCAAGAGTCATGTGTGTGAGACCACTGATCTACAAAATAGGGGATAAGTGTTTGATCACTGTGAGGAGGGGTGGCATGGGAGAATGCACTGGGACCCCCACCAATTTCAAAAATGGGGACCTGTGCCTCCTGTCTGCAAGGAGTGAGTCGTGTGTGCCATTTATCGTCTATGGGTCTGCTGTAGACCGCCAAGTACAATGAACGTCCCATAGACAGCAAATAGAGTGGTGGGCATACACGACCATGTCCATCAAGCTGTGGTTTCAGTGCTATGACCCTCTCCCCCATATAGTCATCATACACTTACCCCCTATTCCTGTGGTCTCCAAACTGATCCCCTGCCACACGCTATTGCCAACAGCATGATGGGAGTTGTAGTTTTGCAATTGCTGAAGGAGCACAGTTTGGAGACCACTTCCCTATCCTGTGTATAGGTAATAAGTATTGTACTGGGACAACCGCTTTATGGGGTTATTGGAGGAAATTTATCAAAACCTGTCCAGAGGAAACGTTGCTTATCAGATGGCTTCTTACATTTTTCAAAGGCCTTTTCAAAAATGAAGAAGGGATCAGAGAAGACGTCACTCAGGTCATTCATGTAATTGTGTATTTTGCCTGACTGTCCTATCAGAGCTGTAGTAATTTGTAAGTTCTGCAGTGATGATGGGAGAAACTGTGCCCTAATCTGTGGCTCTCCAGCTGTTGCAAAACTACAACTTCCATAATGCCTGAGGCTCTCCAGACATGATGGGAGTTGTAGCTTTGCAACAGCCATAGAGCCACTTAAACTGAGGTGATAGAAGGATCCCAGCAGTCAGACCCCCACCAAAGAAATGGGCTGCTTATCATAAAATGCTCAGGCCTATTTTGGATTCCAGTTCAGCCCTGGCACAGGGGGTAGGGGACCAAGGGCAATATTTTGCATTGGGCCCTGTGGTGTGCCCCTGCTGTGAGTTAGGGTTCTCCTGCTACACAAGGACACAGCTCTGCCACTGCTAGCAGCTCTCCTCCAAGGCAGTCTGACAATTGTTACAGTGTGTCACATCAGTAGTAAGGAGATTACATGAGGAGGAGTTTTGTTACAGTGTGTCACCCTAGTAGTAAGATTACATGAGGAGGGGGTTTGTTAGTGTGTCACCCCAGTAGAAAGGAGATTACATGAGGAGGAGTTTTGTTACAGTGCATCACCCTATTAGTAAGGAGATTACATGAGGAGGGGGTTTGTTACAGTGTGTCACATCAGTAGTAAGGAGATTACATGAGGAGGAGTTTTGTTACAGTGCATCACCCTAGTAGTAAGGAGATTACATGAGGAGGGGGTTTGTTACAGTGTGTCACCCCAGTAGTAAGGAGATTACATGAGGAGGAATTTTGTTACAGTGCGTCACCCTAGTAGTAAGGAGATTACATGAGGAGGGGGTTTGTTACAGTGTGTCACCCCAGTACAAAGGAGATTACATGAGGAGGAGTTTTGTTACAGTGCATCACCCTAGTAGTAAGGAGATTTCATGGGGAGGAGGTTTGTTACAGTGCATCACCCTAGTAGTAAGGAGATTTCATGGGGAGGAGGTTTGTTACAGTGTGTCACCCTAGTAGTACGGAGATTACATGAGGAGGAGGAGGTTTGTTACAGTGTGTCACCCCAGTAGTAAATAGATTACATGATCTGGAGGTTTGTTACAGTGTGTCACCCCAGTAGTAAGGAGATTACATGATCTGGAGGTTTGTTACATGGTGTCACCCCAGTAGGGTTGCCACCCTGCCGGTATTTTACCAGCACAGCCGGTATTTTCATCTACATTCCGGGCTGTGCAAGTAAGTTTGGATGAAAAATACCGGCCATTCAATGGCCGGTATTTTTCATTCACTGACAGGGGCGGACGGAGCAGCATCCCCAGAAGAGCACTGCTTTCATGACCGGCCGTACAATGCCCAGGTCTGACACCACCAGCCTGTGACAGGGAGAGCTCCTGCGAGGACAGGAAGAGACTGTACAGTGCTGGGGAGGGGGCGTGACCTCCTGTCTCCTCTCTCCCCCTCCCCCGCCTTCTCTGTGCCCCGTGCAGTCTTACAACCCTCCATAGGCAGAGCAGGGAGGGGAGAGGCCGTGTATGGTTCCTGGTACTATTTGATGTGACAGCATGCCTTCTGCTGTTCTAAACTACAACTCCCAGCATGCCCCGACAGCTGAAATGTGTCTGTGTATATATGTGTCTGTATACATGTGTCTGTGTATGTGTCTCTATGTGTCTGTGTATATATGTGTGTGTGTGTGTGTGTGTGTAGGGGGGGGGGGGGGGTAAACTGCCTAATCTGGGGGACAACTATGCTGCCTAATCTGGGGGACAACTATGCTGCCTAATCTGGGGGACAACTATGCTGCCTAATCTGGGGGACAACTATGCTGCCTAATCTGGGGGACAACTGGGGTACAACTATGCTCCTAATCTGGGGGACAACTGGGGTACAACTATGCTCCTAATCTGGGGGACAACTATGCTCCTAATCTGGGGGACAACTATGCTGCCTAATCTGGGGGACAACTATGCTGCCTAATCTGGGGGACAACTATGCTCCTAATCTGGGGGACAACTATGCTCCTAATCTGGGGGACAACTATGCTGCCTAATCTGGGGGACAACTATGCTCCTAACCTGGGGGACAACTATGCTGCCTGATCTGGGGAAAAACTACCCGGCCCTCCACAATATTTTTAGTTTCTCATGTGGCCCCATGGGATAAATAATTGCCCCCCCCATTCCTCCTCAACCCCGGACATTCCTTAACCTGGAGCCGCCCGGGGAAAGGAGAAAGTGAAGACAAGAGACTGGTGAGACCTCTCTGCAAAATTGTGTATTTAATGCAGTGTTTCCCAACCAGGGTGCCTCCAGCTGTTGCAAAACTATTACTCCCAGCATGCCCAGACAGCCTTTGGCTGTCCGGGCATGCTGGGAGTTGTAGTTTTGCAATAGCTGGAGGCACCCTGGTTGGGAAACACTGATTTAATGTTTTAATGTGTGAAACTATCTGCTGCGCTCTGTATCTAATCCTGTCATGTGCGATACTGTCTGCTGAGCCTGTATATCTACGGTAATCCTGTCATGTGTGATACTGTGAGCTGAGCCTGTATATCCAAATCTGTCATGTGGGATACTATCTGCTGAGCCTGTGCATCTAAATCTGTCATGTGTGATACTGTCTGCTGAGCCTGTGTATCTAATCCTGTTATGTGGGATACTGTCTGCTGAGCCTGTGTATCTAATCCTGTTATGTGGGATACTGTCTGCTGAGCCTGTGCATCTAAATCTGTCATGTGTGATACTGTCTGATTAGCCTGTTTATCTGACGTTGCGCAGGGGGACGTCACTCGTCATCACAGAGAGCCAGCGTTGCTGTCGCGCACCACCACTACCGCCGCCGCTGGCATAAATAGGGTTTTGGTAGGTATTCTCTAAATGTAAATTTTTTTGTGCGATATAGGAAAATTCCCCCCACATATATATTGTATCCCTCCAATCCCCTATGCCATTTCTTAAACCCCCATGCCATTTCTTAAACCCCCCTCCCATCCCCCATGCCATTTCTTAAACCCCCCTCCCATCCCCCATGCCATTTCTTAAACCCCTGATCCCTCAGCCCCTGTGCAATCTGGCCCCTCCCCTTTTGTAGCTCCACCCCCACATAGCCACACCCATGACCGGTATTTTTCTGAGGGAAAGGTGGCAACCCTACACCCCAGTAGAAAGGAGATTAAATGAGAAGGAGTTTTGTTACAGTGCGTCACCCTAGTAGTAAGGAGATTACATGAGGAAGGGGTTTGTTACAGTGTGTCACCCCAGTAGTACATAGATTACATGATCTGGAGGTTTGTTACACTGTGACTGTCATCCAAATAGAAAGGAGATTACACGAGGAGGGGATTTGTTACAGTGTATCACGAGATTAAATGAGATTTGTTACAGTGTGTCACCCAAATAGAAAGGAGATTACATGAGGAGGGGATTTGTTACAGTGTATCACCTCAGTAGTAAGGAGATTAAATGAGATTTGTTACAGTGTGTCACCTTAGTAGTAGGGTGATTACATGAAGAAGGGTTTATTACAGTGTATCACCTAAATAGTAAGGTGGGCCGTGTCAAAAGGAAGGGTCAAGGGGGGGTGACAAAATTCGCTTTTGCCTAGGGTAGCAAAAAATGCTGGCACCAGCCCTGTCTGTGATGGATTATCTGTTATCAAAATCGTTACCAACTAAGGTAAATTGTAACAAAACTATAACCCTACACCCTGTATCACGAGGTGACACCCTCCCCAGCCGGTGTGACGTAGTACTGGCACGCTTCCATCAGTAGCCATGGCACCCCCGCAGCCGGCCCGCACGCTCCCGGACGTGTACGTCATTACGTCACAAAAGGCTGTACCCGGCTGTGTCTCGTAGTAGTGGAGGGCCAGGATGGCTGTTCGGTGTGTTCCATGGCTGCTGCTGGTGAGCGGGGTCCTGGCCGCCGTACTGAGCGCTGCTTCAGCGGACGGGAACGGTCTACCGAGCAAGAAGCTGCGGATGCAGTACACGGCGGGGCCGCTGCTTAAGTTCCAGATCTGGTGAGTGAAGCTCGGCCGGGCTGAGTGCACGTAGCGCGAGTGACCTTGTGGTGGGGCTGACCCCATACTGCCCACTCCGGTGCCATGCTGAGCAATGGCGGATCCTAGTAGGGTGCGGTAGGTGTTGGCGCCTCTACTGTGTCTGCACAAAACGGGAAGTGCTGGCACTAAAATGGCTGCTACCCCCCCCCCGGCCTGGAGGATCCGCTCCCTGGTTACCTCAGTAGTGGCGGAGGGGTGATGTGGGGCCCCTATTGGATCCTTAGCAGGGACCCCACAGCTGTGTGTTTATAGGGATCCATACGGACATGGCGTCATATAGGAAAACGTTTCTGGAGGAGCCGAGCATCACGTGACTGGTCATTTAAATGGCCCAAGTGTAATGTTGCGTGTTTCCTGTAGAGGGCGCTGTTGCAGACATTTATTTTATTTTTTTATTGAGAAGTTGCTCCCCAGCGGTCAGCTGATGGCTTATCTTGTGGGAAAGATTTGCTGATTCAAAGAAATGGTTCCTGGTACTATTTGATGTGACAGCATGCCTTCTGCTGTTCAAAACTACAACTCCCAGCATGCCCCGACAGCTGAATTGTAGCCAACAGCCAGAGGCACCCAGTTTGGGAAACTCTGATCAACAGGATATGTTGTAATCCACTATTTCCCAACCAGGGTGCCTCCAGCTGTTGCAAAACTACAACTCCCAGCATGCCTGGACAGCCGAAGGCTGTCCAGGCATGCTGTGAGTTGTAGTTTTGCAACAGCTGGAGGCACCCTGGTTGGGAAACACTGTTGTAATCAAATATTTGTTTACTCTCCTCCCTGTCTGTCTGTAACATCCATAAGGGCGTGTTCTCATCTGCTGGATTTTGATGCAGTTTTTTGTGTGTGTTTTCCCCCATAGACAGATGATAAAGATAATCTTGGTTGTGGATCTGAAATGTACATCTTAAAAGTGGGAATGGTCCCTAATTCTAGGAATATACTGACTTATCATGTAAAGTAAACCATGGCAGAATGTCTGTCCAGATGGTTGTTCCGCAGGCAGCGGGTGGCGGAAGAAGATGCAGACATTAGGGCCGCTTGGAAGTGCGTTTCCGTGTGCAGAAAGAATAAACATGGATCTCCATAGATGGCAATGCATTTCTGTAGGGTTCCGCTGAAATAACTTTCTCGGTTCTTTCTGCGGAGGCTGCAAACGGAATTTTTGCGCCAAAAGTTTCCGCTGTGGAAATCCTCATTATCATTTTTGCATCCATCAAACTTATTGTTAAAACGGACGTCTTAAAATCATATGCCAAAAATATGAATAAAATCGGATGAGTTTATAAATGTGAGACGTATGTTAGTGCGTTTTCACGCATCTTTGTCATTTTATTTATAAACAGGTTTTTCTATTCAGAAGGTACTAACTACTTCTGCCTAAAAAAGTCCACTACTGAATGGATCGAAGTGCACAGTGATAAGATTCATTATGATTTACATAGACAGTACTGATAAAAAATATAGATACGCGCGCACATATAGATACGCGCGCACATATAGATACGCGCGCACATATAGATACGCGCGCACATATAGATACGCGCGCACATATAGATACGCGCGCATAATATATATATATATATATATATATACATACATACACACTTTAAACCATTTTTTATTTGGGACAAAAACATAAACTGGCCATAACGGGTGCATGTGTTGAATACAAGTGTCTCTGGATGCTGGGAGTTGTAGTTTTACAGCACCTGGAGGAACACTGGTTGGAAAACATTGGTCTAAGTGCATCCAGTGACTTTTGTATTCAACACATGCACCCGTTATGGCCAGTTTATGTTTTTGTGTGTGTGTAAATATACGATTCTATACCTTTTTTTGAGTATAAAATTGGATGAAGTAGATCAGTGGTCTTAAACTGCGGCCCTCTAGATGTTGCAAAACTTCAACTCCCAGCATGCCTGGACAGCCGTTGGCCACAGTTTGAGAGCACTGAATTAGATAAATCATGACCTTAATGTGGCCTGTTATACAGTCTGGGAGGCGGCTCCCTGCCCCTCTAGTTTTGATTGACAGGTCTCTTCTTATTCGTATTTATGGAGAGACCGGTCAGTCGAGCCCAGCAGGTCAGGGTCAGGGTCACATACTTTACTTCATACCCTGTTTAATCTGGTTTCTGTGAAATCCTGCAGCATGTGTAAATCATTGTGGGGGGATTAAGTCAGCGCCTGTGTTATTCGGCTCCTGGTTTGGGTAACATGAAACCCCTGACATGTTCCCTATAAAGTGGATCTGTCATTACAATTTGCATATTATGTCAGGTTTGCTGAACTACTGTACAAAATGCCATTAGTGCTGGGTGGTATACCGGTTCATACCGAATACCTGTGTGTGTGTGTGTGTGTTTTTTATTTTTTATTTATTTTTAAACTACATGAATTTTTCTTATACCACAATACCTGTCAGACCCCCACTTGAATGAATGAACTATCAGCTGCAGCGCTGTCCCCATTAGGGGACTAATCATGTTACCCGCATGTGTTGCTCTCCTTCTCCTCCTGTGAGTGCAGTGCCCGCGGCACACTGGCTTCCAGCACTTGCAGGGGGGAGGTGACAGCTTCCATTCTCCGAACAGTAGTCCTGTGCCCGTGGCTCACAACTCATTCATTTCCAGTGCCACAGCTCACAGGAGAGCAGTGCCTGCGGGTAACATGATTAGTCCCCTGATGTGGGAAAAGCAGAGCAGCGCCCGTGGGTCATATATGATTAGTTCCCCAGCGCACTGCGGCTGATAATTCATTTGGGGGGGGGGCGGGGGGAAATGAGTGGAAAAAAAATAAAATAAAGTGGAACCGCCATAAGTTTGAAAATACCATGATACACATTTTTGGTCATAGCGCCCAGCACTAATACTACTTGTATAAAAGCTCAGAAAGCATTGTGTACAGAGATAGGCAGGGCTCTTGGAGGCGGCTGTGAGGCAGGGCTCTTGGAGGCGGCTGTGAGGCAGGGCTCTTGGAGGCGGCTGTGAGGCAGGGCTCTTGGAGGCGGCTGTGAGGCAGGGCTCTTGGAGGCGGCTGTAAGGCAGGGCTCTGCAAATTTATTAATCAAGGAGCCAGGATGCCACATGTGACGCAGCATGATGTCTTATGATCTGTCATTACTGTCCACTCATCTCCCGTGTCAGTCATTAGTTTCCCCCTCAAAAGAAATGTTGTTCTATCTCTTCCTAGGAAAGCTAGGTGACAACCAATATGGCTTTCACCATGAGTGTCGGTCAGCTTTTCCAGACTCCTGAATGGCAGATCAGCTTCTCTGCCATTCAGGAGTCTGAGAAAGCTGAGTGACAAAGATATCAGGAGAACAAAGTGTCTTCACTGCTCACACCATTCAGTGCTGACCCAAGCCCCCGACCTTTTTGATCATCCCATGTGGTTATTTGCAGTCTTCCTGCCTGTGTCCCCTGAATGATCCGCTCACAACTCTCCTACTCACACTTCTCTGAGCATGAGGAAGTAAAGCCGCCCCCCGGGTGTACCTACCGGCATGTACCACGAGGGATGATCCACCTCTGGTTGGCGGTGGAAGGCATGAAATATGAGTGAAGGTGGAGAAGGTGGCAGCTGTGACACACTGTAGATTGGGCTGACGAGATTGCAGGCACCATCAATGAATTTTTGTTGCCGTGGTGACCTGGCGTTTGTCGAGGCTAGGGATGTCCCAATACCATATTTTTTTTTTTTTTTTTTAAGACAGAGTACCGATACTTAAAAAAATAAAAGTGTTTGCCGATACCAATTTCCAATCCTTTTTTTTCAATGTCATGTGACAGGGTTTTTTTTTTTTTTTTTTTTTTTTTTCATTAATGGAAAAAGGGTTTCGTTTTTTTTTTGTTTTTAGAAGAGGGCTTTTTTATTTAAACTTTTAGAAAAGGGGGTGGTTCATTTTTTTTTTTTTTTAATTGGGAAGGGGTTAATTCACATTTATTCTTACACTTTTTTTGGTCTATTTTTAGACTGCATACTGATCAATGCTATGCCATAGCATAGCAGTGATCAGTGTTATCAGTGCTCCTTTACAAATGACTGGCAGGAGTGACGATCAGACGCACAGAGCAGGGTAAGGGACCTCCGGCCATCCTCACAGCTGATCGGGACGCCGCAATTTCACCGTGGTGATCCAGTCAGCATCCCTGGGCTAACCGGCAGAACTCTCAGGACTTATAGATACTGCCATCAATTTAGATCGCAGTGTCTAAAGGGTTAATGTGGGTCCCGGCTGTGATGCGCGCTCAGCTGCTGAGCACACTGCATAGCTCGGGAGCGGAGAGTGCAGGCAGCTTACCCCCCACCTCCGTGATACCTACCAGCGGGAGTCCCTCCGGAAGGTATCGGGGACATTTGCACGAGTACAAGTATTCGTGCAAATGTCCAGTGTCTGTCCCAGTACCGATTATCAGTATCTGTATCAGGACATCCCTAGTCAAGGCCTTATATAAAGCCTTTACCTCTTAGACACTGACTTCTATAAGAAATGTGTCCGGTTCCATAAGATTCTGTATGTACAGTGCTGTTCTGTTCCAGTGGAGACTAGCTCTGTACATCTGGCACCTGAAGTCTCTGCAGCTCAGTAGGTTGGGGCCTCACCGGGTTAGTGATGCTGCCATATACTTGGGTCAATGTCGATCCAGTCTGGTTACGCTTGAGGGATTCTTTTTCCCTTTCAGGGCAGATTAGCTCCTGCCTCATGATTTTCTGTCCTACTCTAGATCAGTGGTTGCAAAGAAAACGCCAAGCATGTCCCTGTCTGTAGGCACACTGGTTGGGAGACCCCAAAGTGAGAGAAGGATAGCTGAAGATGGGGGCATAAAATCAAACCCCCCCCCCCCCCCCATCCCACCACTCTCCCATAGAAATACATGCAAGGGGCCTGTTGGCAGAGCTTTGTGCCATGGTCAACTTACTTCAGTCATGTGGAGAGCCAGAATGTCCCCCCCCCTCTGACAATTATAACCTGATCCTTAGACTGGGCTACTCCTATAAAAAAAATGATGGGCAATTGATAGAGAGGTACTGTAAGGAAAGTATTGATACTCGTTCAAAAACATTAACTTAATCTGGACATCCCTAATCTTGATGGACGTAACCCTAGCATGACATTGCTTCCTTGTCATAAACACCAACATAGGCGATGGTATGTTCTTGGTGACACTGTTTTGGGGTGACAAACCCAGTGTGCAGACCATAAACAGTAATGTTTATATGTAAATAGACCCAGCACTATACCACATAGATGATAGATGATAGACCCAGCACTATACCACATAGATGATAGACCCAGCACTATTCACAGCCTATAGATACATGTAGTTGAGTAGATAATGGCCCAGATTTATCAAACTGAGAGGAAAAGTGGAGAGATTTTCCCACAGCAACCAAGATAACAAGCTGTGGTAAAGTGAAAGCTGAGCTGTGATTGGTTGCTGTGGGAAAATCACTCCACTTTTTCTCTCACATAGAGTGTGTAATCTTACACCTTCACTGATCTCCAGAATGATGGGGCTCTTCAGGGAGTAGTCACGAATAGAGATGAGTGAAGTTACAGTATTTCGATTCGTCACTAACTTCTCGGCTCGGCAGTTGCTGACTTTAGCCTGCAGAAATGAGTTCAGCTTTCAGGTGCTTTCATACGATGAGAGAGAGAGAGAGATCTCTCTATATATCTATCTCTAACCTCTATCTCTAACCTCTATCTCTAACCTCTATCTCTAACCTCTATCTCTAACCTCTATCTCTAACCTCTATCTCTAACCTCTATCTCTAACCTCTATCTCTAACCTCTATCTCTAACCTCTATCTCTAACCTCTATCTCTAACCTCTATCTCTAACCTCTATCTCTAACCTCTATCTCTAACCTCTATCTCTAACCTCTATCTCTAACCTCTATCTCTAACCTCTATCTCTAACCTCTATCTCTAACCTCTATCTCTAACCTCTATCTCTAACCTCTATCTCTAACCTCTATCTCTAACCTCTATCTCTAACCTCTATCTCTAACCTCTATCTCTAACCTCTATCTCTAACCTCTATCTCTAACCTCTATCTCTAACCTCTATCTCTAACCTCTATCTCTAACCTCTATCTCTAACCTCTATCTCTAACCTCTATCTCTAACCTCTATCTCTAACCTCTATCTCTAACCTCTATCTCTAACCTCTATCTCTAACCTCTATCTCTAACCTCTATCTCTAACCTCTATCTCTAACCTCTATCTCTAACCTCTATCTCTAACCTCTATCTCTAACCTCTATCTCTAACCTCTATCTCTAACCTCTATCTCTAACCTCTATCTCTAACCTCTATCTCTAACCTCTATCTCTAACCTCTATCTCTAACCTCTATCTCTAACCTCTATCTCTAACCTCTATCTCTAACCTCTATCTCTAACCTCTATCTCTAACCTCTATCTCTAACCTCTATCTCTAACCTCTATCTCTAACCTCTATCTCTAACCTCTATCTCTAACCTCTATCTCTAACCTCTATCTCTAACCTCTATCTCTAACCTCTATCTCTAACCTCTATCTCTAACCTCTATCTCTAACCTCTATCTCTAACCTCTATCTCTAACCTCTATCTCTAACCTCTATACTCTAACCTCTATACTCTAACCTCTATACTCTAACCTCTATACTCTAACCTCTATCTCTAACCTCTATACTCTAACCTCTATACTCTAACCTCTATACTCTAACCTCTATACTCTAACCTCTATTCTCTAACCTCTATACCTTATATTGCAGTATCTTGTAATACACTTTTTTTTTTTTTAATTGGACAAGCAGAATTAATTTGGTTAGTCCAATAAAAAAGGTATTACAGGATACTGCAACATTTTTTGATCTTGCATCACTGGACTAATACGGTACTCAAAATAAATATATATACAAATTTAAGTCTGAGGGAACTCAATGATTCTTTATCTACTGTAAATTCATTAGGATTATAAAGGATAGTCATTACATCTATGACCGGTCTATCAGTATTACATGGAACGATCCAAACGTGGTGTGTAGCTCTTGCTGAGTGCTGTGTACACTGACTCTTGTCCTCTTCTGTCTGCAGTATCTCCTGAGGTTACCGGCGGGTGTTTGAGGAGTACATGCGGGTTATCAGCCAGCGGTACCCAGACATCCGCATTGAAGGAGAGAATTACCTTCCTCACCCCTTTTATAAGTAAGTATGTTCCCACATCACGGTTACTGTGTGGAAATAAGTAGCAATCTGTTTATTTCCATGGATTGTTTTTATGACTATAAAAAGTAAATATCAGCTTATTTTAGTTTTTTACTGCATGTGACCAGGACTTTAAAAAAATAAAATTTACTTTCGATACATAAAATAACTTTGCTTAATGATGTGTGAAATCCTCATCATGTTAATTGAAACTGAATTGTGTGGGATCTTGTATTTTCACATGGGCCATCAATAGCAAATCGGTGGGTTTGTAACACCCCTGGCCCATAAGCTGTTTAGAGATTTCTAAATATTGTTACATGCCCTATGGATGACACAATGTATTTGTGTGACAGTATATAATGATTGTAAAATGTTTTATTTATTTTTTTTCTCTCTTCCTAGACACATTGCATCATTTCTGTCAGTCTTCAAGTTAGTATTAATAGGCTTAATAATCGTTGGAAAAGATCCCTTTGCACTTCTTGGCATGCAAGCTCCGGGTGTTTGGCAGTGGGGGCAAGAAAACAAGGTAGGTGACCACATACCGGCATTGATGGTTGTGCACTGAGAACTATTCCATACAATATAGATGTGATCCTCGTTGTTACTGTGCACACATTTACCTGATGTTTTATAATAAAATCTATTGCTGCCGGTTACATCATCTTGTTCTGTGCATCCAAGAAACAAGTGTCTGCTCTGAGACCAAACCCTGCGCTCTGAGGGCAAGAGAGTGAAACCTATAGACACTTAAGACTGTTTCATTGGATTAGCAAACATTTCATAAGACTTTTTGTCATGTGAGTAAAGCTGACACTTGCGTAGGATCTGTACCCAAGGTCCAAGACTGAGGAGAGTCAGAATTTCTATAGTATTTTCTCTAATTGTGTCGAGTAAACTGTGTAATGTTCTTCTGATGCTGCGGATTAATACTGTCCCTGTTTGTTGTTTTTTGCTAGGTCTATGCCTGCATGATGGTTTTCTTCCTGAGCAACATGATTGAGAACCAGTGTATGTCTACTGGAGCCTTTGAGGTCACTTTGAATGGTAAATACCTGATGGACAGTCCTATGGGTTGTGATCACTTTGCATGTAGACCATTTCCATATGGCTTTCTAAATACAAAGCATATCTGTGTTCATGAGTTGTAGAGCCCTCATCTGTTCTGTAGCGTTAGCTGGCCTGTAACATATACTGGACACAACATGGGAATATTGTAGGGACCCCAATAAATATTTACTAATGTCTTGTTGGAGCTGTAGGTATAGAACATTTCCTGCGCTGGTTAACCTTTGCACGGAGAAGTCACTGCCTGTGACTGCTACTAGTGAATAAGCTATGAATAATTAACTAGTGAAAGCATTAATCTCTCTAAACCACTGCTGAATTTCCACAGCGAGTCCGCTCAGATATGCATCACCAGTAATGGTGACTGTGCGTGTCCGGGTGGTCCTAGCGGGTCCTAGTCAGTATCTGCTGTGCACAGAATGTCAGCCGGTTTATTTATTTATTTTTTTAAACACAAAAAAAAAAGTTTGTAGGTTCACCAATAGTAAGGCTGCTTTCACACTATAAAATTCATCCGTTTGATGAAAACCCTGAAAATCGGCCATTAAAATCCGTTAGAAAATCCCATTATAGTCTATGGGATTTTTACATTATCCGTTTTAATCCGTTATAGTCAGTTATTAATAACGGACGTTATTTTGTGACAGAAGATAGTAACGGTGGAAATAGTGCATGCAGTATTCCTTCCGTTCATTCTCCCTTCACAAAATAGCGTCCGTTATTAATAACGGACTATGACGGATTAAAACGGATAATGTAAAAATCCCATAGACTATAATGGGATTTTCTAACGGACGTTTAATGGCCGATTTTCAGAGTTTTCATAACGGAACATTAAACGGATGTTTAAAACGGAGGGATTTTATAGTGTGAAAGCAGCCTAAGCTTAAGGATACGTTCACACATACAGGGTCCTGTGCAGATTTGATGCACAGGATTTGTAACTCCCAATAAGAAACTGTGCCCAGTAATTTAGTTTACATTGAAATCTGCAGCAGAAAATCCTGTGGATCAAATCCTGCGTATGTGTGAATGTACCCTTAAAGCAGAAAAATTTGGTTATAAGGGGAAAGAAATATTGCTGGTTCCACTGTTTTTAATTTTTTATTTACAACCTGTAAAAACTTAGTGGCAATACCTTTCAGGAAATTTCCC
Organism: Hyla sarda; assembly: GCF_029499605.1. Lineage (NCBI taxonomy): Eukaryota > Metazoa > Chordata > Amphibia > Anura > Hylidae > Hyla > Hyla sarda. The sequence goes on along the minus strand of NC_079191.1, from coordinate 98,345,167 downwards.
ATAGGGTATAAGTTTTTTTTGTTGCACAACTTTCAAGTTTTAACTATCAAGCTTCAAATCCCATCTGGTTAAGTACTTAGAATGCATGTATCCTAGTACACCCCCGTGCACTGCTGCTGTCACTTAGGAAAATGATCACACATGCTATTTACACTGCTAAATAAAGGGAACACTAAGATAACACATTCCTGAAGCTGCGGTGGGGGAACTGTTATGCCAACCGATGACAGCTATGTTGATTAGCATCCAACTTTACTAGGAAAAGATAGAACTGATAGAAAACGTATTCATAAAAATGCTGAACTTTTATCTATAAAATCCTTGCACAAATTTTATAAAGATCTATTCTGATATTTTATACATTTTATCCTGTTATGAACTCACCATAATGTCTTAGGAATACTGCAGGCAAGCTAAAAACATCTTCCTCTGTGTAACATGTACAGCATGAAACCAGAGAGGAAAGGGTTAGAGTGGAGTGATTGGCTGACAGCTCAGGCTGGCTCCCAAGACTCGGAGCAGATGAGTCCTCACTGTGAGGGAGACCGACAGACACACCCCCTCCAGCCAGCAAGATGAAAAAGTAACTGAGCAGCAGATAAATGCTTATATCTCTGGATTTGAAGATCCTAGAGACATAACACATATATGTACAGGATTAGATACTGAATAACCTAACATTTTTGGAACTATGACTGGTACGCTTTAAGCTCATTTCTCCCCACTCCCCTCAATTTTATGTTCAGTCATTGAACATGAAATTGGGAGGGGTTGGCTGGAATGAGGGGTTTGGACATGAAATGGGGAGGATTTCACCATTTTGTAGATTATACCGCAATTGCATATTGAAATCGAAATATTTATCTCCATAATCTCAATCGCACATTTTCCCCAAATCGTGCAGCTCTAATTTTTATCACTGATTTTCCCCTGTAACTCAAGCTGAAATATTGGCCGTGGTTGTCGGGGTGGGGGCAATACAGCCCCTTGATGCAAAGCTGATCTGTGTCTAAGATACAGCACTGCAGATACCGGCACCCTGCGATCATATAATCACCAGGGTATTAGGCTTGGTCTTCCTGCAGAGCTCTCTGCACCCTGCTCATTGAGTACTGTGTATACTGGGATTGGGAAGGTAGGACCGGTAGTACACCATTTCTGCCCGAAGGGCCCGGCAGTTGCATACAGTCACCCCTCTCCTCTTGCAGTAGCATGATCCTTGTGCCACTGTAAAAGCAAGCATGTTTGGGAATGCCCTTGCCGAGTTCTTCTGTAGACAAAATACACAGTTCTCCATTCTAAATCTCTTGCCTGTCTTTATTATATTTTATTTCATTTTTTCCAGATGTACCTGTGTGGTCAAAGCTAGAATCTGGTCATCTCCCATCAATGCAGCAACTTGTCCAAATTATTGATAACGAAATGAAGCTAAATGTGAACATGGATGTGATTCCCAACCACCACCGCTCATAGCCACATCTTCCAGCACTAGATTAATCTTGTAAGTCTATGGATATTTGTAGCCTTGTCTGTCAATGTATATCCCCTACCTTCTTACAAGAGCCATCTTGCAGGTATTTTTACTGCCTTAATACCAGTTCCTTAATAGCTGGCTATACAGAACCTGCCAGCCACATAGTGCCAGCCACATAGTGTTGACTGCATTACCTATAGGGGCAATTTATCAAGACTCGCATGACAGTCTTTCTGGCATAAAAATGTTGCAAGTGTTTGAGCAAGCCTTATTTTGCCTAAAACAAATATTGAGCTTTGTGGAGAAAAGTTTTTAGCCAGTTTTCTGGTGTAAGCATTAAAAAGCATCTATAACAGTGTTTCCCAACCTTTTTCGGCTTGGGGCACCCCTCCGGGAGGGAAAACATTTTTTGCGGGGCACCCCGACCGAAGTTGACGAGCAAAAAAAAAAAAAAAAAAAAAAAAAGCCGCAATGCACACAAACCCCCACGATCTAGAACTTCTTCCCTAAAGGCTGTCCTTTAATTCCCTCCATAGCGTAATGACTGCCCAGGGCATGCCCATTTAATAGTCTGTTTTATGGTTGTGTACACAGCTAACTAGCACACACTGGCCCTCATTTACTATTGCAAACCCGACATGCTTTGTCGGGTTGTGCGCCAGATTCTGGAGCATTGCGCCAGAAATTCTGTCTGTGCCAGAATTGAAGAAAACCCTGACTGACTCTCCATTTTGCGAATCTGAAAAGGGGCGTGGTCACCGAAAAGGGGCGTGTTCCTGACATTTTCACAAAAACCCAACATATTTACTAAGGTTTCCACAGAAAATGTGGTGGATTTCAGCTGAGCAAAACCGGACAGATCAGAACATGTGTAAAGAAAGCAAAATGTAGGGAAAGCTTGGTAAATACCGTGGCAAATTGTAGGGAATTAAAACCCACAAAGAAACCTACACAACACTCTTAGTACATAGGGGCCAGTGAGGGAGATTTATCAAAACCTGTGCAAAGGAAACTTTTCTCAGTTGCCCATAGCAACCAATCAGATCACTTTCATTTTTAACAAGGCCTCTGCAAAATGAAAGAAGCGATCTGATTGGTTGCTATGGGCAATTGGGCAACTTTTTCATTGCACAGGTTTTGCAAAACTACCACTCCCAGCATGTCCAAAGCCTATATTTGTCAGAATATTTGACAGCAGAAAACTAGCATTAAAATTGTCCCTTTATTTTTTTGTTTTTGCATATATCACAGAAAATCTTCAAAATGAGGCTTGAAATGTGGGGGGGAAAAAAACAACAACTTTGAATTAATGGATGTCTCTCCTTCCAGGCATGACGTGGGCTTCTATGAAGGTGTCAGCGGGGCTGGTGTTTATGAAGGCCTTCTCTGAAGACAGTCACTGTTGGTGCAGGCTGGATGTCTCTGCCATCTCGTTGACCCTTTTTAAAGTTCTGCTTGCAAGATTTTTCCGAGTGCTGCCATCTTGTGGATTTTTACAGACACAGTGCAATGAAATTCTGTGTAGATTTAAAGGAGTACTCCTGCGCTTAGACATCTTATCCCCAATCCAAAGGATAGGGGATAAGATGCCTGATCGTGGGGGTCCCGCCACTGGGGACCCCGTGATCTCGCACCGAGTTATCAGTCCTCGGGTCTGATTACTGTCGATTGCCTATGGGAGGGGGCGTGACAGCTGTCACACCCCCTCCCATAGGCTTGCTGTGAGGGGGGTGGAGCGTGACGTCACAATGCTCCGGCCCCGTGATCGCCAGTAATCAGACCCGGAGCGAACATTATAACTGGGCGCGGCGTGCAAGATCACGGGGGTCCCCAGCGGCGGGACCCCCACGATCAGGCATCTTATCACCTATCCTTTGGATAAGGGATAAGATGTCTAAGCGCCGGAGTACCCCTTTAAGCCCTTTTTTATTTTAAAGGCTTTTTTTTTTTTTTTATTTTTTATTGTTCCATAAGTCACATAATGCTGGCATTAAACCTTGTTTTATATTCATCATTTACAGTGTTGGAATAGGTTATCTGATTTTCTTTCCTCCTGAGATTTTTGTCTTTGATACCTAATTTTTATAAGAATCTGTTCTTCTTTTTATAGTTTAAAGTGATGCTCTAACAGAAAAGGACTAACAATCCACAGATGTTCGCGTTGTTTAGTTCTTTTCATGTTCTGTATAATAAGATTATATTGCAGATCGCTAAGTTATTCTAAATTATAAACAAATTTATTGCCATTGAGGATATATCTGTGACTGTTTAAGGAAGATAAAGTTATTCTGTTGTATTTGAGTTAATGTAGAATTTTTAAACTGAGCCTTTCTATTAGTGCTCTTTACAGAAGGTGAATAAACCTACCATTACAGTAAAACATCAGAGTGTGTGTGTGTGTGTGTGTGTGTGTGTGTGTGTGTGTGTGTGTGTGTGTGTGTGTGTGTGTGTGTGTGTGTGTGTGTGTGTGTGTGTGTGTGTGTGTGTGTGTGTGTGTGTGTGTGTGTGTGTGTGGGCGTGGGCTGCGTTTGTTCTATATACATGTACGTTCCTACAAAACCTCTAAGGCTGTTAAACCTACAAGTGGAAAGACTTATGTTAATACTGTACATGACTTATTTTTTTTTGTTTTTTTAAAGCATAAACATTTGGCGGTGTGTGAATACTGGCCAAAAATAATAATAATAATAATACCTGACCCAACCAAACTTGGACTGCATGAGAATCACCATTTATTGTCCAGTTTACCCCATGGCTATAAGCAGCCCTGTTCTCCTGTATAAGCATCTGCTGTTCTCCTAAACTCTGTGGGCTTGTCCAGGCTGGGATGATGCCTGTCCTCACTGCTGTAACCTTCCTGTCTCTTATTTGCCTGGTACAAAGGAGCAGCCAATTAGCTGAGTCAGTAAGAGTCAATGCCGGCAGCTTTCCTCTCGCACACTGTGCTCTGTGAAGTGATGGAAAAGGAAGCGCTTATGCGCGAAACGCGTTGCATGCTGGGAATAAATGTTATGCTGTCCTGATATTTGCCTGGTCCTTCAGCGCCTGAGTTCCACCCTTCCTTGGAGGTGATTGTTTTTTCCTGTGAAGTGATGGACAGGTCAGCAAAGTGCTAAGCCCGCCCCTACTTCCTACATTCAGACTGGGCAGTAGAATTGCCATAGACTGATGGAGAGCAGTGTGGTAGAGGATATGAGGGACCCCTAGTTACTACTGTTTTTAGGAGGGATTTATGCAGGAAAAGTAATCAACTGCCGAGCCGAGAAGTTCGTGACGAATCGAATTTACTGTAAGTTCGGTCATCTCTAATCAAAACCTGTCCAGAGCAAAAGTTGCTTGGTTGCTATGGGCAACTCAGCAACTTTTCCTCTGGACAGGTTTTGATAAATCTCCCCCAAAATGTATATAGTGCCAATAAATTCTGCAACACTTAATGGCAGTGTGAGGTGGAAACCTGTGACCCGTGCAGTCATGCGACCGCTCATCTCCTCAGCTCTCCGAAGGTTTCTGAAGCTAGAGCTGGGGGGAGCGAAGGCAGAAGACGCAGATCTGCATGGGAGAAAAGGCAGAGCAGGGGAGAGAGGACGTACACTGCTCCTCATCTCCCCTGCCTAATGATTTCTATGTGTGAAAGGGACATATGGGGGGGGGTGGACATCACAGACTGGGGATGATTTCTATGTGTGAAGGGGACAAACTGCGCGCATCCCCCCCCCCCCCCCTTTGCTCTGTCTTCGAAGGATGCAGGTCTGCACTAGAGAAAGAAGACAGAGCACGGGCTGGGGATTTATAGACTGCAGGGGCTGGGGAATAAATCTCGGGCTGGGGCTGATTTCGATGTGTGAAAGGGGGAGGGGCAGGACTTCTGAATGCCACATGCTGGGAGTTGTAGTCCCTGTTGTGTGTGTATGCTAGTGTCACCCTGGTTGAGAAACACTGGCGTATGCCCTGTAGAGACTAGAGGCAGCTGCCGGTGTTATAAAACAGGCTGAAGACTCCTGACACAACATGCTGGGATTTGTAGTCCCTTTTGTGTGTGTATGTCAATGTATCCCAACTATGGCTGAGTTATATTAGTGTGCTGTGTATAACGCAGGTTTCCTCAGGCTGCAAGGGGATGACGAACTGCACGGGCTGGTTTCTGCTTTTTCATGGGACATTAGTCCCTTAAAGAGGACATAGAAATGGATGGGGTTTGTACAGGACATATAAATGCACAGGGTTTATACAGTGATGTTTATGTCAGTGTTCATACAAGGACATAGAAATGCACGGGGTCCATACAGGGAAGCAGAGATGCACAGGGTTTGTACAGTGGTCTTCAGGTCAGCATTCATGTCTGGAGGGGTGTACAGGAGAAAACACTGTAGCATGTAAATCTTCATCCAGGGGAAATTGAGGAGGGGAAAACGCATTTTGGCGGCGGCCGCCAATTGTAATCTACACTTGCAGAATTCAAGTGGAGTTTTAGATTAAATCGTTAACCTGTCTAGGTACCTAGGGCGTACCTGGACGCCCTCAGCGTTTCCATTCACCACCAGTAACCGGGCGGTGAACGTAATGAAATGAAATTGTTCAGTGCCAATGCCTGTCCAAGACAGCTTCAATCACCCTGAAGTGAGGTGCCACCCCTCCTATCTCCGCTATTGGTCGGTCAGAAGCGACCAACCAATAGCAGATTGGGGAGGTGGCGTGAGGGTTAAAGTTCAGTTCCCACGGTAGTCTGGGCAGAGCGGGGAATTGTGATGTGAGCGGCGTCGGAGGTCCCTCACCGATTGCGGGCGGCAATCGTGCTGTTGACGGGAACCAGGAGGTGAGTAGTTGCCTAGAAACATCTGGAGGGCCACAGTTTGGAGATCACTGTGCAGTGGTCTCTAAATTGTGGCCATCCACATCTTGTATAACTACAACTCCCAGCATGCACGAACAGCAAAAGGCTGGGCATGCTGAGATTTGTATTTGTGTGCCTCCAGCTGTTGCATATCTACAACTTCCAGCATGCCCTTCGGCAGTTGAAGTTTTGCCACAGCTGGAGGCACGCTGGTGAGGAAACACCCAGTTAGGTAACAGAACCTAACTCAGTGCTTCCCCGCCAGTGTGCCACTAGCTGTTGCAAAACTACAACTGCCGAAGGGCATGCTGGAAGTTGTAGATATGCTACAGCTGGAGGCACACAAATACAACTCTCAGCATGCCCAGCCATTTGCTGTTGGTGCATGCTGGGAGTTGTAGTTATGCAAGATCTGGATGACCACAAATTAGAGACCACTGCACAGTGATCTTCAAACTGTGGCCCTCCAGACATTGCTAGGCAACTACTCATTTCCTTGCTCCCGTCAACAGCACGATTGCTGCCCGCCACACAGAGGAGGATCGCCGCCCGCAATCTGTAAGGAACCTCCACCGACGCTCACATCACAGTTCCCCGCTCTGCCCGGACTACCGTGGGTGGGCATAGAAGGGAACTGAACTTTTTCACCTGTCTTCTTATACTCAACTAAGATGTCTTCAGCCAGCTTTTAAGTCACCTGCATCAGGTCATGCTGAGACAGACAGGATGAGCAGGGAAGATAGGGGGACCTGGACCCAGGGTGCACAACCCCAGGCACTGGCCGTTGGCAGGAAGGGGTTAACGGTGCATTTTGCTGTATGTCCCGTGCCCCTCAGCCACATATGGGGGAACATGCTCCTGATACCCCACCTGAAAAAACTAAACAAAAGGGAGTAAAGAACTTAACTAAACAGCCCTTACTAGAAAATAATATATAAAAAAAAAAAACAGGTCTAGGGAGCTCCCAGACCTGCGTCTTGCCTCCTACTGACACTAGATAAAACTGATTTCCTCACTTCTAGTGGGGAGGGTATATTCTGCCAGGGAGGAGCAGAGTTTTTTTTTTTTTTTCTTCCTAGTGTCAGCGCCTCCTAGTGGCAAGAGCATATACCCATCAGTAAGGTGTCCCCCAATGAAGAGCAACCGAGAAATAACAGTCACAGCCCTAGTGCATATACAGTATGATGCCATTTGATGAACAATGCCACAGGCAGAAAAGTAGACAGGGAACAAATAGCAGGCGCTGCAACCTCACTGTGAGACAGTCTGCTGTAAAACAAAATGTTTGGCAATAGCAGTCGGGACCTACCGGATACGAAACACGCTCTGCTTCTGAGCAGAAGGAGGCTACTGTTCATACAGCAGAAGGAGGCGCAAGATGTACAAGCATGTCTTGTGTCTTTAAGAGGTTCCAGGACCAGTTCTGCAGCCCATTGGTTATCACGGGGTTAAGCTGTTGGCCGATTACTGTAGTTTAGCAAATGTTTCTGAAGACAAGAGTCTCTTCAAATATGTAATTTTCCGGTGGTAGACTACAACCTTCTTAGATATAAGACAACCTATAGGGAGCAGTTAAAAGTATGCTAATATCCTATTAAAAATAAAATACAGTATAAAGGCCCCCCATAAACATCAGGAAAAAAAAAAAGCACAATGAATGAGAAACTCAAGAACAGCAAACACTAACAGCCAAGGTCTGCTTACTTGCTGTTGGCACATAGAGACTGTGAAATGGGCTTTATAGTCCTAATAAGAGACACATGTTAAATGGTATTAAAAATTAATACATAATTTTGTCCAGCACAGATTTATAGAAATACTAAAGAAAGCATAAGCCATTACATTAAAAAAAATGAAATGTAGAGGGTATGTACATACATTTTTTTCCATTTTTTTTTTTAAACACAGACACAAATAATTAGGGCACTACATGAACAACAATACAATAACAGATACTGCAATTGAATGTATGGTGCCTTAAAAAGGAATATCTTCAAAACATAGTGCACAAATAAGAATTACTTTTAAAGTGTGGGCACATTAGGGAAAAACAGCACTATACACAAGCATGTGTCACACACACTAAAAATCAGTTCTCATACACAGCACCAGGTAATAAATGAGAGTTCCTCATGGCAGAGAAAATATTTTAGGTTCCAAAAGCAAAGAAAACAAAATATAAAAAAAAAACAAAAAAAAACACTGAGCCAGTCCTGAAGCAGGCCAAGGATACAGGAACAAAGTTTAACTAGGTTCATTTGAGTCAATCTTTAAAATAAAAAAATTATAATAAAAAAAAAAATATAAGGATATATACATTTTAGGTGAATGGACTGCCGTCACTAGAGCAACCATACGTGAACAGCTGCAAGTACGCAATGGTCTTGGGTATAGTGGAAGTGATCCTTCCTCCGATCACACTTTGTCTTTATGTTTCACTTTTGAAAGCCTACGTGATGTCCCGCTCTTGTTCAGCAATTTTAGGACACGGTCCTTGTGATCAAGTACTTTAAGCATGCAGTCCCGGGATTCTGTAATCTGATCCATCACTAGTTTACAGCGCTGCATGTTACCCTACAGAACAAGGAAACGAACAAACAGTGAAATTGACATAACACAGTTTAGTGCTTGTGTTGAGCAATGACTGTAAAATGCTGAAAGCTAAAAAATTATATAAATAAAAACAGTGACCACAGCACACAAAATAAAAAGATGCCAGAAAGTAAAGAAATACTACGTCACCTGCAGAAGACAGGGCTGCAGTAACACTGGTGGCTTCTCTATGATATACAACAATATATCAGATTGCTTTATATGAAAGACTCCCCTACTGATTAGTTACAATAAGAATATTTGATTTTTAAACAAAGCCTGGAAGATAATTTTACTATACTAAACTGCCACCATGTCTTCTTTCAGTACATTAAATTACCTGGCTGCTGTATACCACCAGACAAGGGCAGGCGCAATGCCAATCGTACCTGGAGGGGTGACACTGGATGTGGACTACCTGATTCTTCTGGATATCATCAATACCCATGACTCTACATAGGTTGTGTCCTTTTAATGGATTAAATACCTATTTAAAGGGGTACTCCAGTGAAAACTTTTTTCTTTTAAATCAACTGGTGGCAGAAAGTTAAACATATTTGTAAATTACTTATATTAAAAAAATCTTAATCCTTCCTGTACTTATTAGCTGCTGAATACTACAGCGGAAATTCCTTTCTTTTTGGAACACTGATGACATCACGTACACCGTGCTCTCTGCTGACATCAGATGTAGCTAGCAGATGTATGCTAAGGGCAGCATGGTGGCTCAGTGGTTACCACTGCTGCCTTGCATTGCTGGGGACTTGGGTTCAAATCTCACTAAGGACAACAATAAATAAACTGTTATTATTATTATTATTATTATTATAACATCAGCAGAGCGAACTGTGGTCGTGATGTCATCAGAGAATTCCAAAAAGAAAATAATTTTCCTCTGTAGTATTCAGCAGCTAATAAGTACAGGAAGGATTAAGATTTTTTTATAGAAGTAATTTACGAATATGTTTAACTTTTTGCCACCAGTTGATTTAAAAGAAAAAAGGTTTTCACTGGAGTACCCCTTTAAGACCAGTCAATTTTATTTTTGCATTTTAGTTTTTTCCTCCTCGCCTTTTAAAAGCCATAACTCTTATTTTTCCATATTCAGACTCATATTAGGGCTTGTTTTTTGCACGACTAATTGTACTTCCTAATTACATCACTTATTTTACTATAAAATGTATGACAAAAATACTATTTGCGTGGGGAAATTGAAAAGAAAACCGCAGTTTGAAAATTCTTGAGGGTCTAGTTTTTACGCTGTACATTTTTTACTGTACTGTGGATCATACGATTAAAATGATACCCATGTTTTGTTTACACACTTTGCTATTATTGTACTATGTTTGAATTTTTTTTTATTACAAAATATGTATGTTTAAAATTGCATATCCCTCAGTTTTTACGTATCACTGCGTTTCGCTGTATGAGGGCAAATTTTTTGCACCGTGACCTGTAGGTTTTTTTGGTACCACTTTGGCGCATAAGTGACTTTTTAATACATTTTTACATGGAATTTGATGTGACCAAAAAGCAGTATATTCAGCGATCTACTTCTTTGGTCTGCCATCTTGGCTCATCTGTTCCCGGCAGTCATGCCGCAGGAGATCAGATGAGCCATCAGAGCCGCCGCATTGCCGTGATCAGTATTGATCACAGCATCTGATGGGTTAATGGCGGGCATTAGTGCGATCACTTATGTCCTCAGCGGCTGACAGCATGGAACAAATATTCTGTGCTCGCTTCACACACAGGACGTACATTTACGGCTTATGTCGTTAAGGAGTTCAGATACCCATAATAAAAATTGCTTCTTTTTTGGATCTGAAAAATACATTTTTGGGAACATTGTGACTCAAGTATTGTAAGACATTGTGACTTAAGGTGGCAAGCCAATCTGACAGGTTTTCCATTAACCCCTTAAGGGCCACAGGTTTTTTTTATTTTTGCACTTTCGTTTTTTCTTCCTCCACTATTAAAAATCATAATGCTTTAAATTTTGCACCTACAAACTCATATGAAGGCTTGTTTTTTGTGCCACCAATTTTACGTTGTAATGACATCAATAATTTTACCACAAAATCTAGTAAATTTGGGGGGGCTTTTGTTTCTATGCAGTGCACTTTTCAGTAAAAATGACACCTTATCTATATTCTGTAGGTCCATACGAGTAAAATGATACCCAACTTATATAGGAATAATAAAAAAAATAAAAAAACGATAACTTTATGCACGAAAATTAGTAGGTTTAAAATTTTCTCTTCTGACCCCTATAACTTTTTTATTTTTCCATATACGGGGCGGTATGGGGCAAATTTTTACAGGTTGCTTTAGACGCAGCTGTCAGCGGCGATCTAAAGGGTTAATAGCCATCCAGCGTTAATACCCAGTTAACAGCACAAGGACGTATATACACGTCCTTGGTCGTTAACCAGTTAAGCAAAAAATAAATAAATAAATGAAAAAATAAATAAAAATAGATCTAAATACTAGAATAAAAGATGCAGCTTATACTTTGAAAACAACAGTAGATAAGCAAATGTAATGTACCTGTATAAGTTCATTGATCCTGTGCAAATCATCATCTGTGGCAGTTTTCTTTTTAGGAATAAGACCTTCTTGTAGCACAGTTAAGCGATCAAATACATCTTGCTCTAGTTTAGTCTAAAAGAGAAACATAAAAGGCCCAAGTTAAAATACGTAAAAACAACCAACAAGAACATTACAGATCAATGCTCGGATTCCTAAAGCTTATTTACATTATTGTCCTAGCTGGCAAGATCGCTATTGAGTTGGTAATCCCATGCTATTCCTTTGAACTTGGACAACTCCAAATTGAAATGGATTATAGCAAATGATAAGTTAAAGGGGTACTCCGGAGAAAAAACCTTTTTTTTTTTTTTTTTTAACCCCTTAAGGACCGGGGTTTTTTCCGTTTTTGCATTTTCGTTTTTAGCTCCTTGCCTTTAAAAAATCATAACTCTTTCAAATTTACACCTAAAAATCCATATGATGGCTCATTTTTTGCGCCACCAATTCTTCTTTGTAATGATGTCGGTCATTTTGCCCAAAAATCTATGGTGAAGCGGGAAAAAAAATCATTGTGCGACAAAATTGAAAAAAAAAAACGCTGTTTTGTAACTTTTGGGGGCTTCCGTTTCTACGTAGTACATTTTTCGGTAAAAATGACACCTTATCTTTATTCTGTAGGTCCTTACGATTAAAATGATATCCTACTTATATAGGTTTGATTTTGTCGTACTTCTGGAAAAAATCATAACTACATGCAGGAAAATTAATACGTTTAAAATTGTCATCTTCTGACCCCTATAACTTTTTTATTTTTCCGTGTATGGGGCGGTATGAGGGCTCATTTTTTGCGCCGTGATCTGAAGTTTTTAACGGTACCATTTTTGCATTGATAGGACTTATTGATCACTTTTTATTCATTTTTAAATGATATAAAAAGTGACCAAAAATGCACTATTTTGGACTGTGGAATTTTTTTGCGCGCACGCCATTGACCGAGCGGTTTAATTAATGATATATTTTTATAATTCGGACATTTCCGCACGCGGCGATACCACATATGTTTATTTTTATTTACACTGTTTTTTTTTTATTGGAAAAGGGGGGTGATTCAAACTTTTAATAGGGGAGGAGTTAAATGATCTTTATTCACTTTTTTTTTCACTTTTTTTTGCAGTGTTATAGGTCCCATAGGGACCTATAACACTGCACACACTGATCTTCTATGTTGATCACTGGTTTCTCATAAGAAACCAGTGATCAACGATTCTGCCGCATGACTGCTCATGCCTGGATCTCAGGCACTGAGCATTCATTTGGCGATCGGACAGCGAGGAGGCAGGTAGGGGCCCTCCCGCTGTCCTGTCAGCTATTCGGGATGCCGCGATTAGCCGCGGCTATCCCGAACAGCCCGACTGAGCTAGTCGGGAACTTTCACTTTCACTTTTAGCCGCGCGGCTCAGCTCTGAGCGCGCGGCTAAAGGGTTAATAGCGCGCGGCGCCGCGATCGGTGCTGCGCGCTATTAGAGGCGGGTCCCGGCTTCACTATGACGCCGGGCCCGCCGTGATATGACGCGGGGTTACTGTGTAACCCCGCGTTATATCAGAAGAGCAGGACCAAGGACGTACCGGTACGTCCTTGGTCCTTAAGGGGTTAAATCAACTGGTGCCAGAAAGTTAAACAGATTTGTAAATTACTTCTATTAAAAAATCTTAATCCTTCCTGTACTTATTAGCTGCTGAATACTACAGTGGAAATTATTTTCCGTTTGAAACACAGAGCTGTCTGCTGACATCATGAGCACAGTGCTCTCTGCTGACATCTCTGTCCATTTTAGGAACTGTCCAGAGTAAAAGGAAATCCCCATAGCAAACATATGCTGTTCTGGACAGTTCCTAAAATGGACAGAGATGTCAGCAGAGAGCACTGTGCTCATGATGTCAGCAGACAGCTCTGTGTTTCAAAAAGAAAATAATTTCCGCTGTAGTATTCAGCAGCTAATAAGTACAGGAAGGATTAAGATTTTTTTAATAGAAGTAATTTACAAATATGTTTAACTTTCTGCCACCAGTTGATTTAAAAAAAAAAAAGTTTTTCACCGGAGCACCCCTTTAACTGGCCTCTTGACTGATTTGCAAAAGGTTTTTGATGAAACTTGGCAACCGTGGATATCTTATTTGGTTAAATCACCTTAACCCCTTGGGGACGGAGGGTTTTGCAGTTTTTGCACTTTCGTTTTTTCCTCCTTAACTTTTAAAAATCATAACCCTTTCAATTTTGCAACTAAAAATCCATATGATGGCTTATTGTTTGCGCCACCCACTCTACTTTGCAGTGATAATCAGTCATTTTACCCAAAAATCTACGGCGAAAAAAAAAAAAAATCGGCCGACAAAATTAAAGAAAATATGCGTTTTTGTGACTTTTTGGGGGCTTCCGTTTCTACGCAGTATATTTTTCAGTAAAAATGACACCTAGGCCCTCGGGTTGTAAGTCTATGTTGCTTTCTTACCCGACTGCTTTTTTCCCTGGTATTTATTATTATGTCGCATCCTGTTTGTCGCACGTGGGTTTTGTTTGTTTTGGTTTCCAACTCCTCTGAGTTATCGGGAAAAAATTCACAACAATTCAACAAATTCGGGTTGGAAACCTTTATAAATACATGGGAAAGCTCAGAAATGTCGGGTTACGCCCCTTTTTCGGGTTTGGGAGAATCCACATTGGGTCTGTCGGGAAAAAATGTTGCATTGTGTCGCAGACTGGCGCACGATGTCTGTGACATGTCGCAGACAAAGATGCGCCAAGAAAACCTGACAAAACAAGTCGGGTTTAGAATAGTAACTGAGGGCCCTTATCTTTATTCTGTAGGTCCATACGATTAAAATGATTCCCTACATATATAAAAGTTTGATTTTTTTCCTACTTCTGGAAAAAATCCTAACTAGATGCAGGAAAATTTATACTTTTTAAATTGTCATCTTTTGACCCTATAACTTATTTTTATACGTCCGGGCCGGTATGAGGGCTAATTTTTTGCGTCGTGATCTGAAGTTTTTAGCGGTACCATTTATGTATTGATCGGAATTTTTGATCACTTTTTATTCATTTTTTATGATATAAAAAGTGACCAAAAATACGCTATTTTGGACTTTGGAATTTTTTTGCGCGTAAGCCATTGACCGTGCGGTTTAATTAACTATATATTTTTATAATTCTGACATTTACGCACACGGCGATACCACATGTTTATTTTTATTTACACAGTTTTATTTTTCTAATATGGAAAAGGGGGGTGATTCAAACTTATTTAGGGGAGGGGTTAAATGATATTTATAATATATAATATATAATTTTTGCAATGTTATAGCTCTCCCATAGGGGGCTATAACACTGCACACACACTGATCTTTTACATTTATCAATGGTTTCTCATAGGAAACCATTGATTAATGATTCTGCCGCTTGACTGCTCATGCCTGAATCTCAGGCACTGAGCAGTCATTCGGCGATCTGACAGAATGGAGCTGTCTTTACAGCTGTTCGGGATGCAGCGATTTCACCGCGGACATCCCGAACAGCACCCTGAGCTAACCGGCAGTGCTTTACTTTTACTTAAGACTCGGCATTCAACTTTGAACGGTGCGTCTAAAGGGGCGCGCAGCACCGCGATCAATGCCACGCGCTATTGGCCCCGGGCCCGACTCGCTATAGACAGGGAGCGGGCTGAGGGCGTATAGGTACGCCCTCCTTCCCCAAGGAGTTAATCACCCATTACTGTTGACCACCTGAAAGATTACCACCCGTTGTGTGTTCTTTGTCTGTTCTTTTTGGTGACCTTGTCTGTCAGTTTGTTCCTTTTTTTTTCTATTTTAATTATTTCTTTTCCAATAATTCGATGCATAAGCTAAAGCGGCCTACCCTTTTGAAAAGGTCGTTATCTCCCGATTGTTAAATGTGTCTTATGGATATTTGTTGTTTCTCTTATGCTAATGCCCTATTTTGCAAATTTTTTTGCCTCAAGAGGTTTTACATAGTTTCAACCTAAAACCCTACTGTGTGGATCCGGAAGTAAAAACTTCCCATGAGGCGGATACCAATTGCCCCATCAGAATAAGTTCCTAGATCAATATTCTATCCCCATAAATCTAGTATCCATAACCTCTAATGTTATATTTTTCTAGAACAACATCCAGGCCCCCCTTATATTTCTTTATTGAGTCAGACATCACAACATCATGTGGCAGAAAGTTTCATAGTCTCACTGGTCTTATAGTAAAGAATCTCTATTGAGATGAAGAGGATGCCCCCTTGTCATGGTTACTGGCCTAGGTATAAAAAGATCACTAGAAATCTCTTTACTGCCTATTCATATACAGTATTTCTACATTGTGATGAGATCGCCCATAAGAAGTTGTCATTTCTGCAGACTAAATAACCCCAAGCTTGATAAATTATCTTGGCCCTGTAATCCTCCCATACCGTTAATTATCTTTGTCACCTTCATCTGCACCATCTCCAGTTTAGCAGTATCCTTATATACAGGTACCCAAAATTGGACACAATACATATGTGCTTTGACTAGTGATTTAAACAGAGGCAAAACTATGTCCTTGTCACGAGCTTCTATGCATCCTATTACTTTATTAGCCTTAATAGCAGCTTCCTGGAACTGATCACTGAAGTTGCGCTTACTGTCCACCAGTACCCCCAATCCATTTCTGTAGAAGTTTTACCTAATGTCTTATTATTTAGCACATAACTATATATTTTGTTTTTAGAGCACAGGTACATAACCTTACATTTATTCACATTAAATTACATTTTCCATGTCTGTGTCCAAGCCTCCAGTTTCACTCCAGATCCCTCTGTAATATTATGTTACCCGATGGTGATCACCTTATCCAGTATAGTGTCATTTGCAAATATTGAAATTCTACTCTGTAATCCCTCTACAAGGTCAATAATAAAGATATGGAAAAGAAGTGGACTCAGTACTGATCCCCGTGGTACCTTACTTGTAACTGTAACCCAATTTGTATGGAAAAAAAACTTTAATAAAACTCAGAGGGGGGATTACAGATCTTAAGAAGCCCAAGCACTCACTAATTGGAGAAGTTGAGCAGCACAGAGATGAGTCTTCCAGCCTTGCACACGACAAGCAATCCCCTTCTGGTTGGCAAGATCCTGTAACGTCAACTTCTTCTCTTCTGCAAGGAAAATCCCATTAATACCAACTTGTAATGTAAAAATTGTTGTTCTTTGCTTCCAACATATCAAACTAAACTATGACTGACCTAACCAGGTGTCAGACAATATATTAAGAGCGCAAAGTAATCTAAAATCAAAAGCATTCCCACTATGAATGACAAATCATTAGTAAGGAATTTCCCACCTCAGCCACATAAGAGCTACATCCATTTTGCTCTCTCCAGTCACTTGCCTTTTACGCGTACATCACTGTAACGCTGGAAATGATGATATGCAGCTTTCCAAGGATTTCGGTATTGGCGAAGCAGAGTAATGGGGGGTCGAGGTTTTACTGGAACATAACGTACACCTTCTTCATCTGAGAAAAAAAATTGCATAAATGGATTAGATTACCCATGCACCTTACCTTTTATTCAGCCACTTTAATAATTTTTACAGCAAAGAGCATCACAGTATTCTGTTAAACTCTTAATTCTAGGATTCTAGTCAGCATTTCTTTTTCAACACTGAGGTTCTTGGAAAATTCAGTCCCCAGATTGTGACCTTTGAGACATTGGTATGGAGAAGGTAAAAAGGAGTTTTTTTTTGTACTCACCATAAAATCTCTCTTATAGCCTTCATTGGGGGACACCTATACTGATGGGTATATGGTCTTGCCACTAGGAGGCGCTGACACTGGGAAAAAAAAGTTGGCTCCTCCCTGGCAGGATATACCCGCCCACTGGAAGTGAGGTAATCAGCTTAGTCACAAAGCAGTAGTAGAAGCCAACAAAGAAATATGTCCGAAGGACCCTGCAAAGGAATCCTGGATGAAAAACCCAATAACATGAAAAGAAATGCAGAAATGGGTGGGTGCGGTGTCCCCCAATGAAGGCTACTAGAAAGATTTTACGATGAGTACAAAAAAAAGTGATTTTCACGGAGGATCTATTTGGGGACAGAGACCTTGGGTATATGCTGTTGTTGCTAGGAGACTTGACACTAAGGAAACCAAAAAATTCGGCTCCTCCCAGCAGGATATACCTGCCTACAGAGCCTGAGGTAATCAGTTTAGTCCTCAAGCAGTAGGAGAGGACAGAGAGGCAGAAAACCAAGACCAGTCCAAGGTAACCAGAACAAAAAATTAACTGAACACACCCTCGGACAGGTAACCAAAACCGGAACACCAAAGAAAGGGTGGGAGCTGTGTCCCCCAATGGATCCTCAGAGAAAAGGATTTTACGGTAAGACAAAAATCACTCTCTCTCTTTCGGCTCCATTGGGGGACACAGACCTTGGGACGTACCAAAGCCGTCCCCTAGGGTGGGCACAGAAAACAATCAAGGGGCAGGCTGGGCCACCGCCGCCTGCAACACCTTACGGCCCAGACTAGCATCCGCGGATGCAAAGGTATGAACCTGGTAGAATTTAGTAAAAGTGTGCAAGAACGACCAGGTAGCCGCCCTACAGACTTGAAAGGCTGAAGCCCTGTTATGGAGAGCCCAGGAAGCTTCGACAGAACGCGTGGAGTGAGCTGAAACCTTGAAAGGAGGGGGTCTTCCCCCTGCAACGGTAAGCTTCTGAAATGGCAGACCTGATCCACCGCAAAATGGTTGCCTTCGAAGCAGGTAGACCCTTACGGTGACAGTCCGTAAAAACAAAAAGGAATCACATTGACGAAAAGAAGACGTAATAGAGAGGTAGGTACGCACCGCCCGTACCACATCTAGTTTATGAAGCAAACGCTCCTCGGGATGAGATGGAGCGGGACACAAGGACGGGAGGACGATATCCTCATCGAGGTGGAAGGCAGAAACCACCTTTGTTAAAAAAAAGAAGGAACTGGACGAAAAAAACAACCTTGTCCTGATGGACAATTAGAAAGGGAGAGCGGCAAGAAAGAGCCGCCAACTCTGAAACCCGTCTGATGGAGGTAATTTCCATAAGGAACGCCACCTTCCAGGAAAGGAGACGAAGGGAAACCTGCCTGAGGGGTTTAAAGGGCGCGCCCTTTAGGGCGCTAAGGACCAAATTGAGATCCAAAGGAGGAGTAGGAGACCTGTAAGGAGGAGCCGCGTGGGCCACTCCTTGGAGGAAGGTCCAAACATGAGAATCAGATGCCAGAGGGCATTGGAAAAGAATGGAAAGGGCCGAAACTTGACACTTTAAAGAGCTGAGATCTAATTGCTGTTCCAGCCCTGACTGCGAAAACGAAAGGAGTCGGGGAAGGGAGAACCGCACTTGAGAAAGAAATTGAGATGCACACCAGTGAAAATAAGACCGCCAGGTACGGTGGTATATCTTCGAGGAAGAGGGCTTGCGCGCATTGAGCATGGTGCGAATCACCTGTGTTGAGAAGCCACGGGCCCTTAGTACCGCGGTCTTAACCTCCATGCCGTCAAATGCAGAGACGGTAAATTGGGGTGGCACAGGGGACCCTGAGAGAGAAGGTCTGGACGAAGCGGAACGTCATCCAGGAGCCGCACGACGTCGGCGTACCACACCCTCCGAGGCCAATCTGGAGCCACGAGAATGGCGGGAATGCCCTCCGCTTTGAGCTTCCTCAGGACCCTGGGAAGGAGAGGAAGAGGAGGGAACAGATAGGGTAGGGCAAAACCCGACCAAGGAATCACCAGTGCATCTGCGGCCAGAGCACAGGGGTCCCGGGACTTCGACACAAAGAGGGGAACCTTCTGGTTGTGGCGGGATGCAAAGAGGTCCACATCTGGAGTTCCCCAGAGGTCGCAGATCTCTGCAAACACCTCTGGATGAAGGGACCACTCGCCGGGGTCCAGAGAGGACTGGCTTAGGAAGTCCGCTTCCCAATTGTTTACGCCTGGGATGTGAATTGCTGAGATGGCTGGAACCCTGAGTTCCGTCCAGAGAAGAATCTTGGAAACTTCGGCCATCGACGCCAAGCTGCGAGTGCCGCCCTGGCAACTGATGTACGACACCGCAGTGGAGTTGTCCGACTGGACACGAACCGGGCGGCCCTAAAGAACGATCTACCAATGTAACAGGCAAAGATAGATTGCCCTCAGTTCTAAGATGTTGATTGGGAAGAGTGTCTCTCTGGGAGACCAAAGGCCCTGGACTGTCCGATCTCGGAACCCCCCCCCCCCCCACCCAACCGAAAGGCTGGCATCCGTCGTGACAACCAGCCAATGGAGGGGCAGGGAGGAGCGCCCCTGAAGAAGTAGGGGGGAGCGGCGAGATGTCCGAGGAAGTACAATCTTGCGATCGAGGGACAAGGGAGACCTGTCCCACCGGGATAGAATCGCCAGTTGATGGGCACGAAAATGAAACTGAGCGAAGGGAACGGCCTCCATGGCCGCCACCATCCGACCCAGGACTTCCATGAAAAAGCGAATGGGCACTGGGGTGGGGTTTCTGAGTATATGAACCCCCGACAGAAGGGTCAGCCACTTGTCTGGGGGGTGGCGAACCCGGGCGGACTGGGTGTCGAACTGAAGTCCCAGAAAAACTAAGGACTGAGTGGGGGATTTGGACTTGTCCCGATTGACCAACCAACCGAAGCGAGACAGGGCCTGAAGAGTGAAGGTGAGACTCTCTAGATTCTGGTCTCTGGACGGAGCCTTGTTCAGAATGTCGTCCAAGTAAGGAATAACCGAGACCCCCTCGTCCGTAGCAGGCCGATCACCGGCGCAAGGACCTTGGTGAATACCCTTGGAGCTGTGTCCAGCTGTGGACCGCAAAACGGAGGAACCGCTGGTGTCCCGGAAAAATCGGAACAAGGAGGTAGGCGTCCCTGATGTCCACTGAGGAAAGAAACTCCCCCTGATCCATGGTCGCCACGACCGAACGGAGACACTCAATGTGGAAGTGGCGCAGGAGGAGATGCCGGTTGAGGTGCTTTGGATCCAAGATGGGGCGTACGGAACCCCTTTCTTGGGAACTACAAAGAGGTTGGAATAAAAACCTCAAAAACGTTCCTTAGGAGGAACTGGGACAATGACACCCTGAATGAGGAGGGACTGAAGCGCACCCCGAAAAGCCTTTGCCAGAGAGGGAGACCTTGGGGCTCGAGAAAGGAAAAAATTATCCTTTGGAAGAGAGGCAAACTCAATCCGGTAACTGTTGGATACCACGTCTCTGACCCAGGAGTCCTGTACATGCGTGGTCCAGACGTCTCGGAAGAGCAACAGACGACCTCCCACCAGAGAAAAATCTGCGGGTGGGGGCGTCCCTTCAGGCAAAGGTGGGTTTGTGGGTGCCCGCCTTGGCCACAAAGTGGCCCGAACGGTTATCCGATTTCCAGGATGGGCGGGTCTGGAAGGAGGGAGTCTTGTCCAGAAAAGGCGCCTGCCTGGCTCCCTTCATGACCCCGAAGGTCCAAAAGGAGGTAGATTTGCGACGGGAAGTAGGGGCCTTATTTTGAGGTAATAATGAACTCTTCCCTCCCGTTTCTTCTGAGATGATCTCATCTAGGCGCTTACCAAAAAGCCGAAAGCCAGTAAATGGAAGCTCAGTGAGAGATTTTTTTGGAAGCTGCGTCCGCATCCCAGGCTTTGAGCCACACGGATCTACGGAGAGCCACTAGGTTACCCGTGGCAAAGGCAGCACAGCGGGCCGACTGCATGGAAGAAGAACATAGAAAATCTCCAGCTTTAGAAAGCAGAATTAAGTCGGCCAGTTCTTCCGAGGAAGCCCCAGAAGAAACGCCCTAACGGAGTGGGAAACCCAGATCGTAACTGCCTTGGAAACCCAGGCAGAGGCAAAAGCAGAGAGAAGAGATGAACCCACAGCTTCAAAGGCAAATTTTTCCAAGGTCTCCACCCTTTTGTCCGCTGGGTCCTTAAAAGAAGCAGCATCGGGCAAAGGCAGGGTAGTAGCCTTAGATAAGCGGGAGACTGGTGGTTCCACCATAGGAGGTGAGGTCCACCGGGCAATGAGGTCCTTAGCGAAGGGATAACACGCTTGAACCTTCTTTGTTTCTTGAAACCTTTTGTCAGGATGCCTCCAGGCAGACTCCAGCAAGGCTTCAAGTTCAGCATGAGAGCTGAACATCTGGGACAGCGTCCGAAGTTCTGGGACAGCGTCCGAAGTTTCTGGGTCCTCTAGGTGGAAGGTGTCTCTTATGGCCGAAACCAATGAGTCCACCGTGTCAGTCATGTCTGTGCGGTCCTCTGAATCAGAGGCAGAAGCCTCATCAACTATTCTCCAGGAGAGTGGGAACGGGTGGAGGCAGCCTTAGAAGAAGGAGACACTGACCTGTTGCGTCGTTCTGGGGACTCAGAATGGCGACTCGGGGAGCGTCCTCTAGAAGAGGGACGCTTGTGGGAGGACGTAGCAGAGGGACGATGCCCATGAGGGGAGCGCCTACGTCTGTACAAAGTCTGTACAAAAGAGAACCCTATCCAGAGTCAACCGATTCAATAGAACAGGGCGGAAAAACGCCAAGAAGAGCAGCGCATGCCTGAGCAGAAGGTGTGCATAGAAGGTGGAGACCAGAAAACCACAGGGGAAAGAAAAAAAAAAAATCAGAAACTGGTTGGTGCAGAAGATGGATGGCCTGGTGCAGAAGCAGCTGGACAGGTGTAATCCAGACGACCAGAACGCCCTCCATCTCGAGAGAACATGGACCCCGGAGGAGGAGACGGAAGGGAATAACTGCTTAAAGAAATAAAAAATAAATAAATGAAGGGTAAGTAAACCCAACAACCGCAAAATGCTCCAGGTGACAAACATCGGTGCCGAAACCAGAAAAAGTGCAGTACAGAAAGACCGCCCCATAAATGGGATTGCAGAGAAGTCTGGGCAGGACCACTACACATGCCAGAGACCTCAACCGTCACAAAGGCCCAAAGAACCAGGAGGGGACGAACCATAAAAGAAGGCATGCCACAGCATCCCAGAATAGTGTCCAAGACAAGGAGACCAAGCAGTCTTGGACCCCAGCGGTCCTAAAGGTAACCTGGATGAGACTCCCAGGCTCTGGACAGGAAGGTTACTTCAGAAGACTGCGGTGTCAGTGTAGCGCAACCGACACCGTCAAGGGAAGGAGCAACACACCTTACTTGGGAGATTGTGCTGAGGTGGGAGGATAGCAATGGCCAGACATAAACGACAGACTGTGGCTAGACTGGCCGTTGCTGAGCCATACCGGATTGCATAAACCCCACCAAGAAAGGAGAGTGCGCAAAGGCTGCAATAGTAGCAGTAGATAACGAAGAAACCGAAAGAAAGCCAGTGTGCAATAGTGGGCAAAAAGCACACAGGCATAGACAGCAAAAGGCTCTTTTTAATGCTCCCAGCGAAAAACAAGGAACCAGCCAGAAACCCCATATATATAGCGGGAAGAGAGAGATGGCTCGGCAGCAGAAAACGCCCAGTGAAATAGCCCCCCTAGTGGAGGGGAAAACAAGGGGTGGTCGAGATGAAACTCAGGCACTGACCATGCCAAGCCCCCTGATCCCCATACCCCCTGTGGAAGGGGGGTAGACAAAGTGCACCAGGTACTGTAGGAGCAGCAGATGAGTGCTCCGGTCATGTTTAAGGTAACGGAGCAGGAGCCTAAGACACCCTGCACA
This sequence comes from Hyla sarda, assembly GCF_029499605.1. Lineage (NCBI taxonomy): Eukaryota > Metazoa > Chordata > Amphibia > Anura > Hylidae > Hyla > Hyla sarda. Next base: position 98,322,002 of record NC_079191.1, on the reverse strand, counting down.
GGAATCCAGGAAAATACCTGGAGGCATTGGGGTGGGGGTGGGGGGTGCTAAACTGGCTGTGGCGCCCCACCAGGCCCCATGCCAGAACAGAGGTGCTCAAACCCCTGCAGATTTGTGGAAACAAGACTACCGGAATGTCCGAGGAACACCCCACCGACAGAAAGGAAGGAAGGCTCAACCCATGCAGACGGACCGTAGTATACGTAGGGACACAGACATGGATACCTCTCGATAGTAGTGGGGTACCAAGACAGCATATCCAAAATAAACCGCAGACATTCAAAAGTCTGGCAGTATGTTAAACAGGCTCGGTGTGTCACAACCATGCCCCAAGAAGACCAACGTGGAACTCTTAGAAAGGGGAACACATTGCTGCTGTAGGTGTGAAAGTCCATGGAACTTGCAGGGAACGCTCACACCCTATCTCAGGGATGTGGAAATCCTATAGCCCGACGCCCGGGACAAGTAGTTTTGGGTGCCGGGCAGGTGAATTGTTTATAGATTTAGCCCTGTATCGGGCTAGCAGGGACAGACAGACTTCCCCCTTATTTTTCTTTAATGTCGGTGTGAGGTGCAGGAGCCGATGGAAGTCTACACCTCACACCGGCTCTGAGTGTATGGGGGGGGGGGTGGCGGCGGCGGCCTCCAGCTGACTGCAGAGCCCCCTTATCTCCCCTCCCGGAGGATGGACGCAGCTCAGAGACACAGCAGGGTGAGAGAAAGGACGTAGACAGCTCCGTGCACAGCTCCATCCCCCACACACAGCTCTATCCCTCCCCTTCCCCCTGATCTGTCTCCACAGGACCTAATCCACCACGGGGAAGTTGCTTGTTTGCACGAGGGAAAACACAGAGCAGGGGGGGTGAGGGGGAGGATGGAAATCTCACCTCACACCGGCGGTGACTACAGCTCTGATGTCCACTCATGGCGGCTCAGGTGAGGAGGCAGAGAATACAGGCGGCGGCAGGAAGGGTGGTTGTATATGAATCGTGTGAGTGTATGTAATGTATGATGGGGGGGGGCAGCGGCAGGTGTATGTATGATGTGTGCATATGTATGGTGTATATCAGTGTTTCCCAACCAGGGTGCCTCCAGCTGTTGCAAAACTACAACTCCCAGCATGCCCTGGGCATGCTGGGAGTTTAGTTTTGTAACAGCTGGAGGCACCCTGGTTGGGAAACACTGGTGGATATGTATGGTGTGAGTGTATGTGTGTATGATGTCTATGTGTGATGTGTATGTAATGTATGATGTGTGTATGATGTCTATGTGTGATGTGTATGTAATGTATGATGTCTATATGTGATGTGTATGTAATGTATGATGTGTGTATAATGTCCAAGTGTGATGTGTGATGTAGGGGGGCAGCGGTGGGTGTATGTATGGTGTATATGTAGGGTGTGAGTGTATGTGTGTATGTAATGTATGATGTGGGGGGGGGCAGTGGCGGGTGTGTATGTATATGGGGCAGTGGCTGGTGCATGTATGATATGTGTATGCATGAATGTTTTGTATAGGAGCGGACTGTCACGTCGGGCATTAGGGCAGTTGTGCCATCTAATTTTATTTATTTTTAGTGGCACCCGCACTAAAATTGCACCCCCAGAATCCCACCCCCTTCATACTCACCCGACGACCAAGAGCCCCACGGATGCACACAAACACGCCCGAACCAAAACTACAACTCCCAGCATGTTGGACCATAACCTAAACTGCAGTGCAACATGCTGGGAGTTGTAGTTTTGGTTCGGGTCAGCTGCAGAGCCATAGGCTGCATCAGGGCATGCTGGGTGTTGTAGTTACTAACTGTAATTCCCAGTATTCCTTGACACAGCCTATGGCTCTGCAGCTGACACAAACCAAAACTACAACTCCCAGCATGTTACACAATAACCTTAACTGTACTATACAGTGCAACATGCTGCAACACCCACACAACCATAGGCTGTATCAGGGCATGCTGGGAGTTGTAGTTATCTAGTAACAAAATGCAACTTCCAGCATTTTCTGACACAAAATGCACCACACAAACTGGGGAAGCAGAACACCCCCCCCCCCCCAGTAAAACATAAGTCCCTATTGAGACTGAAAAATAGTGATTAAAATATTTTAAAAAGTGCGTATACATGTGAATAAGCCCCTTTCCTAATAAAAGTTTCCAATTTTCTTTAAATAAAAATAATGTACAAAAATAAACAAAAGTGGTATCGCTGCATGTGGAAATGTCCAGGCTATTAAAATATAATGTTAATTAAACCGTACGGGGAACGGTGTAAATGTAAAAAATAGTCCAGAATTGCAAATTTTTGGTCACTTCATATGAGAAATTTTTTATAAGGTGATCAAAAAGTTATATCTAGACTTTTCTGGGCTTGTCTCGGGTGTAAGAGGAAATACAGCTCTCCCTCCGCTAATAGCCCGGCATGCTGCGATCACCTATTAACCCATTAGATTACCGCTGTCAGCAGTGTATCTAAAGGGATTTTATATCCATCCCTGGTGGTCTAGTGGGGGGGGGGGGGGGATCAGACTATTTTGGTTGAAATTATTTCATCAACCAGGACAAGTAGATTTTCTTGAGGGACAAGTAGATTGTGCTCCGCTTTAGTCCCTTGGACAAGTAGTTTTTTTTTAAATTTCCACACCCCTGTATCTCCTAAGGGTGCTACACACCAGGAATGCTGTCGCAGACGCAAGAGATAAAAAAAAGCATGTGGGGAAGGAAACGTAGACAGTCTAAAACAAGCATAAAAGGTCCAATGAAAAGGTCCAAAGGACCCACAGAGAGACACACCTCTTGGAACCTCACATGGTAAGTGAGTCACCAGCCTGCAGCTGCGGGAGCTGCAGGAATGGGGGAGGTGACCCAGAGGATTGGAAAACCATGCGGACACAGGCTGGCTACCTGGCATAGGGACCCATGGCCGCATCGGGTGCCGCATAAAGAACCACACACTGAAAGTGGGTCACCAGCCTTCAGCCGTGAGAATGGTAGACATGGAGAGGGATCTGGTAAAGTAATGAACCCTGCGAACCAGTACATGGTGCATTGTATAGGGCCCATGGAGCAACATGGGGAGACTCACACGGGACTACGCCTTAGCAACAGGTTACCGGAACTTCTGCATCCGCGGTGTGGGAAGTGTATGGTAGTTGAACAAATGTAGTAGTAAGCCATGCGGACAAATATCTGACCGACTCATAGGATTCCTGAACGCACAGGATCACTCCATCAAACCCTCCCACGGAAAGTGGGGCACCGGAGTGCGGCCGATCTAACGGGCGACCTGGCGGAGTATGAGACCCAGCAGACGAAAGACTGGCAGACTAGCAGCAGTCCCGAATACCTGCAGGGACCCCCATCCGGATTACTCACACCAGTGAGGTACGGGAAACCATGCCATGCCCGCAGCAGCCCTGAGATGGGAGACCGACAGCAGCGGAAACCGTGCAGACAACAGTCTGGCGAACAAGTACACCTCCAGGTGCTGGCGAAAAGGGGAAGACAGCCAGATAGGCAATCACTGAGCCCGCTGTCACATGTGGGAGGAAGGGGGAGGCCATGGATAGAAACACAACTCCCCTGGGAGATCGGGGATGCTGAGGAGCCGTGAATTGTATCCCCGTCACCTCATATAGTGTCGCTATGACACACTGGGTTATGACTTCGTACACCTCGCACAGCAGTGAGGCACTGGAACTACAGGTTGTGGTAATGGGGGGCATACTCACCTCAGTTGCCACATACTCGCCCCTTGACGGCTTCAGCCAGCATTAGGCCACGCTGCGTCATGCTAGGCTAAAATTGCGGGCCGAGCAGGGGCAGTGGGGGACCCGGCCCCAGGGTACAACCGCCAGGTGCTGGCCATTGGCGATAAGGTATTGACAGCCCATACTCTTATGTTCCGTGCCCCTTTGTCTCACATGGGGGAACAGGTAGCGCCATGCTCCTGAACCCCCACCTAAAAAAAAAGGAAAAAAAAAAAAAGAACCCCAACTAAAAACAGCCCTTACTTGACAATAATAATAATAAAAAATAAAAAAAAGACCAGGTCTGGGGAGCTCCCAGAACGGTGTCTTGCCTCCTACTGTCACTAGCTAAAACTGATTACTTCACTTACAGTGGGTGGGTATATCCTGCAAGGAAGGAGCTGACTTTTTTCCCTAGTGTCAACGCTTCCTAGTGGCAAGAGCATATACCCATCAGTATAGGTGTCCCCCAATGAAGAGCGACCGAGAAGAAAAAAAAAAAAAAAAAAAAACAAACAAAAAAAAAAAACACATGCAGTACCTATGTACTCCTTAGGTGGGGACTTTCGTTTCTCTGGGCGAGATGTTAGAGGTTTTACAGAGTGACATTTCTCCTCATCTGTACTATTTGTCTCCATCATATCACCTTCTTCTGTAGATATAACATGCTGTTGTTTGCGAGGCTTTTTACGGGGTGAAGCTCCCGGTGGCAATTCACCAGCACAAACAGAGATGTTATTGGCTAACAAAGCTAGCGGGGAAGAGATAGATCCTGAAGTCAGTGGAGGCATAGCTGGTGAAACAAAACAGAGTAAGAATATTTTAACAATTTCAGATGCAAAATAAATCAAACTAATTTTCATATTAGCTGGTGCTAAACAAGCTCAGGCCTGCTGCCAGGGTAATACAGGTGCTCTCTTTAGGGTCTCTGAACTAAGAGGCCTTCTATGCTGCCTGCTACTTTCATGTCTGTCACCCAACAAAATTCTGTCTGCCTGCAGCCACCACTAGGAGAAGCTTCCTACATCCAATCGTATACAGTAAGTACTTTAATGTAAATTATTGGTACAGTTGTCCCCAATACTGCTCTTGATAACCACAAATACCATATGAACTATTCTTAGCCACCAAGAATCTGGGAGGAAGATTTATCAATGTGACATGTCTGCATTGAATAAGTAAGCCACAGTAAGCTTTACAGACATTTGCTAATCAGTTATGTCAGTCCCAATGTCCTACGGGTCACATGGAGTCCCTGAAAAGATTAACGTATCAGAGGTAATTTAGTATGAAAACTGCATACATGAAACAGGCCGTGCTATGTCCATTGGTTCTGCTTCTTCCTTTACTTTGGCTTCAGGGACAGTTGTTCCAGAAGGTGCACTGCTTAAAAGAGGTGGAGGTGCTGATAAGGTAGGAACTGCAGCTGGAGGGACATGGATGCTGCTGGGGAGAGGTCCAGGCACAGGCTGAGATGGGGGGCTAGGTACAGCAGCTGCAGGATGATGAGAAGAAGGGAGGGATGCAGCTGCACTTGGCTGCTCACCCCCTGTGCCTGGATCCCCAGTCACTCCTGGTGCCACCGAGATATGAAGTTCAGCTTTAGGTTTAGCACTGCATTATAAGAAAATACATGTACAAGTTTGGTGACAAGTAAAACATAATTAATGGTAACAGACATACAATAATATTAAAAGGGGTATTACCATCTGGGACATTTATGGTATATACAGAGGACATGGGACTGAATGTCCCCTAGGTTCAGGTCCCACCATTTACCGTATATACTCGAGTATAAGCCGAGTTTTTCAGCACGATTTTTCGTGCTGAAAACACCCCCCTCGGCTTATACTCGAGTGAACTCCCCCACCCGCAGTGGTCTTCAACCTGCGGACTTCCAGAGGTTTCAAAACTACATCTCCCAGCAAGCCCAGGCAGCCATCGGCTGTCCGGGCTTGCTGGGAGTTGTAGTTTTGAAACCTCCGGAGGTCCGCAGGTTGAAGACCACTGCGGCCTTCAACATCATCCAGCCCCCTCTCACCCCCCTTTAGTTCTGAATACTCACCTCCGCTCGGCGCTGGTCCGGTCCTGCAGGACTGTCCGGAGAGGAGGTGGTCCGGTGAGGAGGTGGTCCGGGCTTCTATCTTCACCGGGGAGGCCTCTTCTAAGCGCTTCGGGCCCGGCCTCAGAATAGTCACGTTGCCGTGACAACGACGCAGAGGTGCGTTCATTGCCAACGTACTTCTGCGTCATTGTCAAGGCAACGCCTCTATTCCGGGCCGGAAGCGCGGAGAAGAGGCGCCCCCGGTGAAGATAGCAGCCCGGACCACCTCCTCACCGGACCACCTCCTCACCGGACAGCCCTGCAGGACCGGACCAGCGCCGAGCGGAGGTGAGTACTCAGAACTAAAGGGGGTGAGAGGGGGGCTGGATGATGTTGAAGGCCGCAGTGGTCTTCAATCTGCGGACCTCCGGAGGTTTCAAAACTACAACTCCCAGCAAGCCCGGACAGCCGATGGAGGTCCGCAGGTTGAAGACCACTGAGGGCGAATGATGAGAAGAGGATGATGAAGGGGGGGGTGTGGGGATGATGAAGGGGGGTGGGGATGATGAAGGGGGGGGGGGTGTGGGATGATTACAAGGGGATGATGAAGGGGGGATGTGTGGGATGATAAGGGGATGATGAAGGGGGGATGTGTGGGATGATAAGGGGATGATGAAGGGGGGATGTGCGGGATGATAAGGGGATGATGAAGGGGGGATGTGTGGGATGATGACAAGGGGATGATGAAGGGGGGGATGTGTGGGATGATAAGGGGATGATGAAGGGGGGATGTGTGGGATGATGACAAGGGGATGATGATGAGGATGTTAATGACGGGTCTGGATGATGACAGGGGGGATGAGGTATTTCCCACCCTAGGCTTATACTCAAGTCAATAACTTTTCCTGGGATTTTGGGTTGAAATTAGGGGTCTCGGCTTATACTCGGGTCGGCTTATACTCGAGTATATACGGTATATATTTTCATTGAGAACTCCCTGTCCCCTGCTAGCCCGCTTGCAGCTCCTGTAGGTGGTCAAGAAGCCAACCGCTAATGCGGCCCTTTTATGCATTATGCGTAACTTGAAATGACTTCAATGAGCTATGTAAACAGTAGCACAATGGACTACATTCTGCAAATTGTGTGAACATCCACCTTGGCAGCTAAAGGATTCAAGACCACCTTTAGGAGCCACATTCAGGCCAGAGGATGCCCTCACATCTGCATTGAAACAGCATTTTTAGAGGACTTTCCTTCCGGACAATGCCTTACTGTTCTGGATAATATAAAAGTCCCATACAAAAAATGTAATCCTCACCTAAGCATATGAAAAGGGGGAACCAAAGTTTACTAGTAATTTAAACAAAATGTTTCAAAAGACTAAAACATGTACTTATTTCCAAGCATCCCTACCTAATTGTGAATACACTTATGACAAAACAAAAGATATTGCCTTGAGCCTATACAGTATACAAACAGTACACCAGACAGATGAGCTTAAGTGTTTCCATGTAGGCCATGTAGGATGGCAATGGCAAGGCTCTATCCAACAACATAAAAGTAGAATTTTATGCTTACCGTAAAATCTTTCACGGAGGATCCATTGGGGGATACAGACCTTGGGTATATGCTGCTGCCAGTAGGAGGCTTGATACTAGGCAACAAGAAAAGTCGGCCCCTCCCAGCAGGATATACCCGCCTACAGGCACCTGAGCTAATCAGTTTAGTCCCAGAGCAGTAGGAGAGGACAGATAGGCAAGAAAAGAAAAAACAGTAATTGTCCTTAGAAAACTTACCTAATGAAGTTTTCAGTCAGCTAGTAAAAACCTGCATCATGCCGGGCTGAAAACAGCGAGACAAGCAGGGAAGGTAGGGGGGCCCGGACACAGAGGTACAACCCCAGGTGCTGACCGGTGGTGAGAAGGGGTTGACAGTGCGTAACTCTATGCCTGTGCCCCCTCTATACAAAATGGGGAAACAGTGGCCCTCATTTACTATTGCAAACCTGACATGTCTGCGCCAGAATTTGCGCCAGAATTGAAAAACCCCCGACTAACTCACCATTTTGCTAAGAAAACCAGAAAAGGGGGCGTAGTTGCTCGGAAAAGGGGCGTGTTCCTGACATTTTCACAAAAACCCAACATGTTTACTAAGGTTTCCACAGAAAATGTAGTGGATTTGAGCTGAGGAAGACCAGACAGATCAGAGCAGGTGTAAAAAAAAAAAAAAAAAAAAAAAAAAAAATTTAAAAAAAAAGCAAAATGTAGGGAAAGTGGAAAATGTAAGGAAACCTAAGTAAATACTGTGGAAAATAAATTGTAGGGAATTAAACCCACAAACAAACCTACACTCCACTCTTCGTAAATAAGGGCCAATGAACGCTATGTTCCTGAGACCCCACCTAAAAAGAGAGAAATAAAAGGGAGAGAAAATTCTAACTATACATCCCTAAGCTCAAAAATAAGCAACCAGGTCTGGAGAACTCCAGACCTGTGTCTGCCTCCTACTCACACTAAGCTAAAAGTGATTAGCTCAGGTGCCTGTGGGTGGTATATCCTGCTGGGAGGGGCAGACTTTATTTTGTTGCCTAGTGTCAGCCTCCTAGTGGCAACAGCATTTACCCACGGTCTGTGTCCCCCAATGGAGCCAATAGAGAAAAGGCAATTCCAGTTTTATATACAAGGGTATTAAAAGGTAGAGATTGACCTTGCAGATGCACAGCCGACAATGGTTGCACATTGATTTACATATAAAACTAATTGAGAAGAAAGTTTTCTGCCTTCTCTTCAGCACTGTTTTGCATGTGTAAAAAGAATGATCGTTGCATTGCTATAAAGTTTATGCTTTTTCTATAGTATAAACATTAAAATGTAATCTCTAAAACTTGAAATTACCCAGCAGGACGAGGGGAAGCGGAGGTACTTCTCAGAGCGCTGTCATGGCGAGGGCTTACTGCATCTCCGGGATGAGGAGGAATAAGGCTTTTTCGAACAGACATCCTATTAGATGCAAAAAGAGGCAAGTGTATACATAGCAACAGCTGCTTCATAGTATGACCTTATGGAGGAGAGTAGATCCTTATAAACTTACCCATCTGTGGCAGGCTTCTTCCGCAAGATGCTAGGCCGTGGAGAGGAGCCCTGTGCTGGGGCACTACCAATACCTGGACTTTGATTGTGACCCTGCATGACTGTTGCACTTGCTGGTGCTGTAGTGAAAGCACTATTTAGCGGATTGGCAACTATTGTAGCCCCTTCTGCAAGTACGACTGCAATGACAGGAAAATAAACAAAAACAAGGAGGTTGGGAGGTGTAGGGTAATAAAAAGTAGACACATTGGTAAAAGATGCTTTGATGAAATCTTGTAGTGCATAGGTTAGAATCATGGGATAGAATATGCTTTCCATAGAGTCAATGGCCCAGATTTATCAATCTGTTTGAGACAAATGTGATAGCAACTAATCACGGCTCAGCTTAAGAGAGGAAAAGCTACAAGAAGACATACGTTTATGCAGTAATATCAGGAAGTACTTTACTGAGTAGTGGATGCATGGAATAGCCATCCTGCAGAGGTGGTAGCTGCAAATACAGTGAAGGAGTTTAAACATGCATGGGACAGGTATAAGGCTATCCTTCATATAAGATAAGGATAGTAATAAGGCTATCCTTCATATTAGATAATGCCAGGGGCTATTCATAGTATTCAGACTATTGGGAAGACTAGATGGGCCAAATGGTTATTATCTTCAGACACATTCTATGTAAAAAAAAAAAAAGACTTTTTGTACATTGAATCATATACATTATGCAATTAAAATAAATAATACCAGAAGGTTTTGCATCACTTGGAGCTTGCTGGGAGTTAACTGAAGAGGTTTGGACACCCTGAGTGGCGATTGACCCTGCAGGATGGATTCCTTGGCTGCTGATTGGAGGTGGCTGGATACCCTGGGTGCCAATCTGAGTAGCTTGAATGCTTTGAGTACTGAAAGGTGCAGGCTGCATCCCTTGTGCACTGACTTGTGCAGGCTGGATTCCTTGTATGTGACGCGTGTGGGATGTATCAACATTTATCAGCTGCATAGGGTTCAGATGGACTGTAGAAGCCACTGACTGGGCTGTGATAGCAGAATTTGGAGCTTGAGCTGAAACTAAAAGAACAAAAAAAATCATTATGCCTAAAGCCATAAATAAAAATGTATGTAACATATCGACTTGTTGGCATGAAATAACAATTTAATAAACTTGTTTAACATTTTGAGATATGATCACAAAACCAAATACATTTTCATCAGATATAAAGTGTGGAGCAGTAGATTGAAAGAACAAGGACAGGAAAAAAATGAAGTTTAAAAAAAGTTTTAAAAAAAAAAAAGGAGATTTTTGTTTACTTACCGTAAAATCTCTTTCTCGAAGGATCCATTGGGGGACACAGGCCGTGAGTGTATGCTGCTGTCTCTAGGAGGTTTGACACTATGGTTATAAAAAAAGTCAGCTCCTCCCAGCAGGATATACCCACCTCCAGTCCCTGAGCTAATCCGTTTTAGTTCCAGAGCAATAGGAGAGGACCGACAGGTCAAAGACGACACAAACTGCCCGAGAACCAGAAGAAAAAACATAACTGGTTCTCTCTCCGAGGTTGTGTTCAAAGAAAACCGCAAAAAGGGCGGGAGCTGTGTCCCCCAATGGATCCTTCAAGAAAGAGATTTTACGGTACGTAAACAAAAATCTCCAATTCTCTATCGGCACCATTGGGGGACACAGACCGTGGGACGTACCAAAGCCGTCCCTTGGGTGGGCAGATAAGCAGTCAGGCAGACGGCCTTTCCACTGCCGCCTGCAACACTTTACAGCCCAGACTAGCATGAGCCGATGCGAAGGTATGAATCCAGTAGAACCTTAAGAAAGTGTGCAAAGACGACCAGGTAGCCGCCTTGCAAATCTGCAAGGCCGAGGCTCTGTTCTGGAGAGCCCAGGATGCCCCAACAGAACGGGTAGAATGAGCCACAACCCTGAAAGGAGGAATCTTCCCCTTACAGCGATAGGCTTCCGAAATAGCAGACCGAATCCACCGAGAAATGGTGGCCTTGGAAGCAGGCTGTCCTTTACGACGACCCTCCATAAGGATGAAAAAGGGATCACACTGACGAAGTGATAGAAGTGATAGAGCGATAAGACCGAACAATCCGAACCACATCCAGCTTGTGGAGTAAGCGTTCCTTAGGATGAGAAGGAGCAGGACAAAAGGACGGAAGAACAATGCCCTCATGGAGATGGAAAACAACCTTGTCCTGGTGGAGCACCAGAAACGGGGAACGGCAGGAGAGAGCTGCCAATTCAGACACCCTCCGGATGGAGGTGATAGCAACAAGAAACGCCACTTTCCAAGAAAGGAAGCGTAGAGACACCTCTCTAAGGGGCTCAAAAGGTTCACCCTGGAGGGCACTCAGAACCAGATTCAAGTCCCAAGGGGGAGAGGGCGACCGATAAGGAGGGACAGCATGCGCCACGCCTTGAAGGAAAGTCCGGACATGAGAATTAGAAGCCAGAGGACGCTGGAAAAGAAAGGGCCGAATCCTGACCTTTAAGGGAACTGAGATACAACCTTAGTTCCAACCCCGACTGCAAAAAGGAGAGAAGACGGGGAACCGAGAAGGTCACAGGAGACAGGATCTGAGCTTCACACCAGCGAAAATAAGACCGCCAGGTACGGTGGTAAATTCTTGCCGAGGAGTGCTTATGAGCCCCGAGCATGGTGTGAATGACTTGGGAAGAGAACCCGCGGGCCCTCAAAACCGCGGTCTCAACCGCCACGCCGTCAAATGCAGCGACTGTAAATTGGGGTGGAAAAGAGGACCCTGTGAGAGCAGGTCCGGACGAAGCGGAAGCGCAGCGGAGCGTCGTCCAGGAGCCTGACCACATCAGCGTACCACGACCTTTTGGGGCCAATCTGGAGCTACCAGAATGGCGGGAACGTCCTCCGCTTTAAGCTTCCTCAGAACCCTGGGAAGGAGCGGAAGGGGAGGAAACAGATAGGGTAGGGCAAACCCCGCCCAAGGAATCACTAGGGCGTCCACGGCTAAAGCCAGAGGGTCCCGGGACTTGGACACAAATGGAAAGAGCTTCCGATTGTGCCGGGACGCGAAGAGGTCCACGTCTGGAATGCCCCAGAGGTCGCAGATCTGCGCAAAGACCTCTGGATGTAGGGACCACTCGCCGGGGTCGGGTGAGGACCGACTGAGGAGGTCCGCTTCCCAGTTGAGCACCCCCGGAATGTGAATCGCCAAGATGGCCGGAACCATGCTTTCCGCCCAGATGAGAATCTTTGTCACCTCGGCCATGACTGCCGAGCTGCGAGTGACGCCTTGACGATTTATGTATGCCACGTAGGGGTGTGAATCGCCAAGAATTTGGCAATACGATTCGAATCGCGATACCAGTGTGGCGATTCGATATATACTGATATATCGCGATACCGTCTAGGTGACGATACATCACGATATATCCCGATACATCGCCCACCTGGGAGCATTCATAGATCCCAATAGACACCGCTGTCAGCTTTGACAGCGGCGATCTAGTAGTCCAACGCGCACTTTTCTTTTATTTTGAAGCCTGGACGGGATAAAATGAGAAAACACACTTTCTCTTACCTGCCAACGAGCCCCCGGAGGTGTTCGGTCCCCGGGCTGTATTCTTTTCACTTCCTGTTAGCCCGGCACGTAACATGGAGCTTCAGCCTATCACCAGCCACAGCGATGTCCCGCCTCTGCTGGTGATAGGCTGAAGCTCCGTGTGACGTGCCGGGCTAACAGGAAGTAAGAAGAATACAGCCCGGGGACCGAACACCTGTACCGGAGCTCCGGGGGCTCGTTGGCAAGTAAGAGAAAGTGTGTTTTCTTTTATTTTGCAGCCCGGACGGGATAAAACGAGAAACGTGTGCGCCTGGCTATTAGCGGCGGCCCCAGCTACTGAGAACAGCCGGGGGCTGCAGAGTATGGAGCGGGCACGAGTCGGAGCCCGCTCCATACACAATGCAGAGCACCGCATGCTGGATACTAGCAACGGTGATGCATCAGCGGCCCCCGGCTACTGAAATCAGCCGGGGGTCACAGAGTACGGAGCGGGCACGAGTCGGAGCCCGCTCCATACACCCAGAGCGACGCCGCGTCAGGTCCGGCCTGCCCGGCTCCACAAATGTGGAACTTGTATCTCCTGATGCCCGGGACATGCTGTTCCGGGCGTCAGGAGATAAAAATTCCACATCCCTAAAAGAATCGATTCAAAAATATTTTGAATCGATTCAGTATCGCCAAATGAAAAAAATTGCGATAATCGCGCAAATCAATTTTTTCTTACATTCCTAATGCCACGGCCGTGGCGTTGTCCAACTGGACGCGGACAGGTCGGGTCTGAAGCCGGGACTCCCAATGAAGAAGACAAAGCAAGATCGCCCGTAGTTCCAATATGTTTATCGGAAGAAGGGCTTCTCGGGGAGACCAGAGTCCCTGGACCGTCCAATCCCTGAACACACCGCCCCAGCCCGACAGACTGGCGTTCGTCGTAACCACCTGCTAGTGAAGGGGAAGAAATGAGCGCCCCTTGAGAAGAAGCGGGGAGCGGAGCCACCAGAGAAGAGACTGACGGATCCTGTGAGGGAGAAAAATCTTGCGATCGAGGGACAGCAGAGATCTGTCCCACAGAGAGAGAATCGCCAGTTGAAGAGGTCAGTAATGAAACTGGGCAAAGCGCACGACCTCCATGCAAGTGCGGATGGAGACTGGGACCTGGAGCTGAAGGGAGCGGACTCCTGACAGAAGAGTCAGACGTTTGTCGGGCGGAAGGCAAATTTGGGCCGAGGCCGTGTTGAAGTGAAGTCCCAAGAATATCAGGGACTGGGTGGGAGAGAGGACTGACTTGTCCCAGTTGACCATCCACCCGAAGCGATCCAGAGTGTGAAGAGTGACATCCACATTCTCCAGAGTCTGGGCTCTGGTGGGAGCCTTTATGAGAAGGTCGTCCAGGTAGGGTATCACCGAGACTCCCCTCGACCGCAAGAGGGCCATCACCGGCGCAAGGATCTTGGTAAAGACCCAAGGAGCCGTGGCCAGGCCAAAGGGGAGGGCTACGAATTGAAAATGCCCCTCTGGAACCGCAAAGCGGAGGTACCGATGATGGCCTGGAAATATTGGCACATGGAGGTAGGCATCCTTGATGTCAACCAAGGAAAGAAACTCCCCTTGTTCCAGGGATGCCACTACCGAACGGAGAGATCCCAATCGGAAGTGGCGGATGAGAAGAGGACGGTTGAGACGCTTGAGGTCTAAGATTGGCCGCACAGAACCGTCCTTCTTGGGGACCACAAAAAGATTGGAATAGAAACCCCGAAAACGTTCCCCTGGAGGAACAGGAACGATAACCCCCTGGAAAAGCAGAGACTGGAGAGCCTCTCGAAATTGCTTCGCCAGAGAAGGAGACCGGGGGGCCCAGGATCGAAAAAAGCGATCCCTCGGGAGGGAGGCGAATTCGATTCGGTAACCGCTGGATACCATGTCCCTGACCCAGGAGTCCTGAATGTGTGTGGTCCAGAGGTCTCGAAAAAATAAGAGACGATAACCCACTTCCGCATGATGTGAAGCCCCCACCCGCAGTTTTTTCTCGGGTGGGGGCTTCACATCATGCGGAAGTGGGTTTGCGGTTGCCCGATTTGGCCGCAAACCGTCCGGAACGGTTGGTATCCGACTTCCAAGACGGGCGCGGCCAGAACGAGGGAGCCTTCTGACTCAGACACCTTGCTGGGGCCAAAGGTCCGAAAGGACCGAAAGGAAGAGGACTTCCTTTGGGAAGTAGAGCGAGCCTTATTTTGAGGCAACAAGGAACTCTTACCTCCCGTCGCCTCAGAGATAATCTCGTCAAGGCGCATGCCAAAAAGACAGCCACACGTAAAAGGAAGCTCAGTGAGAGACCTTTTGGAAGCGGCATCCGCATTCCAAGCTTTAAGCCACATAGAATGGCAGAGAGCAGCTAGGTGACCCACAGCAAAGGCAGAACAACGGGCTGACTGCATGGAAGTTGTGCACAGAAATTCCCAAGCTTTAGAGCATTGGAGAGCCAGAGCAGACAGATCCTCTGAGGGGGATCCCGCTAGGATACCCTGATGGAGTTTTAGGCACCACTCCGATAGGGCCTTGGACACCCATGCTGAGGCGAAGATGGGAAGAAGCGAAGAGCCGGCTGCTTCAGAGGCAAACTTCGCTAAGGACTCCACCTTCTTGTCCGTGGAATCCTTGAAGGCAGCCGCATCTGCCAGTGGCAGTGTAGTGGCCTTAGAGATCCGGGAGATTGGTGGATCCACTGAGGGAGGGGAAACCACCTTAGTGACAAGATCTTTGTCAAATGTATAACGTTCTTGAATCGTCTTAATTCCCGGGAACCTCTTGTCTGGATGTTTCCATGCAGATTCCAGAATGGCGTCAAAGTCAGCATGAGAGCTGAACTTTTGAGGTGCTGGCTTAGCACGATGAAAGGATACTTCAGGAGTTACGTCCGAAGTTCCTGGGTCCTCTAAGTGAAAGGGGTCTCTTATGGCCGCAACCAATGAGTTCACCGTTTCAACTGTATCCGAGCGGTCAGATGCCGATTCGGAAGCCTCGTCAGTCAGTTCACCAGGAGAATGGGAACGAGTGGAGGCAGTCCTGGAGGGGGGTGACCCTGACCGGGTACGCAGCTCTGGCGTGGTAGAGCGGCGACTCCGAAAACGTCCTCTGGAGGATAGTCGTTTGTGACCAGATGACGGGGGGGGGGGACCCACGCCTATCTGAGGACTCAATGGAAGAGTCGGACGAGGCACCCCTAGTACGCTTGTGAGAGCGTGATGTATGTAGGGAAACGGAGCGAACATTCACAGAGGGCCGGCGCAGGGCAGACCCCTTCAAGGCGGACACCCCTTCCCGGGAGGCCTCAGCCACCGATCGGGAGACTTGGGTCAAGTCAGCCATATACTGGGTCAGGGAAGAAACCCAGACTGGAGGGACAGCTGAATCCACCGGGACCGAAAAAGGGCATCCGGGGGTACCTGGGGGAGCAGTGGAGCAGGCAGAGCAAGTGGGCTCAGTAGAGCTAGGCATCTTAGCATTACAGTGCTTACAGACAAAATAAGTCACCAACGCTCCGGTTTTCTGTTTAGAGGGAGGAACTTTCTCACCCAGTCTGTGTCCCCTGGCAGCGAGGAGAACTCGGCTCTGTGCAGCTAGTGAAAAAAGGCCAGCCAATAGCCAGAGAGGGGCGTGCCTGAGGTAGAGGCACTAAAGGATTGGCCACTCAACGAAATTCGCGCCCACGGCGCTGATTGGAGGACACTTCGCGCCTCCAGGGAGCTCAGACTGCCCTGTGGACGGAGCTAATGGAGGACGGGGAAGAAGCTGTCATGGCGCCCGCTCCAAGTCCCGAGCGCATATGTCAGCCGCATATGCGCTCGGGGGAAAGAAAGTGAGCGGCGAACACGCCGGCAGCAGCTGCCGGAGAAAGTGAAAGTAAGCCGGCGCTCCGTGCGCCCGGCAAGAGAAAGCGCAGCGGCTGTCAGCCGCATATAAGGCGCTGCGGCTCGTAGCCGCATAGTAAAATACACACACAGTGAGGCATGAAACACACACACACAGTGCAATCACTCATGCCCCCTAAAGATGCCACTGCTCACCCCAGAAAGAATAAAGCCCCAGTACAGCCAGCCCCATAAACCTAAAAAAAAAAAGGTGGCCCAAAAACAGAGGGTCTCCAGAGGTTGCAAGTCCGTACCTAAGGAGAAAGGAATGTACTCACCTCAGTCAGAAGAACTTACCTAATGGATTATTCTGTGAAGTCTTCAGTCAGCGTTTTGCCGCTTGCATCACGCCTGGCTGCTATGCGTGAGCGAGGCGAGCAGGGAAATAGGGGGACCCGGACCCATGAGGTACCAACACAGACACTGACCGCTGGCGAGGGGGGGGGGGGGGGGTGAACAGCGCATATACGCAATGTATGTGCCCCCTTACTCGCAATGGGGGAACAGGGAACCGGAGTCCCTGAGTCCCCACCTGAAAACAGGAAAGAAAAAGGGAATAAAAAACGAACACGTCCCTATACTAGGAAAAACAATAAAATAGAAGACCTGGTCTGGAGGATTCCAGACCATGTCCACCTCCTGCTAGACACTAAGCTAAAACTGATTAGCTCAGGGCCTGGAGGCGGGTATATCCTGCTGGGAGGAGCCGACTTTTTTTTATTACCATAGTGTCACACCTCCTAGAGACAGCAGCATACACCCACGGTCTGTGTCCCCCAATGAAGCCGATAGAGAAAGTTACACCATCAAAAAATGAATGCAAAACAACCCCAAAGCAAACACTTACTGACCTGGGTACTGACGAATAGTCGATACAGAACTGGTTATGGGTGTGTAGGTGTGAGCAGCCAATGGATAGGCAGACTGGGAATATGTAGGTAGGAAATATTGTAACTGCACTGGTACAGGTGGTCTGTGAAAGTAAAACAAATTTGAGATAAAAGAACAAATTCATACATGAATGGCCAATTATTATAAAATACCACTGGGGATGATTGTTTTTCACACTGTTAAATTGCTGTGTTGCAAAAAATAAGATATTTTAAAACCACTGGACAGAACAGATTAACCTATTTCTAATAATAGGCGTTTATGGTACCACAGGCATTTTTCTTTTAATGGGGCTTCATTGCTTCAGCCTGCCATAGCTGACTGAAGCATAAGAGGGCCGATCGGACGACGGGGAGCCAGGTAAGAGACCTCCCACCATCCTCTTAGCTGACCAGACACTGCAATTTTGTTGCGGTGGTGCTGATCAGACCCATGAACCAGCTGGGATTAGTTTTCTCCTGTTTTAGATGCTGCAATAAACTTTGGTTAATGCCGGACATGAGCCGAACCGCTTCATACAGCTGGAGCGGCAATGGATGTAAATGTACGTCCATTGTCATTAAGGGGTTAAAAGTATATAGTCTACCACAGGATGTCTCAGGAGCCTGGCAGCAGTGTACTCCCAACACCCCATTTAGAACACATGTACACGTGGTCTGCCACTATCTGAAGTGTATGGTCAATTTTATGTGTTAACATCTGCATTGTAGTTCCTATTTATATTTGTGCATCCACTACATTTTTTCCTGATAATGCTATTAGTAGATCCCAGCTGTATTTTATAGCCAGTAAGAAACATAACTATAGTACCAATATTTTCTGAGTGAGTTAGTACAACTGACCTATTTTCACTCCTAGCCTCCATTGTCATGGGATTGGGTGAGGCTCTGTGACCAGGAATAGGTATCAGATTGCTTCTCTCAGGTCCATAATCGGATTGGATCCGAGGTGAAGTGTGAGTAATTTGCTGTGGGACAACTTTAGCTAAAAAAAAATAAAAAATAAAAAACACATACTTTAATAGACAGCAATTTTAGAACAATTTAAAGAGTTTCCCCTTCATTCTCCTTTGCAAAACATGGAGGGTTTCTTGTGATCAACCATTAAATAGGCACGGTCATTTAACATTTTTTGCATAGATCAATAATACAAACGAATATAAGAAACTTTATAATAAATCCTATTAAAAATTTTCCCTCCCCTTACCACTCCTATTCGGCTTATTTTATATTATTCCTTGAAAATCAGCTCAGCTTTGTCCTGAGTCTGCAAGACAAGCAATGAAAGTCTATGGAAGAGGAAAGGATGGAGCTTCACCCACCAGCTCTGGGAGAACTGAAAATAATAGATGCAACCTACAGAGCAGATATCTGCTGAAACATACAATAAACAAGTTCTATAATGGCCAGAGATAGTGCTTCTCCTCATGAACACACAGGCAGCATATCCTGAAAATGTACCTGAATTGACAGGTATGCTTTAACCCTTTCCCGACCCATGACATACATGTACGTCATGGGTCGGCATCCCTTCTATAACGCTGGGCCACAACGTGGCCCCGCGTCATAGCGGGTCGGGCCCGGCACCTAGCAACGGTCTGGACCCGTGGCTAATAGCGCACGGCACTGACCGCGATGCCGCGCGCTATTAACCCTTTAAAAAGTTGAACGCCGCGTCTAACAGCTTACAGGACAGCCGGAGGGTCCCTACCTGCCTACTCCCCGATCAGATCGCCGAATGACTGCTCAGTACCTGAGATCCAGGCATGAGCAGTCAAGCGGCAGAATCATTGATCACTGGTTTCCTATGAGAAATCCATGAACAATGTAAAAGATCAGTGTGTGCAGTGTTATAGCCCCCTATGGGAGCTATAACACTGCAAAAAAAAAAAGTGAATAAAGATCATTTAACCCCTTCCCTAATAAAAGTTTGAATCACCCCCCCCTTTTCCCATTTAAAAAAAATAAATGTGTCAATAAAAATAATAAACATATGTGGTATCGCCGCATGCGGAAATGTCCGAATTATAAAAATATATAGTTAATTAAACCGCACGGTCAATGGCGTACGGGAAAAAAATTCCAAAGTCCAAAATAGCGTATTTTTGGTCACTTTTTATATCATGAAAAAAATTAATAAAAAAGCGATCAAAAAGTCGGATCATTACAAAAATGATACCGCTAAAAACCTTCAGATCACGGCGCAAAAAAATGAGCCCTCATACCACCCCATACGCAGAAAAATCTAAAAAACTTATAGGGGTCAGAAGATGACAATTTTAAACGTATACATTTTCCTGCATGTAGTTATAATTTTTTCCAGAAGTATGACAAAATCAAACCTATATAATTAGGTTATCATTTTAATCGTATGGACATAGAGAATAAAGAGAAGGTGTCATGCTTACCGAAAAATGTACTGCGTAGAAACGGAAGCCCCCAAAAGTTACAAAATTTTGTTTTTTTTCTTCAATTTTGTTGAACAATGAATTTTTTTTCCGTTTCGCTGTAGATTTTTGGGTAAAATTACTGATGTCATTACAAAGTAGAATTGATGGAGCAAAAAATAAGCCATCATATGGATTTTTCGGTGCAAAATTGAAAGAGTTATGTTTTTTTAAAGGTAAGGAGGACAAAATGAAAGTGCAAAAACAGAAAAACCCCGGGTCATGAAGGGGTTAAGGACTTACCCACTGGAATGTTGGAAGTGGTCACTGCTGTAGCATGAGAAGAATGGGTTGGCATTGTCATGGTAACAATGGTGCTTGTAGATACCTGCGTGTGGGCATTAGAACCTACAAAAATAAATGAAGCAAAAATAAAGGTTAAGATCCAGTTCCCATCAAATTTTCAGCTTATGTCAGAAATATCAAATGGAAGAATTTCTGGCATATGAATCTGATGGAAAGCAGCAATGTATCCCACTGTATGACTATATACAGCACATGTGTGCATTTTAAATCAAATTGATAGGCGTTTTCCTTTTTACAACGTGAGGCCCCAACATAAAGCTGTTGCCAGCTATTACTGCAAGTAGGAAGTGTTTCTCTTACGTAAAGGTGGTATCAGCCGTTCACCATGATGCATATTGTTAGGAGAGTCTCTCCAGCTCTGCCTTCTCATGCTGTAGACATTTCCCAGCTTCAATGAATATTACCAAGCAATAGTCACTGGACTTTACTAGTAGTATCCAAGCAGATGCACCCCTCCCCACTAGGCAGAAGGAACCCCACAGTAAGCATAAGCCTGGGACAACAACATGCTGGCAGCATGGACAATGTAATTAAGGAAACCGTGGGCTTCAATAGTTACAAGCTGCCAACTTCTAATTTCCCTCTGCATACAGCCGTCAGAGGTAGTTGGGAGAATCTCCTAATGTAGACATATCATTCTAATGGACTACTGCACCTTATCACAGAAGATTAAGATATTGACAAGTATTACTAGTTTATGTGAGAATAGTTTAGGATTATGTTGTTGTTACCTGATGTTGTTACAGATGGCAGAGTGTTTGTTGCCAAAATAGGAGCCACGGTTGCTGCAGCTACTGGGTTTCCTGTGCCAAAGAGAGTCTTCTACCAAAAATATAGTGCATAATTTGTTACAACAAATACTTTGAAAAACACATTCTGCATTAATATTAATAGTACTATAGTAAAAAATACCACATATCTCAGATGCAGCTACATGTATAGCTATAAGATTTTATTTTTGCACCCCAACATTGTTAACAGAAACAGATTCTTAAGAGAAAAAGTGTAAAGTTGAATTCTACTTCTGGGTCCAAAATGGTTTTGCCAAACCCCACTTAAAATAAAAAAAAATAAAAAAGCACCGAAACAAACCCGCTATACAAAGACCTTTCCTCTCAGCAGTCCCTTGACTGATGGAGCAAAAAAGGTCTTTGTGACTGGTAAGGTAGGATATTACGACTATTGGCAAGTTTCTTCATGTATTTGTTTTGTTGCATTTGTCTAATGCATCTACATGAACGTGAATGAGATTAATAAAAGCATGGCCTAATCTGTGTGAGGTGATTTTTTTTCTCACCCGACTATAATGTGGGAATCAGAATTGAGAACTGTGGCTGCTAACTGAAGCAAAATCCCATATTACCTGTACCAATAATTTAACCTCTTGAGGACGAAGGGCGTACCTGTACGCCCTTTGTCACGCTCTGCTTTCTATGAGGCACGCTCAGCTAAACACGGGTGATAGCCGGGTGGTCCTGATCGCTGGGACCCGTGGCTAATACCGGATATCACCGATCACAGTGACTCCCGGCATTAACCCCTTAGATGCTGCGAGTTGATTGCGGAGTCTAAAATGTTTTAAAAATAATAAATGAAAATAATAAATAATAAAAAAAAACAACACATGTGCCGGCTGCTCAGCGGTGCTGATCGGGACCACCACTGTCAAACTGCAGTGTCCCGATCAGGATGGCGGGAGTACCCTTACCTCCCTCCTCCCCGACCAATCAATGATCTGATGCTCCAGCCAGCCATGGCAGGCTGGAGCAGCAGAGCACCAATAACACTGACCAATGCTGTGGGGAATATTAAATTGTGGGGGCAAAAAAAAAAAAAAAAAAAAAAAAATAAATGGGTGGGTCCCCCAATAAAGGCTACAAGAGATTTTACGGTGAGAACAAAAAATAAATCTCCTTTTCTCGGTCGCTCATTGGGGGACACCAATACTGATGGAACATACTAAAGCAGTCCCCTAGGGAGGGAAAAAAAACAGACAGCAAAAGGGGAATGAGTCCAGAGACCAAAACCCACTCGAACGTAAGGCCTACGGACGAGATCCTGACAGAGATAAAACAAACTGAGCTCCAGGAAGAACCCCCGTCCATGGAGAGGGACTAGGACGCCATGGAAGAGACCGTCCTATGTAGAGGCTCCAAAGCTACGGTCCATAAAGAGAGACAAGAAAAAGGTCAACTAGGAAGCCAGATGGTCCGGAACCATCCCGGGAAGAGGTAGGAAACAACTCCAAGGAACACAGAGCCAGCCAGGCAGAGGGCTAGCCAAGCTGGGAAACAAAAATGTAAAAGGGCACAAGAGAACCCCATCCAGTCAATAGATTCAAGAGAACATGGCGGAAAAAAATGCCAGAGAGCGTACGTCTGAGCAGAACGAGAGTACGGAAGGTGGAGACCAGAAAACCACTGGAAAAAAGAAAGTGGGAGACTGGCTGTGGAGAGGCCTGGGGCAGAAAAACTATAACCGGAACAGCTGCAGACCAAAAACCCTTGTCCCAGGGGGGCGTTGCGAGCACCTGAGGGGCGAAATAACCTCGAGTAGCGTAATCCAGATGACCAGAATGCCCACCGCCTCGGGAGTACAGTGACCCACGAAGGAGGAGACAGAAGGAATAAGGCCAAAAAGGGAGCAGAATACCCTGAATAGGGGCATCCCGGAACACCAGAGCTTCCGACATGGGAACTGGAGGTATCCAGGTCACCAGGAAGACTTACGCGTAAAAATAAAAAAAACAAAAAGGAGCATCTCAGAACACTGGAGCAGTTGACATGGGAAATGGAGGTTCCCGAGTGGCCTGGAAAACGTGCACCTGTAGAATAAAGTAAACCCAATGTCCAGGAAACGCTCCGGTTGACAAACTTCTACGTCTAGACAAGAAGTGCGGTACAGAAAGGGCGCCCCACAAATGGGATCTCGGAGAAGTCTAGGCAGGAGAGCCAACCTGCCCGAGACCACAACCATCACTAAGGCCCAAAGAACAAGAAGGGCCGACCTAGAAAAGAAGGCATACCACAGCATAGTAGGATAGCGTCCAAGACAAGGAGACTAACCAGACATGAATCCCAGAAATCTGAGCGAACCAAAAGCAACATCCCGTCAGGATGGAACCAAAAGGGGAACAAAAGGGAATGTTACTCCAGAAGACTAGTGTGAGTGTAGCGCAACTGCCACCGACAAGGAAGGAGGAACAAACCCCTCCAGGGAGATTGCACAGAGGGAGGAGGAGAGCAATGGCAGGACCCAACAACAGACTGTGCTAGACCGGCTGTCGCCGAGCCATACAGATTGCATAAACTCCTCAAACAGAGGAGAATGCCAAGTCTGTATGAACAGTAGTAGATAACAAAGAAACCGGAAGAGAGCCAGGCTGCAAAAGTGCGCAGCTCAGCTGATTGCTCTCAGCAAAACACAAGGGCCCAGCCAAAAGGAGGTGAATACAAGGGGTGGTCTCTATGAAACCCAGGCCCAGATCATGTCATGCTCCCTGATCCCCGTACCCACTGTGGAAGGGGGATGGTCAAAGTGCGCCAGGCACTATAGGAGCAGCGAAATGCCGCCCGAATGCAAGGGGCAAAGTACTGGGTGTACGTAGTCCCCAGGAAGCCTCAACAACATATCAAAGAGTGGAGGAGCTAATTTGAGTCCCCAGAGAGATCAGAAATCTGGACACTGTTGCTGGGCAAAAGATACCAGGACGTGACTATGAGTGGAAGTAAGAAGGAAGTAAGAGTGGAGTCCCAACAATTTTGCTTGTGGACTGCAGCCACAGCAATGCAGACATACATACAATAGCATGTAATATCATGCATTGACTATAATCTCTATCGGAGACAAATCCACTTTAAATTTTAATGTTTATGGCAAGGAATAAAAGTTATATTTTAGATATCATTTGATGGGTGGTAAATTTAGGGTCTTAGTGATCACTTAGTGATCAAATGTAAATAAATTGAGGATAATAACCCTCCACCCATAGGTCCGGTTTTTTGAAGTTATGAGTGGAAGTAAGAAGCACAGCAACCAAAGCGTTGAGAGGAACACCTCAACGTGGTGTAACCCTGGACCAGAAGGGCATCAACGGAGCCATCCTGGTCTAGTTCAGAGCCGGCATCTGAACTACCCTGCACAGGAACACATGAAAGAGGTGCCCCATGCCAGAACAGAGGTGCTCAACCACCGTGAACCTGTGGAAACAAGATCACAGGAAAGCCCGAGGCACTTCCCACCGAAAAAAGGGAAGGTGGACTCTACACGTGCAGAGTGGCCTAGCATATGTAGGGACATAGACGTGGGTCCCACATGATAACAGGGGTACCAAGTCTGTGGACGCAAAAGAAACCGCAGACATACAAAAGTCCAGCAGCATGGTGTCACAACCATGCCCCTAGCAGACCAACGTTGCACCCTTAGAAAGGTCAACAGAGTGTGCTGCTGTTTCAGTTAAAGTCGATGGAACCTGCAGGAAACGCCCACACCCCATCACTTAATAGTACCACACACCAGGACTGCTGTCGCAGATGCAAAGGATGAAGGATGTATGTGGAGCAGAAAACATGCAGACACAGTCTGACTGGCAAAAGTATAAAATCAATGAAACCACAGAAACACTCTTTGGAACTTCACCTGAAAAAAAAAAAAAATAAATCCCCGGACTGTAACCGCAGGAGCAGCAGGAATGGGGAAGGTGACCTGGCGGAGTAGAAAACCATGCAGATACAACCAGGCTATCTGGCATGGGAACCATGGCCACACCAGGTGCTGCAGAACCACACACAGAAAGTGTGTTACCAGCCTCCAGCCGAGAGAACGGCAGGCATGTAGGGAGGAACCTGGTAAAGGAGGGAACCCTGCAAACCAGTATGTGGTGTATTGTGTAGGGCCCACGGAGCAACATGGGGAGACATACTCGTAACTACACTTTGGCAATGGATAATCTGAACTACTGTCCACGAGCTACTGTGTAACTGAGTGAGTATAAGATGGAGCCATGGGGGTTGTAGTACATACTCTCCCCACGGCTCAATCTTATAATCACCCTGAAGTCTTCAACCAGCTTATGGCCAACGCTGCATCATATCAGGTTAATATAGTGGGGTGAGCCAAGGCAAGTGGGGACCCGGACCCAGGGTACTACCGCCAGGCACTGGCTGTTGGCGATAAGGGGTTGACGGCCTATACTCTTATGTTCTATGCCCCTTTGTCGCATATGTGGGACAGGTAGCGCATTGCTCCTGAACCCCCACCTGAAAAAGGGAAACAAAAGGGAGATAAAAACCTAACTAAACATCCCTTACTAGAAAATAATAAAAAAAGACCAGGTCATGAGAGCTCCCAGACCTGTGTCTTGCCACCTACAGACACTAGCTAAAACTGATTACCTCACTTCTGGTGGGCGGGTATATACTGCCAGGGAGGAGACTACTTTTTATTCCTAGTGTCAGCGCCTCCTAGGTGCCCCCCATTGTAGAGCGACCGAGAAATGTTTTTTTTTTTTTTTTTTCAATTTTACCTCAACGAAAAAATGGCCAGGTCCTCAAAGGGTTAAATTGCCATCTGTTAGATCACGCCTAAAGTATAGGCATATGCGTCTTAGGACCAGACTAATGTTTGGCAATCATCAAAGTAGTGGAAAATCATAAAACAAAATGTAAATGTGTTAATAATGAAAAATATAATCTCGTATGTAACAAAAATGAGTTCTCAGTTTAGGTCTGAGGACTCAGTTTACAGTACCTGTGCCATTGCATGCAACTGTTGTTTCTGTGCTCCCAAAGCCGGATGTGTGGGCAGCGTAATGCGGGTTCCAGTATCGCGCACCTGGGCAGGCCTCTGAATGCTGATTGTTGCAGGAGGTGGGTGCTGCTGAATTGACAAAGTTGGCCTAGGCAGGTAAAGAGATTTGAGCAGATAAGTCATTCAGCGATAACCACCATATTACAATTTACTGAACCAAAAAACAGTACAACACACTGTGCATACCTTAGTACTGGTTCAGCAGCATGTGCTGGAGTGGTGGTGATGACTGGGGACTGCGCTCGAGTAGCGGACACAGTGGCTACTACAGCAGGTGTGACTGAAGTTGCTGTAGTAACTGTAGGACGGGACTGCAGAAAAAGGAAATAAAATAAAAAATGGAGGCAATAACATACATTTTTAACCTGTTTAAAAGGCATCTCGGCGGTCATTCTATATAGAGCGGGCTCAGAAGCTAAGCCGACTTTGTGGTGGGTGCTGTAAGTATCTTACAGCTGACACCTACCTGCAAATACCAGGATCTGACTAAAGACCTGCAACTGTCAGGGGTCTAATCGGCAATCCCAAGAAACAATAACTGGGTGCTATTTGGTTACCATGGCAGCGGAAGGCCTTCTGAAGACTCCCGAGCCTGCCGCAACAATTTCACTGAATAATGCAACAACATGGCATTGAGCAGTATAAGTAATCTAAAAAGTTCTTAGTATTGGCATGCAGAAACATCCAACTGGTAAAAATATGTTACTGATGCTGCAGAATTGATGGCATAAATTGAAAAAATCCCAGGGGAAAAAAAATAAATTCACATCGCTACCAATACAAAACTACAGATCACTGTGCAAATAAATAGCAGCCGTACAGCTCTGCAAAAAAAAAAAAAAAAAAAAAAAAGTCAGAATGTGTCTTTTTGTTTTTTTTAATCGCAAAACATGAACTATATAAATTAAGTATCTGCAAAGTGAACTGTGCAAACATTTGCAGAATTGTTCATATACCATTTCATTATTTTATTTTATTTTTTATTAAACACACTGATATTCAGCTGTATGGAAGCTTGAAACCTCAAAGATCTCAATTGCAACATTATTTCTGATCTTTCCTATCAAGAAAGATGTGATCTTGCCAGGAAGACTGTTGGCTGTAAATTTTGTGATTGTTGAAAATGAAATCCCCCCCCCCCACTTTATTCTATTGCATTATTAAAATACAACTATTATGAAAGCAACTACACAAGACCATGTGACTTATTTAAAAAGCTGGATTCATAATGATAACTTGTCGAGTCCTACACAATGTTCTAAGAATATTAGTCCAAAAACTGTTCTTATGCCTGTTCTTTTAAGATTACAGTGACAAATGAATAGAAAACGCTTACCTGAATAGGGGGGTGGATGATGTGTTGAGCTACCGACTGGGCAGCTGCAGCAGAGGGCATCTGGCTAGAGGCTGGTCTTAAGACAGTGGTCACTTTGGAGCTGGACATCACAGCAGCTGCTGCGGCTCCTAATAAACAGGTTGATAAGAAATTAATACAATACTAACTTGCAGCTTAAGACACTTCAGACTTTAATACATGTTCATAGTGCGGGTGAACTGGATTAAAATCATGTATAAAACTTAACCTGATCCATGTTCTGGTTGGGGAGATAAACCCATTAGTCAGCATTGCTGATATGTTAACCACAGACTTAGCGAAATGGAGGTGGCACCCGGCATACGCAGCATCCTTGCCTCCATGCCAGGTTTCGCCTCAACTGCGCAAAGCCAACGGTTAACACACTGGCAATGCCAGCAAATAGCGGGTCTATGTCCGGACAAGTTATACCTCATTTTAATACAGTTCACCCGCACTATAACCCTGTGTATCGGGTTTAGTGCGGGTGAACCAGATGTCAGTTTTGCTTTAAAGTTGTTATTTCATTCATTCAAGGGAATTTGTCACCTATGCTTTTTTCTGATAAGAGGCAGATCCTGAAGCATGCATTCTAAACTAATCCATTTCTATTTTCTGACTGAAGCTGTCTCATTCAGGTGAACATTTCAGAGGTCATTCTATGGGGAGGGAGGGGCGCGAATGGTGGTTGATCCAGTGTTATCTCTCTACTTGTGTTAGCTTTCACTGTACTCCTTGTCTGTTCTGAGAAGAAAGGAATTACAGGGAAATCATCTGTACAGAACGGGAAAATTAAACTTCGCTTTAACCCTAGTTGCCAGAATGTTTGGCATCATTTTAAGTGCAGAAGAGGTAGCCAGGTAGGGAGAATAAGGGCCCACTGCTATGCAGACAGAGGACACAAGATGACTTCACAACTTGCCACTTGCACAGCCAGACAGCCAAAGAACACAGCGAGTGATTGTGTCTATGTTAAAAGGGGTACTCCGGCCCTAATGCATCTTATCCCCTATCCAAAGGATAGGGGATAAGATGTATGATCGCGGGGGTCCCGGCGCTGGGGACCTCCGCAATCTGTCATTCCGCACCCACCTTTGTGAGGTGACAAAGTGGGTGCGGAATGACAGATTGCGGGGGTCCCCAGTGGCGGGACCCCGACGATCATACATCTTATCCCCTATCCTTCGGATAGGGGATAAGATGTATTCGGGCTGGAGTACCCCTTTAAGGCTAGACACAAGGGGGGCACCAGAGGATTCACCTTCTCCCATGTGGGTCAGTCTCAGCTTGTTTGTAAATGATGACCTCTAGTGTTCAGCTGTGTTTCCTTGTGGACACACATTTTTCAAGCAGTGAGGTGTCCTTATATTGTGCCACTCCAGAATAGCTGAACACTGCAACGTTGTGAACAGAATGTATGCTGACAGCGTGAGACAGTGCAGGGACACTGGAGACAGGACAGGAAACGGCAACAACTATTTGACAATTTACACAGTTCTAGGAAAAATAATAGAACAACACAACAGTTTAAAAACATGTTCCAAAAAACAGTGTAATTTAGTGCGATATGCAAGCATGAACCTGTGTATACAAGTAGTGTAGTGACTGTGTGAACATAGCCTAACAGATTTTAGGAGAGCTCAGGTCCTCTGTGATCTACAGAGCAATTGAATCTTGCCAATAAAGGAAAGTAACCTGTAAACACAACATTTACCTCCTCCGAGGCACTCTTACCAACTATTTATTACCTCTTGGGAGATGGGAGGCTCCAATATGCAAAGGCGGTCCTGGGGCATTGCTGCGGATTATAGACATCTGAACATTGGTTGCAGTCATTATGTGATGCAGGTTATTGGGATGTCCCTAATAATGACAAAAGAATTTTTTTTTTACCATTTTAATCAGTCAATGTAAATTAATAAAACTCTTCACACTGTTTTAACTGCACATTAACTTCAACCACAGGGACTGTATAAAAGGTAATGCAGAGCTTAAGAATCCTGATGTGTTAGGCTGCTCAACCACTATCCTCACTGATTCCAGTCAAATAACTAGTCCCAAGCAAGAGAGGGACCAGGAGCACAAGATGGGCAAACAGACAGACGCTAAAAGGAGGGAACAAGAAAGAGGGTGAGGCATGTGGAAAAACCCAGAAAAAAAATATGATGAGGAGCCAACCTCCTAAGCCAGCATGAATAAGGATGAGTCTTCAGCTAGTGTCGAAAGGTCCAAGTCAAGGCCAACCAGCAAAAGGAGTGGGAATAGTCTAATACTGGACCTAAGAAAAGTCAGTCAGCGAAGATCCATGAAAGAGCAATTGGAAGCTGGAGCTGAATGCAGAATTAACCCCAGGGGCTTACAACTCTTAATTATATTGTGTGTTCCAATTAACCCCTTAACGACACAGGACGTAAATGTACGTCCTGGTGAGGTGGTACCCAAAGCACCAGGACGTACATTTACGTCCTATGCAAAACCGCGAGCATCGCCGATAGCAGCCAGGGACCCGCCCATAATGGCAGACATCCGTGATCGCGCGGATGTCTGCCATTAACCCCTCAGCATCGCGGTACTTTGAATGGATGATCGGATCAACCGCATCGCTGCCGTGGTGATCCGATCATCCAGCATGGAGGCCGGAGGTCCCCTCACCTTGCTCCTGCCGTCTTCTGCTCTGGTCTGCTATCGAAAAAAAACTCCCCCAATAAGAACGTAAATTGTCCCATTTTCCCTATTTCACCCCCAAAAAGTGTAAAAAAAAAAAATATTTTATATACATATTTGGTATCGCCGCGTGCGTAAATATCCCAACTATTAAAATAAAATGTTAACGATACCGTACGGAGAACGGCGTGAACGGGAAAAAAAAAAAAAAGTCCAAAATAGCTGCTTTTTTTTTTTATAACATTTTAATCCCAAAAAAATTAATAAAAAAAGTATTAAAAGTTTTATATAAGCAATAAAAAGTATAGATTACGGCGCAAAATATGAGCCCTCATACCGCCGCTTATACGGAAAAATGAAAAAGTTGTAGGTCTTTAAAATAGGGGGATTTTAAACATTCTAATTTGGTTAAACAGTTTAGGAATTTTTTTAAGCGCAACAGTAATAGAAAAGTATGTTATCATGGGTATCATTTTAATCATATTGACCCAAAGAATAAAGAACACATGTCAATTTAACCATAAATTGTACGGCGTGAAAACGAAACCTTCCATAATTTGCAAAATTTTCTTTTTAATTTCCCCACACAAATAGTATATTTTTGGTAGGGATCGACCGATTATCGGTATGGCCGATATTATTGGCCGATAATCACGATTATCGGTATTGGCAATTACCTTGCCGATAATACCCCCCCCCGCACCACCCCGCGGCCGACCCCCAAACCCCCCCCCCCGACCCGTCGCACCCCCCACCGTAGTGCTGGGCGGTATACCGGTATGGATTTTTGCCCATACCGCTATACCGGTCGGGCCCCTCGCCCACCCTCCGAGTCAATAAAAAAAACTTACCCGTAATGGGGGTGGTCCGGGCCATCCATCGTTCCTGTAGTGTCCGGCAGCATTCCAGGTGGAGGGTGAACCAGTCCGGGCTGTCCTTCTCCACTCCGGGAAGGCTCCGGCCTAGTACGCTGCATGCACGCCGCTATGCCGTGACGTCAGGTGTGTCGCTGCGCACGGGCGTCACTGCGCAGCGGTGTCTATGCTGCGTTACTAGGCCGGAGCCTGCCCGGAGTGGAGAAGAGCACCCCCGGAGAAGAAGGCCATACCGGTTCACCCTCCACCCGGAATGCCGCCGGACACTACAGGAAGGATGGATGGCCCGGACCACCCCGACAGGTACGGGGAGAGAAGCGGGTGGTGGCGGCGGTCTATGGCACCGCAAAAGCCACTGCAGTGCATTGATTTAAAGCGCCCGCTTTAAATCAATGATCAGCAGCGGTGTCGCGGGGGGATAAATAGCCGATAACTTATACCGGAATATCGGTATAAGTCATCGGCTATTGGCCCTAACCTCCACCGATTATCGGTATCGGTCCTAAAAAAACGATATCGGTCGATCCCTAATTTTTGGTTGCGCCATACATTTTATGGGAAAGTGAGTGATGGCATTACAACGGACAACTGGTTGGGCAAAAAACAAGCCCAAATATTAGTCTGTGGATGAAAATATAAAAGTTATGATTTTTTGAAGGCGAGGAGGAAAAAACGTAAACGTTTTTTACGTTAGGAAAACGTAAAAATAAAATTGTCTGAGTCCTTTAGGCCCAAATGGGCTGAGTCCTTAAGGGGTTAATCAATGTTAGGTAGTTACAAGTGTTCAAATCAACAAAATGACAAGGGTGCCCAAATTTATGCACCTGTCTACTTTAATTTTGATGCATATTGCACATTTTCTGTTCACCCAATATACCTAATTTCACTACTGAAATATTACTGTCTTACAGACATCAGCTCAAAATTAAAATTGCTGATGCAAACACCCAATTATTCATAAATGAAAATCATGGAAATTGTCAGGGGAGCCTAAACTTTGGCAAATGACTGTATATGCACAGTTTGTGCCCCCCAATGAACCAAGCAGAAAAAAATGTATACTGCACTGTTCTTTTTATGCTTCACATAGGGCGGTGTTTCCCAACCAGGGTGTCTCCAGTTGTTGCAAAACTACATCTCCTAGCATGCCCAGTCAGCCGTTGGCTTTTCGGGCATGCTGGGAGTTGTAGTTTTGCAACAACTGGAGGCACCCTGGTTGGGAAACATGGACATAGGGAGCCAATAAGTAATGTATGACTGTATATGTATGACATATACTTTGGAGAATACACCTGACAGAAGCAAATAAGTTCGATATAGAGCCTAAAAAAAAAAAATATAGAAATATAAAATAAGAGTATGACTGATTTTCAATGCTGGTGCCCTGGTGGAAAACTTTTATTTTTTTTTTAAATCAACTGGTGCCAGAAAGTTACAGATTTGTAAATTACTATTTAAAAATCTTAATCCTTCCAGAACTTATTAACTACTGTATTCTACAGAGGAAGTTTTCATTTATTTATTTTCTTTCTGTCTGTCCACAGTGCCCTCTACTGACACCTCTGTTTATGTCAGGAACCGTCCAGAGCAGGAGAGGTTTGCTATGGGGAATTGTTCTTGCTCTGGACAGTTCCTAAAATGGACAGAGGTGTCAGCAGAGATCACTGTAGTCAGACAGAAAAGAAATTCAAAAAGAAAAGAACTTCCTTTGTATTATACAGCAGCTGATAAGTACTGGAAGGATTAAGATTTTTTAAATAGAAGTCATTTACAAATCTGTTTAACTTTCCACCAGAAAGTTTTCCACCAGAGTACCCCTTACTATGCACAGCAGATCCAGGCTTCTATCAGTGGTTAGATACCCACCATTAATGGACATTAGCGATCCCGCTGATGTCTGCCAATAACCCTTTAGATGCCAGGATACTAATCACAGCACTTATAGCAGTTGCAGTAGCTGTTGAGATCCATCAAACCACTCACAGCAAGATTGCGGGGGTCTGATGAGTCGAGATGGCAACTGAAGTTCCACTCACAAGCCCCTGGCCAGCTCCGGTGCTATGATCTGTGCTTTATAGCACTGAACAATATTCACAATAAGATTGCTTTAAATAGTCCCCTATGGGGACTTATAAAGTTGTGTTTTTTTATTTTTTGTTTGTTTCTTTTAAAATAAATGTGAATAAGTATCTTCCCAATAAACCAATAAATAATTAAAGGACATCTGCAGCGTTATTAACACTTATCCCCTATCCACAGGATAGGGGATAAGTGTTTGATCACGGGGGGGTCCGACCGCTGAGACCCCCTGTGATCTCCTGTACGAGGACGGCTGTCTCGTGCAGGGGGCGTGCCAGCCGCAGCCGGCACGCCTCCTCCATCTCTATGGGAGAGGCGGGGAGGCAGCGTTGGTGCCTTCCAGTCTCCCCCATAGAACTGTATGGGGACGGGGAAAAGCCGGGGCATCACCGTCAACCTCTAGTTCAACACTACGTCACCATGAGTGCTAATGGCGGTGCCCCGTTAGGGAGATCGAGGGGGGTCCAAGTGGTCGGACCCCTCGTGATCAAACACTTATCCCCTATCTTGTAGATAGAGGATAAGTGTATATTGCGCTGCAGTTGTCCTTTATGACAGTCCACAACAGAAATGACCCGGCACTGCTACTTCACTATCCACTAAGCTCCTCTCAATAGATGACCTTCCCAGTGCTCACATAAAACAGTCCAGTACATAATCCGTAATAAAAAAAGAAAGAATGGCGCACTCACCAGGTCATACAGTTACAGCAAGCTTCTTTATTTCATGATGGCTTGATAGTGTTCAACATGTGCAGGGAGAGCGGACGGAAGCAGAGGGATGGGGGTTGGACGACGGTCCGTATCGCGCAATCTGCGCTTCGTCAAGCCCCTGGTTTGCTCATGTGTACAGGTGTGTTATAAAAGGTAAGGGACACCATCACCATGGATACAGGAAATAAACTAAACAATTATTACACCATAACAAAATAGTGCACAGTGAAACCTTAAAATCAAACACCTGCACGTTCGAAAAACAGTAGAACAGGCACCTTAATTTAGAAAAAACTTTGTTTTTTTCATTTAATCCTAAACCTCCTGTGGCATCGAATCTGAATATCCATCTGGATTCTTTGGTTAATAACGGTTGATGCCTGTTCTCTTCAGAATTCGTTATTTCAATTCCTTCTAATCCGAGACTTTGTGGATCCACCATGTATTTCCGTGATGTGGGCAATGAATCTTGTAGCTCCTACATCGGTTTTAAGGGATCTAAAATGCTCCCTTATCTGGTGAAAAAGAGGGCGTATAGTTTTACCCACATAAAAATGTCCACAGTCACAGAATATGGTGTATACCACAAAGTCGGATCTACAAGTTATAAACTGATTCATTTTCACAGTATAACCTCCTAATGTCAATTCTTTAGACCTGGAATTGTGACTGTAGAAAGAGCACGACCCGCATGCATAGTTGCCTGTTGGTCTTTGTTCAGACAACCAATGCGTTTTCTTCTTTTTCAATTTTTCTCTTTTGTTTTCTGATGTACTCAATAATAGTCGTGCATCTCCTTTATGTGACAATTGGGGCTTCAGTGGTATAGTCCTTCAAATCTTTATCTTGTTGTAAAATAAACCAATTTTTGGTTTCTGCCTTTCTTATGATCTCGTTCATGGGTGTGTTGGCGAATGCAAATGTGAACCTATTCTTAGTTTTTTTCGGGCGGGTTGGAAAAAGGGTCCTACGATCAATTTTGTCTCTCTTTCTGGCATCTAACAGTACTTTTTCTGAATACCCTCTACGGAGTCTGTCTTCCAGCTCAACTATTTGTTTTTGATAAGTTTCTTCCTCATTATTTATTATTTTTAGGCGGATCATTTAGCCATAGGGGATACTGTTTTTTGTGCTATGAGTGTGGGATTAAGCATAGTGTAAGAGGGCTTTTTTTATGTAGGTTTACGATAACCAGATGTGATAATCTTGCCATCTCTGACTAATTTGTACATCCAAAAATTGTGGTATCTCCATAGTGTGATGTGAATAACATATTTACCGTATTAGCAGTGTTCAAGTAGGTGACATAATGGTTCAGTGACGGGGACTCCCATCTCTTGTGCTTTTGCCTATATTTTTCTTGCTATGTTTGAACGAAGTTACATCTTTTCATTCGTTAACCCATTTGTCAAGTACATTAAAACCATATGGCGGTATGTGGATGACATTTATCGTATGGACTGGCATCAAAGTGCAGTTTGAAGAATTTGTCAACTACTTGAACACTGCTAATACGGTATATATGTTATTCACATCACACTATGGAGATGCCACACTTGAATTTTTGGACATACAAATACCACTGAAGCCCCACATACAGGAGAAGCACGACCATTAGCGATTACATCAAAAAAAAAAAAAAAAACACATTGTTGTCTGAACAAAGACCAACAGGCAACTATGCATGCGGGTCGTGCTCTTTCTACAGTCACAATTCCAGGTCTAAAGAATTGACATTAGGAGGTTATACTGTGAAAATGAATCAGTTTATAACTTGTAGATCCGACTTTGTGGTATACACCATATTCTGTGACTGTGGACATTTTTATGTGGGTAAAACTATACGCCCTCTTTTTCACCAGATAAGGGAGCATTTTAGATCCCTTAAAACCGATGTAGGAGCTACAAGATTCATTGCCCACATCACGGAAATACATGGTGGATCCACAAAGTCTCGGGAAATTTGCCGCAATAGAAAGAATCGAAATAACAAATTCTGAAGAGAACAGGTATCAACCGTTATTAACCAAAGAATCCAGATGGATATTCAGATTCAATGCCACAGGAGGTTTAAGATTAAATGAAAGAAACAAAGTTTTTTCTAAATTAAGGTGCCTGTTCTACCATTTTATGAAATGTGCAGGTGTTTGATTTTAAGGTTTCACTGTGCACTATTTTGTTATGGTGTAATAATTGTTTAGTTTATTTCCTGTATCCATGGTGATGGTGTCCCTTACCTTTATAACACACCTGTACACATGAGCAAACCAGGGGCCTGACGAAGCACAGATTGTGTGATACGGACCGTCGCCCAACCCCCATCCCTCTGCTTCCGTCCGCTCTCCCTGCACATGTTGAACGCTACTAAACCATCATGAAATAAAGAAGTAGAGCTGGGCGGTATGACCAAAAATGTGTAACAGTATTTTTTAAAATGATGGCGGTATCACGGTATTTAACGGTATTTGGGGGGGGGGGGGGGGTGTGGGTGCTTGTTAAAGTGTCAGAACATCAGGGTTTCCACAGTGTGCCTCCAGCTGTAGCAAAGCTACAACTCCTAGCATGCCTGGACAGCCTGCGGCTGTCTGGGCATGCTGGGAGTTGTAGTTTTGCAACAGCTGGAGGCACACTGGTTGGGGAAACAGCGTTGTACTGTATACTCCCCCACTGCTGTCTATCACAGCTCTGCACTACAAGGGGATGAGGAGTCAGGGCAGCGAAAATCTCTCCATTCACCCCATCCTGCCCCTTTCCATTCAC
Organism: Hyla sarda; assembly: GCF_029499605.1. Taxonomy (NCBI): domain Eukaryota; kingdom Metazoa; phylum Chordata; class Amphibia; order Anura; family Hylidae; genus Hyla; species Hyla sarda. Next base: position 98,285,772 of record NC_079191.1, on the reverse strand, counting down.
CCCCCTGCACCATTTAACCCCCCTACACCCATTAACCCCATCCTGTCCCTCATTCCATTAACCCATCTGATCCTTTCATTTATCCTATCCTGCCCCTTACCCCCTCTGTTTCCATTAACCCCCCCTCCTTCTCACCTGTGCGCTGATGCGCCTGCTGGGAATTGCCCCTGTCATCAGTGCAGTAACATGGGCGCTTCCCGCCCGGACACAGGATCCTCTCTGGCGGAAGCGTTCAGCGCAGGAGGAGGACGCTTCCGCCAGGAGGGAATTTGAAATTTTGATCTAAAGTGCCCACTGCGCCATTATGCGCCATGGCCACTTTTGAACAGTGAGCAGCAGCGGCGCAGCTCACGTGCGTTGTGTGAGGGGGCTCCCTCCCCTCGGTCCTGCGGCGTGCACTAGGGGCATCAGGAGCAGGCGCCGGAACTAGAAGAAATGCGGCGCAATGCTCTGCCTTACGCCGCAGGACCAAGGGGAGCGGGCGCTTGTTATGAACACTCCCTGAAGTAGGCGAAGAGAGGGGAGAGGTGGACTGGAGCAGGGAGCCGGCTCGGGGCTACAGGAAACATCAGAGCCAGGGGATGCAGTTTCTGCGCTTTCCCCTGGCTCTGATTGCAGAGAGGAGCCGGCCTGAAACTGCAGGGGGAGCGGGGATGAGGAGTCTCATCCTGCTCTCCCCTGACAGAGCGGAGCCGTGGGCTCTGTAATCCATTCAAGGGTGGGGGGGGGGAGGGGCCCCACCGGTATAGCGGTATGGGGCAAAATTCATACCGTCTGAGAAAAAAAAAAAAAAACTGTATCCAATATGAACCGGTATACCGCCCAGCCCTATAAAGAAGCTTGCTGTAACTGTATGACCTGGTGAGTGCTCCATTCTTTATCTATTACGGATTATGCATTAAATAAATGACCTCTCTTTTCCCCAAAAAAATAAACAAACATATTTGGTATCCCATGTGCAGACGTCTAAACTATTAAAATATAATTTAGAGATCCAGAATGGTAAACGGTGTAACTGTAATAAAATAGCATTTAAAAAAAAAATTTTTTATAATATTCTAGACAAAAAAATTGAATAAAAAGTCACATACACGCAAAAGATTTAAACTATCAGTCACAAAAAAAATTATAGGGGTCAGAATAGGACAATTTTAAGCATATACCGTATTTATCGGCGTATAACACGCACTTTTTAGGCTAAAATTTTTAGCCTAAAGTCTGTGTGCGTGTTATACGCCGATACACCCCAGGAAAGGCAGGGGGAGAGAGGCCGTCGCTGCCCGCTTCTCTCCCCCTGCCTTTCCTGTGGTCTAGAGCGCTGCTGTCGGCCCTTTTTACCCCCTGGTTATCGGCGCTGCTGCCCGTTCTGTCCCCCTGACTATCGGTGCCGGCGCCGACAGCCAGGGGGAGAGAAGGGGCAGCGGCACCCATTGCCGGCGCCGCTGCCCCGTTGCCTCCCCCCATCCCCGGTGGCATAATTACCTGAGTCCGGTCCGCGCTGCTCCGCTGCTCCAGGCCTCCAGCGTGCGTCCCCGGCGTCATTGCTATGCGCTGAACGGCGCGGCGCATGACGTCAGTGCGCCGCGCATAGCAACGACGCTGGAGACGCACGACGGAGGCCTGGAGCAGCGGAGCAGCGCGGACCGGACTCAGGTAATTATGCCACCGGGGATGGGGGGAGGCAACGGGGCAGCGGCGCCGGCAATGGGTGCCGCTGCCCCTTCTCTCCCCCTGGCTGTCGGCGCCGCTTCTCTCCCCCTGGCTATCGGCGCCGGCACCGATAGTCAGGGGGACAGAACGGGCAGCGGCGCCGATAACCAGGGGGTGAGAAGGGCCGACAGCAGCGCTCTAGACCCCAGGAAAGGCAGGGGGAGAGAAGCGGGCAGCGACGGCCTCTCTCCCCCTGCCTTTCCTGGGGGTATATCGGGGTATACACGCGCACACACGCACCCTCATTTTTTCATGGATATTTGGGTAGAAAACTTTTTTTACCCAAATATCCGTGGTAAAATGAGGGTGCGTGTTATAGGCCGGTGCGTGGTATACCCCGATAAATACGGTATTAATTTGCATACAATATGTTTTAGTACAGTAAGAGATAAACATGTAACCATGGGTACCATTTTGATAGTCTTGACCCACAGAATAAAAAATGAATATGCCAGTTTACCCTAGAATGCACTGTGTACAAATGAAACCCCACAAAAGTTGCAATATTGCGTTTTCTTTTCAACTCCCCCCAAAAAAAATTCATAATAAAAACAAGCCCTCACATGGCTCTGTGGATGGAAAAATAAAAAGTGTTATGTCTCTTAAAAGGTGAAGAGAAAAAAAAGGAAATTAAAAAAATTAGCTGTATCGTTAAGACCAAAAGATTAAATATTCGTTAACTTATACCGGAATATCGGTATAAGTTATCGGCTATCGGCCTGAAAGGCCACAGATTATCGGTATCTGCCCTAAAAATAAATAAATAATTAAAATAAAAATAAATATCGGTCGATCCCTAATAGGAATATACATTTCACTAAATGAAACAAAATCAACCTGTACTAATTTCAACAGACTACACATAACACACTGTATAATGCTGTATTGTACTTAGTAATAGACACTCACCTGCTGCCCACTAATAGTGGCCACAGGAATAGCTGAAGCCTGAGGAAGGCCACTCTCCATTGTGACTGTCACTGGCCCAGATACCTTAGGAACAGCAGACAGGGCAGAGGGAGGTGCTGGAGCGATGGGTCTGCTTGGAATTGTCGGCTTCAAAGGCTGCTGTGGGAAGACATCAATAATGAACTACATGGGATAAGTAAAAAGGGAGATTTTTTTTGTACTCACCGTAAAATCTCTCTCATAGCCTTCAGTGGGGGACACCTATACTGATAGGTATACGCTCTTGCCACTAGAAGGCGCTGACACTAGGAAAAAAAGTCAGCTCCTCCCTGGCAGGATATACCCGCCCATTAGAAGTGAGGTAATCAGTTTTGTCACAAAGCAGTAGGAGAAGCCAACCAAGACATATGTCCGAAGGACCCAGGAAAAGCGCCCGCTTTAAATCAATGATCTGCAGCGGTGCAGCGGGGGGATAAATAGCTGATAACTTATACCGGAATGTCGGTATAAGTTATCGGCTATCGGCCCTAACCTCCACCGATTATCGGTATTGGCCCTAAAAAAACGATATCGGTCGATCCCTAATATACACAGACACATATATACAAAGACAACACAGAAACACTCACCCGGCCGGAGTTTAGAGCTGAGGGGAGGGGGCGGAGGGAGACAGGATACACGGCCTCTCCTCTACCTTCAGAGGTTCTAAGACTGCACGGCAGAGAGAAGGATGGGGAAGGGAGAGAGTGCACGCCCCCTCCCTCTTCCTGTCAGCACTTCCTGTCATCGCACGGGAGCTCAGTGCACAGGCTGGTGCAGACAGTCAGCGCGGGCCGGTCAGAGCCAATCAAAGGGCCGTATGTGGCCCGCGGGCCGTACAATGCCCAGGTCTGCTCTAGAAGATTGTTGTGTCAGTGTAGCACAACAGACACTGACAAGGGAAAGATGAACACACCCTTCCAGGGTGATTGCACCGAGGGAGGAGGAGAGCAATGGCAGGACCCAAACAACAGACTGTGGCTAGACTAGCTGTCGCTGAGCCATACATGATTGCGTAAACTCCTCCAACAGAGGAGAGCGCCGACGCTGCAGGAGCAACAGTAGAGAACCAAAAAACAGGATGAGAACCAGGCTGCAAAAGTGGGCAGTAGGCACACAAGCATAGACAGTGAAAAGCTCTTCTGAATGCTCTTAGCAAAAAACAAGGGTCCAGCCAGATACCCCATCTCTATAGAACAGAGGAGAGAGAGGAGAAAGCGGAGAGAGGGGGTAGATGGTAGAGAGAGCCGAATGGTGGAGGATTCCTGAACGCACAGGAACACTCCTTAGAACTCTCCCATAGAAAGTGGGGCACAGGAGTGCAGCCAATCTGATCGGTGACCCAGTGGTGTAGGAGACCATGCAGACTAATGGCTGGCTGAGCGGCAGCAGTCCCTTGTGCCTGCAGGAACCCCCTGACAGATTTCTCACACCAACAGTGAGGTACGGGAAGTCACAGCCATGCATGCGGCTGCCCAGAGATAGGACATAGACAGCGGCGGAAATCGTATAGACAAAAGTCTGGCGTAACGAGTGCCCCTCGAGGCGCTGATAATAAGGGGACACAGACAGATAGGCAATAACTGTGTCCCTTTGATGCATGTGGGAAGGCGGAGAAGTCCAAAAGCTATGGATAGAATCCCCGTCACCCTGGGAGATCGGGGGAAGCTTAGGAGCTGTGGATTGTATCCGTGTCACCCTGTATAGGGTCCACAGGACACGCCAGATCACTCCACCGGACACCGCTCACTAGCAGTGAGGTACCGGAACTTCAGCCGCAGATAGATCAGCCCTTGGAAAAGGGACAGGCCGTGGAGAAAACCATGCAGATGACTGTCTGGCTAACTGGTATGGGTCCATAGTAGACAGCGGGTCATGCCAGTGGTCACCTAGCACTAGAAGTGGGATACCGTAATCCAGCCGCAGACAGGGCAGTTGTGAGAGGAGTGGCAGGCGAAACTACTGTGACTTAATGAGAGCAGGTCCAATCCATGTCCACGCAGGGATACTTCCACGGAGACCTCGCACTGAATGTGGGGGATCCAGGGTAGTAGCCGCGGATGCGGCAGCCTGTGGAAATGAGAATAATGTGTGCACACCATGTCATGGCAATCAGCGGTAGAGGAGAAACAGACCTGTCTGTAACCCTGGTATCTTCCAAGGGATCATGAAAACCCTGGCAATGACCCGTCACGGCGAGTCACATATGCTCCATGACAAAGTGAGAACCCTGCAAAAAGTAGGTATGCCAGAGACATACCCAATGTAATGTGCCATATCAGGTCCCATACAGGGTGATTGAGACAATAAAGGGGCCCCCGTATACAGTCCCAGAAAAAGAGCCCAGCAGATATTAAGCTGAAAAGAACAGTGTCCCAGAAGTCACAAGGGTGCAAAGGAAAATAAGGCACAATTTAAATTATAGGCCACAAGAGGGCGCCAAATGCCACTAAATGGCCTGAGACCAGCAACAGAGATTAACTTTTTTTTTCTATACACACACAAACCAAAATGGCAGAAAGAAAGCGTGGTAGCAAGGCGCCGTGCGCTGATTATGTCCGCATGACCCCCAAAGGTACAACGGCTAGGAAGCCCACAACATATTCCTCATGCAAGGACACTAAGAAATGCTCATGCGGCAGCCCTAGGAGCGGTGACAGTATGGAGCAGCGCCCTTAGAAGCGCCTGCTAGGGTGACGCACATCTCCGAGGCAAGAGGACAAGAGCGAGCCGGGCGAACTCCCGCCAGGTTGCAACTTAGGGAGGCCTACTGAGACGCTCTTATACAGTGTGCCGCCAACCCCGACCATGGAGAAGGGGCAGAGCAAGATGCCAGTGGAGGTGCAATAACCACATTTGCGGGTAAGCACCCGCCGGCCACAGGAATGATCCACTGGGTGCGCGAACCTGGGGAGGAGGCGTTGCCTGGCCTCCTGATCACGTGCTGGCTCAGGGGAAGAAGGGCGGCCATGTGCCGCCATAACCCTGAACTCCCACTGGCTGAGCCCCCAGCGCGCTGCCGACCCCGCAGTAGGGGATAACATAGCTGGCGGAAAGGAGGAACAGCAAGGCTGTTCAGAGGGGACCTGGAAAAGAATGCCGGTGAAGCAGCCGCTGCAAAAGGCCGGCGGCTGTCCTCCACTGAACCTAGTATGCAGACACACAGCCTTCCCATGAAACCCTGAGCAAGCCCCGCAATAAAGGACAGAGTCCCTTTTTAGAAAGGGGGGTACATACTCACCTGTGGACACCATACTTTATACTGACCTCAGGCGTCTTCAACCAGCTTATGGCCACGCTGCATCATACCAGGCTAAGATAGCAGGGCAAGCAGGGGCAGTGGGGGACCAGGACCCAGGGTAAAACTTCCAGTTGCTGGCCGTTGGCGAGAAGGGGTTAACAGTAGAAAACTTGATGTCTGTGCCCCTTCATCGCATATGGGGGGGGGGAACAGTGAGCACCATGCTCCTGAACGCCCACCTGAAAAAGGCAAACAAGAGGGAAGAAAAACCTAACTAAACATTCCTTACTAGAAAATAATCAAAAAGGGCAGGTCTAGGGAGCTCCCAGACCTGTGTCTTGTCTCCTACTGACACTAGATAAACGGATTACCTCACTTCCAGTGAGCGGAGATATCCTGCCAGGGAGGAGCAGAGTTTTTTTTCCTAGTGTCAGCGCCTCCTAGTGGCAAAAGCATATACCCATCAGTATAGGTGTCCCCCAATGAAGAGCGACCGAGAAACTTAAATATTTAGCTTCATTGCCATCTATGAAGATGGCACACTTCGGAGCTGGTGCCAGAAAGTTAATTAGATTTGTAAATTACTTCTATTTAAACATCTTAAGCCTTCCAGTACTTATCAGCTGCTGTATGCTCCACAGTTATTTTCTTTTTGAATTTCCTTTCTGTCTTACCACAGTGCTCTCTACTGACACCTCTGTCCATGTCAGGAACTGTCCAGGGCAGGATAGGTTTGCTATGGGGATTTGTTTGTACTCTGGACAGTTATTAAAATAGACAGAGGTATCAGCAGACTGAAAAGAAATTCAAAGACAATAGAACTTCCTGTGGAGCATACAGCAGCTGATAAGTACTGGAAGGCTTAAGATTTTTAAACAGAAGTCATTTACAAATCTGCTTAACTTTCCGGCACCAGTTGATTTAAAAAAAAATAATGTTTTCCAGCGGAGTACCCCTTTAATCCAGCCACACAAAAATAAATAAATAAATAAAATGATATCATAACACCGTGCAAAACCAGATTTTAGGGGTCAGACACCCAGCATCTCTGTTGATCAAATGATAACCAGCGCTCATACCTGCCTCGCTCTACTTCTAGCGGTGGTTTAATATACTGCAGCTTTGCCCTATTCAAGTGAGCAGGACAACACTGCAGGACTAAGCACAGTTCTGAGCAAAGGTGTTCATTGGCATTGCGGCAGTTCCCAGATGTAGGTATATCATAATGGGTAGATTATAATGTCATTGTGTATAATTTTAAGCTAGTCCTTATTTTAAGATGAGTTTCTAGAAATTCATACACTGCATGATTGGCTCTTTAAAGGAAGCCAAGAGGTGTCAAAAGGAACGAGCACAGTGCTCAGCCGAGTGTTTCTGTCCCTTCCTTTTAGCAATCAGTGGGGGTCTTAGCACTTAGACCTTTTACATATGAAAGGGTTTAGAAAAAGTTATGACAACTGTAATTTTTTCGTAGTGCCTTTACCCTTCTGTCTGAAATGTATACGTGGCGTGTGGTTATTCATGTTACAAATTTCTTCCTTCATTCTCCTGCAACAAACGTACCAAAAATGCCAAAAAAGAAATAAATTCATCTAAAGACAATCACCTTTAGAATATTCTCAGAGAAAGCCAAAGGAACGTTTGGGAGATGAGCAGACTGAGCTGTCATAGTCAAGGGACTTGCTGAATGGTTAGGAACCATCTGTAACTGGGGGTATGGTCTGACCACTACAGCTTCTTGTTTGTCATCTCTTGGAGGAAGAAGCGTATTCGCAGTAAGTGTCTCACGTGACTGACCCTCCAGTTCCCGTGAAAGTTCATCAACACCTTGAGGGGAGGAGAGAAAAAAGAGAAAAGGTTGTATCGGCAGTCATTAAAAGGAACACTGTCCTCTTCTAAATCCCCCTAAACTAAAGTCAGAACTAAATAAGTAAAAGTAGTAATATTTATCTTTCAATTCACTTGCAGAAATCCTGCTAAAGTCTACGTAGTCCTTTTCATTATGAGATTGAAAGAAGTAATAGATGCACATGTTAAAGGATATTACCTTGTATATTCTGACCCACAGCTGTTCCGCCACTTACAATCTGTGGTGAAGGAATGGGAGCTCCTTGTCGAGGAAACTGTTGCGAACTCATGTCCTCCTTACAAGGAGAGAAAAAACAAAAACATGACTGAATCAGAAATCCTGCAATCGGAACATGACAACAATTACTCTTTAATACACATTGGATATTTGTGCCTACCTGTACATGAGTTTTCTTTATGCACAAATATTAATGCAACACAATAACTAACCACATGTATAAAGAATGGTATAAAAATATAAATACAAAAAAAATATAAAATACACCAGTATGTTTGACTATAATAGAAAGCAGCACTCCAAATCCAGTGATGAATGTTTATTCATAAATCAAGTGAAATACAGCAACATTTCAATCCCACAATGGGACCTCTCAAGCCAAGATCAATGGATCCCTTAAAGCTGTCTACACTAGAAATTTACATTTTATAGGATGCTTTAGGCCACAGCAAACTGTGGGATGGAAAGATCTTCCTCAAGATTTGTATAGAATCTGCAGATTATAATGCAGATTTAATTTTAGTAACAAACAAAAAGTTTATTAAGATGCAAAAAGAAAAAGCATAGTACACAGCCAAGATCGGGACTCACCCCGAGGCAAAATAGCATTAAGTAGCAAACAAATACAATAACAACCGTGGGCATATCAAAAGGGGATAAGGAAACATCAGGGAAAAAAAGCTTCGCAAAGTAGGTGGGGAGGAAAGTATAATAAAATCAATACAGGGACATTGTAAAGCGGATATCAGGGCATTGGGAGGAAGACGTCCAAGGAGACCAAACCCGGTCATACCTCTCCACCGTGTCATCTCTTATGGCATTAAAGGGGTTATCCAGGAAAAAACTTAGATAGAGAGAGAGATATATATATATATATATATATATATATATATATATATATATATATATATATATCTCTATCTCTCTCAACTGGCTCCAGAAAGTTAAACAGATTTGTTAATTACTTCTATTAAAAAAAAAAAATCTTAATCCTTTCAGTACTTATGAACTTCTGAAGTTAAGGTTGTTCTTTTCTGTCTAAGTGCTCTCTGATGACACTTGTCTCGGGAACTGCCCAGTTTAGAAGAAAATCCCGATAGCAAACCTCTTCTAAACTGAGCAGTTCCCGAGACAGGTGTCATCAGAGAGCACTTAGACAGAAAAGAACAACCTTAACTTCAGAAGCTCCTAAGTACTGAAAGGATTAAGATTTTTTAATAGAAGTAATTTACAAATCTGTTTAACTTTCTGGAGCCAGTTGAGATATATAAAATAATAAGTGTTTTCCTTGATAACCCCTTTAACTATATAAATAGCAAAAAGGTACAAAATGAAAGTGTTGGCCCTTTAAAAAATGATGAGGAAGAAATTATAAATGGGGATCAGGAAAAAGCTAAAGTATTAAATTCTTCTTCACTGTATTCACCGAGGAAAATAAAATGCCAGGTGAAATACAGCAAGATCAGGTAAACTCCCCAGTACAGGTCACCTGTCTAACCCAGGAAGAAGTACAGTGCCGCCTACAAAAAATCAAAATAGACAAATCACCAGGTCCAGATGGCATTCACCCCCGTGTTCTAAAGGAATTAAGTAATGTAATAGACAGACCCCTATTATTAATATTCAGGGACTCTATAGTGACAGGGACTGTTCCCCAGGACTGGCGCATGGCAAGTGTGGTGCCAATATTTAAAAAGGGGTCAAAAGGTGACCCCGGGAATTATAGGTCTGTTAGTTTAACCTCTGTTGTATGTAAATTGTTTGAGGGTTTTCTAAGGGGTGCTATTTTGGAATATCTTGATAAAAATAAATGTATGACTCCATATCAGCATGGATTTATGAGGGATCGGTCCTGTCAAACTAACCTGATCAGCTTTTATGAGGAGGTGAGCACCAGACTGGACCAGGGGCAATCACTGGATGTCGTATATCTGGATTTTTCCAAAGCATTTGACACGATTCCACATAAAAGGTTGGTGCATAAAATGAGAAGGATTGGGCTGGGGGACCATGTGTGTAAGTGGGTAAGGAACTGGCTCAGTGATAGGAAACAGAGGGTGGTTATTAATGGTACTTATTCTGATTGGGTGACTGTTTCTAGTGGGGCACCACAGGGGTCAGTCTTGGGTCCTGTCCTATTTAATATATTTATAAATGACCTTGTAGAGGGGTTGAATGTAAAGTTGCAATCTTTGCAAATGATACTAAACTCTGTAAAGCGGTAAACACAATAGAGGACAGTGCACTGTAACAAATGGATCTGGATAGGTTGGAGGTTTGGGCTGGGAAGTGACAGATGAGGTTCAACACTGATAAATGTAAGGTAATGCACATGGGGAAGAAAAATCCGGGCTGGGATTATGTATTAAATGGGAGAACACTTGGGACGACTGACATGGAAAAGGACTTCGGAGTCTTAGTTAACAGTAAATTTAGCTGTAGTGACCAGTGTCTGGCAGCTGCTGCCAAGGCTAATAAAGTCATGGGGTGCATCAATAGGGACATAGATGCCCACGACAAGGAAATAATTCTACCGCTGTACAAATCACTAGTCAGACCACACATAGAATACTGTGTACAGTACTGGGCCCCAGTGTACAAGAAAGATATAGTGGAGTAGGAGAGGGTTCAAGGACGGGCAACCAGAGCAATACGGGGAATGGGAGGACTACAGTACCCAGAAAGATTATCAGAATTCGGGTTATTTAGTTTAGAATAAAGAAGGCTTAGGGGCGACCTATTAACTATGTATAAATATATCAGGAGACCGAACAGAGATCTCTCCTATTATCTATTTATACCCAGGACTGTATCTATAACAAGGGGGCATCCTCTACGTCTAGAGTAAAGAAGGTTTCTACACCAGTACAGATGGGGATTCTTTACTGTAAGAGCAGTGAGACTGTGGAATTCTCTACCTGAGGAGGTGGTCATGGGGAACTCTGTAAGAGAGTTCAAAAGGGGTCCGGATGCATTTTTGGAGAGTAATAACATTGCTGGTTATGTACACTAGATTTATAGGGACAGAACATTGTAGGGACTTATTAGGGATATAGGTTGAACTTGATGGATTAACTTGATGGACAACCTAATGAACTATGTTAATATAAGTAATAAGGCCACCATGGGTGAATTTGAGTCCCTGTAATTTCACTGATGGTACAGAGTAAAGTGGATCAGAAGGTACACAGGGAGGGAATTTCCCACCAAATATGAGACATAGCGCGTACAAAAGTGAAGCTGAAGGGATTATGTTTGATGCCTTCCTAAAAAGCTACGGTACCATAGACCCGGAGAGAAAGTTGAATGGTCAGTAATAAGGAGGGCCTTTAGGATCAACCATAAATTAAAGGGGTTAACCAGGAATCTAAAAACAGGCCTTTTTCTTTCAAAGACAGCGCCCTCCTTGTCTACAGTTTGAGTGTGGTCCTGCAGCTCAGTTCCATTGAAGTGAATGGAGCCAAGTTGTATTACCACATCCAAAGTGGAGACAAGGAGGGCGCTGTCTTTGAAAGAAAACAGGTCTGTTTTTTTATTCCTGGATAACCCCTTTAATTCATGTCCTCCATTTATGATCTGTTTTAGGGCTTTGTATTCAGTAATTGCAGTTAAAAACCTGAACGCGTGAACACAGGCCTTTTGCAATTATCAGACACATAGGTCAATATTGCCCAGTGTAATAGCCTCAACTATCAGCCAATGAATGAGCAAATGCTCCTTCATTGGCTAATGGTATCTCTTAAAGGAAATCTTGGGAACCTGCCGGTACAAGATAATAGTGTGGGTTACTACCTGTTTTCTCTACATGGCCTTGTTCTCCTGTTTTGCCCAAAAATCCAAATATGCAGATTAAGTGCTTTGGTGCACTGGGGGAATTCTCATCCTCTTGGTGCACTCTCCTGCCTACCTACCTGCCTGCCTGCCTGCCTGCCTGCCTCCCCTCAATGTAACGCCCTCTTCATAATTATACATGACATAAGCCGCATTGTATACAGCAAACATGTAACACTAGACCTACTCTGCACACTTCTGTCACACAATGATCATCATCACAGGCCATTTAGCCATATTCACTTCTATCACACACTGCCAAGCTCCGCCCCCATGTACTGATCACATGATTTGCACATCACCTGTCCTACAACTCCAGCATATACAGAGCAGGTTCTGGTCAAGCAGTCAATGAGGAGCAGATATCTCCACACACAACAGCAGTGCCTGCCCGACCAGGACCTGTGATGATGTCAGAATTGTGTGACCAGAACATGTGGGGGTGGAGTTCAGCAGCACAGGATAGAACATAATGTGACGATGATGATCATGTGATAGAAGTAAAATAAATAGAGAGGCAGTCATATTTTCCCTGTATTCCCTGAGCTAGCCATGTCTGGTAACGCCCCAAGAACACGTCATTTGCATATTAGAATTTTTAAGCATAACTCAGGAACAGGACTACATAGGAAAAAAGGGTAAACAGCGGTGGAACCAGCATTACCTCCTCTATTAACCCATAACAGCAGGTTGGTGCAGATGACGATAATGCCAGATCCACTATATGCTGGTTTAAAAACAATTTTATCCAGCACATCAACCCACATCATAGGAGATGTGCAGCCAACAATGATCGAAGTAAAGGGTAGCCCCGAAGGTCAGTCGCTCTGACAGCTCTACCCACATGACTGCAGCCGTGGGGTTCTGACCTCAGGGACATCCACTCATGGTGACAATCAGCTCTTTTTTGCTTTGTAGAACAGTGCAGGACCATTCATCTGAATGATGCAAGACAACAAGCTGCAGCGCTGAATGGCCACTGATCAGGGTCAGACTCCCCCTTCATTTAATGATGGCAAAGCCTAGTGATATAACATCACTTTATAAATCACTCAAATATCATGGGGGGAAATTGCAGGTGTGTTTATAGGAGGTCACACTACATGATGCCTATTTTACTCCAGCTGTTGCAAAACTACAACCCCCATCATGTCCTGACAGCCTTCCTTAACCTGTAAGTCTCTAGCTCAGTGTTTCCCAACCAGTGTGCCTCAAGGTTTTGCAAAACTACAACTCCGGGCATGCTGGGAGTTGTAGTTTAGCAACTCTTAGAGGCACCCTGGCTGGGAAACACTGCTCTAGCTGTAGGAAAACTACAATTCCCAGCATGCCCTGATAGCCTTTGGTTGTAAAGGAATGCTGTGAGTGGTAGTTTTGCAACAGCCGAGAGCCTCAGGTTGGGGAGCACAGATCAGATAGACCAGCAGCGTTGTCATAGTCACTTTCCACATGACACTGCTGCATCACTGCAGTACTACCCTGGGTGGAGGGGCTCGATATTATGCTCTCCCCCCGACTATTCACACACAATGCATTCCCTAAGTGACCTAACAAGTCCTGCAGCTCCACAAGAAGTGTAACATCCCTGTCGGTAACCAGTACGGCCACCCAGAGGCACCATGCCGCGGCCGCCGGTTTAACTACAAAGTGTCAGGTCGCTTTACAGACCCAACAATACGAGCAAAAAAAAGAAAAACAACAAATCGTACATACGAGGTGATGGACACAGCCCGCGGAACCTCAGTGCTCCCTGCGCCGCTACACAACAGATGACAAGTACACTGTCACCGAGCCCACCGAACTGCTCCGTCCTCACAGTTACTCTTTCGGTTTCCGGTTCCGGTCTCGGTCTCTTCCCTTAGTCTGACTGAACCGCGCTCCGCCACCAGTCACGTGACAACTGAAGCCCCGCCCACCGACCAGCTAAACAAGACCTATAGCGGCATCCCACAGCACCGCACTTGACGTCTGTTTTTTTTTTTGTTTTGTTTTTTTAAACAAACTTTATTACCATAAGACACAAAAACATACACTATGTGCCCAATGATCATAATCGCTTTATTAAAGACTGACAGAACAAACAGTTTTGAATTACTATCAACATGTTGGTCCCAGGAGCTGTAGAAAGTTTATTAACACTTACACTGCCAAATCAGAGCCTGGGAAAGCACAGCTGAGGGCCGCAGTCATGTGATTACTTAAATAATGTCCCAGTACAGGACATGGTCCTGTAATACCTCTAGGCCCTGTCAGGTTGAGACCCTCAGTGACCTGGGGGTCTCCCCTGCAAGGTCACCCCTTGTTGTTTCCAGAATGTTGTGTATATTGCTTTAATGCCTAGACAGTCTCCTAATGTATAGATAGTACAAAGGACCTGTGGGAGGTCTAAAGGACCTGTGTAAGTCTGTCACATGTTATGTTGTGGTGTCCCAGTACAGGTACATTGTGTCAAGGTATTTTAGGCCCTGTCAGATTGAGACCTCGTGTCCTGGGGGCTCCCCTGCAGGGACTCAACCATTTCTAATGTGTATTTGCACTGTTATAATTTAATAATCTGTTATTAGGTATCTGTAGCTTTAAGTATGTTACCTAGCAACCTCATGCTTAGTCAGGGTATGTGAGAGTGGAGGACTGAGGGCTAGACTAAACTTTTGTGTAAGGTGTTATATTATGTTATTACTTGTATGTAACTTTATTGTAAATCCTAAAGGGGATACAGACAACTCTATGATCCACAGCTGCCTGGCTAATGGGCTTTAGTTGAGCCTTCCCTAATAAGGGGTGGCATTTCCTGTGTAGTGCAGTTCAGAGGTGCAGTTCTGTAGAGGAGTTCAGAGGTGGAGGGCAGAAGAGGTAGAGTTCAGGTGTGGAGGTGTGGAGAGAAGCAGAGTGGAGTTCAGAGTGAAGAAACAGCAACTCATTTCAGTTCAGAGTACAGAGTGGAGAAATATGAAGCCTTTACTTCAGCCTTGATCAGAGAATTCCTAAAGGACAATTCAATATCTTCCGGGGTAAAGCCACAAATCTACCGACACTTCAGTAAGTGACTTTAATCTCAAGCCTAATATAGCGCAGACCTAAAACTCCTAGTCCAGCCATAAGAGCCAAGTATATATGCAATATCAAGTCCAGGCACTGCAAGCTGTGTGGTCCTCTAGAGACTCTCTGTTAAACCTTTGGGAGACTTTGGTTGAGCGCTGTGGAGATTGTACCACCTATCTTCAAGTTAGTAAAGCCTCCGTTAAACTGCAACCTAGTGTGGAGTCAATTCTTTCCTTGCTAGCCTGTGGTAAGACAGAGTTCCCCGGACCTGTAGTACCCTGGGAGATACCAAGACTACAGTGGCGTCACGTGACATTAAGGGTTAATACCATCCGACACTGGGTTAATACCCCCAAGAACCAAGTGATAACCCCTAAGCGTAGCGGTGGCTGCGGACCTCACCCATGGCCACCACAACGTTTTTGGCGTCCACGAACAGGATACGAGTGTACGCCTTAACTATTCAGCCACTAAATCAAGTCCTTCCCCCAAGTCTGAACTGTGTACGGGACTGTGTTATTGAAAGAAGTTTGTCTGTCGAGGCGCAAATATAAGTGGTGGGGAAGGTGAAGTTTATTGCATGATCAGTCACGAGAAAAGTCTACTAAAGTCAAGGAACTGCCATGTGTAAAGGAAAGACAGAAATGATGCTTCGCGCAAAAAACTTTACAGTACCTGAAAGAGTTAAAGATCCTCTGGAAAAGAGCGCCAAGGACTCCCGCCAAAGTCTTTGCCCAGTCCCTGGGCGAGGAAATAGTGTGGTTGTGTCCAGAGCCAAGTGGAACGGAAGAAGTCCAGCCCCTGTTGCCAAGGGGGCGGATGAAGAGGATACAGCCGACAAATCAGGACGCCTGCTATGGGGTTGTCCCTAAAGGCACCTGCTCGGCCCCTCTTCCGGAGGGCAAGAGCGAGGGCCGGGAGTGTGTACCAGGACTGGGGGCACCCGATCCCCGGCATCGGCGGCAGAATCGGGGGCCCAGGAGCGGAGACAGTGGTGGCGGTGGCAGGAGGATCCGGCGTGTGTGCAGCAGCAGGAGATAAGGCTGGCCTCCTGCTGTTGCTTAGCAACAACGCCCAGCATGCACAAAAGGGCAGTTGTTGTTATGCAACAGCAGAAGGCACTGCTACAACTCCCAGCATGGACTTTGGTAGTTTGTGCATGCTGGGGGTTGTAGTTATGCAACAGCTGGAGGCACATTTTTTCTATGAAAAAGTGTGCCTCCAGCAATTGCATAACTACAACCCCCAGCATGCACAAACTACCAAAGTCCCAGCATGCCCTTCGACTCTAAGTGCATGCTGAGAGTTGTAGTTTTGCTACAGCTGAAGACACACGGGTTGCGAAACACTGAGTTTGTTACCTAACTCAGTGTTCCGCAACCAGTGTGCCTCCAGCTGTTTCAAACTACAACAACGGGAGGCACATTGGTTGCAAAACACTGAGTTAAGTAACAAACTCTCAGTGTTTTGCAACCAAGTGCCTCCAGCTGTTGCAAAAGTACAAGTCCCAGCACAAGTCTGTCAGTGCATGCTGGGAGTTGTAGTTTTGCAACAACTGAAGGTTTGTCCCCCCATGTGAATATACAGGGTACATTCACACGGGCGGGGGTTTACAGCGAGTTTTCTGCTGCAAGTTTAAGATGTGTCAAATTTTCTGCTGCAGCTCAAACTCACAGCGGGAAACTTGCTGTAAACTCTTGCCCGTGTGAATGTACCCTAAAAACACTACACTACACTACACCTACACAAAATAAATAATAAGTAAAACACTACATATACACACTCTTACACAGTCCCCCCCCAATAAAAATAAAAGACGTATTTACGGCACTGTTTCCAAAGCGGAGCCTCCATCTGACTGTCAAGGCATGCTGGTGGTTTTGCAACAGCTGGAGAAACCCATTTTGGGAAACACTGACGTAGGGTATTTTGGTGGCGGAAGCAAATCCCCAATTTAGGCCTCAAATGCGCATGGCGCTCTCTCGCTTTGGAGCCCTCTCGTATTTCAAGGCAACAGTTTAGTGCCACATATGGGGTATTTCCATACTCGTGAGAATTTGCATTACAAATTATGGGGGGCTTTTTCTCCCTTATGAAAAGGTAAAGTTGGGGTCTACACCAGCATATTTGTGTAAAAAAAATAAAATTAAATACTAATTTTTACAAGCGGTAAAAGGAAAAAAAAAGACCCCCAAAATTTGTAACACAATTTCTCCTGAGTACGGAAATGCCACATATGTGGACGCAAAATGGTCAGAAGTGAGAGCGCACCATGTACATGTAAGGTCTAAATTGGTGATTTGCAAAGGGGTGGCTAATTTTACAGCGGTTCTGACATTAACGCAAAACAATTAATACCCACATGTGACCCCATTTTGGAAACTATACCCCTCACGGAATGTAACAAGGGGTATAGTGAGCCTTAACACCCCACAGGTGTTTGACGAATTTTCGTTAAATTTGGATGTGAAAACAATAAAAAATAATAATTTCACTAAAATGCTGGTGTTACCCTACATGTTTCATTGTCTCAATGGAAAATAGGAAAAAAGCCCCCCCAAATGTGTAGCCCCATTGCTTCTGAGTATGGAAATACCCCATATGTGGGTGTAAAGTGCTCTGCGGGCAAACTGCAATGCTCAGAAGAGAAGGAGCGCCACTGGGCTTTTGGAGAGTGAATGTGCCCGAAATTGAAGGCCATGTGTGTTTACAAAGCCCCCATGGAGCCAGAACAGTGGACCCCCCCACATGTGACCCCATTTAGGAAACTACACCCCTCACGGAATGTTATAAGGGGTGCAGTGAGCATTTACACCCCACAGGTGTCTGACAGATTTTTGGAACAGTGGTCCGTGAAAATCAAAAATTTAATTTTTCATTTGCACAGCCCACAGTTCCAAAGATCTGTCAAATGCCAATTGGGTTGTAAATGCTCACTGCACCCCTTATTAAATTCTGTGAGGGGTGTAGTTTCCAAAATGTGGTCACATGTGGGGGGGTGCTCTGTTCTGGCACCACTGGGGGCCTCGACGTCTATTCCAACCAGATTATCTCTCCAAAAGCTCAATGGCTCTCCTTCTCTTCTGAGTATTGTAGTGCGCAGCAGAGCACTTTACATACACATATGGGGTAGTTCCCTACTCAGAAAAAATGGGGTTACAAATTTTGGGAGGCTTTTTCTCCTATTACCCCTTGTGAAAATGAAAAACTTGGGGTAACACCAGCATTTTAGTGAAAAAAAAAAAGACATTTTTCATTTTCACGTCCAACTTTAGCGGAAATTTGTCAAACACCTGTGGGGTGTTAAGGCTTACTGTACCCCTTGTTACATTTCTTGAGGGGTGTAGTTTCCAAAATAGTATGCCATGTGTTTTTATTTTTTTATTTTTCTGGTCTGGCACCATAGGGGCTTCCTAAATGTGACATGCCCCCCAAAAAACATTTCAGCAAAATTTGCTTTCCAAAAGCCAAATGTGACTCCTTCTCTTCTGAGCATTGTAGTTCGCCCGCAGAGCATTTTACGTCCTAACATGGGGTATTTCCATACTCAGAAGAGATGGGGGTTATAAATTTTGGGTGCATTTTTTCCCATTACCCTTTGTAAAAATTGTAAATTTGGGGAAAAAGCGGCACTTTGTGAAATTTTTTTTATTTAATTTACACACCCGACTTTACCGAAAAGTCATCAAACACCTGTGGGGTGTTAAGGCTTACTGTACCCCTTGTTACGTTCCTTGAGGGGTGTAGTTTCCAAAATAACTTTGATTTAATTTTTTTTGCTGTTCTGGCACCATAGGGGCTTCCTAAATGTGACATGCCCGTCAAAATCCAATTCATGAAAACTCACTCTCCAAAATCCCATTGTCGCTCCTCCCCTTCTGAGCCCTCTAGTGCACCCACAGAGCAGTTTACGTTCACATATGAGGTATTTCCTTACTTGAGAGAAATTGGGTTACACATTTTGGGGGGCTTTTTCTCCTTTTACCCCTGAACTGGTCCCTGAAAATTTCGATTTTGAAAATTTTCTGAAAAGTTGGAAAATTGCTGCTATATTTTGAAGCCCTCTGATGTCTTCCTAAACTAAAAGCATGTCAACTGTATGATGCCAACATAAAGTAGACATATTGTATATGTGAATCAATGTATAATTTATTTGGTATGTGTATTTTCCTTACAAGCAGAGAGCTTCAAAGTTAGAAAAATGCTAAATTTTCTAATTTTTCATGACATTTTTGAATTTTTCACCAAGAAATGATGCAAGTATTGATGAAAATTTACCACTATGTTAACATAGTAACATAGTTCATAAAGTTGAAAAAAGACCAGAGTCCATCAGGTTCAACCTATAACCCTAATGAGTCCCTACTGAGTTGATCCAGAGGAAAACAAAAACAGTGAAAAACAAGCCCCCCCAAAAACCATTTCAGCAAAATTTGCTGTACAAACACACACTGTAACAAACATACATAATCGTGCACTGTACATACTGTGAGAATCTGCACACAAGCCCCCATCCGCCAGTAGTGCCATCATTGTCCTGTTAAAGTAGAATATGTCACGAAAAAACAATCTTGGAATCAAATTCATAAGTAAAAGCATCCCAGAGTTATTAATGCTTAAAGTGACAGTGGTCAGATGTGCAAAAAAAGCTCTGGGCCTTAAAGGAGTACTCTGGTGCAGAAAATAAATGAAAATGAACCATCTCTCACCTTCCTGGGTTCCCGCGGAGCGCCACTACCCCGGATCGGCCCTCCGATCCATCCTCTTCATACTTCTGTGTGAACGAAGCGTCACATGGCGCTCAGCCTATCGCCGGCCGAGGAAGAACATCGCAGCGGCCGGCAAAAGGCTGAGTGCCCTGTGACGCTTCGGTACAAACGGAAGTATGAAGAGGATGGATCGGAGGACCGATCAGCTGTAGTGGCGCTCTGCGGGAACCCAGGAAGGTGAGAGATGGTTCATTTGCATTTTTTTTTGCAGCCCGGGCAGGACGGAGCAGGAATACTCTGCACCAGAGTACTCCTTTAAGGTAAAAATGGGCTTGGTCCTTAAGGGGTTAAGACTATGATTTAGGATGAAAAATGTATAGCGTTATCAGCTGCCTTTCCATGCTTCTAGGGCTCCTACTAGTAAAAGAACAGAGTTTATTTCTTTCACAGGGCTGGGGAAAGGATTTTTGCCACCCTAGGCGAAAGCTAATTTTGCTGCCCCTTGACTCCTCCCATTGGCCCACCCCTTTGATATGCCCCACCTTACTACTGGGTTGACACACTGTAACAAACCTCCTCATGTAATCACCTTACTACTGGGGCGACACACTGTAACAAACCTCCCCATGTACCTTACTACTGGAGTGACATGCTGTAACAAACCTCCTCCTCAAGTAATCTCCTTACTACTGGGGTGATACACTGTAACAAACCCCCTCCTCATGTACTCTCCTTACTACCGGGGTCACACACTGTAACAAACATACATAATCGTGCACTGTACATACTGTGAGAATCTGCACACAAGCCCCCATCCACTGTCAGTAGTGCCATCATTGTCCTCTATAGCCCGAGTGGTGGCGAAGTTGTGATGTCATGAGGCAGAGGACATCAGCAATCATGCCTGTCTGCCTCTGAGGAACACAACGCCGCTGAAAGCAGTACTTCTCTGAGGCGGACAGACGTGATCGCTCAGGAGAGGCGGAGGGTTGGGGCATATGTATGGAGGAGCGCACAATGTCAGGATGCTGGATGGACCTGCCTGTTTGCCTCTGAGGTGGAGATGCGCTCCTCCAGCAGGCGGAAAAATGCATATTATTATGTTACTGGGGGAGGGGAGGTTAGGGGGTGAAATGGTGGTGCTGGCTGGGCGGGGTGCTTCGGATTATCGGCGGGTGCTTCGGATGCTGGCTGGCTACTAACTTAATTGCAGCAGGCAGAGCGGTGCCCCATCAAGAGGGCGCTCTAGGCAGCTGCCTATTTTTCCTAGAGGCAGAACCAGCCCTGTTCTTTCACTCACTCTAAAGACGCTTTTCTTTTTTAGAGACTTAGGAAGGAGAGTTTGTTGACAGTTTCCAGAAGGAGTATGTGGGATTTTAAGGGGTACTCTGTTCCTAGACATCTTATCTCTATCCAAAGGTTAGGGAATAAGATGTTTGAGCTACGGTACCCGAGTCATCCGGTGCACAAAGTGAACTCCACTCTGTGCTGAATAACGACAACCCCAACCGTCACGCCCCCTCCATTCATATTAACAGCTAGTGCATAGCCATCATGCCTCCTCCCACAGACATCAATTGAGGGGGCGTGTCATGAGCACGGAAGCTCCAAGCTTTAGTGTTCAGAACACTGCGGTGTCAGGCCTGAGATTGCATCCCAGATGCATTCAGGATGAACTTTTTGGGTGACTGCTAAATGCTTGCTTTTCCTGTTCATGAGAACATCAAGGGTAAATAGGCTAAGCTAATGAAGAGTGCTTTTCTGCCCAAGTGTCTGAAAAGATGCAACTGTGGTGCCATGGGTGGTTTAGGGACATACCTTATCACTTTGTGACGCCAGGGCACCGTTATCCTATACACAGTCTGAGGTTGGAAACAGCTTCTTCTGGGCCAGAAACGGGGAATAAAGGAACACACAGATGTCAGGTTACGGATAACTGTCTTTACTGAGCAGGGTGCAGATGGTATTACACATACAGTCTGATGCAGAGTGAGAGGGTGCAGCGTTACCCCTTGAGAGCCCTGTTTCTTGCTGGGACTTGTGATGCTTTCACCAAATGAATTGATACTAACTTGAAAGACTTGTAGATTGATCCGGGTAGCTAGGGTTCTGTCAAGGCCTTGTAGCTTACTCTGCCAGGGCATGAACTTCCACAGTGCGGGCGCTCCTTGCAGAATGACCTGATGAAGTTTACTTGATCTGGGCCTTCCCTCAGAGTACACAACACACCTTACACCATTACCACACTTGTGCTCAGCTAACAGCTCTAGGCTGAACTGGGACAACTCCTCCCCCACTACACTATATGGGCTAGAATTTAGGGGTTCCCATTGGCAGGCAGCGTCACATGGAGTTTACACTGCTCCTCTCTTAAGGGTACAGCAACACATAAATAACATACATAAGCATAGCAACAACAAAATAATTATCAAAATATATCAAATAGTAAAAAGTGCAAAACAATTGATATGACAAGAAGTCCTTCAGTGGGCCTAACACCAGTGGTGCTAGTCTGCCCGAAGCAGTCTGAAGTCACAGGGCAGCCTTTGGTAATGGCACACTACAAACTCCCCCTCTAAATCGCAGCCGTCCTCGACGCCCAGTCCTGGTGGCTGAGGAGTGGTGAAGGGCAGTCTCTCAAGAGGTAGGAGAATTTTTAGTGCAGAGTTCCTTCCAATGTAAAGTTGGTGCATTGTGAACAACCAAACGCTAGACTGATTTTGTAGACAGTGCCAACATTAGGATATTTGAGCATGTGGGGGGGTGAGGCATTGCTATGGCATGGGACAGACTTACTAACATAAAAGGAGAATACAAATATGTAACAAACCTTTAGGTACTTCTTGGGCTGCAGCAGTTACGACCAAGAGAACTCTAGAGGCGGGCCGGCACTGCCGTAGGCTATCATTCACTACCAGTCCTGTGCCATGGGGCCCATTGGATGTTAGAATCTTCTACCTGCGATGAAGTTGAGTCCTCCTCATTGGCCACACAAAAGGACACACAAGGACACAGAGACACCTCCTTCCAAAACTAAATTTCCTCCAAGGTACCTCCGTGAATTTCGGGGGCTCTCCAGCGCTTTGGGAGACAAGTATGACAGACTACATAAAACATAAAGAGAAATACATTGGCTGCAGAGAGACTATTGGCTGCAGCTCCCTTATATGGGCAGGGGCTGACCGTTTTAGGATTGGTCCACACCATCTGTCAATCAGCTTTACAAAGTGTTATGGGTAATCACCTGACCCATGAACCTCCAAAGGTCCTTTTACCTACCATAGAGTACTAACCCGAGTCACATGACCTAAGGTCCTGCGACACTATGAAGGTAAGCATACATATTATATACAGCATTTACATGTAATTTAGTAAAATATTGACTATATGAGGGGTGACTAGGGGATGACTAGGGAAGCGGACCCCCCACGGTTCCTAGGAACTTTGACTTTGGGGACCCCCAACCAAGGTACAGTATGAAATACGGTACCGGGACACCACAGACCCCCTTATTTAAAACAAGTCGACCCCGACACCTGTCCCCTAAGGCAGAGGAACAAGGACTAAGGATGAAATTATGATACATTATATACATCCTGACAAAATATTTCTATTTTCTCTGACTAGCATTATCTCACTAGACAATTTAAAGCTTTCTATACATTTATAAAGCTCTCTAGACATTTCTCAAGCTTTCTAGACATTTTTAAAGCTCTCTAAAACATTTCTCAAGCTTTCTAGACATTTTTATATCTCACTAGACATTTTTATATCTCACTAGACATTTTCTTTTTGCCATTTAAGCTACCTGTTAGTACACAGAAGTTTTATTGACTTTCCTGAGGCTTTGTACCAATAAGCTAGCTACTAGGGTCTATCGGCTACACGCTCTTACCCCTAGAACACAACAGTATAACCTTAACTAGGTTACCTTTAATAAATATGTGCATCAACTTTAGCTCGCAAGAGCACCTGCTGGCCGAGCAGGGCATCTCACACACGTAGAGAGAAAAGAGAAATTCGTGTACATAACAGTGGCAGGAATTGGATAATGACTTAGGCTACAATTCCTAAAGTGTTTTTCTTAATGTGAGATATATTTTATTTTTGCGTACTAAGTTAGAATAAGGTAAGTACACTTTAAGTGATTTGTGTGATGTACTGTGTGTACAGATACTATTTGGAAGATCAATCTTGGTATCTTAAGGGCAGTTTACCCTGAGTAGGTGCTAGCGATTGGTGACAGTAATGCTCCTCTCGGAGGAGCCGGGAGAGTCACCTTTTAGTAACTACTAAAACACCTTTTAAATTTTATTAAAAAAAGATATGTACCCTATCTTTCCTCAGAGATCAATGGCTAAGTTGGGTCACTGCTATTTATACTCAGTTCATCTCTTCTCCATCAATTACACAGACTAACCTCTTTATCCTCCTTCCATTTCTTGAATTCCACAAACCGGTAGTTGTACCTTGTATATAGGCATAAGATAGCAGTGATTGTAAAAAAAAAAACGCACCTAAAACGCACCTATATTTAAATGAAGTGTGAACAGCCTCCAAACAAAAAAATTCCAAAAAATGAAAAATGTATATAAAAACAGTTGCCAAAAATTGCAAATAAATTACTCTAAGGGTATTCAGTCTGTATATTTAGATGTATGCAAACAGTTCAAAGTCAGTATTTAGACCAAAGGGGACCAGTGAGTTTAGATTAAAAATCCATCCTTCTGCTCTGGACATTGCCGCTATATTGTCTCCCCCTCTCCAATATTTATTAACTCTTTCAATCCCAAAGAATTGCGAACCACAAAAAGAAGCGTTGTGTTTCTCAAAGTAGTGCTTTGATAAGGGGTGTCCCAAAAATTTTCATCCTATATTATAGACATGTTCACCAATCCTTTTTGATAGCATCCGCTTCGTTCTTCCCACATATATTTTTTCACATGGGCAAATTATCCCATAGATGACGTCTCTTGTCTTACAAACTATATGTGTTTTGATGGATTGGTTAAAGGAACCATCTTTATTTCCTATATCAAATTTTGGTCTCCCTTTTGTGATTTTACTTCCCTTACATGAATGGCAGGTGGAAAAAAACAGGTTTGTGGAGGAATGTCAGTTGGTTTTTTGTTACGCTGAGCGCTCCGGGCACCCTGCTTGCCTCGGTGCGCTCACAGCGTATGTCCCCAGGCAGCGCTCCGGTCACGCTGTGTCGGCGGGTGCGTCCCCACTCTATAGGGCACGCGTGTGCCGGGACTCTTAAATTTAAAGGGCCAGTGCACCAGTGATTGGTGCCTGGTCCAAAGTGGTTTATTTAGGGTTAAAGGTGTCTGCTTTGACTTAATTAGGTCTGCACCTGTGCACTGCCTATAAGTACCATCTCCTCCCACAGCCTCCTGCCGGATCTTTGTTGCCTTGTGCCTGAGTGAAAGCGTTCCTTGTTCCTGTGTTACCCTGCCTGTTGCCGAACCCGTTGCTACTGACTACCGCCTGTGAACCGTTGCTGCCTGCCCTGACCATTTGCTACGTCTGACTTCGCCTGTGCCTGATCCTCTTGTACTTTGCCTTATCTCAGCAGCCAGAGAGGTTGAGTCGCTATCGGGTGGAACGACCTGGGGGTTACCTGCCACAGCAAGACCATCCCGCTTTGAGGCGGGCTCTGGTGAAAACCAGTAAGCCCTTAGACTCCGTTCCCCCAGTACGGCCCACGTCATCACCTCTCTGGCACAGCGGATCCACCACCAGTTACTGCTACCTCCTGCCAGTCCAGATCCTGACAGTAAGATCCTGCCATGGATCCCGCTGAGGTACCTCTGCCAAGCGTCGCTGACCTCTCAGCTATGGTGCTCCAGCAGTCGCAGCAAATTGCGCAGCAGGGACAACAAATGAATCAGTTGTCCGCCTTGTTGCAGCAACTCCTGTCTGCCCAGCAGCAACCGTCGCCACCGCCAGCTCCAGTGTCACCTCCACAGCCTGCTGCCGCTTCCTGCAGCTTCAGAGTCCGTCTGTCCTTGCCGGAAAAATATGATGGTGACTCCAAGCAGTGTCGCGGCTTCCTGTCTCAATGCTCCCTGCATCTGGAGCTTATGGCCGACCAGTTCCCGTCTGAACGCGCAAAGGTGGCCTTTATAGTTAGTTTGCTAACTGGGAAGGCCCTGGCCTGGGCTACACCATTGTGGGACCGCATGGATCCAGCCATTTCCTCCGTCCAGTCCTTCTGCCAGGAATTTCGGAGTGTGTTTGAGGAGCCAGCACGGGCTTCCTCAGCCGAGACAGCACTTCTGAATTTGACTCAAGGAAGCTCTACAGTGGGTGAATACGCCATCCAATTCTGTACCCTGGCCTCAGAGTTGAATTGGAATAATGAAGCACTTTGTGCTACCTTCAAAAAGGGACTAAGCAGTAAGATAAACGATGTCTTAGCCGCACGAGATATACCATCTTCTCTTAGTGACCTCATACTTTTGGCCACTAGGATTGACAAGCGTTTCTCCGAGAGACAAGAGGAACTTCATCAGGAAAGGGAGAGAGCTCGTCCTAGATGCTATCCTCGTCTGGCTCCGGTTTTCCAGCGTACACCGCAACCCTCTTCTGGGCCTCCCGCCGTGGAAGCCATGCAAGTGGACCGGTCTCGCCTGACCCCTCAAGAACGGAGCCGCCGTAGAAGCGAGAATTTGTGTCTATACTGCGCCAGCTCAGAGCACTTCCTGAAAGATTGTCCTCTCCGTCCACCGCGTTCGGGAAACGCACACACCTAGTAAATGTGGGAGAGGCGTTACTAGGTGTGGGTTCCTCCTCTCCACGTCTTACGGTATCTGTGCCGCTATCTGTACCCACCAAGTCACCCTTCACTGCAGTCACTTTTCTGGACTCCCGTTCTGCCGGCAACTTCATCCATGCTTCCTTGATTGATAAGTATCATATTCCTGTGGTTCGTCTTCTCAAGCCCTTCAGTATCTCCACAGTCAATGGAGAGAGACTCGCTGCTACTGTGCAGTACTGTACTCTGCCACTCCAGATGGACATTGGGATTCTTCGTACAGAGAAACTGGAGTTCTATGTCCTCCCCTTTTGCTCCTCAGAACTCCTCCTGGGTCTACCTTGGCTCCAACGCCATTGTCCTGTCCTGGATTGGACCTCCGGAGAGATCCTAAGTTGGGGTCCCTCTTGCTTCAGCCGCTGTCTCAAGCCTGTTCCTGTCAAGCAAACCTCCACTGCTTCTCCTCCACTGGGTTTGCCAGAGCCATATCACAGTTTTGCTGATGTCTTCTGTAAGAAGCAAGCCGAGGTTCTTCCTCCTCACAGACCTTATGACTGTCCCATTGACTTGTTGCCAGGGACTACTCCACCACGGGGTAGAATCTATCCCCTCTCACCACCAGAGACTCTTGCCATGTTAGAATACATCAAAGAGAATTTGCAAAGGGGATTTATAAGGAAGTCTTCCTCACCAGCAGGAGCAGGGTTCTTCTTTGTCACCAAGAAGGACGGCTCTCTTCTTCCGTGCATTGACTACAGAGGACTTAATAAGATCACAGTCAAGAATCGCTACCCTCTCCCCTTGATCTCTGAGCTCTTTGATCGTCTGCGTGGGGCCAGAATCTTTACCAACTTGGATCTCCGTGGGGCTTACAACCTGATCCGCATAAGAGAGGGTGATGAGTGGAAGACCGCCTTCAACACACGGGATGGCCATTTTGAGTACCTGGTGATTCCCTTTGGTCTCTGTAACGCACCACCTGTCTTTCAGGAATTTGTGAATGACATCTTCAGGGACCTGCTCTACACCTGTGTGGTGGTCTACCTAGATGACATCCTCATCTTCTCATCCAGTCTGGAACAACACCGGTTACATGTGAAACAAGTCCTGTCCCGTCTGAGGAGGAACCACCTCTATGCCAAGATTGAAAAGTGCCTATTTGAGCAGACCAGTCTACCTTTCCTTGGGTACATAATTTCTGCCCAAGGCCTACAGATGGACCCAGCTAAACTCTCTGCAGTACTGGACTGGCCGCGCCCCTCCGGTCTACGTGCCATACAAAGGTTCCTGGGCTTTGCCAACTACTATAGGCAGTTCATTCCACACTACTCCACCCTCGTGGCTCCCATCGTGGCCTTGACATAAAAAGGAGCCAATCCCAAGTTGTGGTCTTCCCAGGCCAAGGAGGCCTTCCAGTCCTTGAAAGCCGCATTCGCCTCCGCACCAGTTCTCACCAGACCAGACCCCTCCAAGCCTTTCTCCTTGGAAGTGGACGCCTCCTCTGTAGGAGCTGGAGCCGTGCTCACCCAGAAGTCACCAAAAGGAAAGACTGTAACATGCGGTTTCTTTTCCAAGACATTTTCTCCTGCCGAGAGGAATTACTCGATGGCTCTACCCACCCAGTGAGCATCTACACAGATCACAAAAATCTATCTTACCTCCAGTCTGCACAGAGACTTAATCCCCGCCAGGCCCGTTGGTCTCTTTTCTTTGCACGCTTTAATTTCTTGATTCACTTACGTCCAGCAAGCAAGAACATCAGAGCAGATGCACTATGCCGCTCTTCTGACGTTGTAGGTGACGAGACTTCTCCTCAACATATCATTCCTCCAGAGCGCCTCATTTCCGCTGCCCCTGTGGATCTTCGTCCTCTTCCTCCAGGCAAGACCTTCGTGCCACCTCGTCTATGTTTGAAGATTCTCAAGTGGGGATACTCTTCGTTAGTGGCTGGCCATCCACGTGTTCGGAAAACCCTTCAGCTAATTTCCAGAAAATACTGGTGGCCATCCTTGGAGAGGGACGTCACCGAATTTGTGCAAGCCTGTTCTGTGTGAGCCAGAGACAAGACCCCGCGCCAGAAACCTGCTGGTCTGCTCCAGCCTCTTCCAGTTCCGGAATCTCCATGGTCTCACATCACCATGGACTTCGTCACTGATCTTCCACCATCTCATGGCATGACGGTAATCTGAGTTGTCGTGGACCGCTTTTCCAAGATGGCGCACTTTATTCCTCTACCAGCTTTACCATCTGCGCCACAGTTGGCAAAACAGTTCTTACAGCACATTTTCCTTTTACATGGTCTTCCTTCCCATATTGTGTCTGACAGAGGTGTTCAATTCGTGTCTAAATTCTGGAGAGCCCTTTGTGGACAGTTAAAGATCAAGTTGGACTTTTCCTCTTCATATCACCCCCAAACCAACGGTCAGGTGGAGCGTGTGAACCAAATTCTGGGTGACTATCTTCGTCACTTCGTCTCCTCTCGCCATGACGACTGGGCAGAGTTCTCTTATAACTACAAGGACTCTTCTGCTTCCAACAAGTCTCCCTTCTTTGTGGTTTACGGCCGTCATCCTCTGCCGACTCTGCCCTGGTCTTCCACCTCCGATGTACCTGCAGTAGACGACCTAGTGCGGGACTTTGCTTCCATCTGGCGCGAGACACGTCTCTCTCTCCAACAGGCCTCATCCCGCATGAAGGTCCAGGTGGATAAAAACGTCGGGGTCCTCCAGTCTTTACCCCCAGAGACAAGGTCTGGCTATCTTCGAGGTACATCCGTTTCAGGGTCCCAAGTTATAAACTGGGTCCTCGCTATTTGGGACCCTACCAAGTCAAAAAGAGGATCAATCCAGTTTGCTACCAGCTCCACCTACCTTCCACTTTAAGAATTCCCAACTGTTTTCACATCTTCCTCCTGAAGCCGGCGGTTTTCAACCGCTTCTCCCAAAGAGATGTCGCTCCTACCCCTGTGTCTGGCACTTCTGATATCTTTTCTGTGCGGGAGATCCTGGCCTCTAAGCCGGTCAGGGGAAAAAAATTATTTCTGGTCGACTGGGAGGGCTGCGGTCCTGAAGAGAGATCTTGGGAACCGGAGGAGAACATCCTGGACCGCAGTCTCATCCTCAAGTTCTTGGGTACCAAAAAGAGGGGGAGACCTAAGGGGGGGTACTGTTACGCTGAGTGCTCCGGGCACCCTGCTTGCCTCGATGTGCTCACAGCGTATGTCCCCAGGCAGCGCTCCGGTCACGCTGTCTCGGCGGGCACGTCCCCGCTCTATAGGGCACGCGTGTGCCGGGACTCTTAAATTTAAAAGGCCAGTGATTGGTGCCTGGTCCAAAGTGGTTTATTCAGGGTTAAAGGTTTCTGCTTTGACTTAATTAGGCCTGCACCTGTGCACTGCCTATAAGTACCATCTCCTCCCACAGCCTCCTGCCGGATCTTTGTTGCCTTGTGCCTGAGTGAAAGCGTTCCTTGTTCCTGTGTTACCCTGCCTGTTGCCGCACACCCGTTGCTGCCTGCCCTGACCATTTGCTACGTCTGACTTCGCCTGTGCCTGATCCTCTTGTACTTCGCCTTATCTCAGCAGCCAGAGAGGTTGAGTCGCTATCGGGTGGAACGACCTAGGGGTTACCTGCCGCAGCAAGACCATCCCGCTTTGCGGCAGGCTCTGGTGAAAACCAGTAACCCCTTAGACTCCGTTCCCCCAGTACGGCCCACGTCATCACCTCTCTGGCACAGCGGATCCACCACCGCTACTGCTACCTCCTGCCAGTCCGGATCCTGACATTTTTCTTCCTATTTTCTTTAACCGTCGGAGCTACACAATCGGGATTTTTATTTCATTCTGTA
Source organism: Hyla sarda (assembly GCF_029499605.1). NCBI lineage: Eukaryota > Metazoa > Chordata > Amphibia > Anura > Hylidae > Hyla > Hyla sarda. The sequence continues at coordinate 98,255,599 of NC_079191.1, read as the reverse complement.
AATAGGGGTCTGATTTTTTCTTTATTAATTAATAGGGAATTGCGGTCTAAATTTTGAATCTGTTCTGCAGTTTGTTCCAAAACTTTTGCATTATATCCTTTAGTTACAAACTTATTAGTCAATTTAAATCAATATAACTATTGCTATCTGTTATTTTCTTGTTTCTTTGTGAAAATATGATAATTTTTTATAAAAATAGTGATGTCTAAAAAATGTATCTCGGTCCGACTTATGGTAGGAGTGACTGACAAATAAAATTAATTTCTATTTAAAGGGTACCTCTCATCAAATAAACTTTTGATATATTTTAGATTAATGAATGTTGAATGACTTTCCAATAGCATGTTAATGAAAAATATGCTTCTTTCTATTGTATTTTTCCCGATCAGTCCTGTCAGCAAGCATTTCTGACTCATGCTGGAGTCCTAAACACTCAGAGCTGCCAGCCTGCTTTGTTCACAGCCAAACAGGCTGTGAACAAAGCAGGCTGGCAGCTCTGAGTGTTCTCCTTTGTGAGCAAAGCAGACTCGCAGCTCGTAGTGTTTAGGACTCCAGCATGAGTCTGAAATGCTTGCTGCCAGGACTGGTAGGGAGACCCCTAGTGGTCATTTCTTCAAAGTGGAAAATTAAATAGAAAGAAGCATATTTTTTTATAACATGCAATTGTAAAGTTATTCTGCATATATTAATCTATAATATATCAAAAGTTTTTTTGATGAGAGGTACCCTTTAAATTATTTAAAAACATATTTAACTCCTCCTCGGACCCTTTCCATATAAAAAATACATCATCGATAAAACGCTGCCAGAGGACCAGGTTTGACGCCAGGTTGGTCCTTGGGAGGATAGCAAGTTCCTCCCAAAAACCCATGTACAGGTTAGAATATACCGGCGCAAACCTGGTCCCCATGGCCGTACCCCATTTTTGTAGGTAAAATTCATCCTCATATAAAAAATAATTATTATTTAATATAAAAGATAAGCATTTTCCGATAAATTCAATCTGTTCCTGAGGTAAAGTGTCATCCTTTCTCATAAAGTATTAAGCTGCTGCTTGTCCTTTTTGATGTTCAACTATCATATATAACGATGTAACGTCTAGTGTACCTAGGATATATTCAGGTTGCCAAGTAATTCCCTTTAAAATCTGTAAAACGTGTTAAGTGTCTTTTAAATACCTTGGCAACTGAACTACTAGTTTTTGTAGGTGTGTATCCACATATTTAGACAGGTTAGATGTTAGACTATTAACCCCTGAAATAATGGGGCGCCCTGGTGGATTTGTAGTAGATTTGTGTATCTTAGAGATATGATAGAAGGCAGAGATTTGTGGATTTTTTTATATTAATAAAATCTCCTTCTTTCTTATTTAAAATCCCTTGTCTGATCCCATCCTGTACTAGTTGATTTAGTAGTATTTTAAACGAGGGTGTAGGATCCCTTTTCATTTTTTGATAAGTCTTTTCATCACTGAGTAGTCGCATAGATTCCCCATAATAATCTTGGGAACTCTGTACGACTATGCTACCTCCTTTATCAGCAGGTCTAATTATGATGTCCTTATTTTTCTGTAAAGACCGAATAGCCTTCAGCTCCTTTCTTGTTAAACTAAACTTGTGGTACCTAAAGTAGATTTTTTGTCATCTAATATCCTTAATAATACGGATACTGAACACTCTCATATTGGATGATAATGAGATTAAATTGTTACAGAAAGGGCTAAAATTTGCACCCAGTTGCTCCTTCAACAAATTTGAGTCTTTTATTGGCATAAAGAAATTTATGCGCAATCTAGCTCTCAAAAAATACTTTAAAAAAAAATCCTATACCTCAAACAACTGTTTTGGATCAATGTAAGTACCAACATACCAGTTTAAAAAATAAATCTATGTTCCACCCCCATAATGAATATTCAGATTCATTCCGTATCTTTGGTTATAATAATGGTTATTAAGGATATTAGACGACAAAAAATCAACTTGACACACTTAGTAATGACGATTAACAGTCTCTCTTTCACCTTCCCCACTATTTTTATCTGTGCCACAGTAAAAACAAACTTTAACAACACAGTCCCGTACACTTTGCTGGCGCACACGTTTTTGCAACGATTTTGACTTGGACACAGTTCAGACCTGGGGGAGGAAGGACTTGCGGCAACTTGCATATGGCACACACCTGTATACTGTTTCAGGTGGCCTGCGGTGGTTGAGTGGTTAAGGCACACACCCATATCCTGTTCATGATGGCAAGATTGTGGTGACCCACGGGTGTATGGAGGGACCACGGGTGTAGTAGTGTTAGTGGTGGGATCAGATGGTATTAACCCCCTGGGGCAAGATGTTGTTAACCCCTAGTGTTCGTGACGCCAGTGTGGTTTTTGGGTTCCGGAACACCACACGCCCGGTTCCTCCGCTATCCCAGTTGCTAGCAGTTATGGTCAAACAGAGAGTTGGCCAAGACCTAGAAGGACCTCGCAGCTTACTGGACCAAATATACTTGTAATTAACTTGACTCGAGATTGGACTTGACTTGACTATATGCAGGACTTGACTACTTGTAATGACAGCAGACATAGACTTTGACTTACTTACACCTTTTAAAAATCATAACCCTTTCAATTTTGCACCTACAGACCCATATGATGGCTTTAATTCTACTTTGTAATGACATCAGTCATTTTACCCAAAAATCTACAGCGAAAACCCAAAAAATTATTTTGCGACAAAATTGAAGAAAAAACGCCATTTTGTACATTTTGGGGGCTTCCGTTTCTACGCAGTAAATTTTTCTGTAAAAATTACACCTGATCTTTATTCTGTAGTTCCATACGATTAAAATGATACCCTACTTATTGAGGTTTTGCTTTGTATTATTTATGAAAAAAATCATAACTACATGCAGGAAAATTTATACATTTAAAATTGTCATTCTGACCCCCATAACTTTTTTTATTTTTCTGCGTACAGGGTGGTATGAGAGCTCCTGGTGCTGGCCGTTGGTGAGAAGGGGTTAACTGCACATACTTTATGTACTGTGCCCCTTCATCGCATAAGGGGGAACAGGTAGTGCCATGATCCTGAACCCTGACCTAAAAACAAGAAACAAAAGTGAAGGAAAAAATCCTATCTATACAGTATTATCTAGAAAAAATAAACGGAAAAGAACCAGGTCTGGAGAACTCCAGACCTGCGTCTGCCTTCTTCTGACACTAAGCTAAAACTGATCAGCTCAGAGCCAGTAGGCAAGGTATATCCTGCCGGGAGGGGCCAACTTTCTCTTTTGTGTTGCCTAGTGTCAGCCTCCTAGTGGCAGCAAGATATACCCCACGGTTCCTGTGTCCCCCAATGGAGCCAACCGGGAAAAGTTTTTTTTACATGACATCCTTTAGGCTAAGCCAGAAGTGGATCCAAAAGGGGGGAGAAGTATAAGTCCTTCCTTTATATTTCCTATTCCTTTTGAATACATTTCTGTCTTTGGCTCAAAAACTGCAGTGGCAGTTTTCCAAAAACTGCCAGAAAAAAAAACAAGTGGAAACTTAGCCTTAAGCCTCTTCTATCCGAGTAGTAGGAGTCCCATAACCTCTACAAATTAATTAAAGGGAACTTGTCAGGCAGCAGGATGCTGAGACACCATGATTTACTCTGAAATGTTTGGGAGTCTCAAAGAAATTATAGTTTGTACTCAGACTTTTCTGATATGGATAATGTTGGCCATTCACTCGTAATCAAAGTTGATGGTGGTGTCTAAAATGTAAAAAACATAATCTCGGATGCTCAGCAGAGCTGATCGGGACACCCACGGTGAAATCACAGAGTCCTGATCAGCTGAGAGGATGTCAGGAGGGCCCTTACCTACCGCCTCACCATCAAATCGGCGCTCCAATGTTTCAGGAAGCCATGGCAGCCTTGAGCAATGAAGCTCCAATTTGTTTAGTGTATGTGATCGAAAGATTGCAATTCTGGACTTGTGACCTGCTTGGAAACTATTGTGATCTGGAGATGCAGCTGCCAGTAGTCCCATACAAGTCTATGGGATTTCCATCAAATCCATCTCACTATTGCAATAGTTTCAGAGCAGGATCAGAATCAGCCGCAAAATTTAATCCCATATCTTGCTGCCAGAATGGTTAGAAATATGCTTTTAATTAATGCTTACGAGGGATGTCCCGATACCATTTTTTTTAAGACCGAGTACGAGTACCGTTACTTTAATTCTAGTACTCACCGATACCAATTACGAGTACTTTTATTTTAACCCCTTAAGAACCCAGCCCATTTTCACCTTAAGGACCAGGGCATTTTTTGCACAACTGATCACTGTCACTTTAAAGGGGTATTCCAGGCCAAAACTTTTTTTTATATATCAACTGGCTCCAGAAAGTTAAACAGATTTGTAAATTACTTTGATTAAAAAATCTTAATCCTTGCAATAGTTATTAGCTTCTGAAGTTGAGTTGTTTTTTTTCTGTCTAACTGCTTTCTGATGACTCACATCCCGGGAGCTGTGCAGTTCCTATGGGGATATTCTCCCATCATGCACAGCTCCCGGGACGTGACATCATCATTGAGCAGTTAGACAGAAAACTTCAGAAGCTAATAACTATTGAAAGGATTAAGATTTTGTAATAGAAGTAATTTACAAATCTTTTTAACTTTCCGGAGCCAGTTGATATATAAAAAAAAAAGTTTTTGCCTGGAATAACTCTGGAATGCTTTTACTTTTCATTATGAATCCGAGACTGTTTTTTCATGACATATTCTACTTTATGTTACTGGTAAATTTTCGTTGATTCCAAAATTTTATAAAATTTGAAACTTTTGCATTTTTTTGCAACTTTGAAATTCTCTGCTTATAAAGAAAATAGTCATCCCAAATATATTGATTCACATATACAATATGTCTACTTTATGTTTGCATCATGAAGTTGACATGTGTTTTTTACTTTTGGAAGACATCAGAGGGCTTCAAAGTTCAGCAGCAATTTTCCAATTTTTCACAAAATTTTCAAAATCTGAATATTTCAGGGACCAGTTCAGGTTTGAAGTCGATTTGAGGGGCCTTCATATTAGAAATACCCCATAAATTACCCCATTATAGATACTGCACCCCTCAAAGTATTCAAAATGACATTCAGAAAGTGTGTTAACCCTTTAGGTGTTTCAAAGGAATAGCAGCAAAGTGAAGGAGGAAATTCAAAATCTTCATTTTTTTACACTCGCATGTTCTTGTATACCCAGTTTTTTTTATTTTTACAAGGGGTAAAAGGAGGGAAATCACCCTAAAATTTGTAACCCAATTTCTCCCGAGTAAGGAAATATCTCATATGTGTATGTCAAGTGCTCTGTGGGTGCACGAGAGGGCTCAGAAGGGAAGGAGCGACAATGGGATTTTGAAGAGTGAGTTTTTCTGAAATATTTTTTGGGGGGCATGTCACGTTTGGGAAGCCACTATGGTGCCAGAACAGCAAAAAATAAAAACAAAAAAAAACACTTTGAACATAACAATGGGCCCAGTGAGCCTTAACACCCCATAGGCGTTTGACAACTTTTCGTTAAAGTAGGATGTTGGATGACATGAAAATGTCCCCCAAAATTCGTAACGCCATCTCTTCTGAGTAAGGAAATGCCCCATGTGTGGACGTCAAGTGCACTGCAAGCACACATCAATGCTAAGAAGAGAAGGAGTCACATTTGGCTTTTGGAAAGCAAATTTTGCTGAAATGGTTTTTGGGGGCATGTCACATTTAGGAAGCCCCTATGGTGCCAGAACAGCAAAAAAACTACATGGCATACTATTTTGGAAATTACACTCCTCAAGGAACGTAACAAGGGGTCCAGTGAGCCTTAACACCCCACAGGTGTTTGACAACTTTCTGTTAAAGTCGGATGTGTAAATGAAAAAAAAACTATTTTTCACTAAAATGCTGGTTTTTCCCCAAATTTGACATTTTTACAAGGTGTAATAGGAGAAAAGCCCCCCCCCAAATTTGTAACCCCATTTCCTCTAAGTATTGAAATACCCCATGTGTGGACGTCAAGTGCTCTGCTGGTGCACTACAATGCTCAGAAGAGAAGGAACGCCATTGAGCTTTTGGAGAGAGAATTTGGTTGGAATAGAATGTACCCTGTACACTCACATGGGAGGGGGAACAAACCTCCAGCTGTTGCAAAACTTTAATTCCCAGCCTGCACTGACAGACCGTGCATGCTGGGAGTTGTACTTTTGCAACAGCTGGAGGCACACCGGTTGGAAAACCTTCATTTAGGTTTTGTTACCTAACTCAGTATTTTTCAACCAGTGTACCTACAGCTGTTGCAAAACTACAACTCCCAGTATGTACTGATCGCGGAAGGGCATGCTGGTAAATGTAGTTGTACAACAGCTGGAGGTACGCAACTACAACTCCCAGCATGGCGAGACCGCTGTTTGCTATTCGTGCATGCTGGGAGTTGTAGTTTTGCAAGATTTACAGGACCATGGTTTAGAAACCACCGCACAGTGATCTCCAAACTGTGGCCCTCCAGATGTTGCAAAACTACAAATCCCAGCATGCCCAGACAGCAAACTGCTGTGTGGGCATGCTAGGAGTTGGTTTTGAAACATCTGGAGGGCTACAGTTTAGAGACCACTGTATAGTGGTCTCCAAACTGTAGCCCTCCAGATGTTATTAGGCAACAACTCACCGGCCTCTGTAGTCACAGGATCGCTGCCCGCCGCTGCCGGTAATTGACCTCCACCTCCGCTGCCGGTCACACCACAGTTCCCCCAGTCAGCCCTGACTACCATGGGTGGGCAGAAGGGGGGAACCAAACTTTATTTTCCGGGTCACTGGAGACCCGTATGACCCGGAGATCACTGTGCTGTAATTTCTAAACCGTGGCCCTCTAAATCTTGCAAAACTACAACTCTTAGCATGCAAAAATAGCAAACGTCTGTCTCACCATGCTGGGAGCTGTAGTTGCGTACCTCCAGCTGTTGTAATACAAAGCAGGTTGTCGTTCAGCTCACCATCGCCGCCTCCGTGCACGGACTCGTGCGGACACCACGAGCACAGCCAATAGTAGAAAAGGATTGTCCAGCACTGTAAGCACGATGCAAGGATGGTTTATTATAAAATCACACAGCAAACAGCAACAGGGATCATGAAGTGACGCCTTTTAGCGACCTTAGTCGCCTTAGTCGTACTAAAGTATGTCAAGATCTCTCTGCCTCTTATAGTGGTCCACGTGCACCTGAGTGGACTAGGGTGGTGCATCCCCAAACCAAAGAGGCAGATTTACAGTCGTATTCACATTGGATGAGATGAACACAGTAATGAGTATAAATCGCAGACCAGAAAATATATACAAAGATACAAAGTAATACAAAACAAAATATCATATCGGAGACAAAGAAAAATGTAACGGCACAAAATAAATCTTAATAGCTAAATCCAGTCTGTACCAGCACAAACATGTAGAAGTACAATAAATCTCCTTGTGTGTTCTAATCTACCAATGTAGAAAACAGGATAGAGCCTACACCATCAGTGATAATCATCTATACCAGACCACAACCTCAGTTATGTCTGGCATATATATAAGAAAAAGAAAAAAGGAAAAGAACATCCAAATCACTGCTAAAAGTAATAAAATCTTATTCCATGCACTGTGTCGATAACAGGGAAAAAATACCACAAATTCAGGGTTATACCATAATATTAAGCCAACATGGATTCGACACAGCGCATGAAAAGACGTTAATAACAGGGTTCTATGGGAGGAAAAACGTGAAACGGGGGAGGGACCATTCATCTAAGACATGTGTATGCAAAACCACACAATATTATTGCAAGTGTATGTATAAAGTAGGTGTCAGCATATTGTGGCATACACAGGTCAGGAATATCACTAAATGGAATGAGGAGAGGACTACTAATACTAGATGATTGTGGCACAGGAAAAAGGTGGCAAATGGCAGCGTATAAAAAAGCCCCAGAATGTAATAAAAGGAAACTTTAATAAGAGTAACTGGCAGCGCTGTATTCCACAAAGTATGGGGACAGGAGAGGGACAACATGTGATAGACATTGTAACTCAAATATTCGGTGCAAAAATTTATATTTAATAGTATAACATAGTGTCCTGTCTCCTGTTCATACCCATCAGAAACCTCGTATGTAGTTTCAAAATCCAATAGACCTCACGGTCTAGTAATTTTCTTCTGTGGTCTCCGTCTCGCGGAGGTGCAAAGACTTTTTCTATGCCTTGTACACAAAGGCTACGAAACGAACCTGAGTGTTTTTCGGCGCAATGTCGACTCACCATAGATACGTGCCAGGAGTTAAAATGGGGGATGTCCGACAGGTGCCTCCGAACTCTCACTTTCAGGGCACCTGTCGTGCACCCCACATATTGGATATTGCATTCTCGACACGTAATGAGGTATACAACATGGGGAGTATTGCAATTGACAAAGTACTCCTTGTTAAATTGTTCCCCATTGGATGCAGACACAAAAGTCGTGCTATTAACCATTACAGAGCAACAAATACACTTATTGTGTCCGCATCTAAAAGAACCCTGTTGTCGCAACCAATTGGTCTTATGGCTTTTGCTTGAAAAAAGGCTGGGGGATACCCTGCTAGAGATAGTTTTGGCTTTTCTGGGTATGCATCTAAACCGACTGCTAAAAATCTCAGAATAAGATGGATCACCCGAAATCAAGGGGATGTATTTCTGTACAATACTGCGAATGGCCTGGAAGTCATCACTATATTGAGTGATGAAAGTGATCGGTCGGTCCCCTTTGATCTCTATAGCTCCTTGTTTGTGGGACGGCGGTGCCGTTTCCCACCAGATAGGAGTTCTGTGCGATCACGATCACGAGCGATGTGTATCGCTCGTTGAATGTGTTGATCGCGATAGCCTCTGGATCTTAGGCGGGAGGAAATGACCTCCACCTCACGGTCGAAGTCTTTCTGTCTCGAGCAATTACGTTTGGCACGTACCATTTCGCCCACGGGCAAATTCCTTGTCACGTGAGCGGGATGGCATGAATCGGCCCGTAAAATAGAATTCACACTTGTTTCCTTTCTGTACGTGGATGTCACAATCTTATTGGTGACGATATCTCCAGTCAAATAAAGATCCAGAAAGGAAACAGTGGGGACATGGGATGAAACCGTGAATCTCAACTTAAGAGAGTTGTTGTTCAGATATTCTGAAAATGCTTCTACGGCCGCTACACCTGAACCCCATACGAATATGAGGTTGTCGATGTAACGGCCGTAAAATAGGGTGGAAGAGAGAAAGGGATTACTGGGGGCGAAGATAGTCACCCTCTCCCACCAACACATATATCGACGCTCCGGTGGTTTGCAAATAAAAATGTTGATCAAATTTGAATAAATTATGGGCCAGTAAGAATTCGACCACCAGAGTGATATACTCACATAGTCCTGTAGGATACTGTGAGTATGTGGTCAGGAACCAAGTAAGTGCGGATTTGGCTAATGTGTGAGGTATAACTGAATAAAGAGAAGTAACATCAGCTGTTATTCAAATATAGTTTTCATGCCAAGTTGTGCCCTCACACATAGTCAAAATGTGGCCAGTGTCCTTAATGTATCCTGGGATTTGGCTGATCAGAGGTTGTAGCAGGTTATCCACCCATGAGCATAATCTTTTGTTCAGGGAGGATATGCCAGCCACAATTGGCCTCATAGGTGGGGGGAATATGTCCTTGTGGATCTTGGGGAGCGAATGGAATATTGCAATAACTGGATGTTTAATCTTAATGTATTCCGCTTGCCGCTGAGTAATATATCCATTCGCTACACCCAGGTCCACAAGGTTTTCCAGCTTGGATTTAAACACATGTGTAGGATCTCCAGAGAGTAGTCTGTACGTGCTGTTGTCCTGTAACATAGTCATATTCAATTTGCGGTAAAGACCCTTATCGAGGACTACCACCGCCTCCCCCCCCCCTTATCAGCTTGTCTGACGATAAGGTCGTCCCACTCGCTGACGTGATCCAGGGCTTTCTTTTCCTGGAAGGATAAATTGCCAGTATGTTTGTGTTTCTGTTTCGACAATGTCAATAACTCCCGCTCTACCACCTCTTGGAAGTGATCGAGTACGGGGGTCCTTGACATGATCCATGAGTGAGTCCATGGATTCTGGGGACCAAACAGACGCCTCTGGACCTGTCACTCCGGCAGCTTCCTCCTCCCTTCTACCTACGTCATCTAGGATACCGGCGAACCGCCCGACGTCATCAAAAAAACGCTGAGCGGGGAGGAAGCACCGGACGTCCAAGAAGGAGCCTGCGGTCTCACAGGAGAAGGTGAGCACTATACCCGTCTTTAACCTATCGGCAAATACATTGTCCCTCCATGAACTTAGTGTCCTTTCAAAGGGACTTACTTTTGCCCCATCTTGTCGGTTCAATTTATTCAATACTTTACTGGACATTAACAAACTGGTGAGAGACATTACGATCAAAAAACATTTTTTCAATATGTCCGATAGTCATGTGGAAACTAATGCTGATACAGATTATATGAGTAGTCACTCTAATATACTTAACTTGCATGATGGTTACATCTGTTGATTCGTTTCCAGGTATTAATGTTTCCCCTTTCGGGAGTGCCACCAGCCGATCCATATGCCCTTTTAAGGATCAATGTGTTGTTTCAGAGCTACAGCAATTATATAATACATCATACATAGATAAGGTCCCAGATTTTGCTACCTCTAATCCCGAGTTATATCCGATCATGTCAAGGACCCCCGTACTCGATCACTTCCAAGAGGTGGTAGAGCGGGAGTTATTGACATTGTCGAATCAGAAACACAAACATACTGGCAATTTATCCTTCCAGGAAAAGAAAGCCCTGGATCACGTCAACGAGTCAGACGACCTTATCGTCCGACAAGCTGATAAGGGGGGGGGGGGAGGCGGGTGTAGTCCTCGATAAGGGTCCTTACCACAAATTGAATATAACTATGTTACAGGACAACAGCACGTACAGACTACTCTCTGGAGATCCTACACATGTGTTTAAATCCAAGCTGGAAAACCTTGTGAACCTGGGTATAGCGAATGGATATATTACTCAGCGGCAAGCGGAATACATTAAGATTAAACATCCATTTATTGCAATATTCCATTCGCTCCCCAAGATCCACAAGGACATATTCCCCCCACCTATGAGGCCAATTGTGGCTGGCATATCCTCCCTGAACGAAAGATTATGCTCATGGGTGGATAACCTGCTACAACCTCTGATAAGCCAAATCCCAGGATACATTAAGGACACTGGCCACATTTTGACTATGTGTGAGGACATAACTTGGCATGAAAACTATATTTGGATAACAGCTGATGTTACTTCTCTTTATTCAGTTATACCTCACACATTAACCAAATCCGCACTTACTTGGTTCTTGACCACATACTCACAGTATCCTACAGGACTATGTGAGTATATCACTCTGGTGGTCGAATTCTTACTGGCCCATAATTTATTCAAATTTGATCAACATTTTTATTTGCAAACCACCGGAGCGTCGATGGGGGCGAAGTTCTCCCCCTCTTTCGCCAACATATATATGTGTTGGTGGGAGAGGGTGACTATCTTCGCCACCAGTAATCCCTTTCTCTCTTCCATCCTATTTTACGGCCGTTACATCGACGACCTCATATTCGTATGGGGTTCAGGTGTAGCGGCCGTAGAAGCATTTTCAGAATATCTGAACAACAACTCTCTTAAGTTGAGATTCACGGTTTTATCCCATGTCCCCACTGTTTCCTTTCTGGATCTTTATTTGACTGGAGATATCGTCACCAATAAGATTGTGACATCCACGTACAGAAAGGAAACAAGTGTGAATTCTATTTTACGGGCCGATTCATGCCATCCCCCTCACGTGACAAGGAATTTGCCCGTGGGCGAAATGGTACATGCCAAACATAATTGCTCAAGACAGAAAGACTTCGACCGTGAGGTGGAGGTCATTTCCTCCCGCCTAAGATCCAGAGGCTATCGCGATCAACACATTCAACGAGCGATACACATTGCTCGTGATCGTGATCACACAGAACTCCTATCTGGTGGGAAACGGCACCGCCGTCCCACCAAACAAGGAGCTATAGAGATCACAGGGGACCGACCGATCACTTTCATCACTCAATATAGTGATGACTTCCAGGCCATTTGCAGTATTGTACAGAAATACAATATCCAAAAAGAAAAAGAAACACGCAAAACAGCGCACACCCATAGATATCAAAAGAGTACTTTTATTAATACATGAATCAAAGAGACAGACAAGATTGTTTTAAGATTGGGCTTTTGGAAATATTTTTGCCCTACAAAGCAAGAATCACCAGAAATATGTTGGGGTGGGGCGAGTTGGTGGGGGTTATATTTGGCCGCACTATGTATACTGTACATACATATGACACTAATCTTTGATTAATTGGTTATAATTGGTTATAAATAACTGTTATAGTCTGTTCAACAAAATATAGTTACATGACAATATACGAAGTTTGAAGGAGATACCTGTGGTCTATTAGGTAGAGGATGAAGAATAACTGTGTGGTACTGTGTGGATTATGTGTACATGTGGTATGATATGATGAAATAATGTGGGTCCATGTATGTTGTGGTTCTTATCGAGAGATGTTGGGGTGTGTTCCCCTTTGCCTAATCATGTACTCTATTATATTATGTGGGAGAAAATAGGTATCTCATCGGGGTTATACAGAAATACTGGGCCCCATTTTATGGGCTCCTTAGTGCGTACTCGTCACTATGGTTACGCGTATATTGAGTCTGGTAAATATTTGAAATAACAAACAAATGGTTCCTATTGATGATACATAATAATAATGGCATAAGAATTATCTATGATTATAATATAAATTGCTTTAGTTGATATTTATTATTATTTATTTATTTTTTATTTTTTATTATTTTTTATTTTTTACTTTTTATTTCTTTATACATACATATATATATATTTTTTATAACACTATATTATTATTACATTTATAGTCTTATGTGTACTTTATGTGATTTTGTATTCACGTTAATTTATAATTTATACTCACGGGGAGTCATAATCACTTGGATTTATTATCATGAATTTATATAGGGAATGGTGTACGAATTTATTTGGGGATATGAATTATATATATATTGTTATTTAATCATTCTTTCAGAATTTTAATTTTATTATCATTATTTATTGATCTTAAATTGTCTATAAAATCTTCTATATATATATATTTTTTGTTTATAATATTGGTTTATTGAAACACATAGTACTGGGGAACCACTATTTGAAAGACTATAGATGAATTAATTTGTGACCATAGTAATAGAGCGCACAGCTACAAATGTTACACATAGGGGATTGCCAGGACGTAGCCCAAGAATGAATGAATGACTAAGTGTAATCTGGAGCGCACTGCGCAAGCGCAAGTAATGAATTTTGTAGTATGGAGTGCGCATGTGTGGATGACGTTTTAGAGTTGTGGGTGTGATCTGGAAGTTTGGATTACGGAGTGGTTGACATGTGGAGCTATGGGCACGACCCGGAAGTTCAAGCGAGCGACAGCGCCCGGGTAGGAGACCCGGAAGTAGAATTCGGACATGAAACCACAGAGACTCACAGGTATCTCCTTCTGGTCAAACAGACCTTTGTAATTAAATTGATTATGGAATATATATAAGACAGATGTAGGGAAATAGAAGCACAACACCCCTGAGGAAGTTGCCGACGGGCAACGGAACGCGTGGGGTCTTTAGGGGGGCACTTGCCTGGTAACACCTCCATTAACCGTCCTGTGTCACTTCACCACTACTTGCTACATGAGAATACAGGTTGTATATGGGCTGTTGTGATGAATTTAGTGTCATGCGGTAGTTTATTTGTATGACATAGGGACGATATTGATGTACTGTATTAGGCATGTGCCCTGGGTGGGGATCCCTTTGTTGAGGGAGCTCACCCCGTTTTTGTGCTTTGGCTGCTTTTAGGCCTGTTTTAAATGTTTTTAAAACAATCTTGTCTGTCTCTTTGATTCATGTATTAATAAAAGTACTCTTTTGATATCTGTGGGTGTGCGCTGTTTTGCGTGTTTCTTTTTCTTTTTGGATATTGTATTACGTTGATACGTATAGCAGCACCCCTTTTCTAATTGATATAGCTGAGCCCGCTCACATTGTAGTGTTTGTACAGAAATACATCCCCATGATTTCGGGTGATCCATCTTATTCTGAGATTTTTAGCAGTGGGTTTAGATGCATACCCAGAAAAGTCAAAACTATCTCTAGCAGGGTATCCCCCAGCCTTTTTTCGAGCAAAAGCCATAAGACCAATTGGTTGCAACAACAGGGTTCTTTTAGATGCGGACACAATAAGTGTATTTGTTGCTCTGTAATGGTTAATAGCACGACTTTTGTGTCTGCATCCAATGGGGAACAATTTAACAAGGAGTACTTTGTCAATTGCAATACTCCCCATGTTGTATACCTCATTACGTGTCGGGAATGCAATATCCAATATGTGGGGTGCACGACAGGTGCCCTGAAAGTGAGAGTTCGGAGGCACCTGTCGGACATCCCCCATTTTAACTCCCGCAACGTATCTATGGTGAGTCGACATTGCGCCGAAAAACACTCAGGCTCGTTTCGTAGCCTTTGTGTACGAGGCATACAAAAAGTCTTTGCACCTCCGCGAGACGGAGACCACAGAAGAAAATTACTAGACCGTGAGGTCTATTGGATTTTGAAACTACATATGAGGTTTCCGATGGGTATGAACAGGAGACAGGACACTATGTTATACTATTAAATATAAATGTTTGCACCGAATATTTATTTGAGTTACAATGTCTATCACATGTTGTCCCTCTCCTGTCCCCATACTTTGTGGAATACAGAGCTACCAGTTACTCTTATTAAAGTTTCCTTTTATTACATTCTGGGGCTTTTTTATACGCTGCCATTTGCCACCTTTTTCCTGTGCCACAATCATCTAGTATTAGTAGTCCTCTCCTCATTCCATTTAGTGATATCCCTGACCTGTATATCCCACAATATGCTGACACCTACTTTATACATACACTTGCAATAATATTGTGTGGTTTTGCATACACATGTCTTAGATGAATGGTCCCTCCCCCTTTTCACGTTTTTCCTCCCATAGAACCCTGGGTATTAACGTCTTTTCATGCGCTATGTCGAATCCATGTTGGCTTAATATTATGGTATAACCCTGAATTTGTGGCATTTTTTCCATGTTATCGACACAGTGCATGGAATAAGATTTTATTACTTTTAGCAGTGATTTGGATGTTCTTTTCCTTTTTTCTTTTTCTTATATATATGCCAGACATAACTGAGGTTGTGGTCTGGTATAGTTGATTATCACTGACGGTGTAGGCTCTATCCTGTTGTCTACATTGGTAGATTAGAACACACAAGGAGATTTATTGTACTTCTACATGTTTGTGCTGGTACAGACTGGATTTAGCTATTAAGATTTATTTTGTGCCGTTTCATTTTTCTTTGTCTCTGATATGATATTTTGTTTTGTATTTCTCCGTATATATTTTCTGGCCTGCGATTTATACTCATTACTGTGTTCATCTCATCCAATGTGAATACAACTGTAAATCTGCCTCTTTGGTTTGGGGATGCACCGCCCTAGTCCACTCATGTGCACGTGGACCACTATAAGAGGCAGAGAGATCTTGACATACTTTAGTACGACTAAGGCGACTAAGGTTGCTGAAACGCGTCACTTCATGATCTCTGTTGCTGTTTGCTGTGTGATTTTATAATAAACCATCCTTGCATCGTGCTTACAGTGCTGGACAATCCTTTTCTACTCCAGCTACTCCAACTACATCTTCCAGCATGCCCTTCAGCGATCAGTACATGCTGGGAGTTGTAGTTTTGCAACAACTGGTTGGAAAATACTGAGTTAGGTAACAGAACCTAAATGAAGGTTTTCCAACCAGTGTGCCTCCAGCTGTTGCAAAAGTACAACTCCCAGCATGCACGATCTGTCAGTGTATGCTGGGAATTGTAGTTTTGCATCAGCTAGCGGTGGGGACCAAAATTCCCACAGGCGTACAGGTATGCGCCCTGGGTCTTTAAGTACCAGGGTGTCAGGGTGTACCTGTACGGCCTGGGTCCCTAAGTGGTTAAAGGGAATCTGACACCAGGGTGACCTGGTTTCTGGTGCTGCTTACCGGGCTGATATGTGGGTTCCTTGTTGTGTGCAATGGAGGCGGCTGCTATAGCATGAGCCAATATTTCTCTCTTCTCCATTGGGCAGAACAGGGAATTTGCATTGGCGGCATTACATGGTGAGCATCGGCAGAAACCGGGTCACCTGCACTACGTACCTATAAATTCAAGTTAGTGCAGGTGACTCTGCTGTAAGATTGCCTTTAATATTAGGTAGTGTGGTAGCATGCTTTGGGGTGTAGTGTAGTTGGGGTGTTGCTTCGGTATATGAGGGGTTAATTTAACCCCTGTCACTCGTGACGCCAGGGTGAGGGTTAATCTTCGGCCTATCGCCACCCTTCCCAGAAACGATAGGTGCGTGCTTAAATGAATGAAGGTCCACAATAGAGATGAACTTGAATAAATTTACTGAGGTACTTGCGGTACATCCAATTAACAGCCTTAGCAATACAGTCTCTATACAGCACGGCAGTGATTGACAGATGATGAGGACCATTGACTTATCCAAAGGATTATTAGAATTAGGATTGGTGCAGAGATCCGTCTGGATTTAGGGGTCTATTTAGGTCCGGTGATTTTGCTGAGTTAACAGGGATTGAGATAACTCACAGTTTTGTAAAGATGGCCGTTGCCGCAAGGCTTGGGTCTAGTCACTGCTGATGACAGCTGCGCAGATCCTCCTTCATCAGCAGCCCACAAAGAAAGAGAACGATTAATGGCCGCTGCTCCCTTATATGGGCAGGGCCGTTTTGGATTGGTCCGTGTCAGCTGTCACTCACCGTTACAATGGATGGTGGGCGATCACCTGACTTCCTCCAAAGGTCCTTGAACCAGAAAACCATAGAGTTTTGGAACGCATCACGTGACCCGCAGGTCCTGCGACACTACAACAAGGTAAGCATACATTATACACATATTTACACATTGAATTTGAATAATTTTAACTATTAAAGGGGTGACAAGAGGCTAACTATTGAAGAGGACCCCACCGGTACCTAGGGACTCTGACTTTGGGGACCTCACCACAAGGTAACGGATGCAACCGGGACACCACAGTAGTATCCCCTAGTAGATAGTATAGATAGTTGCAGACATTAGCAGCAGTCCCTTGTACACAGCAGGCCCCCTCTTGTACTCAGCAACCCAGGACCCCCCCTCCCCCCCCTCAGTAGTGCCACTGGTAGTTGCTCACCTGTGGCTGTCCTCTGTCGGGTAGTGCCACTCTGCTTCCCTGTTCTCCTGTCCGCATCATGGCGTCCTATGGAGGAGCATGTGACATACACGTCACTCTGCATCCTCCGTAGCGTTATGCTGGGCGCAGTGGAGGAGGTGGAGTGACTTGTGTCACATGCTCCTCCGTGGGACGCCATGATGTGGACGGGAGAACGGGGCAGCAGAGCTGGGCATTAAGGAGAGGATGGCTGCACTGCAGCAGGTATCGGATATGGTATCGGGGACATTAAACAAGTCCCCGATACCACAGGGATGTGGAATTCCTATCGCCCGACGCCCGGGACAAGCAGTTCTGGGCACCGGGCAGGTGAATTTGTCCGGCCCTTAGCCCGGCTTCGGGCAAGCAGGGCCGGACCTGACAAGTGCAGCCGCGATCTGCAGTCTGTATGGAGCGGGCACCCGACTCCTGCCCACTCCATACTCTGCAGCTCCCGGCTGTAAAAACCTGTGTCCTCCGAAGCAGAGCAGGGGAGATGAGAAGCTGTGTATTGGTCTTCTCTCCCCTGCTCTGCAGACGTGCGGGGGGGAGATGAGGGGGCGTGGCTTCTTGCTCCCCGTGCAGACCTGCGTCCTCTGCCTTCACCTCCCCCAGCTGTAGCTTCGGAGAGCTGAGGGGAGGAGGCGCGTCTGCAGGGGGTGATGCATGCGGCGCTCTGCAGTATGTATGGAGCGGGCTCGGGATCCCTGCCCGCTCCATACTCTGCAGCCCTCGGCTGTTCTCAGTAGCCGAGGGCCGCCGCTAATAGCCAGCATGCGGCGATCGCTGCGGCTGGCTATTAACCCTTTAGATCGCCACTGTAAAAGCTGACAGCGGCATCTAAAGGGACATGTGAATGCTCCCTGGTGGGCTAGTGGGGTGGATCGCCCCCCTGCAACGCGATCGCAGGGGGGCGATCCACTAGAGAGGTAGCCGGAGGACTTACCTCTGTTCCCTGCTGTCCCGGCTCTGTCATTGATAGAGTCTGGCTGGACCAGGCTCTATCAATGGATCACAGAGCAGACAGATTAATAGAGTTCAATAGAATCTATTCATCTGTCTGAGGAATCTAATGATTCCTCCTATAAGTGTAATAAAGTGTTAAAAAAAAAGTTTTTATAAAAGTTTGAAGACCACTGGGTTAATGTGTGTCTTTCAAACTGTGGCCCTCGAGATATTACAAAACTACAATTCCCAGCATGCCAAGACAGCCGTTGGCTGTCCGAGCATGCTGGGAGTTGTAGTTTTGCAACATCTGGAGGGCCACAGTTTGAAGACCGCTGCATTAACCCCTTCCATGTTAAAAGTTCAAATCCCCCCTTTTCCTATATAAAAACATGTAAACATAATAAAAATAAACATATTTGGTATCGCTTCGTGCGTAATTGTACAACCTATTAAAATATGACATTATATATCCCGTACGGTAAATGTAAAAAAAATACCAAACCACAGATTTGCAATTTTTATAATATCCCAAAAAAAAAAAAAGTTAAAAAGCGATTAAAAAGTCAGATCAATACCAAAATGGTACCGATACAAAAAACAGATTATGGCGCAAAAAATTAGCCGTCATACAGCCTGGTATGCGGAAAAAAAATAAAGCTACAAGGGTTAAAAAATGGCAATTAAAAGAATTGGAAAAAGTCCAGAATTAGTAAAACATGACGTAAACTATACAAATCTGGTATTGCTGTAATCAGGCGCCTAAAGTATAAAACTAACATGTTACCTCAACCACAAGGTAAATGGCGCAGAAAAGAAAACCACCAAATCTGCTAAATTATCTTTTACTATTTTAATTTCACTTCCCTAAATATATATATATATTTTTGTTTGGTTCAGAGAATATGAAATTGAAAAATTAAAAGGTATCATTATAGTAGGTAGTTATGGGTATTATAGGGCGAGGAGGAAAAAATGAATGCGTAAAAGCGAAAATTGGCCGGACAAGTGGATCGTCATGAGGGACAAGTAGATTTTGCTCCATTTTAGTCCCGTGGACAAGTAGTTTTTTATAAAATTTCCACACCCCTGTACCATGAAAAGGCCAGGTATCGGCCCCGATACCGATACTAGTATCGGTATCGGGACATCCCTAACGCTTACGCACTAAACTGAGTTGCTTGGTGATTCTCTGCAATTGAAATATAAGGCACCAGCTGCTTTCTGCAACAATATAGGTTGGTTGGCATTTAGTTCTCCACATGATGCTGATGGATGCCTGTGAAAGAAAGTGAAAACGCAGTGTGAACATGGCCTAAGACTTTTTTTTTATTTTTTTATTTTTTAGGCTATGCAATGTATAGTGCTGGTAAAACGTACAATATCAATAGTAACAGTAAACGTAAGAACTCTTTCATGTTTTTTGTTTTCCCTTTTAATAAAGTTTTAGATTTATGAAGACAAAAAAAAAATACGTGATGACGCAACGCGCAGCCGCTAGTTTTCTTCAGGGGGAAGGGGCGGGCCGTCGTGTCACGTGATTAATGGCGGAGCGCGGCATAGCACGGCAGAGGGGAGAGAAAGACCGAGACAGGAACCGGAAGCGTAAAGAGTGTCTTTAGAGAAGCTGCTTAGTCAGCTGAGTCGTTAACGGAGAGGGGGTGATTAAGAACGGAGGAGGTGACGGAGGGCATTGGCCCTAGCTTCGTATGTATATAGTACGTTCGTGCATGGTGGGTTTGGCAAACAGTAAACGGGTCTTTCCTTTACCGGAACAACCTGTAGCGTCCGCCATGTATCCTGTTGTAATAAACCACGTTCACCGCTGTACTTCCAGGCGTCTCTGGCCTCGCCTACTCGTATGGTGCACCTGGGCAGTTTAGTGTGGGCCTGAACTAGGAAGAAGTCTCCAGCACAGTCCCCCTCAATATGTCTCTCCAGCTCTTACATTACTACAACTCCCAGCATGCCTGGGCATTCAGCTGTGATATTGTGACAGCCGGAGAGTCACAGGTTGGGAAATACTGTATGAAACCGGTATGATTGTGGTTTTTTCCCAAACAATGTGTCTCCTGCTATTGCAAAACTACAACTCCCAGCAAGCCCGGACAGCCAAAGGCTGTCCGGGCTTGCTGGGAGTTGTAGTTTTGCAACAGCTGGAGATGCACGGTTTGGAATATACTGCCATATCTAGTTGGGAGTACTGAGATCAATATTGTAATTTCTTAGAGATTACTATTGATTCAACACTTTTTTGGTTCTGAATCTGTATTTATAGAACTCAGCATCTTACAATAACCTACAAGAGAAGATCTTCTGTTCTTAAAGGAATACTTCAGTTTAATATAATGTCTTCTGGGACCTCCCCCCGTGATTTCCAGTACAGGGCTGCGGTAGTCATGTATACATTGGGGGGGGGGGGGGGGGGGTGTTGGCTGCAGCGTTATGCTGGGGACAGACATGCTCCTTCCTGTGGACTACCACGGCCCTGTACTGGAGATTTCGGGGGGTCAGCAGTCAGACCCCCTTGATCTAGAACTTATCCCCTATTCTTCAGATATGGGATAAGTTATATTCCACTATATTATTCCTTTAAAGATCGTATTGAAATCTGGAGGTGCACATCAGGAATATAATTCAGAAATGTGTTCTCTTTCTGGGTAGTTTGAAGGGAACAAGTAATCAGTTTTGTGATGCAGGACAGGCTCCGTCATTACAACAGTCTGATTCACGACCCCTCCCAATATGTGAACAGTGTTTGCCAACCTGTGTGCTTCAAGCTTTTGCAAACTACAACTCCCAGAATGTCTGGACAGTGGAGCCCTATTCCCCATCGCAGCATGGAGTAAATCAGGCCTGTTCCTGTATTATGCTGTGATTTAGGCTGCTGGTTCCTTTTTTTTTTTTTTCTTTTTTTCCTTCTCTCTTTTTTCCCTCCTTTTAAAGCTTTATTTGTTCAACTGTTTCATACAATGTAACTAATTATCTTACAAGTTCCCATACAATATATGTACAGAAAAATAAAGCATAAAATAAAACATATATCTTACGGTGTACCACCGCCCCCCCTGCCCCCCCTAGACATCGCTGCAGGTGCTCCCCATGTGACCTTGCCCTTAGGGTGTATTCCCGCACTTTGGATCTGCTGCAGATCAGCTTTGAAGTTGTAATATCTGCAATCTGGATCCACAAATGTGGATTTTACAAGGCAGTTAGGGTATATTCAGAATACAGATTTTGAATGGAATCTCAGCTCGCAGAATTCCGCGAGCGGAAATTCCATCCTTGCGGCCGCTTGGCACTGTGCCGTCACCATTGATGGCTATGGAGTGCTCGCAGACTTGTCCGCGAAAGACCCATTCACACTAATGGTAGGAGTTCACACCGTGGAATTCCAACGCGCAATTCAGTGCATGGAATTCCGCGCTAAATAATTAGTGTGAACATACACTTATGTATGTTTCTCGCCTTGTGCAAGCCGTAGTTGCATATCCGCATTGGATTTAGGGGTCTTTTAATCACCAGTTTACCACATGGCAACACTAAGTTATAAAATAAACAAAACAGTACTCGCCTGTTAAATTCCCTACTGTATCCGCACCTACGCTTAAAGGGGTACTCCAGCATTTAGACATCTTATCCTCTATCCAAAGGATAGGGGATAAGATGCCTAATTGCAGGGGTCCTGCCGCTAGGGACCCCTGTGATCTTGCACGCGGCACCCCGTTTAAAATCAGTCCCCGGAGCGTGTTTGCTCCGGGTCTGATTACTGTCGATCACGGGGCCGGAGCATTGTGATGTCATGGCCCCGCCCCCGTGTGACATCACGCTCCACCCCTCAATGCAAGCCTATGGGAGGGGGCGTGACAGCTGTCACACACCCTCCCATAGACTTGCATTGAGGGGGTGGGGCATGACATCACACAGGGGCGGAGGCGTGACGTCACGATCTTCCGTGGTCGGGAGCCAGAACCTCCAGTGCTGCTGGAAGCAGATACAGGTGGGTGCTGCATGCTATATTGCGGACCCCCGTGATCAGACATCTTCTCCCCTATCCTTTGGATAGGGAATAAGATGTCTAGGGGTGGAGTACCAACTTTAACCTCTTAAGGACTCAGCCCATTTGGGCCTTAAGGACTTTATTTTTACATTTTCACCTTCAAAAAATCATAACTATATTTTATATTTTCATCCACAGACTAGTATGAGGGCTTGTTTTTTGCGCGACCAGTTGTCTGTTGTAATGCCATCACTCACTTTACCATAAAATTTCATGACACAACCAAAAAAATTCTATTTGTGTGGGGAAATCAAAAAGAAAACCGCAATTTTGCTAATTTTTGAAGGTTTTGTTTTCATGCCGTACAATTTACGGTAAAAATTACATGTGGTCTTTATTCTTTGGGTCAATATTTTTAAAATGATACCCATGATAAAAAATCGCAAACTTTTTAACCAAATTAGTATGTTTAAAACCCCCTATTTTGAAGACCTATATCATTATCTTTTTTTTGTATAAGCGGCGGTATGGGGGCTAATTTTTTGTGCCATGATCTGTACTTTTTATTGATACCATATTTGCTATTATAAAACTTTTTAATTTTATCAATTTTTTGGGGGGATAAAATGTTGTTAAAGCAGCAATTCTGGATTTTTTTTAACCCCTTAAAGGAGTAGTCCAGCGGTGACCCAGTGGTGAACAACTTATCCCCTATCCTAAGGATAGGGGATAAGTTTGAGATCGCGGGGGGTCCGACCTCTGGGGCCCCCTGCGATCTCCTGTACGGAGCCCCGACAGCTCGCGAGAAGAGGGTGTGTCAACCTCCACACGAAGCAGCGTCCGACACGCCCCCTCAATACAACTCTATGGCAGAGCCGAAGCGCTGCCTTCGGCAATCTCCGGCTCTGCCATAGAGATGTATTGAGGGGGCGTGTCGGCCGCCGCTTCGTGTGGGGGTCGACACCCGCTATCTGGCCGGAGAGCCTGGCCCCCGTACAGAGAGATCGCAGGGGGCCCCAGTGGTCGGACCCCCCGCGATCTCAAACTTATCCCCTATCCTTAGGATAGGGGATAAGTTGTTCACCACTGGGTCACCACTGGACTACTCCTTTAAGGACCCATGACGTACCGGTACGTCATGAGTCTGCTCCAGATCTATAACGCGGGGCCACAGCGGGTCGGGCCCGGCCTCTAACAGCCGGGACCCGTGGCTAATAGCGCGCGGCATTGATTGCGGTGCCGCGCGCTATTAACCCTTTAAAGTGAAAGCATGCCGGTTAGCTCAGGGAGCTCTTCGGGATAGCCGCGGCGAAATCGTGGCATCCCGAACAGCTTACAGGACAGCTTGAGGATCCCTACCTGCCTCCTGGTGTCCAATCGCCGAATGACTGCTCAGTGCCTGAGATCCAGGCATGAGCAGTCAAACGGCAGAATCATCGATCACTGGTTTCCTATGAGAAACCAATGATCAATGTGAAAGATCAGTGTGTGCAGTGTTATAGGTCCCTATGGGAGCTATAACACTGCAAAAAAAAAAGTGAATAAATATCATTTAACCCCTTCCATATTAAAAGTTTGAATCACCCCCATTTTCCCATAAAAAAAAATAAAAAAAACAGTGTAAATAAACATATGTGGTATCGCCGCGTGCGGAAATGTCAGAATTATAAAAACATATAGTTAAACCTCACGGTCAATGGCGTACGCGCAAAAAAATTCCAAAGTCTGAAATAGTTCATTTTTGGTCACTTTTTATATCATGAATAAAAAGCGATCAATAAGTCCGATCAATGCAAAAATGGTACCGCTAAAAACTTCAGATCACGGCGCAAACAATGAGCCCTCTTACCGCCCCATACGCGCAAAAATTAAAGTTATAGGTGTCAGAAGATGACAATTTTAAACGTATTAATTTTCCTGCATGTAGTTATGATTTTTTCCAGAAGTACGACAAAATCAAACCTATATAAGTAGGGTATCATTTTAACCGTATGGACCTACAGAATAATAAGGTGTAATTTTTACCGAAAAATGTACTACGTAGAAACGGAAGCCCCCAAAATTTACAAGTGTTTTTTTTTTTTTTTTTCAATTTCGTCTCTCAATTATTTTTTTTTTTCCGTTTTGCCGTAGATTTTTGGGCAAAATGACTGACTACATTACAAAGTAGAATTGGTGGCGCAAAAAATAAGCCATCAAATGGATTTTTACGTGCAAAATTGAATTGATTTTTTTTAAAGGCAAGGAGGAAAAAACAAAAATGCAAAAACGGAAAAACCCTCGGTCCTTAAGGGGTTAATGTTCACGCCATTCACCGTACGGTATCCTTAACATTATATTTTAATATTTCTGATATTTACGCATGTAGCAATACCAAATAAGTATATACAATAATTTTTTGCTCACTTATTGGGGGTGAAATAGGCAAAATGGGACAATTTAAGTTTTTATTGGGGAGGGGGTTTTCAAATTTTTTTTTAAAATTTATTTATTTTTTAACTTATATTTTTACACTTTAATAGTCCCCATAGGGGACTATTTATAGCAATCATTCGATTGCTAATACTGTATTGATCACTGTATCTGATGCTCGCAGTTATGTATAGGACGTAAATGTACGTCCTGGTGCGTTAA
The DNA here is from genome assembly GCF_029499605.1 of Hyla sarda. Taxonomy (NCBI): domain Eukaryota; kingdom Metazoa; phylum Chordata; class Amphibia; order Anura; family Hylidae; genus Hyla; species Hyla sarda. The sequence continues at coordinate 98,230,555 of NC_079191.1, read as the reverse complement.
GTACCACCTCACCAGGACGTACACTTACGTCCTGCGTCGTTAAGGGATTAAAATACCCCTCAATATGATTTAAAGCATTACTGTCATACTGTGTTGATTGCACCAGGTCTCACTCTGATCTGTATAATGTCCATTCCTGTATTCTGTATTCAAGCCTTTAGTCTGCGGTGCTCTCTGTATTCCTGCAGATATCATGTATATGCTATACAGTATCTTGCATAAGTAAATGCACACCTCACTTTTTCATAAATACATCTTTTCATATGACACTTTGCTTTAATGTAAAGCACTAAGAGCACAGCCTGTGTAACAATGTTTAATGTTGTCCCCTCAAAATAATTTCCCACAGCCATTAATGTCTAAATCTTAACAAAAGTAAGTACAGACTCCTTGGTACCCCATTAACAGGGTTTAAACCGTTCTCATGAGTGGGAACGGTTTAAACCCGGTGGGTCCCAATTGGTGCGGGCAGCCAGGACTCGCAGCTAATTTCCTGAGTACCGCTGATTGGGGCGATGCCTGACATTAACCCTTTAGATGCCGCAATCAAAGTTGAATGCGGCATCTAAAAATGCGGGGTTAAAGGGGTACTCCGGTGCTTAGACATCTTATCCCCTATCCATGGATAGGGGATAAGATGCCTGATCGCGGGAGTCCCGCCGCTGGGGACCCCCGGGATCATGCACGCGGCACCCCGTGTGTAATCAGTCCCCGGAGTGTGTTCGCTCTGGGTCTGATTACGGTCGACCGCAGGGCCGGCGGCGTGTGACGTCACGATCCGCCCCTCAATGCAAGCCTACGTGAGGGGGCGTGATAGCTTTGGATAGGGGATAAGATGTCTAAGCACCGGAGTACCCCTTTAACGGTAGCTCAGTAGAGACATCCACGGCGACATTGCATGTTCCGATCAGCTAAGTGGACAGCGGGAGGGCCCTTACCTGCCTCCTCCTCATCCGATCGGTCTTCTGTTGCTCCTAGCCTGCTATGCAGATGAGAGCAGCGGAGCACTGATCTATGCTATGCCCCTATGGGGGCTTAAAAAAGTGTAGGTGAATTAACCCTTCCCTATTAAGCTTGAATCACACACACCCCCCCCCCTTCCCCATTTTTTAAAATATTGTAATAAAAAATAATCATATGTCGTAAATGTCCAACTAGTAAAATATAAGGGTAGCTAAACTGCATGGTCGATGGCGTACACTAGAGATGAGCAAAGTTACGGTGATTCGATTTGTCACAAACCTTGTGGCTCGGCAGTTGCTGACTATAGCCTGCATAAATGAGTTCAGCTTTCAGGTGCTCCGGTGGGCTGGAAAAGGTGGATACAGTCCTAGGAGAGAGTCCTCCAGCCCACCGGAGCACCTGAAAGCTGAACTGAATTTATGTAGGCTAAAGTTAGCAAACCGCCGAGCCGAGAAGTTCGTGACTAATCAAATCACTAACTTCGCTCATCTCTACCGTACACATAAAAAAAAAAGTCCAAAATTGTGCATTTTTGGTCACTTAATATACCATAAATAATTTAATAAAGTGTTAAAAAAGTCCATCAAAACAAAAATGGTACCGGTAAAAACGAAAGACCACGGCACAAAAATTATGCCCTCATATAGCCCCGTAATGAACTGTAGCTCTTCAGTGCCAGCAGCACTCATGCAGCCTTAGACCATGACACTCCCACCATGCTTGACTGTAGGCAGGACACACTTTTCTTTGTGCTTCTCACCCATGTCACACACTCTTGACACCATACCAACCAAGTAAATTTATCTTGGTCTCATTGGGCCACAGAACGTTTTTCCAGTGATCCATGTGCTTAGTCTGCTTGTCTTCATTACACTGTTTGTGGACTTTCTTGTGCTTCTTCTGGGACGACGTGCAGACCAATTTGATGGTGTGCATCGTATAGTCTGAGCACTGACAGTCTGACCCTTTCAACCTCTGCAGCAATGCTGGCAGCGCTCATACACCTATTTCTCAATGACAATATCTGGATATGATGCTGAGCATGTGCACTAAACTTCTTTGGTCAGCCATGGCAAGGAACCTGTCCTGTGAAAATGATGTATGGTCTTGCATTGCTGCAGCTCAGTTTCAGGGTCCTGACAATTTTTTCATGTAGAGCAGGGGTTCTCAAACTGGTGGACCTCCAGATGTTCAGAAACTTCAACTCCCAGCATTCCCGACAGCCATTAGCTGCAGCAAATGGCTGTCTGGGCATGTCCAGGAATGCTGGGAGTTGAAGTTTTGCAACATCTGGAGGGCCGCCAGTTTGAGACCCCTGATGTAGAGCAACAATTCTGTTGCCAAGGTTATGACATAATGGTTGTGTGGTGTTCTGGGGAGATACAACATAAAACACTGTTATACAGGCTGTGCGCTCCGTTGTTTTTTTTTTACATTGTAGTAGAGTGTCATTTCTTGAATGTTACATGAAAAGATACAAAAATATTTTAGTATATGTCATAATTGTATAGCATTTTTTTAAAATATATCTTGTTAGAATTACTACTTAAAGGGGTACTCCGGTGAAAAACAGTTATTTTTTTTAAATCAACTGGTGCCAGAAAGTTAAACAGATTTGTAAATTCCTTCTATTAAAAAAATCTTAATCCTTCCAGTACTTATTAGCTGCTGAATACTACAGAGGAAATACTTTTCTTTTTTTGGAACACAGTGCTCTCTGCTGACATCATGACCACAGTGCTCTCTGCTGACATCTGTCCATTTTAGGAACTGTCCAGGGTAGGAGAAAATCCCCATAGAAAACATATATGCTGCTCTGGACAGTTCCTAAAATGGACAGAGATGTCAGCAGAGAGCACTGTGGTCATGATGTCAGCAAAGAGCACAGTGTTCCAAAAAGAAAAGAATTTCCTCTGTAGTATACAGCAGCTAATAAATACTGGAAGGATGAAGATTTTTTTAATAGAAGTAATTTACAAATTTGTTTAACTTTCAGGCATCAGTTGATTTAAAAAAATAAATAAATAAAAGTTTTCCACCGGAGTACCCCGTTAAGTTAATGTTCAGGATTACTTTTAAAGCTAAGGCTTTGATGACACTTAGCGAAAATGCTGCTGAGTTTCTGTCTGTATTTTCAGCTATAGCAGCAAAGGTGATTAGACTTAAAGCATATTTGTCAGCTCCTTTTTTTTATACCTCTGTCACCTATATTTATTATAAAAATCCATCTGTTCATTAGCTCACAGTGTTAGAAATCCTCTCAAGGGAAGAAGATATGTCCCTCCTTGTGGTGCTGAGAGGTGATTGGTGTGTCTGCTCATGCAGCCTTGTCCATGACTCATCTCTTTTCCATGACTCATGGACTGGTTAGTGTCCCAGTAGGTATTGGGACCCCTCGTGGGATTTTCAAGAGCTGTTTTCTTTACTAAATAAGAAAAAAATTAAACCACTGAATTACAAAAGGTCTTTAATTTTCATCAGTAACAACATATACAAGTTTTTGGTTCTGATAGTGCCCATTTAAAGGGGTACTCCGCCCCTAGACATCTTATCCCCTATCCAAAGGATAGGGGATAAGATGTCAGATCGCCGGGGTCCCGCTGCCGAGATCGCTCTGCACGAAATGACGGGCAATACAGGGGCCGGAGCATCGTTACGTCACGGCTCCGCCCCTTGTGACGTCACGGCCCGCCCCCGTCAATACAAGTCTATGGGAGGGGGCGTGGTGGTCGTCACGCCCCCTGCCATAGACTTGCATTAAGGGGACGGGCCGTGATGTCATGAGGGGCGAAGCCATGATGTCACGCTGTTCCGGCCCCTGTATCGCCTGTCATTACGCACAGAGCGAACTCGCTCTGTGCAGTAATGATGCGGGGTGCCGCAGCGGGACCACGGCGATCTAACATCTTATCCCCTATCCTTTGGATACCCCTTCAAATTTCATACACCCAAAGGGAGAGTTATCAAGCTGTCTTATAGTAAGATTGATTGTTACCGATGGCAAGCAATCAGAACTCAGATTTCATTTCTCATGGTTGCTCTGCCCCCCCAATACAGTGTAAATTGTAATATACAGTGCTATAGGAAGGGAGTATTGAAACTTAAAGCATACCTTTTCATGGTGCCAAAAAATAAAAAATTTTTGCTCAATACCTAATCCTGATCATGTATATAAAATTTTTGTGTGTCTAGGACATAGAGCTGGGCGGCATGACCAAAAATGTGTATCACTGTATTTTTGTTAATTATGGCAGTTCCACGGTATTTAATGGTATTCCCCCCCCCCCCCCAATCATGTGACCCGTGGGCGCTGCTTCTCCCCCCCCCCCCCTCCCCCATCATGTGACCAGTGGGCGCTGCTTCCCCCTGTTACTCGGAATCGGCCTCACGGTCCGGCTGGCTCCTTACATGACAATGCTCTCAGCCTATCACCGGCCGAGGCGGGAAATCGCAGCGGCCGGTGATACAGTGACGGCTCTGCGATGTTCCCATCCCCAGGAAGCAGCAAGGGCAGCGGAGGGACCTTGAGGCCGGTTCCGGAGCAATGGGGGGAACGTAGGGAGGAGAGTTAAAGTCGATTTTGTTTATTTTTGAAGCCCGGGCTCAGGATAGTGCAGTACAGCGCAGCGGCTGATAATTATTTGGGGGGGGGGGGGGGGGGGGGGGGGAGAGAAGCAACACTCGCGGGTCACAATTATCAGCCAGGGCTGGGCTGATAAACCGGGTGGGGGGGGAGCAATGCTGGGCTGATAATTCATTTGGGGGGGAAGAGAAGCAGAACAGTGCCCGCGGGTCACATATGATTAGTTGCCCAATGTGGGGATAGCGCGCTGCGGCTGATCATTCATTCGAGGGGGGGGCCCAACCGCTATTGTGGTATGGGGAAAATTCATATCGTGCAGAAAAATAATTTCGGTATTCGGTATGAACCGGTATACCGCCCAGCACTACTAGGACCTATGTATATCACTAACAAATGGCATTTATATGTTGCTCACTTCCTTTGTCTTCTTGCCTTGTGGAGGGGCTTGTCCATCTCTCTCCCTCACTGTGATGATTCATCTGCTCTGAGCCTGGCAGTCTGCAAATCACTGCACAGTAGTTTTATTCATACATTTGCTATCTGTTCCTAGTAAAGCTGGATGTTAATCAACATAGCTGTCACTTGGTCTGTCATTCACCTTTCACAGACTCCTGAATTTCTGATCCGCTTCTTTGTCATTCAGGAGTCAGAGAAAACTTTGGCTGTTCAAGCATGCTGGGAGTTGTAGTTTTGCAACAGCTGGAGCTGCAGTGTTAATAAAGCACTGTTAGAGCAGTGTTGCCTTTAGCTGTTGCAAAACTACAACTCCCAGCATGCCCACACATCTGTCTGTAGTTTTACAAGAGCTGGAGGTACACAGATGGAGAATACACAGCTCTAAAACAGAGTTTTACAAAGATTGTACCCCCAGCTGTTGTAAAACTACAACTCCCAAATGATGTGTGGGTGCAATGGTGATCTCCTATACTAGAAACCAACACACTTTACAGCCGGTATCCAGTATGCTGCAAAATACAGAGTAGTTTTCTGCATAAAGACAGATGACCCCTAGTGGTGGCTATTTTAATTTCTAGATTTTTTAGTAAAATTAAAAAATTTTTAAATGTATATTTAAAGAGTCATCAGTAGTACTAAAAAATATAAAAAGTTTTTCATAATGACAGGGCCTCTTTAATAGTCGTACTTTACACAATGTGATGCCTTGAACTCTTCATTCCAGCTCTGGTACAGTGGGGGAGATTTATCAAAACCTGTGCAGAGGAAAAGTTGCCCTAAGCAACCAATCAGATTGCTTTAATTTTTCACAGGCCTCTTTATAAATGAAAGAAGCAATCTGATTGGTTGCTATGGGACATTGGCCTTCTTTTTCTCTGCGCCGGTTTTAATAAATATCCCCTATTGACACTTAAATAATAATGCACACAGATGGGGTTGCTAGAATCAAATAAAATGTAGATTGTAATGCCGATATATGTAAAAGATTACAATATTAGATGGAAATGATACATTTATTGGGGGAAGACAGTACATTTAAAGTGTAGCTCCCACCATCACTTTTTTTTTTTTTCTGTCCCTGCCTATTACCCATCTTTCCCGAACCCCCTCCCTGCCTTTCATTTTTTTTTTTTTTTTTTACATATTAAAAATGCTTTTTTGTCTGCCTGGTAGTGTGCTCACTACCAGGCAGACTCCCCCAGCAGGTACCACGTCACTGATGCCTGCTGGGGCCGAAACTTCCGCCCGTAGTTCACCTATACAGGGTGTCTCCAGCTGTTTCCACACTGCAACTCCCAGCTTGCCCTTATATCTATTGGCTGTCAGAGCATGCTGGGAGTTGTAGTGGGGAAACAACTGGAGGCACCCTGTATATGTCAACACCGGAGCACATACCGCTCCCTGCCTCGCAGCCCGCAACCCCGGCCCTGTAGCGCCGCTCAACTCACTCCCCCTCCCCCTTAGTTCACCCAGAGTATCCCTGCCGCGCAGCCCGCAACCCCCCGGCTTTGCTCAACCCACTCCCCCTTCACCTATTCAGTGTCCTTCCAGCTGGTTCCCCACTACAACTCCCAGGGCATGCTGGGGGTTGTAGTGGGGAAACTGGAGGCATACTGTATAGGCGAACAGTATACATAATACTTGAACATATACATAATACAGTGAACATAATACTTTACCTTGTCCCCGAGCCTGCGCGCGTCCTCTTCCTTCAAAGCGCTCGCTCCCGCCTATCTGATTGACAGGCGGGAGCGAGCACAGCAGTGATTGAATTTCGACTCGTTGCCAGGCTTCAACGAGTCGGAATTCATTAGTGACGTCAGTGCTGAATGCATTCGGCCACTAGGAGGGCGACCCCTAGTGGCCGAATTTAAAAGTGATTGATTTTAAACTGTTTTAAAATCACTTTTTTTAATTAAACTATATTAGAGATATGTTGTAGTACTTAAGTACTACAACATATCAATTTTTTGTTTTCATGACAGTGCCCATTTAAAAGAAACCTTTATTCTTTTGGGCCGCCTCAAGCCTGGATACAAGATTAAATCTAGTTGGGCATGGTGACGCTCAACTCAAGGCCCCCATACTTACCCACAGATGTTGTAGCCGGCCTGTAGATTCTTAAAACACGGAAGTTGCCAAAGCAGGCTCTTGCCCTAAATGCTCGATTTGACTTTAAATCTGGCGAAAGGGCAGACCAAGGAAGTGTTAGATTCTGGAGTAGTAATTCCTGGGAACCTCTCACTGTGTGTGGATGAACATTATCATGATGAAAGATATCAGTTGAAACCCCTGCCATAAGAGGGAACACATGTAGCCACATGATGTCTTGCACATATCATTGAGCGGTTACTTTCTCTCGTATCTCTCTCTCGTTTCTCTTAAGGGTGATCGAACAGTGTATGCGATGGCTTCCCAAGTCATCACTCTAGCAGATGGGGCAATGTGTTGCTCCACAGCAAAGACAATAGTGCTCAACTCAAGGCCCCCATACAGTAACCAGTCTGTCATTGATGGCAAATGGAACCTGGATTTTTTTTGCTAAAGACAATATGGCTTGCCTGTAGCAGTCCAGGTTGACCGTTTACAACACCACTTTAAGGCTATGTGCACACGTCGAAAATCTGTGCTGACATCTTCTGACTGCGCGCAACAGGCGCTAGGACCGCATGGGAATGCGTGGCGTCATAGACAGCAATGTATTCTGTGCTAAGTCTGCAAAAAATGTGGACGTTTTCATTTTTTCTGCGGACAACGGAATCGGAATTTCCTGGCCAAAAGCATCTGGCGTGGAAATTCCGGCATGTGCACAGCAGAATCCTGTCAACTTCAAGGGGACTCTGCTGTGGAATTCCGCACAGAAATTCTGAAATGTGAACATAGCATAAATGATGGTCGTCAAAGGCAGGACACACGGAGTACTGTCCATAACTGGTATAGACCAGTATATGGAGGGTTAAATTCGTTTATTTAATTCCTATAGATTCCCTTTTGGGTATCCAAAAAAACTCTGTTTTCCCATATACTACTTAACCTAATAAAATTCCATAGGCTTTATTGTATACTACACACTATTTAAAAACAAATAGCACTGTTTTCTCTATTTGCTATTTTAGTAAGGTCATTTGCTTGCGCAGATATCTCTGCTATTTGTGATATATTTGTATTAGAGCAACCCCGTGTGCCTGCAGGTCACACTCGGTAGATTGCAAGGAGCAACAGTGCTATGATTATTAAAAACTCCACTCTGCCCCCCTCAACATGTTTCGCTACGACGTAGCGTTATCAAGAGGTAGCGGGCAACTGTGACACCGAATTTCTTATTGCGAAGTGCTTGGAAATAAACTGGGCGGAGACAATGGAGCGTAGTGAAGGTGTCGCGTGTCTGGATGGAGGAAACTGTGGAAGCTCTCTGGAGCCTGTTTGCTGTGTGCTCATGCTATCATCTAACCAATGCTCCAAACACCTCTTTAGGGCTCATTCACACGGGCGGTTCCACAGCATATTTTACCCTGCGGATCCACAGACAATGGGCCCTACAGTGCCTGCTCATGGCAGCAATCCTCCACTACTCGCAGACATGCTGCAATGTGCGAGTTGCCACGCGCATGCGCAGTGTCCTCTCACACATTGTGGCTGCTCCCCCTGCTCCTTGAGCTAGGCCGAGAGCAGCCGCGATGTGAAAGTACACTGCGCGGTGACTCGCACGTCACAGCGTGGCTGCTTGTAGCGGCGGATTGCCGCTATGAGCAGGCACAGAAGGGGCAGCACTGTATGGTTCATTGTCGGCGCATCCGCAGAGTAAAATACGCTGTGGATCCATCTGTGTGAATGAGCCCTTAGTGTGGTCAGAATAGCCTAGACGGCGGGCAGTTCGTTGAAACGACCATCCTGCTTATCTTAGTCCAACAATTCATCCTTCTCATCTTAGTCTGTCAGCTGGGCAAAATGTCTGAGTGGGTCAGTCCTGAGTGTGTCAAAGAGGCATGTCTAGCAGTCAGCTATGTTTCACCAAGAGGTACACTTTGCCATTGTAGCCTCTGAGTCCCTTTTTAGAGCAGCGGAGGAAGCACTTTTACACCCTCTTGTGGCAATATCCATTGTCTAAGACCACATCTGTAATAATTTACATATCTGCCATAGACATAACTGCATGCAGAGTTTTCCAGCAATCCGGCATTTCTATCTGGGTGCATTATTTTCTTTTTGTCAAAATATATACTTCTAGTGTTGACAACTGTCATGTATAACCTTTGACATGTTGCCAAGAAATGTCAAAAGTTGAGATCACAGTGTGTATCAGTCCTGAGACCCACTGTGATTGTAAGTAATTAACCAGTGAATTGAGTGGCAGTGCACTCCACTGGCTACTGGCAGATCCAACATTTTCTCTGCTTAGAAAGGTCAGATTTGATAGACAGCTAGCAAAATGTGCTCTGCCACACACTTCACCTGGCTGTTACTCACATTCGCACGGTCTCAGAAGTGAGCAAGTAAACATTTTGGTTGCAGCAGTTTCACCTGAGAATTAGTTAGGAATTAAATGGGTAACTAATGTCTACTATGGTTGTCTTGAGTCCTAGAGAGAAGAGGTTGTGAGTGGGGGCGCCCTACCCTTTATAATGTCTTATAGCTTATATAGGTGACAAGTACCCTGATTGCCTTTGTATGTCAGACCTTTTCAATCCATGCAGAAATGTGTGTAAATTTGTCAGCCGTATATTTGAATAGCTGAGTAATTTAGTGTGCAATGTATGAGAATATATACTTATTAGACACTTTATGTAATGGTTCATAGTTGCCTGGAGTAGTGCTGGGTGGTATACCGGTTCATACCGGAAAAAAAAAACTCCTGCACGATATGAATTTTTCCTATACCGCGATACCGGTTGGGCCCCTTCCCCCTCTTCGAATTAATGAATTATCAGCCGCAGCGCGCTGTTCTGCTTCTCCCCCCTCCCCCCGGGTTTATCAGCCCAGCGCTGCACTGTCCCCCCACACGGGAGACTAATCATATGTGACCCGCAATCGCTGCTCCTCTGCCCCCCCCCCCCCCGCGCTGTACTGTACTATCCTTTTAATTCACCTTCCTACGGTCCCTCCGCTGCTCTTGCTGCTTCCTGGGGATGGGAACGTCACAGAGCCGTCAGCCTATCAGCGATGTCCCAGCGATTTTTATTTTATTTATTTAGGGAAGAAATTTAAGTGAAAACCGCAATTTTGCACATTTTAGAGGGTTTTGTTTTCACACTTTACGGTAAAAATGACGTGCTCTTTATTCTGTGGGTCAATACGATTAAAATGATACCCATGGCTAGATTTTTTTTTTATATTTTTGTACCGCTTAAAAAAAAATCTAAAATTTTTGTACAAAATCAGTAATCTAAAATTGCCCTATTTTGTCCACCTATAACTTTTTCACTTTTTTTGTATATAGGGCGGTATGAGGGCTCATTTTTTGCGCCGTCATAATTACTTTTTATTGATACCACATTTTCATATATAAAACTTTTAGATGATTATTAAAAAAAAAAAAAATGTGGAATAAAATGTGACAAAGCAGCATTTTTGGACTTTTTATTTTTTATGCTTATGCCGTTCACCGTACGGGATCGTTAACATTATATTTTGATAGTTCGGACATTTCAGCATGCGGCGATACCAAATATGTTTATTAAAAAAATTACGCTTTTTGGGAGTAAAATGGGTAAAACTGACAATTTTTATTGGGGGAGGGGTTTTTTCACTCTTAATTTTATTTTATTTTTTACATTTTTCAACTTTTTTCGTACACTTTTTTTTTTTTTTTTTTATGTCCCCATAGAGGACTATCTATATCAATCATTTGATTTCAAATACTGCTCAGGGCTGTACATAGGACATAGCACTGATCAGTATTATCGGTGATCTTCTGCTCTGCTCGATCTCAGACCAGAGCAGGTAACGCCAGGAGACAGACAGATGCAGGTGAGGGAACCTCCGTCCGCCATTACAGATGATCGAATCCCTGTGGCAGCGCTGCGAGCGATCCGATCATCTATTTTAACATGCGCATTGCCGCAGATGCCGTGATCTGTACTGATTGACCTTAAATTAGCATTTATCTATCTCATTCCTATTAAAGGGGTTGTCCATTGGAATGTATTATTTTCCTATTGTCTCCAGCCTACCTAATAAAATAGTGAAAACTTTCTTACCATCCTTTGCTTCCTCCTCTGGTATCTGGGCACCCATGGCTGGTTACTCTGCTTTTCCCTCAGTTGCAGAGCATAGTCTACGTCCAGGGGAACTGACAGTGCTGCTCGCCAATTACAGGCTGAGACTGGACACTGCTGCGGCCATAGATTGGCAAAGCGGCACTGTGACATCACATCTACAGCTAAGGCTGGCTCCATGAAGCAGCCAGACAGCTGAGACTGGCCGGACACGGGGCGTCCTGATCCATGAGCTACAAGGGAGCGGAGGAAGGTGAGTTAAAGTTTTTATTTTGGTGAGCAGGCGAAGGACAATAAGAAAATAATAAATTCCACTGGACAATCCCTTTTAATGTTCTCTCCATCACAGATGCCTATTTTCTGACTGACAAGTGGATGACTATTAATTTGGTTTTATTTTTCTCCGTACACAGCTCCTCCCCCGCACACAGCTCCATCCCCCTCCCCTGCTCTGTCTCCACAGGACCTGATCTACCACGGAGGACCTGATCTTGCACGGGGAAAACAGCGAGCAGGGAGGAGAGAGGACACACTGCACGGGGCTGGGGAGGATTTGTGTGTGTGTGTGTGTGTGTGTGTGTGTGTGTGTGTGTGTGTGAAGGAGGACAGACTGCACTGCACGGGCTGTTTCGGAAATCTCACCTCACACCGGCGTGTGAGGTGCAGACTTGAATCCGCTCCTGCGCCTCACACCGTCATTAAAGAAAAATAAGGGGGAAGTCGGTCTTTCCCTGCTAGCCCGATACAGGGCTAAATCTATGAACAATTCGCCTGCCCGGCGCCCAAAACTACTTGTCCAGGGCATCGGGCGATAGGATTTCCACATCCCTGAGTCATAAAGTTCAATCATGCCAACACTTTGGTGCATTTTTTTCTACTATTTTGATTTTTAACATGACTTAATACATTATGACAGTTTTGATTAATTAACTTAATACTTCATATTTCGTTCCTGTATTATCACACAGAAGACTTGGCTTACTTCCTGTGCTTCCAAATCACATTGTACACCCTGAAACCATTCCTGCATGGCAGTGAGCTGGTGGTTGTTCTTTCTTTGTGCACATTTTTAGCACTTGTTAGCCATGCCACTCTTTTCTAGACCGTTTTAAAAGTAAAGATGGATGTCTCCATATCTAAAGCATAAAATGTTTGCTTTGTCACCACAACCCTGCTGCTCTTTGCCAGTAAATTTTCTCCACTTTGTATGATCCCTAATCAAATGTAAAATTTACTGTGCTAAACATTTTTTTTATAGATATTTTAATGAGTTTTTTAATTTATATTTTTATTTCTTTGTGTTTCAAGCATCCAAGCCCTCTGTAAACATCACAATGGCAACAGAAATTGGTTCCCCTCCTCGCTTCTTCCACATGCCGCGTTTCCAGCATCAGGCTCCCCGCCAGTTGTTCTACAAACGCCCCGACTATGCACAGCAGCAGGCAATGCAGCAGCTTACTTTTGATGGCAAGCGCATGAGGAAGGCTGTAAATCGCAAGACTATAGATTACAATCCTTCTGTCATAAAGTATCTTGAGGTGAGTAGTGCTTAGGGTAAGATATTTATTTAAATTTTACCAATCTTGATATACCTCCTTTCCCTTCTATGGCAAACAGGATAGCAACACCCCCAAACCCCCCCCCCCTTTTTATTTTTTTATTTCACTAAAAAAATCCAAAAGATAGGGGTTAACATGTCTAATCGCAGGGGGTCCTGTTATCTATAACATGTCTAGGGGTGGAGTACCCATTTAATAGGTTTTATTTTAGATTTTACAAAGAATAAACCAGAGACAAAACATTGATAAACTGGACAATTAATCCAAAGTACAGTGCTAATGGATAATGCAAAAATGCATTGTTTGCATAGAAGTATTAAAGTACAGTGCAAAGCCAAAAGAGAAACAGTTTGCAGCAATGTCAATTAGCTTGGAGTGTTGATATGGTTTAATAAACGCCATCATTAGGACTTCTAGTGTAAATTTTCAGAATGCCGGGCTGCTGGCCTGGAGATGGCGAGGGGTTGAAGCGGACAGACCCCCTGCAATTAGACATCTTATCACCTATCCTTTGGATAGGGGCAAAGCACCCCATTAATGATGCACAACAAGATAACAGAAAAGGATACATCACAAAAGCATCCCTGGTCCAAGCAGTGAGCAACTGCTCTTGATATGCCAGAAAGCGGGATGAAGGCGATTTTAATCACAAGGCACCTCTGTGTACTTGTTAAGAACACATATTAAAACTAAGGAGAGCTGCCTAGATGTTTAGGAGAGGTAGAGGAAAGAAATATATATAGGAGACGGCAGCGCCTCGTGTCCCCGTAGGTATTTTTTCAGAATATCCTCTATGAAGAGTGCTGTCACCTGTGGTGATGTCCAGAAGGAGTAGCGTTGGTCGGTGGTGTGCAAGCTAAGCAGAGGTCCGTAGCGATATTTGAAGAGTAAAATGTAGAAAAACACTGCAGCGGCGCTTCCACCCAAGAAGATCAGGATGCAAGGAGTATTTGGTTTCAATAGCTCCTTTATTGAAAATGTAATAAAAATAACACAAATATTGCACAGAATGGCAAGACTCATTTCAGGAGGTTAATCTCCTGTTATCAGTTGCAAGATGAGAGGTATCTATGACCTCTCATCTTGCAATTGATAATTTGAGATTACCCTCCCAAAACGAGTCTTGCCACTCTACACTCTAGATCTTTAGGAGTCCTCTTTTTCAATTGAAGTGATTTGAAACTGCTAGTAGTCACATAGGCTGCCAAATGGAGAAAAGTTGTTTCAAAATGACATTTTAAGCTAAAATATAGTTTTGTAAAACACCAGTTGTGATGTTTACTGTGTGACTCCTCTCTGGCTTCTTACTTTGGCTAAGTTTGATTGACAGTCTCCCTCTATTGTGAAAGACTTGTCAATCAGGCTTGACTGGAGGGAGCCGCCCAGCACTTTTCAAAGCTGTTTACGCTGAAATTATGAAGCATTAAAGAAAAAAACTATTGTTATTAGAGAACATCAGAACTGAACTGAATTCTTCCCCAAAAAAAAAATCGCACACTACACCTCTCCTAAGGTCAGTTAAATGGAGTCATATTGTAAAACCACACATAACCTGATGACCGTTGTGGTGGTGGTTATGGAAGAAATTAGCTCTGTATTTATACTACTAGAAAACCCCTGGTCAGTGTAGAGTTAGTTTCGAGTACCCCTTTTAGGCTATGTTCACATGGCAGAATTTCTGCACGGAATTCTTCATGAAAATTCTGGATGAATTTATAAACAATTCCATGGAATTCCAGCAGCAGAAATTCTGCTGTGTGAATGGAACAGCGGAATCCCATTGAAGTGTTCTGGCTACAAAATTAATGCAGAATTCCGTGTAAACATAGCCTGTGGAGTAGCATGTTTGCTTAAAGGGGTACTATGCCCATAGACATCTTATCCCCTATCTAAAGGATAGGGGATAAGATGTCAGAGCCCCGGGATCCCCGCTGCAGCACCCCGCTATCATTACAGCACAGAGCGAGTTCGCTCTGCACGTAATGACGGGCAATACAGGGGCCGGAGCATCGTTACGTCACGGCTCCGCCCCTCGTGACATCACGGCCCGCCCCTTTCAATACAAGTCTATGGGAGGGGGCGTGCCGGTCGTCACGCGCCCTGCCATAGACTTGCATTAAGGGGATGGGCCGTGATGTCACGAGGGGCGGAGCCATGACATCACGCTGCCCTGTCCCGTGTATCACCCGTCATTACGCACAGAGAAAACTCGTTCTGTGCTGTAATGATAGCGGGGTGCCGCAGCGGGGATCCCGGGGCTCCCCAGCAGCGGGACCGTGGCGATCTGACATCTTATCCCCTATCCAAAGGATAGGGGATAAGATGTCTAGGGGCGGAGTACCCCTTTAAGGCTAAGTTTCCACTTGTTTTTTTCTCTTGCATTTTTTGTGTGAAAAAAAAAAAAAGCCAGTGCAATTTTCTGCGTTTGTCGTTTTTTCTGGTGTTTTTTCATTTGCGTGGAAATTGCATTTTTGGCACCTTGACAGTTTTTCCAGCCTTCCGGGGAAACAGACCCTTTTCAGGTGAAAAAAAGGGCAAAAAAAAAACCCTACATGGCGTTTTTCATGGCATTTTTTCTCTCCCATAGACCTCTGAGATAAAAACGCCACGATTTTGCTGAAAAAAACTCCATAGGCTCAACAACGATTTTGAAAAACTGCCAAGGAGCTTAATAAAATGCCCAAAAAAAGTGAAAAACGCCAAAAGGATAAAAAAAAAAGCCGAACTGAAAAACGCCAAGTGGAAAAGAAATTTTGTGTTTTCTCATTGATATACAGCTAACATCTGGCTGCAGCATTTTTTGCTTAAAAAAGAAAAAAGTGGAAATTGGCCTAAGAAAACTGCCAAACTAGTGAGTGGAATCTTACAAGGAATCTTACGTGCAATGCAAAAAAAAAGGTATGGGAAGTAGCTCATTCCCCGAAGAAACTTGCTGTACAGTGCCTTGTAGTGTATGTAGCTTTCCTTCAAATCAGTTCTTGAGCCTTAAAGAGCTTTAAAACCAGATCGGGGATCATATGAGAAGACAGAATCTCCACCCATCTGTAGACATCTGTTTCAGGGTTCTTACCCCACATCAGTGCAGAACAAGTGTACTATTATAGAATTTTGCTTACTGCTTTTATATTACACTTTCTTTGTTAGCTGATAGTGTTACTCTTGTGCCCTAAACAACAACATTTTTATAAAGTTAATTTCGCCCTCATTGCTTCCATTTTAGGTTAAGTGTGTGTTTACACATTCAGGTTTTTATTTGTAATTATTGAATTCAAAGCCAAGACCAGATCATAGATGGTTGACATGTGTAAACAGACTGAGCATTCTCAAATATATTGCTGACTTTTAATTCAATAATTGCATATAAAAACCTGAACCTAAGAGGCTATTCACACAGCCGAATTTCTGCACCAATTCCGCTTCCTTGGGTGGTTTATGGCTTGTGCGGATTTTGTGTAGAATTGGTGCGGAATTCATGCAGAAATTCCGCATTGGGAAAATTCAGAAGTGTGGAATCCCATAGAAGTCTATTGGGCTTTCATTTGAGGCGGAATTCCGCCTCAATTGAAAGCCCATTAGACTTCTATGGGATTCCACACTTCGGAATTTCCGCATTAATTCTGCACCAATTAAACACAAAATCCGCACAAGCCATAAACAACCCAAGGAAGCGGAATTGGTGCGGAAATTCTGCTGTTTGAGTAGACCCTAATGCTAATTTTCCACTTGGTTTTTTTTCTGGCAGTTTTTGGAGATCTGCCACTGCAGTTTTTGAGCCAAAGTCAGAAGTGGATGCATAAGGGAGGAGAAGTGTAAGTCCTTCCTTTATATATACTACTCCTTTTGAGTACACTTTACGCTTCGGCTCAAAAACTGCAGTGGCAGATCTCCAAAAACTGCCAGAAAAAAAAATAAGCCTTAGACCGCTTTAGTGGGCAAGTGTATCCTGTGTGATCTCCTATTACAGACAGCTGAGGGCTCCTACTATAGTCAGTTATGTCTCATTTAGGTATATTAGCGACATTGGTGACATGGCTCACCACCTGGAATGCACAAGAAATTATTTTTCTCTTTCACAGATGTGATCACAGTATAAGACCAATTATTAATAAGAAATTGTTGTATATTTTCTTCATTAAGTGTTCCCTTAGAGCTGCTACTTGAAAGCATGTTTAATTATTTTTACTTTTTTTTTTTATCAGAATCGTGTATGGCAGAGAGATCAACGAGACATGAGAGCCATTCAGCCAGATGCTGGATATTATAATGATGTAAGTTAAACTTAATTCTAATTGTTGTTCCCTCTTTATCGAGCAACTATATTATGTCCCCGAAACTTTTTTATCTTTTTTGTTGGGGGACACAGCACCATAGTATAGCCCCTCAACTAGAAGACTACACTAGGCAGAACGTGTTGGCACTACCTTGGCAGGCTATACTCCTAGAACACGAAGTTAATCAGTTTTATCCTAGTGTCTGTAGGTGTCTTTTTCCTGGAAGTCCCACTACCTGTTTATTCACAGAAACAAAGATGACCTGTGTCCCATTTCCTCTTCAATTAGGACATAGATCTTGCATTCCGTTTTCCATTCTTGCAAATGAGCTCTTCATTGCCTGAAAGTTGTCCAAGCGATTTGCCACAGAATCCTTCAGGCGCTCTATGTTCCTTGTCCCAGATTGTTCACGCCAGGGCCTTTCTGCTTTGTGGATCAGGTCTGCCATCTCAGAGGACAATTGGCTAGGGCATAGACTTTCAGCTTTTGGGTTACTGCTCACTCTACCAGGCCTATAGGGGCTTCTTGAGCAGTCTGCCATCAGGCATCAGCTTCCATGTTCTGCAAAGCTGCTACCTGCTGCTAAATTCAACCTTGTTTATACCATGGTTTACTCCAGCCTTGGCTGCAAGGGGCTTTAAACTGCTGTGAGCTAGACTTCTCGCCTAGTGTTTTTTTTTTTTTTTTTTTTTTTTGTCCTGCCTCAGGGACTATTTTTGAATATGCCATGGTGCTGTGTACCCAGTGCAATTTACAAGAAAGATGGATTTGTGTATTTGCCGTATAATACCCTTTTTTATTGGAGTAATTGAGGGACACCGCTCCTACCCTTTATTCTATTGCTCCAAACCTGGCTTATTTAGTTTATATTCTTTTTCCCGGGATCAGATTGTTGGTTCCTGTTCATTACAGTACTTTTCTACTGCTCTTGGCACAAATTAGTTAGCCTCCTGTGGGTAGGAGGGATATAGTCTGCATATGCAGAACCAAAACGTTCTTCTATTTAGTTTGGCCTCCTTGTAGTAAGTGCCTATATGCACAGTGCTGTGTCCCCTAATAAATCCAATGAGAAAAAGGGAATTTACAGGTACAAAAATCTATATATTTGTTGGTTGCAGCTCTTGCAGAACTCTTTAAAATGTGTAAATGTTAATGTTTGTATGTTGTATTTTACAGTTGGTACCTCCTATTGGGATGCTTAACAATCCTCTCAATGCTGTAACTACTAAGTTTGTGCGCACATCTACCAACAAAGTGAAGTGTCCTGTGTTTGTTGTACGGGTATGTATTCATCTTCTTATTTTTAGATTCATTATGTGATATTTTTTATAATGGTCTATGTACAGACCAGTGTCCTAAATATAAAGCTAATAAAATACTATTCTTTGTCTCTTTACAGTGGACTCCTGAAGGTCGCCGTTTAGTTACTGGAGCCTCAAGTGGGGAATTTACTTTATGGAATGGTCTCACATTTAATTTTGAGACCATTTTACAGGTAAGCTTTCTGATTGGATAAAGGCCATATGTTATTGACATGGCTTAATTTCTAATGTAAGCAAAATTGTGGATATCCATTTAGTGTGTTTGTTTATTAAGTTGTAGGTTCATCTTTGAACAAAAGGGAGATTTATCGAAACTGCCGTGTGAGCTAGCCTGTAGGGTGTATTGACACGTACAGTATCCTGCGCACATTTGATGCTTTGGCTTTTAAGCTCTGTTCAGTCATTTAGTTTACATAAAAAATCTGCAGCATCCTATATTTGCAGGATTCTGTACGTATGAATACACCCTAAGGGCTCATTTAAGTTTAAAGAATTTGCTGCGTTCACTTATGTATTTACCATAAAATCTGCCACAAATCAGCAGCGTCAAGATGGCAGGAGGTCCTGTACATTTGAACGTACCTTTAGGTCCATTCACACAGGCAGATTTTGTGCAGATCTTTGGCAAATCTGCCATGATTGCAAATTTTTGGCTGACCCATTGAAGTAAACAGTAACGAAAACCGCTGTGGATTTTCTGCAAATAATATTCTGAACAGATTGAATGGACCCTTAGGGATGTGTTCACAGGAGCAGATTTACTCTCCAACTTGCAGTGTGTTTCCCGCTGTGAGTTTGAATGGGGCGGGTTCTTCGCAAGGCGATTTTTCAGCAGCGGAACTTTGAAGTTAATGATGTCTGCGTGAGGTTTTCGCCAGCAGAAATTCCGCTCCTGAAAATCTTGTGGGTGGCCCTATTCAAATTTTCAGCTGAAAATTCTGTCAAATCCACCCGTGTGAACAAGCCCTAACACGTTGTGCACACCTTATTTTCCTTTATTTTTTTATTACAACCATGGCTGTAAATGTTGGCACCCCTGAAATTTTTCAAGAAAATGAAGTATTTCTCACAGAAAAGGATTGTAGTAACACATGTTTTGCTATACACATGTTTTATTCCCTTTTGTGTGTATTCAAACTAAACCAAAAAAGAGGGAAAAAAAACAAATTGGACATAATGTCACCTAACTCCAAAAATGGGCTGGACAAAATTATTGACACCCTTAACTTAATATTTGGTTGCACACCCTTTGGAAAAAATAACTGATATAATTTGCTTCCTATAACCATCAATAAGCTTCTTACACCTCTCAGCCGGAATGTTTGACCACTCTTCCTTTGCAAACTGCTCCACGTCTCTTATTGGAAGAGGCGCCTTTTCCTTTAAAGCAATGTTAAGATCTTTCCACAGGTGTTCAATGGGATTTAGATCTGGACTCATTGCTGCCACTTCAGAACTCTCCAGCGCTTTGTTGACATCCATTTCTGGTGCTTTTTGAAGTATGTTTGGGGTCATTGTCCTGCTGGAAGACCCAAGATCTCTGATGCAAACCCAGCTTTCTGACACTAGGCTGTACAGTGCGACCCAAAATCCATTGGTAATCTTCAGATTTCATGATGCCTTGCACACATTCAAGGCCCCCAGTGCCAGAGACAGCAAAACAGCCCCAAATCATCATTGAACCTCCACCATATTTCACAGTAGGTTTTTTTGTAGGCCTCATTCAGTTTTCGGTAAAAAGTAGAATGATGTGCTTAACCAAAAAGCCGTATTGGTCTTATCTGTCCACAATACGTTTTCCCAGAAGGATTTTGGCTCACTCAAGTTCATTTTGGCAAAATGTAGTCTTGCTTTTTTGTCTGTGTCAGCAGTGGGGTCCTCCTGGGTCTCCTGCCATAGTGTTTCATTTAAATGTCGACTGATAGTTTGCACTGACACTGATGCTCCCTGAGCCTGCAGGACAGCTTGAATATCTTTGGAACTTGTTTGGGGCTGCTTATCCACCATCCAGACTATCCTGCGTTGACACCTTTTTATCAATTTTGCTCTTCCGTCCATGCCCAGGGAGATTAGCTACAGTGCCATGGGTTGCAAACCTCCTTGATAATGTTGCACACTGTGGACAAAGGCAAATCTAGATCTCTGGAGATGGACTTGTAACCTTGAGATTGTTGATATATTTCCACAATTTTGGTTCTCAAGTCCTCAGACAGTTCTCTTCTCTTTCTGTTGTCCATGCTTAGTGTGGCACACACAATGCAAATACTAAGTGAACTTCTCTCCTTTTTATCTGCTTTCAGATGTGATTTTTATATTGCCCAAACCTGTTACTTGCCCCAGGTCAGTTTAAAGGAGCATCACATGCTTGAAACAATCTTATTTTTCCACAATTTTGAAAGGGTGCCAATAATTTTGTCCAGCCCATTTTTGGAGTTTGGTGACATTATGACCAATTTGCTCTTTTCCTCCCTTTTTAATTTAGTTCCAATACACACAAAGGGAATAAACATGTGTATAGCAAAACATGTTACTGCAATGCTTCTCTGTGGGAAATACTTCATTTTCTTGAAAACTTTCAGGGGTGCCAACATTTTATGGCCATGACTAAATCCTTTTCACTTCCTTAACATGTTAAGTCCAAAGCGGCTGTACCCCCCAGTTTGCACAAATGCAGCAGACATTTCTGAGGCTTTCAAAGTATTCTCCCTTAAGTGTACACTCCTTCTTTGACATTATTAAAAACTGTGAAAAACTGGCACAAAACTGCACAGTGTAAATGAACTGATTTAATGTATTGTTTCACATTAGTGTTCTGATTATACATAAGTTAATAGCTTTTCTACATTCTGTTTAGGCTCACGACAGTCCAGTTCGAGCAATGACCTGGTCACATAATGACATGTGGATGCTGACAGCTGATCATAGTGGATTTGTGAAGTACTGGCAGTCCAACATGAATAACGTCAAGATGTTCCAGGCGCATAAGGAGGCGATTAGAGAGGCCAGGTTTATAACCACTCTACACTTTTCCATAGATGTTGCTTATCTCTTCCTTCTATGTTGTATTACTTTAACATCTTTAGGTTTTCATTGGGGGGCAGGCTTAGTCAGGTTAAAGCAGCATCTTCTGCACGTCCATTACTGTTGTTCATTGTGTTCGATCACAGCCTTGTGTACTGTTTCTTGCACAAACTGTGTATGCCAAGATGTTTGCTTTATAAATAAAGAATTCTGTGCCTCTAAAAGTTCACAGATGCTAAATAAAGCACAAATCCATACAATAAAACGGACAGCTACACCTACTATGACACTAAGTCCTACTGGAAATGGGCAGACCTATGTGGGATATCATTTGCCTGAGCAAATATAAGGTAGAGCTGGCACCTTATGTCCTCTTTTAAAGCAATTTTTTAAATTTTTTTATTGGTATAATTTAGCAGTTTGCATACCTCTCTGCATACTTTTTCAGCTAAAGTAACATACCTGATCCAACTAATGCTTTGTCTTTTTGAAGACTACATTTGTCAATCACCTTTCAAATATTATAAACTAAGTCAACAGCTCAGTTAACAAGACAACATGCTTGGTGCGGATAATGAAAGAATTTTGCATCACGTCATACTAACCACAAAGTATATAAGAAATGAGACAGACTCTACAAAATATCTTTAGTTTATTAATATTGAACCAAATAGTGTTTTGCCTTTTTCATGTAATCACCTGTTGTCAAGCTCCTCTCCCCTAAATTTCCATTACTGCTGAGTGATTCCTGTTTTCTATACTGATGCATAGGAAGTGCCCACTCGCCAAACTGGCTGAGGATTGTCACCGCTGCAGCCAAAGACGGTCTAAGCATCGGGACTTTGAACTGGAAGGGGTTATTAGTGGAGTTTAGCCAGAAAGTGTGTTGCATCCCCTAAAATATTTATGTAGACACAACGATGTACATAATTGGGCCTGGTACTGGAAGCAGCTGAGGAGAATAAGACTAAGCGGTCTGCGTTCAAACAAAGGGGATGTGGTGTTAGGTGGAGTGTCACTGTTTAGGTCCGGTAAAACACCCTACAAATTGGTACATGGTATTTGGTTAACTTTTGTATGTCATGTCTAATTTCAGATATGATTGTTAAACCCGTCATGGAGTTACATAAGTGTTGTAAATTATAAGATAATCTGAAAGGCATAATTTCAGTGGCTCATAGGCAATGTTTAACTTTTTTACTGCCGAAAGTTTCCACTTCAGCCTTCTGTCATGGCAAGGATTGTTCCCTAGATTGGGTTCTACTCCCCTTTTATCATGCTCGTGATTGCTACAGATATCTGTTAATTGAAACAATTTGATACATACATAGTGCAAGTGCACTTGGTAACAACATTGGAAGTCAAAACAATTATTTAGATTTCACCCTGTTAATGTTTTTGCAGTTTTTCACTTTTATGCTATAGTAAAGGAGCTAGTTACAGGTCTGTGAAGCCTGATCAGTATTTCAGCTTTGCTTGTTATAGGCTGATTGATCAAAGTTAAGTGAGCCTGAGGAAGCTGGACTGTGAGGTAAGTAATCACAACCCTCAATAAGCCATTTCAAAAAGTTTTAGATCATGTTCACCCCAGAAGAGGTACTGTTTTGAAAGAGTACTAGGCAGAGTATTTACCCTGGTGTTTAGGGACCTGTATACAGTACATTATATTGTGCTGACTTATCTCTGCTATTAACCCCCTTAAGGATGCAGGGTTTTTCCGTTTTTGCACTTTTGTTTTTTTCCTCCTCACCTTTTAAAAATCATAACCCTTTCAATTTTGCACCTAAAAATCCATATGATGGCTTATTTTTTGCGACAACAATTCTGCTTTGTAATGACATCAGTAATTTTACCCAAAAATCTACGGCGAAACAGAAAAAAATCATTGTGCGACTAAATTGAAGAAAAAAGGCCATTTTGTAATTTTTGCAGACTTCCGTTTCTACACAGTACATATTTCGGTAAAAATGACACCTTATCTTTATTCTGTAGGTCCATACGATTATAATGATGCACTACTTATATAGGTTTGATTTTAGTTGTACTTCTGGAAAAATCATAACTACATGCAGGAAAATTTACGTACTTTACGTACTACGTTTTAAAATTGTTTTTCTGACCCCTATAACTTTTTTTTTTTTTTTTCGCGCATGGGGCTTATTTTTTGTGACGTGATCTGAAGTTTTTATCGGTACCATTTTTGTATTGATCAGACTTTTTGATCACTTTGTATGAATTTTTTCATGAATGACCAAAAATACGTTATTTTGGACTTTATAATTTTTTTTGCGCATACTCCATTAACTATGCGGTTAAATTAATGATATATTTTTATAGTTTGGACATTTACGCATGCGGTGATACCACATATGTTTTTATTCAAAGGTTGTTTGTTGTTGTTGTTTTTTTTAATGGGATTGGACTTTAATTAGGGAAAAGGTTAAATCAGATTTATTAACTTTTTTTGTACACTTATATATATATATATATATATATATTTTTTTTTTTTTTGCAGTGTTATAACTCCCATAGGTGGCTATAACACTGCACACACTGATCTTTAACACTGATCCCTGCAAAGCCATTGCTTTGCATGGATCAGTGTTATAGGTCTGTCTAGCATCTCAGGCTTGGAGCAATCAATCGCCGAAGGGACGCGCCGGAGGAAGGTAAGGGGGCCTCTGCTCGCGTCCTAGCTGATCGGGACACTACATTTTCACTGCAGTGGTCCCAATCGGCCCCACTGAGCAGCCGGGAAGCTTTTACTTTCGTTTTAGACACGGCGGTCAATTTTGAACGCTGTGTGTATAGTGTTAATAGCGTGCGGCACAGCAATCGCTGCCACACGCTATTAGCCCCGGGTCCTGGCTCCAGATACATGCCGGGACTGACCCGTAAAAGTAGGTTCTTGGTCGTTAAGGGGTTAATGCTTACATTGGTTCGAACTCGGGGTTGTACACAAGTAATTAGATTTTTTGGCTTTGTAAAAATCACTAATGTAAAGTCAGATCTTGGCCTCATGCCTGTATGTGATTCTGAGACTTTAGATATTTGAGGGGGTGTGCATGACTGAAAATTTCATAGTTCATCAGCACTGAATTGAAAATGATCAAATTAGAATGATGAAGTTTATTTTTAATTGGAGTATGGAAAAACGTTATTAATTTTGGTAAGTATTGAACACCAAGAAATTATATTTGAACTTTGAGCTCTTAGTAAATTTTACTAACAGACTTGATTACACATGCTGGTTGCACACATGGATTGCTTGTATTAAGGCTAAATTCCCGCTGCAGTGTTGCTTTTTTTCTCTTTCTTTCGCTGAACAGACCTTAAATGAGTTTGAGCACAACTGATACCGATGGATCGCATTGACCTGAATAGGGGTCCATTGTGTGTCAGGTATTTTACAGGAGTTGAGCGGAGTAAAAAGATTGGACATGTACAGAGCTCCCTTCAAAAGAGCACAATGGCCAGTAGGTGAACTTAGTCTTACTAATTTACTTTGCCCTGGCACCGTTTTAAACATCTTATCAAAAATATAGGGGATAAGATGTTAGCTCCCCAGCAGCAGGGTCCCCGCGATCTCCGGAAAGGCAGCAGCCGTGTCCAGAACACGGAAGCGTGGAGCTTCTGTGTTCGTGATGCCACGCGCCCTCATTAATGTCTGTCATAGACCTGAATGGAGGGGGTGCAGCAGCTGTAGTCGCCAGTCATCCAGCACGGAGCAGATTTCGCTCTGTGCACGGATGACTTGAGTGCTGCGCGAGGGTCCTCAGTGGCGGGATTTCCCCAATCAAACATCTTATCCCCTATCCTTTTGATAGGGATAAGATATTTTTTGCAGGAGTATCTCTTTAATAAGCAAATGTGCCGAATGTCCATCAGTGTTTACCAGGCAGATATTCCACACATTTTTGGCTGTGTGACCATGGCCTGATAACCAAAGCAATTAAACTTTTAAAGGGCCTTATTAAGCTGGAATAAATACAATCCAGAGAGCTCTCCTATTCCATGTTGTGAATAGAGGTGCCTATGTACTAGTGACCAGCACATTGCAGTGGCCTCACTTCAGAAAGTAAAGATGTATAGTGAAGCAAGGAGAAGAGACAATCTGTGGGGGACAAGAGTAGGTAAGTATAACTTTTTATAATTCTTGACAGAAGCCCCTGCAAAAATAAAAAATATCATTTACCGTATATACTCGAGTATAAGCCGACCCGAGTATAAGCCGAGACCCCTAATTTCAACCCAAAATCCCAGGAAAAGTTATTGACTCGAGTATAAGCCTAGGGTGGGAAATACCTCATCCCCCCCCTGTCATCATCCAGACCCGTCATTAACATCCCCATCATCATCCCCTTGTCATCATCCCACACATCCCCCCTTCATCATCCCCTTATCATCCCACACATCCCCCCTTCATCATCCCCTTATCATCCCACACATCCCCCCTTCATCATCCCCTTATCATCCCACACATCCCCCCTTCATCATCCCCTTATCATCCCGCACATCCCCCCTTCATCATCCCCTTATCATCCCACACATCCCCCCCTTCATCATCCCCTTATCATCCCACACCCCCCCCCCTTCATCATCCCCACACCCCCCCCTTCATCATCCTCTTCTCATCATTCGCCCTCAGTGGTCTTCAACCTGCGGACCTCCAGAGGTTTCAAAACTACAACTCCCAGCAAGCCCGGGCAGCCATCGGCTGTCCGGGCTTGCTGGGAGTTGTAGTTTTGAAACCTCCGGAGGTCCGCAGGTTGAAGACCACTGCGGCCTTCAACATCATCCAGCCCCCCTCTCACCCCCTTTAGTTCTGAGTACTCACCTCCGCTCGGCGCTGGTCCGGTCCTGCAGGGCTGTCCGGAGAGGAGGTGGTCCGGTGGGGAGGTGGTCCGGGCTGCTATCTTCACCGGGGGCGCCTCTTCTCCGCGCTTCCGGCCCGGAATAGAGCCGTTGCCTTGGCAATGACGCAGAATTACGTTGGCAATGAACGCACCTCTGCGTCGTTGTCACGGCAACGTGACTATTCTGAGGCCGGGCCCGAAGCGCTTAGAAGAGGCCTCCCCGGTGAAGATAGCAGCCCGGAACCAGTATCCCACCGGACCACCTCCTCACCGGACAGCCCTGCAGGACCGGACCAGCGCCGAGCGGAGGTGAGTACTCAGAACTAAAGGGGGTGAGAGGGGGCTGGATGATGTTGAAGGCCGCAGTGGTCTTCAACCTGCGGACCTCCGGAGGTTTCAAAACTACAACTCCCAGCAAGCCCGGACAGCCGATGGCTGCCCGGGCTTGCTGGGAGTTGTAGTTTTGAAACCTCTGGAGGTCCGCAGGTTGAAGACCACTGCGGGTGGGGGAGTTCACTCGAGTATAAGCCGAGGGGGGTGTTTTCAGCACGAAAAATCGTGCTGAAAAACTCGGCCTATACTCGAGTATATACGGTACATTACGGGTACAAATCTGCAGCTTATTTGTACTATGAGAAAGCCCAGTGTTGCATAAAAAAAGTAAAAAATCATTAAATTTCTGCTTTCGTTCCCCCACCATCGGTTTCTGATGCTCATGTCACTCTAATGTTACTATTCCAGCATGATGACATGTCCCTTCCAGTAATCATACTACTGCTTAAGTTTCACATTATGCATCGGTTACCATACAGGTAAAAGGTGCAAATAGTTATTTAAACTCCTCAATCTGATCTGGTGGTGTTCGTTGCATTTTTGGGGGATTTGTATTTTTTTTTTTTAATACATTTTAACCGTACTTTTTTTTTTTTGTACTGTCTGAAAAACTTAGCAGTCGTGCATTAGTGGGAAGCCAATTAGGGAAATAAAGAATGTAGTCTCCCCCCCCCCCCTGTTTTTCACATCCCTTAACAGTATCCATTTACAGGGCATATGTAAAACACAGGAAAAATGCAACAAGAAAACCCAATGTATTTCCACACACTGGGACAAATTTTCTATAGTATTTGTGCCAAAAGGTTCTTAAAAGAAAACGGTCAGCCTGTTCACACACAATAAATGCAATACACTTGGTTATAGTGTGGGTGAACAGGAGTCTAATAAGAGGTCACTTAATAAAATATGTCCAGTAGGTCCTGAGATATGTCCCCCAGATGATCCTCTGCTGAATTCAGTGAATCGCACACAGGGGGAGGGGCTTTGTTGCTCAATTTACATATTGTCCACTTCATTCCACTTCACTAGGATATAGGGTAGAAAGGCTCCACCCACTCAATGTATGTATTAATTGTCTGTGACTCCACTTCACTAGGATGTGGAGTCACAGACAATGAATATGTAAATTGAGCCGGTGAAGCCCCGTCCCCTGTGCTAGATTCACTAAATTCAGCAGTGACCTCGCCATGTCCCGCAGGCACTTCCTGAGTTTGTTCTCCTGCCAGGCCGGGAGAAGACCAAAATAACTGTTTAATTTACAACAGGGAACAGAACAGAGACGTTATTTCAATCACATTTATAAACACACAAAGGTTGAGAATTTTAAAAGGGGAACTCCAGTGGAAAATGAAGGTTTTTAAATCCACTGGTGCCGGAATGTTAAACAGATTTGTAAATTACTTCTATTTCAAAATCTGAAGCCTTTCAGTACTTATCAGCTGCTGGATACTACAGAGGAAATTGTGAAGTTATTTCCAGTATGACAACAGTACTCTCTGCTGACATCTATGTACGTATCAGGTAGGAATCGACCGATTGTCGGTATGGCCAATATTATCGGCCGATAATCACGATTTTGGGCATTATAGGTATCGGCAATTACCTTGCCAATAAGCCGATAATGCCCCTCCCTCCCCCAACCCCCCCCCCGACCCGCCGTCAGTAGAGAGCACTGTTGTCAGACCGAAAAGAACTTCACAAATTTCTCTGTAGTATATCTGTAGACTATAGGAGCTGATAAGTACTGGAAGGGTTAAGATTTTTAAATAGAAGTAATTTACAAATCTTTTTAACTTTCTGGCACTAGTTGATTTGAATTTTTTTTTTTTAACAGCAAGTACAATAGCAAAGTGTCTTATAATGAGGAACAATATATTAAAAGTTTAGTTTGGCGCCAGGTACTATTTAAATAACGTGTGCCCTATGAGTGTTAGAAACTTTTCCCCAGTGTCAGTCAAGAGAGGGTATGGTTGGCCAAGGGGGTGTGACTTTAATTATAGGGTGAATGGCTTAAATGGTAGTTCTAGATTTTTTTATTTTATTTAAATGACTAGAGCCAAATACTTAAACATTTAAATTTTATTTATAATTTAATTTAAATGCTTTTTATTATGACAACCTTCTTGCCTTAGCTGTTTTTAACAGTGTTTGATATGCTGTAAAGCAAACCCCATGCAACAATAGACAGAAGCTGAACATTTACATTAATAGGAAAAGTTACAGGGCATGCTCGATGACCTTTTCAGAAGTCATATCACAGGGAGGGGAAATAATTTGTCTTATCTAGCCATGTCACCTTTCACGGTTATCCAGTCTATGGTAAGGAACATAGTGTTGGAAACTAATATGTACAGAACAAGAAAGCTCTGCTTAATATTAATCCTTTACAGCAAAAGAGCAACTGGCTGAAACAGCTGCCACATACACACCAGGTCTTGTGCACCTAGCTTTCCTACAGAATGGAGTATGTAATGCTCCGACAAGTGTCTATACAACATTCATCATAAGAGAACTAAATAGCGGCACCCGCCAATCAATTTTGAGTAGTCTTTAATGAGTTGTATACTCATGTAAATTAAGAGGTGACAAGTATATTGTGACAGCAGGGGTATGCAGCTGAATTTAATTTTATAAAAGGTTATTTTGATGGCTCATTCTCTTAAAAATGCAACATTTTGTTAAAAAAAAAAAAAAAAATGTACTAGCGTTCTGGTGCAAGCTCTGTTTTTGAGGCTGCATTCACACCTCGTTTTCAGCCTACGGTTGCTGGATCTGGCTGGGATGATGGGGAAAACCGGGCACTACCATACCGCACCTGGACCGATGCTGAAATCCATTTACTTTAATGAGCCGACTGGAGTAAAGGGTGACTCCGGTCGGCTAATTTTTGACCCGTATGCAGTTTCCTTACCGGACCTAAAACCATAGTATACTATGGCTTTAGGTCCGGTCACAAAACCGGATACGGGTCAAAAATTAGCCGACCGGCGTCACCGTTTGACTGGTCAGCTCATTAAATTACATGGATTTCAGTGCCGGTCCGGCTGGGGTACGGGAGCGCCCGTTTTTTTCCAACCCCCCCACCTTTGCCGGATCCGGCAACCATAGGCTGAGAACGAGGTGTGAATGCAGCCTAAGCCACAGAATAGTTGGTGTAAAGTTGAAGTTTACACTGTCTAGAAAAAGGACCATTTAAAGGTGTGTTCATGTCTCCTTAATCACATGTATGTGTAAAACATGACAGCATAAAGAAGTTTGCAATTGGCTTTATTTAGCAAACTTGCCTGGTTCTCTAGCCATTTTTCTCTCTCCACCTGGTTTGCTGGCTACCTAGAATCCTGACCACCAAAGAGTGAGCTAGACAGCAGCAGCAGAGAGAGCTAATCAGGGAAGATATGAAAACCCCTTTTTATAAATCCAGGTTGATGTTTTATAAAGCTACACAAAATCCATGGAGAGAATTAAAAGTCTAGAAATTTGAGTGGCCTATTGTGTAAACCAAATAAACACACACAGGCCCATATTTATTAAACTGAGGAAAACTTGTGTTTTTGCCAACAGCAACTTATCACAGCACCGCTTAAGATATTAAAGCTGAACTATGATAGGTTGTTAGGAGTAAATCTCTGTTTTTCTCAGTTTTATTGATCAGGTCTAAAGTGTTTAAAAGAGATCTTAAAGGGGAGCTTTGGTACTGAACTAATCCCCACTATGATCTCACTGTATCTCCTGCCCTTCTGTAGAAATGCATTGAGGGGGCGTGTCGACCACCGATCCGTGCAGGTTGAGAGCCAGGACGCTGTACAGGAAATCGCGGGTGGTCCCAGCAGTTGGACCCCCTCCCCTCGATCAGACTGGGACAGGGGATAAAAAAAAAATTGTGCGGGAGTTACCCTTTAATTTGATTATATGAAAAAAGTGAATGGGGGGGGGGGGGGTAGGTTGGCTGGACATGCAAACTGATGCAGTAGGCATTGCAGCTTTCATTTTTAATAGAGCTCATTCAGATAGGAAAGTTGAGCTGTTATTGTATGTTATAGGAGAATCAGAGTTTTTGTTTTAGGCAGATTGATACATCTGGACCCAAATATATATATATATATCTCTTTGCATTTTGCATGTTCATCATGTTCAGCTCTTTCTCAATAAGACTTAAATAGTAGTTGGGTAGTTTTCATATCCATAGGATACACCATAAGTGTTTGATAGGTACCGATGTCTAACATGGGATTCTCATGGTAATACCCCATTAGAAATACACTGCACAATCTTGCATAACAACAAAGCTGGGCCAACTCTTCAGGTTGCCTTATGTGGGTCAGGTGTATAGCTTAAAAGTATTAGATTAGAATACCCATAACCCATAAAGTGATTGTCACCAGAGTGACACCTTCATTTTAGAACATCTTAAGATGCACCTGCTCAGTCATGCCTTGAACTAGATATTTGTCACCCCGGTCTGAAGCTGTGGTTTTCTTCAGTACATGGTGCTGTAGGCATGGCTTCAAGATTACTTTTTGTTAAGGCACCCTTTATTGTCCTGAAGCAGTGCTTTCCAAACTGGGTGTTGCGACACATTAGCTTCAAAGCGACAGTCTCCAGGTGTGTTATGGGACTGTCCCTTCCTGCAGCAGCAGCCATCTCTGGTTGCTCTTATTGGCCAAGGCCTGTTGCGTGATCTTGAACTGTCCTTTAAATCAATTAGTAATGTTGGCCAGGTTCTCTGACAAGTGATGTCCCGGACATTGCGCCCGAGAAGGAAGCAGGAGATAGTCACTTGTCAGTGGAGCGGGACGAGCCTGCATCTGGGCCTGCCATGGAGCTGGATGTGCAGAGTCCTGGTGTGTGACAAATGAAGTGGCACAGGAAGTGATAAAGTGGGCGAGTAAATGGCTTAGAGGGCTGATGAAAGGCGGGGGGAGGTGGGGGGGGGGGTGAAGTGGCACAAAGTTTGTTGGCTGCCACATTTGTAATGCTGATACTTAGGAAATATGTTTTATTATTGTGGAACTTTGGATACGTGCAATAGGCGGTACGACAAGGAGCGTGTTGCTTAATTTATTCAAGCCTAAAAAGTGTGTCACAGACCTCAAAAGTTTGGAAAGCTCAGGCCTTAGAGCATATGTTATTGAATAGAAGCCTAGTCAGCTGGTGCAAATACTAATGTACTTACCTAATCCAATTATCTGTGTGATCTAAAGTGATTACATTCCTGAAAAACCCATAAGCAGGCATTACATTTTATGGAAGACTGTGAAGTCTGATTCCTACAGTTAGGCTTAGAAAATGGCCACAGCAGTCTACGAAGTATCATGGCCCATAAATGTTTATTCAGATACAGCAACTTGTCCTTATTTGCCTGGTGCTGCAGCTCAGCTTCATTTCAGTGGGAGACATGTTGCCATTGGTAATGTAGCCTCAGAATTTTGTCCTTTAACTCCCTAAGAACCCAGGGCGTACCTTTACGTCCTGCGCCCTCTCCCGTGATATAATGCCCGGTGGCTAACAGTAGCCGGGTTCCCGCGGCTAATAGTGGACGTCACCGATTGCTATTGATATGCGCTATTAACCGTTAAGATCCGGCGATCAAAGTTGATAGCCGCGTCTAAAGTAAAAAAAAAACCTTCCTGGCTGCTCTGTCGAGCTGATCGGCACTGAGCTAGGATGCATCTGGAGGGTCCCTTACCTGCGTCCGATCAGCGATTGATTGCTAAAGCCTGGATCTCCGGTTTGGAGCAATCGACCTCTGATGGCATAGCATTGATCAGTGTGAGAGATCAGTGTATTAGATGTTATAACCTATAGGCTATAACATTGGGGGGGGGGGGAGTTAATAAATGTGATTTAACCCCTTCCCTAATAAAAATTTAATTCACCCCCATTTTCCCATAAAAAAAATGTAAAGAAAGAGAAATATAAACACATGTGGTATCGCTTCGTGCGTAAATTTCCGAACTATAAAAATATATCATTAAGTAAACCACACGATCAATGGCGTACATGTAAAAAAAAAAAATCCTAAAGTCCAAAATAGCGACAGATACAATTCAGCATATCAAGATGAGAAAACATATTGAGTAATGTGAGAATTTTAACATAGAGCTTTGTTACATTCATGACTGAGTCACTAGGAAAATTCCACCCAACTTAAAAGGGAGATTAGTGCTACTTATAGTTCAATTTGTTTTTTTTTATATCACGTACACCACAACAGAGACCTAATGGATCCTATTATGAAGTGATTTTATGTTGCTTTAGGCCAGGAACACAAAGTGTCAAAAGCAGAAGTGGATCCAGTTGGGGAAATTTAAAAGTTGTTAGTTTCCCCTTCCAGCTGGTTTCACTTTTGCCTTTTGGTACATTTTCTGCTGCAGCATATTTGCAATGTGTGTTCCTACCATTAACAAACATCAGATGTACAGCTATAGGCCTTATTTAATACATTTTTATCTGTTCTAGTTTTTGTCCCTGCTCAATTTTTTATTTGTATTTGCTTTATTCCCAACTGATGCTTGCTTTATCCAGTGGCTTAAAGCAGAACTGTCATATCACAGAAAAATAAAATAATGCTTATATATGTTACTCACTGGGTCAGGCAGATTTTTTACATGTCTTTTAATGTATCTAGCTTCTGTATTTGGTTCACAAATCCCTCTGTTCTGCTGCTCACTCACTCTGATATCCACTACTCGGGAAGGGGCGTATCTAAAGCAAGCACTGAGCCCGCCCTCACCATTCATTCACGTCCTCCCTGATTCTGCTTTGATGGGTCTCTTAATTCAGTCACTGCAGGCTGCTCTGTAACCCTCTCCCCTCTGTTTTGAGACAGGAGTCTGATAGAAGGGACAGGAGTGCTAGTCCTGCCCTCACTTCCTGGACTTTGTCTTGGCCTTTGCTTCAGCTGTAACAAACATACTAAGCATGGCTTAGAAGTGTATCATACAGAAGAAAATAGTCTTATGGTGGTATTGCATTTCTTATTCAAAACTTGGTTTGAGCTATTTTTTATGGATTAGGCTCATTATGTGTTTTTTTTTTCTTTTTATTTATTTTTTTCTTTTTTTTTTAAATCTACCCCTCCAACTATCTTGCAAACCTACTTTGTGGTTTTAAACAATAGCTGGTGGTGTAAAAACATTAGCTCCTTGCTGGGAGAATTCAATTTCTTAACTTGCAGCTATACTTACAGTAGTGGCAAGAAAATAAGTCTGCGTTAGCATGCATTGGAGCGACTCTAGCGAGTATTCAATTCCATCCCAATTTTGAGAAGAACAAGAGATCATACAGCTTCAAGATAAAATGATTTGCTAAGAGGGAAGTGTGCAGAAACTAGCTGAAATAAGCCCTGCAGGAACTTCACTTTAAAAATCTAACACTCTCCAGTGGCTTTCTGCCAATAGTAAAATGTTAAATTATTATTTTTTTTTAGTAGCCATGATAGCATATTTTGCCTATAGCGCTCTGTCTCACCTCCAATTATTCCTATGGCTCTCCTAGTATACTTGGTAATGCGTTGCTGCTTCTAGTCCATTCAGACAAACAAGCTGTCCCTTCCTTCAACTGAGAAGAGCAGCTTTCAGCATGAACAGGATTCTAAAACTCAGAAAAATGTAGAAAAGGTAAATGTATGTTCGTTCTTTATATAGTAATGAAATACCTTATTTTTTTTTATATGTAAAGGATTGCTTTTATAGGTCTCTCACTAAACTTTAAGAGGGACATTTATCAATGTTTGCTGATGTATTCCTTTTTTTAAATTTTTTTGCTTACAATTTTTTTGCTTATGTGCGACGTATTTATCAACCGGTTTCAACCTGTTGATAAATTTCTTTCACTTAAGCAATTTTTTTTTTTACTTTGGTATTGGTTTTGTCTGCTCCATGTCTGAGCTGGAGTAAATTGTTTGTAGGTTTTTTCATGCCCTGCGACTTTTTTGCGACTGTCGCACTTCATAAATTTCTGACCACTGCAAATCAAAATCGTTTTCTACAAAAAAAAAAGCGGGAAAAATGTTTTTTTCTTTTCTCGCTGTCAGAACAAAAAGTCGCACAGAAAATCGTGCAGGCCCAACTGCGACAATTTAGTGACTAAATTAGAAGAAAAAAATTGACTAAAGCCGTTGATAAATGCCCCCCTATGTCTCTAGCACCAACTTTATCTTAAAGCCCCCATTAGGGACTGCCATGTGCCTTCGTGCATACAGCTCTTCCACCATGGTCTTTCCATTCTGTCATTTCTCCATAGAAGTAAATAGCTGTATGATTTTACCTACAACTCTTAAGTTTTTAGGGATTTTTACATTGATAGCCTATCCATAACATCAAATCAGTGTATTTTTATTTTCAGTCAAGTCAAGCTACATACACGATTATACACAAATTTCAACAAGCTATCCCCTATCCACTGCATAGGGGATAACTTGCAGGTTGGTGGACCCACCCCACCGATCCCCAGAACACTTTTTTGTGTTTGTTCTTATGGGACAGAAAAAGCACTTTCTCCCCAGGTCCTTAATTAAAATGTTGTTTTAATTCCAGTTCTACAGCCTCTGCAGTGTTGTCATTGGTGAAGTCCATCAGAGAAGCTGTTTTCTGACTGGTTTATCAGCCCTTCTTTTCAATACAAATCTATAGTGAATTATACACACATTTGACCTTTTTATCTTGTCATAAAGTCCATTTAGTAGTTAACTTAGGGGAAGTGAGAAGGTCTAAAGAGTTTTTTTTTTTGCTTTACTGATAACAGAAAACTGCAGGAGGCTGTTAGAAAAAATGTATTTATATATATATATATATATATATATATATATATATATAATTTTAAAACAAGTGCAAGTACAAATTAAGATTGTAATTACATTCAAATGTGTCTATAGTCTGTAACACCTGAAAATGTTTTTATATCTATAGATATTTTGCCTACTTCTACTTGATAATTCTGTGCAGTCTTACAATAATGTTTTTTAATTTATCCAGTGCATGTAAAATAAAGCAACATGGCAAAAAGTATTGATTAAAATGTCCTTGAT
Organism: Hyla sarda; assembly: GCF_029499605.1. Classification (NCBI taxonomy): domain Eukaryota; kingdom Metazoa; phylum Chordata; class Amphibia; order Anura; family Hylidae; genus Hyla; species Hyla sarda. The sequence goes on along the minus strand of NC_079191.1, from coordinate 98,194,948 downwards.
GTTTGCGTGTGCAAATCTTGTGTAGAGCTATGTCTTTATGGCAGAACAAACCTCTGTGCATTCTGATTCTACAGACATCTGTTACTTCACCATGCTTCCCTTTTTTATTAGGAGGGTTGTCTTTTTATATATTTTGTATATACCGTATATTAAAAATATTAAGGGTTTGTAAGGATTTTTTACTCATTTTTTTTTATTCTCCTTTTTTATTTTTTGTATGCAACTTTTTGAGCCAGAAGTGGATTCAGCCAGAACAGCTTACTTTGCTTTCTGATCCTTTTATATTTAAAGGAGTGCTCCACCCCAAGATGCCTGATCACGGGGGTCCCACTGCTGGGGCCCCTTACTATCTCTGCAGCGCCACCCTGCCATAATTTCTACGGCGCAAACTGTACAAGTCTATCATGCCCAAAAAAGTATCCCTTACCCCTCGACCCCAGCACAAATGGCACTCCCTTAGAGATGTATGGAGGGGGGGGGTGTTGGCCACCACCTTGTGCTGGGGTGTGGGAGAGAGCGGAAGGCCCTGTACAGGAGATTTGGCGGGGGTGTCATGACCATATAGGGCATATGTTTTTGGGCATTATACTACTTTAAAGAGTACCTGTCATCATCTAAACTTTCCCTGATCCCCCTTCCCATCTGTCCCCTTCTCTAACTATGCCTATCCCTGTGTTTATTGAGGTTTAAAATGCTGTGGAAATACCTTTTTTTTTATCCCTCTTCATTAGCTCAGGAGCGCACTGTCTTTCTGAGGGGTGGAAGGAGGCGGGTCCCGGCAGGCATGATGTCACATGAAGCCTGGCTGGGACTCTGCTTCTGCCAGTCTTCCTGTATGCTGCTCTCCCTCTGCAGCAGTGTTTCCCAACCAGGGCACCTCCAGCTGTTGCTAAACTACAACTCCCAGCATGCCCAGACAGCCAACAGCTGTCCAGACATGCTGGGAGTTGTAGTTTTGCAACAGCTGGAGGCGCCCTGGTTGGGAAACACTGCTCTGCAGTGTGCATACAGACTAAGTACAGGGTAGGGACAGCAGCCTGTCTCTCTCTCTCTCTCTCCTGTGTCTCTCTGCACTAAAAAGTCAATGCTGAGAACCAGGGGCTGAGGGAGCAATTACAGAGGCAGTGATTAAGATGAATGTCAGGGGGGGGGGGGGGGGGGGCACAGAGCAGGGAGTGCAGTGAGATGATACAATGTATAAGATAACGTGTGGTGAGGGGCAGGGAGAACACAGAGCAGGGGGGAGGGGGAGGTGACTGGCTGTTATATGAGAGGCATGTGCAGGCCTGTAGCTCACAGGCTAGGAGCGAGTCCTGAGCTGAGAGCACTGAACTTCCGGTGGAAGGACCAGAGCCCTTTCAGCATTAGTCCTAAAATCTGTACACTTACTATGAAAAGCATAGGGTGCTGCTTGCAGACCAGGCATAGAAGAGTGACCCCTAGTGGCCAAAAGTATAAAATGAAAAAACTGGTATAAATATTAATATTTTTTAATGAAGATATATTACAATATCTCTTCATTAATGATTATGAACAACATATTAAAAGTTTTTGTTGATGACAGGTGCTCTTTAAATATAAAAGGATCAAAAAACATAAAGGAAGCTGTTTTTTGCTGGATCCACTCCTGGCTTATAAAGTTGCATTTAAAAAAAGGGGAAAAAAATAAGTGACACCCATAGTTTTTGCAATACAATACACATCTCTCAAAAAGAGGTTGTTCCATGAAGACAACCCTCCTAATAAAATAAGTTTTTGGGCCTGGTATATCGCCCTTAACCCATTAAAGGGGTACTTACTAGAAATGAGCGAAGTTAGTCATGCGATTTGTCAAACTTCTCGGCTCAGCAGTTGCTGACTTTATCCTGCATGAATGAGTTCAGCTTTCAGGTGCTCCGGTGGGCTGGAGACTCTCTCCTAGGACTGTATCCACCTTTTCCAGCCCACCGGAGCACCTGAAAGCTGAACTCATTCATGCAGGCTAAAGTCAGCAACCGCCGAGCCGAGAAGTGACAAATCAAATTACTGTAACTTCACTCATCTCTAGTACTTACACTGCCCCTAGACATCTTATTCCCCTATCCAAAGGATAGTGGATGAGATATCTGATTGTAGGGGGTCTCTCCGCTTGGACCACTTAAGGACATAGCCAGTTCTACGGAGACAGACCAATTTGGCCTTAAAGGGGTACTCCGGCGCTTAGACATCTTATCCCCTATCCAAAGGATAGGGGATAAGATGCCTGATCGCAGGGGTCCCGCCGCGGGAGACTCCCGTGATCTTCCACGCCGCACCCCGTTAGAATCCGTCCCCGGAGAGTGTTCGCTCCAGGTCTGATTACTGGTGATCATGGGGACAGAACATAGTGACGTCATGGCTCCACCCCCGTGTGACATCACGCTCCGCCCCCTCAATGCAAGCTTATGGGAGGGGGCGTGACAGCTGTCACGCCCCTCCAATAGACTTGCATTGGGGGGGGGGGGGCGGAGCATGATGTCACACGGGGGCGGAGCCATTACGTCACTATGCTCCAGCCTTGTGCTCGAGATGGACTCGGCCTGAGGACCTCCAGCGAGTCCGGAAGCCGCTAAAGGTTGGTGCTGCATGGTAGATCCCGGGGGTCCCCAGCGGTGGGACCCCCGCAATCTGACATCTTATCCCCTATCCTTTGGATAGGGGATAAGATGTCTAGGGGCGGAGTACCCCTTTTTTTTTTTTTACTACTCGCCTTTTAAAAAAACTCTCTAATGTTTCCATTCACAGACCCATGTGAGGGCTTGTTTTTTGCGTGACCAATTGTACTTTGACATGACTCTCTTTACCATAAAATTTATGGCAAAACCAAAAACATTATTTGTGTGGTGAAATTCAAAACAAAACCGCAATATTGCTAATTTTGGAAGGTTCCATTTTCACGCTGTACAGTTTACAGTAAAAATTACACAGGTGATCCGATCATCCATTCAAAGTGCTGCATTGCCACGAATGCCGTGATCAGTATTGATCAGGGCATCTGAGGGGTTAATGGCAGAAATCAGTGCGATCGCTTATGTCTGCCATTATCTGCAGGTCCCTGGCTGCTTATAGCAGCCGGGACCTGCAGTGCATGATGCAAGCAGCGCACTGGTGCTCGCGTCACGTATAGGATGTAAATGTATGTCCTTGTGTGTTAGGTACCATGGCAGCAGGACGTACATTTACGTCCTGTGTTTTTAAGGGGTTAATTCCCCAATGACTTTGTATCCAGTCCTTTTTTATTTTAATTTGTTAATCTGGCATTTTTGTTTTTTTAATCAATTTTTTCATTTAGCACCAGACCATACCTGCCGTTTTTCAGTGAGCAGCAGAAAGTCACCACTAATGGCAGTCTCCGTTGCTGGCTATTAACTGTTGAAATCCTACTGTAAAAGCTGACAGCAACATTTAGGGTATGTTCACACGTGCAGATTTTTTTTGCGGGTTTTCTGATGCGTATTTGAAAGTCTCTTCTCGGCTGTCCGCAGCAGATTTTCCGCAATGGAATTTACGCTGTGGAAAATCCGCCGTTAGTCCCATTGAAGTCAATAGGGACTGCAGCGGATTTTCCCCAGTGTAAATTCGTAACGGAAAATCTGCTGCGGACAGCCGAGAAGAGGCCGCCCACTTTTAAATACGCAGCGGAAAACCCGCAAAAAAATCTGCCCGTGTGAACCTACCCTTAAACAGCATTTATTGCAGTGGCTGGATGAGATTGCGGTGAGCCAATCTGTTGTCATTGTAGCTCGAGGCCTGTCCTAGATTCATGAAGCTGCTGGGACTATTGCTACAGCTTGCTTATGGATAGCTAATATTAGACCCCTATGGTACTTTTTAACAGTATATAAAAAGCCCCTTCTTTAATAAAAATTTTAGTTGCCTAATTTTTCCATTTTTTTTTTTTTTTTTTATAGAAAAATTTAAATGGGGTGGTTGAAAAGAATAAAAGGCAGGATTAGTGTCCAGATTAGTCAGGAACAGATGCTGGAGGGATTTATGGACAGACTAGCTTGATAGGTACTCTTTAAACAAAAAAAAGCCCATATGTTATCTTATCACCTACCTAATCCCCCACAGTCAACAGCGTAAATGCAAAAAAAAAAATAATAATAATCAAACGCCAAAATTGCAGCTTTTTGGTCACATCATATATTTGAAAAAGATAAACAATCAAGTACCATCTGAGTTAAAACAGTACTGATAAAATCTTAATCCTTTCAGTTCTTTTCAGCTGTTGTATAGTTACTTTGACCACAGTGCTCTTTGCTGACTCCTCTGTCCAGGTCAGGAACTGTCCAGAGCAGGATAGGTTTGCTTTGGGGATTTGTTCCTGCTCTGGACAATTCCTGACATGGACAGAGGTGTCAGCAGAGAGCACTGTGGTCAGACAGAAAAGAACTGTAAAACTTCATGTGGCGCATACGACAGCTGATAAATACTGTAAGGATTAAGATTTTTAAATAGAAGTATAGTAATTTACAAATCTGTATCTTTTTGGCACTAGTTGATTAAAAAAAAAAAAAAAAACTCCAAAGGTGTACCCCTTTTTAAAAGCCCTAAATCAAACAAGCAATGTCAATTGGCTGTCATTGTAATTGTACTCACCCACATAATAAAGATAACCTGTCAATTGTACTGTAACTTGCACAACATTAAAGTAGTGGACATCGCTAAATATTACTTGGTGGCTCATCTCTGCCACTTATCCTCCATCTACCATGCATACAACCGATGGACAGAAATAGTGAAACTTTGGCAGGCCCCAATTCACCCCAACTCCCTTTTGTTCAGATCCCTTTCCCTGACTGCTTGTTTTGGCCCTCTGCTAGACCTTATGGCACTTTCTAAATATATATATATATATATATATAACTGTAATAGTAAATTTAAACTAGCCTCTTCCTCCTCCCCTATGTAGTCTTTTCTGTACCCAATCTTCAAGATGGTCAGGCCGGGGAGCCAGCTGATGACTAGATTTGACCTCCCCTCCTTCATGCTGCTCCACTTCTTGCAGCTACGGCACCATATGATTTCTCAGCTTGGTTCGACTGTTGTCAAGGTTTGATGGCTATAGGCCTCCTCTCTGACATTTACTCTGTGCTGAATTCTCCTTCTGAGGGCGATGCTTCTCTGCATAACTACATGAGCTGATGGGAGGAGGTTTTGGACACGGAATCTCTATCGCAGTGAAGATCATCTGGGAGCGGGTCTCAAAGACTTCCAATTGTACCACATATAAGGAAACGCAGTTTGATGGTCTGGTTTCATACCCCTGAGCTACTGCGTCTGTTGAATTCTGCTGTCCCCCTTCAGTGCTGGCACTGCGGACTGTGTGTTGGTTCAGCTCATCATATCTTCTGGATCTGTCCTTTAATTTCATATTATTGGTCTGAGGTGGAACGTTTGAATTCTAAGGTCTTCGAGGTGGCATGAACCTATGATCTACCGTCATTTTTCACCTCAGAATCTAGGTAAAAAAAAAGGGGTTAAGCTTTTCTTTCACATTCTGATGTCTGCTAAAACTCTGCCAATTTCTGGAAGAGGTCCACTCCCCTGTCCCAATATGATTTTGACGCTTGTGAAGTTCAATCTGGAGTCGCTCACTGTCTCTTTGAATAATGCTGTGCCTCTATTCGCCTCTGTGTGGGAGCCTTGGGACTGCTATGCTGACTGGCAACCTCCCTGATCCCTTATCTCCCCCCAAATTCCTATTCGGTTTCCTTTTATTTGTCAGTCTTGTTATTTGTTTTCCTTCCTGTTTATGCTCTTATTGCTGAATGGATTCATTTCTCCTGATTACCGTTATCTCCTTTGCATGCTCTTGCTGCTGATTCTTTCAGTGTTGGGGCTTTGTTGCCCTATTCCATAATCTTAGATTATGTTCTTGACTTTGTGTCAAAATATTGCTGTTTTATTTGCCATATTTCAGCTCTGCATTTTCCCCTGCTCTTGGATTTCAAGTACTTATTATATGACTGATGTTTTTTCCCATACACCATGTTGTGTACATCCTTTTTTCTTTTGTTAAAATTCAACTAATACAATTAAATAAAATCAGATACAAGATAAAAGAATACAGTATACAATTGTTAGGTTTATACCTACATGCAGTCCTCATCTCCATATTAACATATATCATTGGTGCAGATGCCAAGAAGAAAACAAAATGACAAATCAAAAACTTTCTAACTTTGTCTCCCATGTGGCTTAAAGAAAGAAACAACCAATATTTGATTCACTGTTTCTCCTTCAGTCATAAGTCATAACTTTTAGTAATATGTTTCATTATGTTTACCAAAAACAAAATACACTCCCACACATGATTTGACATGCTGATTTGATCCTAATTTTCTGAACTAATTTTATTTTATTCCTTTTTACATAAGCTGCAATAAATATTATATCATCACATAAATACAACCCATAATACAAACAATATCCCACATATAATTACACTCCTCTAATTTAGGCCTACTGCACTGTCTGACCTTGTATCACCCACAAACCCTACATACTCATATATATATATATATATATATATATATATATATATATACACCCCCTTTTTTAACTTACAGCTATACATTTAAAATTTCCACTTCCAAAAAAGATGCATTTGCCATTTTAATATTTCCCAAAGTGTATATCATAAATTATATTTCATCTTACTTTAGCTTTCCTCTTGCCAAAAATAATGTTACCCTCCCGTGGCACCAGCCTTTATGACTCTCTTGTGATCTACTGTTGATGTGTTTATTACCTATCCCCAGGATCAACAAGCTCAAAGAGAAGCTAACACTTATTTTAACTCAAATTTTTTTCATTTACAAACCATTCTTTGTGCAGCCTTCATCAGTTTAATAAATCAAATGCATGAGAATTCTTATCTCAAACTTCCGTTAAACACCTCTGTTAAATGAAGGTGAAGATGCCCACAACATACTCTTTTAAATTTAACAGGGTGTTCCAGGAATTTTTTATTTGACTATGCTACAGGGGCTGTAAAGTTAGTGTAGTTGATAATATAGTGTCTGTACCGATGTGTGATGGTTTTCTCACAATTCTTATGTGATTTCCACCCCAATATTTTTACCAGCATACAAAATGACTGTTGTCTCAGATTTTTCCCAGGTTGCAATGCAGCTGAGACTTGACTCTCACTAGTCAGCTGATGACAGGGAGCCTGTCTGCTTCAATGGGTGGAGCGATTGCTTGGTGGGAGAGAGATCCATCTGCAACTAATGCAACAGCTGTAGGCACCCTGATTGAAAACCACAGGTCTTCTGAATGGATGTAACTCATTTATGTTTCAATGGGTGGGGTGGCTGATGTGTGGGAGGAAGGAAATGGAATAAAGAAATTTTTAGTTAAAAAAAAAAAGTCAAACAGGAAATACCAGTTCACAAAAAGCTAGCCACAATGTTATGGTAATCTCACAACATAGCCATTTAGCACCAAGACAGGTGCAGATCTTCCTAAGCATGTCCATAACTGTCTGCCAGGTACGTACTAAAATCGCCTTATGGTGGAGAACCCCTTTAAGGGAAAATTCTCAACAATTGTACTCCACCTCCATCTATCATTTCCAGCATATTCCTTCAATCTATTATTAGGGTTACCTTTGGTCAGACAGGGCACCACCCCTTACAAACTGAGAATAAACCTATCAACCCTCTACCTCTTCCAAACCCCCCCCCCCACCCCCAAAACAGAAGGGGAGGGAGAAAAAAAGTTTAATTAAATAAATCTCCCTTTATCTCCTTTCTAATATTTTCTACCAAGCATAAGGTCTCTCCATCATGCCTTCGAACCATTTATCCCAAATGGCATTTATCCCTGCCTTAACTGCCCACCCAAATTCCAAATGTATTATTTTACATACTGTAACATAAAGTTCATCAATATTTGGGGCTTCTTTAGACATCTATTTTCTCGCCACTGAAAGTCTGGATACAAATTGCACTTTATCTCTTAAAACCTTATCCATCCTACTTCCTTCCGATCTTCCTCCACCTATTAACCAGGTTATAAATTTTTCTCCCTCCTCTAACCCTAACCTTTTCCCAGTCGTCCTTATAATCTCAGACCAGAATTCCTTTAATATTGGGCAATCAAAACCCATATGGAAAAAAAACATTTCTTCACCATCACATTTTAAATATATATATATATATATATATTTTTTTTTTTATCTATTTTTGCCTCAAGTTGCGGCGTATAATAAAGCCTATGTGTTACAAAAAATTGTGTAATCCTATGTGATCCATTTTTAACCCCTTAATGACCATGGACATGTATACACGTCGAGTGGCCGTTAAGATGGTATGACGCGGGCTCCCGACTCAAGCCTGGGTCATACCGGCCGGCCCCCAGCTGATTTTTGTAGCTGGAGGCCAGCGTTAATAGCTGACATGCGGCGATCAGCAGCCGGCTATTAACCCTTTTAGATCGCCGCTGTTAAAGCTGACAGCAGTGTCTAAAGGTGCCTTTATTCCATCCCTGGAGGTCCAGTGGTGGGGATCGCGCCATCCCCCCCGCCCTCCTCCACAGCGCGATCTCGGGGGGGGGGGGGGAGGTTGACGTGCGATCCACTGCTGAGGTAGCCTGAGTCTGCTCCGGCGCTCAGAATGATAAAGCCTGGCAGGACCAGGCTTCATCAATCGAGCGCAGAGCACACAGATCAAGGTGGTTTTATACAACCACATTGATCTGTATGAGGAATCAAATGATTCCTCCTAAAAGTCCCCTAAGGGGACTAAAAGTGTAAAAAAAAATAAAAATAAAATAAATTAAATACCGTAAATTAAAAAAATACTTTAAAAACACACATTAATTCTTTCCTTATTAAGTTTAAATCACCCCTTTTTCCTAAATTTCATATAAAAGTGTAATTATGATTTTATCCAAAAGTAGGACAAAATCAAACCTATATAATAGGGTATCATTTTAATTGCATGGACCTACAGAATAAAGATTAAAGTTTCATTTTTACCGAAAAATGTACTGCGTAGAAACAGAAGACCCCAAAATTTACAAAATTGTGTTTTTTCTTCAATTTTTGTAGCACAATATTTTTTTCCCGTTTCGCTGTAGATTTTTGGGTAAAATGACTGATGTCATTACAAAGTAGAATTGGTATATATGGATTTTTAGGAGCAAAATCGAAAGGGTTAAGATTTTTAAAAGGTGAGGAGGAAACAGAAAAATGCTTGGTCCTTAAGGGGTTAAACGGGTACTTCGGTGGGAAACGTTTTTATTTTTTTAGTTTTTTTATGAACTGGTACCAGAAAGTTAAACTGTGGGCAAGATAAAAAAAGAAAAAAAAAAGTTTCCTCTGTAGCAAACGGCTGCTAAAAAGTACTGAAAGGATTAAGATTTTTTTTAATAGAAGTCATTTACAAATCTTTTTAACTTTCTGGCACCAGTTCATTTAATAAATGTTTTTTCACCGGAGTACCCCTTTAATAATAATAATAATAATAATAATAAATAATAGAACTCTCTTCCCAAATTTCTCTCCACTACTTCTGACACTTGTCCTATATCCTTTTCCTATTCCTTCATACTGAAGTGTCTCAACCCTTGACCTTCTACCTCCAAAATAATTTTATACAACTTAGAAATTATTTTTCTGTTTGTGCCTTCCCTTAAAACCCTCAATATCGAACACTATAATTAATAAAAATTAAGAATAATAAATTTTTTTAACTGCTTCCCTTAATTGTGGATATCTGAATAAAGACATGTTATTTGGAATTTTATATTGTGCACTCAAATAATCTCAGTGCTCCACCCTCAAAAAATTTGTGTAACATATTTTTAATTATGAAAGCTCAAAAGAAAAGGTGCGGAGCAAACTCACCTGGCGTTTCGGAGATAGTGGAGTAGATTACATTGCGTTCAGGCGGAGATGCAGCAGGGAGGCGGTAGATAGAACGGGGGGAATCAGCCGTCAGGCCACAGCCATATCACACAGTTTGTTGCTTCGTAAATAAAGAACCTACCGTAGTTTTATTCTTGGTTTCTTGCCTTTCCAGACCAGTTCTCTTTCCATGGCTTCAATTTCTTTAAAAATTCGTTCCCCCAGCCATACCGGACCATTAGACAAAACAAACATAATCTATTGCAGAACTATAATCTTTAATAAATTAATCCTGTCTGCCATACTCAGTGGCAAACCTAACTAGATTTAGATTTTTGCCTTTATCTTTCTAAAAGTAGGCCATACATTTAATTCCGGATATTTCTTAACGTCCCGTCCTAAGACTATCCCCAAATACTTAAATGTTTCTTCCTCCTTTTATTATTTTCAGTTTGAGATATGTCGATCCAGTGTCATCAATACAGTTTTATTCCATTTATGCTTAATCCTGATTTTTCACCAAACTCCCCAATTTGATCCATGATTCATTCCATTACCTGTTGCGTGTTTTGAATATATAATAAGATTTGATCCTGAATTAGTACAACTTTATTTTTCCCTGATCCCCTTACCTTAAAGGGGTACTCCGGTGAAAACCTTTTTTCTTTTAAATCAACTGGTGGCCAAAAGTTAAACATATTTGTAAATTACTTCTATTAAAAAATCTTAATCCTTCCTGTATTTATTAGCTGCTGAATACTACAGAGGAAATTCTTATCTTTTTGGAATACTCTGATGACATCATGAGCACAGTTCTCTCTGCTGACGTTATTATAATAACTCTTTATTTATTGCAAGGCAGCAGTGCTAACCACTGAGCCACCATGCTGCCCTTGGCATAAATCTGCTATGCATGGATGCTAAAATGGACAGAGATGTCAGCAGAGAGCACTGTGCTCGTGATGTCATCAGTGTTCCAAAAAGAAAGGAATTTCTTCTGTAGCATTCAGCAGCTAATAAGTACTGTAAGGATTAAGATTTTTTAATAGAAGTATTTTACAAATATGTTTAACTTTCTGCCACCAGTTGATTTAAAAGAAAAAGGTTTTCACCGGAGTACCCCTTTAAGGGTGTTTTTATCACTGCTTTTTATTTTATTTGTATGTGCACGTGTAGCTGTAATACCAGCTACAGTTAGAGCAGCTTCCACTCTTCTGGGAAGATTATCTACATGATTTGAGTGTGTCTCTAGGAACTTTTGCTCATTCTTCCAGAAGAGCATTTGTGAGGTCGGACACTGCGCTTTTGTCCAACATTAATAGTCTCCATTCTTTTTCATGCCAAAGATTCTCAGTGGGGTTAAGTTCAGAGTTTTGTGCGGGTAAGTCAAGTTCTTCCAAAATAAATTTGCTAAACTGTCTTTATGAACATTGCTTTGTTAAATGGGGCAGAGTTTTGCTGGTACAGAAAATGGCTTTTCCCCATAATGTTTCAACAAAGTTGGAAGCATCCAGTGGTCCAAAAAGATTTTCTTCACTGGTACTAAGGAGCCAAGGACTAACCTTGATAAACAAGCCTGTAGATTTATCCTTCCTCTCTCTGTTTACAGTTGACACAATGCACTCAGGCAGATACCATTCTCCTGACATTTGCCAATTACAAACTCCTTTTTATCTGGCAGTCTAATGGACACGTGTGACTTGTCACTCCACAGAGCACATTTCCACTGCTCTAGACTCCAGTGGTGGGGTGCTTTATTGCATCTGATGCTAGTAGCTGTTTGGCCATGGAAACACATATGACGAAGTTCCTGGGGCACAATTTGTATGCCGATTTCAATGCCATATGAGGTTTACAGTTATTGAGTCAACAGAATGTTCTTGACTTAATTGCACTATGCGCCTCAGTGTTCTGTTTACTGAAATCTTACTTGGCCTAAACATTTAAACTTTTCAGAGCTAAAGAAAGAGTGTTCACAAACTGATTTGTTACAATGGTTGCATCCTATTGTAGTACTACGTGGAAAGCAGCCAGCTTTAAATCAATTCATTTTTTCAGAAATGTTACTGAAGCCATAATACATTGGCAAGTGTTTTTTTTCATACGACTGTGTGAATGTGACTATGATAAAAGTTGACTGCCTGGCGAAAACCATCACATTTCCCCACTTTTTGTTTATCTCAGTGTAAAATACAGATGTACATTGAAATGGTGGACACTTTAATCATTTCAGCCATAAAAAAAAATAGGTTTAGTGATTAAATTTTTTTATAGGATAATACTGCATCTTGCCACGGAGTATAAAGTGTTAGTGCTCTTTTTCTGGTAAAGCATATTAACATATAGCCAGCAAACAGTCTGGATGTCACAAAAGTTGTTTTATGACCAGATTTCATCTTGCAATGCTCATCTTACAAATACTCTTCCAAGAAGGTGGTGCAAGCTTGGATTAGAGTGTTTATAAGCGAAATCCATGCTTCTAAGAATTCAGTGTTGGACATTGCATCTGAAGTAAAGCTTGCACACTAAACTCTTCTAACGACAAGTGTGTTTTCAGCACTATGAAGATGGCATACCATCATATTGCATCATCCTATTCATCTGGGAGCATTACAGCACTGTCTTTGAACATGCTCATTGTTTTAGGTTGTCAGGCGCTAAATAAATTTAGTCTATTCCTTATGTGGAGGATGTTCAACATTATAATAGAAATGTATTGGAAGCCTTGAAATAGAAGAGCATTTTCTCTTCACCAGTGCCAAAAATTCCAGATTTATTTAGATTGCCTTGGTGTTCTGAAGGTAATGAAGAGGGATTCAGTTGGCAAGAATTTTTTTAAATGTTTTTTTAAGGGGTTATCCACCATAAGGTGACTTTAGTAGGTACCTGGCAGACAGTAATGGACATGCTTAGGAAGGATCTGTGCTTCTCACCAAGCGATTCCTCCACCCATTGAAGCAGACAGGCTCCCTGTCATCAGCTGACTAGTGAGTCAGGTCTCGGCCGCATTGCAACCTGGGAAAAATCTGAGACAACAGTCATTTTGTATGCTGTTAAATATAAATATTTGGGTGAAACTCGCATAAGAATTGTGAGAAAACCATCACACACAAGTACAGACACTATATTATGAACTACACTAACTTTACAGCCCCTGTAGCATAGTCAAATAAAAAAAAATCCTGGAATACCCTTTTTAAGGCAAAGGAAAAAAGGAGAGCTAACAATCTATTATACTTTTTTCTCTTTGCTACTTCTACTTCTAGTTTTGGCTTGAAATCATAACCTAAAGCTTACATGAAAAAGGGTCCCTAAAGGTTAGCTGAATGGAGCATCAACCACACTTGCCTTCTTATACAGGTTAATAGTACAGGTGATACTGATTCCAACGCAGGTTACCTTTTTTCAGAGCTATTGGCCCTTATTTACGAAGAGTGGAGTGTGGGTTTTAATTCCCTGCAATTTATTTTTCACAGTATTTACTAATGTTTCCCTACATTTTCCACTTTTCCTGCATGTTCCTTTTTTTTTTTTACGCATGTTCTGATCTGTAGGGTTTTCCTGATGTCAAATCCACCACATTTTATGTGGAAACCTTAGTAAATGTGTTTGTTTTTTTTGTGAAAATGTCGGGAACACGCCCCTTTTCGGAGACCACGCAACTTTTTTGGGTTTTCTTAGCAAAATGGAGAGTTAGTCTGTTTTTTTCAATTCTGGCGCAAAATCTGGCACAGACAGAGTTACTGTCACAATGCGACAGAATCTGGTGCACAACCCAACAAAACATGTCGGGTTTGCAATAGTAAATGAGGGCCATTGTGTCATTCACAAGTTTTGGACAAATTTCTGAATATGTGAATAAGCTTTATTTTTGTGCACTCTGGGTGTTCCCTAGCCCCGTGGTACACACTTCAGCACTATGCCGATACTTGCTGTGTCCTCGTCATCACATGGAAGCGGAGTTTACATGATGAGGAAACTGCTTGTATCGGTGATGTGCCGAACAGAGGAATATGAATGTTTATGAAAGATTGTGTATTACAGGGTCAGTGCATGCGGTCAGAAAAGGTAACCTGTATTGGAATCAGCATCTCCCCCACAATTCACCTGTATAAGCGAGTAAGAGGTGGGTGCCTATACACCTTTTTATACTAAAGTTGACCAAACCCACTGCTACCGATTTTGGCTGAATGTCTAAGGTGTATGGTTGGACCTGCTGGATTTTTTCTGCCCAACCTTTTTGTTCTTGAAGGAATAAACCAGTGCCAAAGTGTCTACTCATCCCTATAGAGGAAACGTGAACGTACGGCTATGCTGTACATTGATGTATATGGAGAGGTCAGGAGAGAACTGTTGGTTGAACAATTGTATGGCCAATAGTTATTGAGAATGTATGGGGGGTACCTTTATAGCCTCACAGGATAAAAATGGTTCAAAAAAATAAAATCTGAACTTTGAACAGTTGTACTAAGTATTTTTAAGATGTGTGTATCCCTGCAATTTAGTTTGTCAGAGCTCAAGTCCTGCAAGAACGCATGGAAACTGAGTTCCTGCACTTTTTCCACAGCAGTAACACTGTTCCCATTAGCAGGACCAGCCCTTAATTGGAAATCTTGGGTGATTTCCCACACTTTTTCCCAGGATTTGACCCCTGGATTTAGTGAATATTCAAGGTGAAGAATCAGCTTGGTAATGCAGTCACAACTTTAGTATACTAGTTTAGTATTGGTAAGGTAATTTATTAAACTTATTTAAGGGCACTTTATAAAACTCTGTGCCTGGTGCAGATCATTGTAAAGCGGCACATAATTGTGCAATCCACTTGGTTTGCAATTTTGGGACTGCTTACCAATGTGCACTTTACTAACCAAGTAGGTGGGGCTTAGCACAGTGGGGGGAGAGAGATTTTGTGTGAAGGGGGGCCTGACCATCCCTTCACTTTAAATTTATTACAATTTTATGCCTGTGAGCAGCTGTAATTTGTGGTGGAATTCTATGCCAGCTTTAGCAGGCGAAGATTTCTGAGGCTGCTGAATGGGCAGCTTCACATGTGCCTGAATATATCAAAAGGTGTGCGCAATCCTTCACTGGTGGGGGTTTAATTAAAGGGGTACTCCACTGGTAAACATTATTATTGTTATAATTTTTTTTATCATCTGGTGCCAGAAAGTTAAACAGATTTGTAAATTACTTCTATTAAAAAAAAAATCTTAATCCTTCCAGTACTTATCAGCTGCTGTATGCTCCAGGGGAAGTTCTTTTCTTTTTCAATTTCTTTTGTCTGACCACAGTGCTCTATGCTGACACCTCTGTCCATGTCAGAAACTGTCCAGAGCAGTTCCTAAAATGGACACTGTGGTCAGATAGAAAGGAAATTCAAAATGAAAAGAACTTCCTCTGTAGTATACAGTAGCTGATAAGTACTGGAAGGATTAAGATGTTAAAAAAAGTAATTTACAAATCGGTTTGACTTTCTGGCAGCAGTTGATTTAAACCTTTTTTTTCCAGCAGAGTACCCTTTTAACCCCTTAAGGACCCAGCCATTTTACACCTCAGGACCAGGCCATTTTTTGCAATTCTGACCACTGTCACTTTAAACATTAATAACTCTGGAATGCTTTTAGTTATCATTCTGATTCCGAGATTGTTTTTTCGTGACATATTCTACTTTAACATAGTGGTAAAATTTTGTGGTAACTTGCATCCTTTCTTGGTGAAAAATCCCAACATTTTATGAAAAATTTGAAAATTTTGCATTTTTTTTAACTTTGAAGCTCTCTGCTTGTAAGGAAAATGGATATTCCAAATAATTTTTTTTTTTTTATTCACATATACAATATGTCTATTTTATGTTTGCATCATAAAATTTACGTGTTTTTACTTTTGGAAGTCACCAGAGGGCTCAAAGTTCAGCAGCAATTTTCCAATTTTTCACAAAATTTCCAAACTCAAAATTTTTCATGGACCAGTTCAGGTTTGAAGTGGATTTGAAGGGTCTTCATATTAGAAATACCCCACAAATTACCCCATTATAAAAACTGCACCCCCCAGAGTATTCAAAATGACATTCAGTCCGCGTTTTAACCCTTTAGGTGTTTCACAGGAATAACAGCAAAGTGAAGGAGAAAATTCACAATCTCCATTTTTTACACTCGCATGTTCTTGTAGACCCAATTTTTGAATTTTTACAAGGGGAAAAAGGAGAAAATGTATACTTATATTTGTAGCCCAATTTCTCTCGAGTAAGCACATACCTCATATGTCTATGTAAAGTGTTCGGCGGGCGCAGTAGAGGGCTCAGAAGCGAAGGAGCGACAAGGGGATTTTGGAGAGTACGTTTTTTTGAAATGGTTTTTGGGAGGCATGTTGCATTTAGGAAGCCCCTATGGTGCCAGAACAGCAAAAATCCCCCACATGGCATACCATTTTGGAAACTAGACCCCTTGAGGTACGTAACAAGGAATAAAGTGAGCCTTAATACCCCACAGGGGTTTCACGACTTTTGCATATGTAAAAAAATAAAAATAAAATTTCACTAAAATGTGTGTTTCCCCCCAAATTTCACATTTTTGCAAGGGTTAATAGCAGAAAATACCCCTAAACATTGTAACCCCATCTCTTCTGAGTATGGAGGTATCCCATAAGTTGACCTGAGGTGTACTATGAGTGAACTACAATGCTCAGAAGAGAAGGAGTCATATTTGGCTTTTTGAGAGCAAATTTTGCTCGGGGGCATGTCGCATTTAGGAAGCCCCTATGGTGCCAGGACAGCAAAAAAAAACCACATGGCATACCATTTTGGAAACTAGACCCCTTGTGGAACGTAACAAGAAATAAAGTGAGCCTTAATACCCCACAGGGGTTTCACGACTTTTGCATACGTAAAAAAAAAATTAAAAAAATCACTAAAATGTGTGTTTCCCCCCAAATTTCACATTTTTACAAGGGTTAATAGCAGAAAATACCCCCCAAAATTTGTAACCACATCTCTTCTGAGTATGGAGGTACCCCATAAGTTGACCTGAAGTGCACTACGGGCGAACTACAATGCTCAGAAGAGAAGGAGTCATATTTGGCTTTTTGAGAGCAAATTTTGCTCGGGGGGCATGTCGCATTTAGGAAGCCCATATGGTGCCAGGACAGCAAAATAACCCCCACATGGCATACCATTTTGGAAACTAGACCCCTTGAGGAACGTAACAAGGCATAAAATGAGCATTTACCCCCCACTGGTGTCTGTCAAATCTTTGGAACAGTGGGCTGTACAACATTTTTAATTTGCACAGCCCACTGTTCCAAAGATCTGTCAGACACCAGTGGGGTGTAAATTCTCACTGCACCCCTCATTACATTCCGTGAGGGGTCTAGTTTCCGAAATGGGGTCACATGTGGGGTTTTGTTTTTTTTGCGTTTGTCAAAACCGCTGTAACAATCAGCCACCCCTGTGCAAATCACCTCAAATGTACATGGTGCACTCTCCCTTCTGGGCCTTGTTGTGCGCCCCCAGAGCACTTTGTGCCCACATATGGGGTATCTCCGTAGTCGGGAGAAATTGTGTTACAAATTTTGGGGGGCTTTTTTCCCCTTTACCTCTTGTCAAAATAAAAAGTATGGTGCAACACCAGCATGTTAGTGTAAAAAGTTTATTTTTTTTACACTAACATGCTGGTGTAGACCCCAACTTCACCTTTTCATAAGGGGTGAAAGGAGAAAAAGACCCCCAAGATTTGTAAGGCAATTTCTCCCGAGTACGGCGATACCCCATATGTGGCCCTAAACTGTTGCCCTGAAATACGACAGGGCTCCAAAGTGAGAGAGTGCCATGCGCATTTGAGTTAGGGATTTGAGTTAGGGATCCCTGAATTAGGGATTTGCATAGGGGTGGACATAGGGGTATTCTACGCCAGTGATTCCCAAACAGGGTGCCTCCAGCTGTTGTAAAACTCCCAGCATGCCTGGACAGTCAACGGCTGTCTGGCAATTCTGGGAGTTGTTGTTTTGCAACAGCTGGAGGCTCCATTTTGGAAAGAGTGGCGTACCAGACGTTTTTCATTTTTATTGGGGAGGGAGGGGGGCTGTGTAGGGGTATGTGTATATGTAGTGTTTTTTACTTTTTATTTTATTTTGTGTTAGTGTAGTGTAGTGTAGTGTTTTTAGGGTACAGTCACACGGGCGGGGGGATTACAGCGAGTTTGAGCTGCCGCGCAAAATTTGCTGCATCGCAAACTTGCAGCCCGATACTCACTGTAAGCCCCCTGCCCATGTGAATGTACCCTGTACATTCACAGGGGGGGGGGGGGACCTCCAGCTGTTGCAAAACTACAACTCCCAGCATGCCTGAGAATGTTTGGGAGTTGTGGTTTTGCAACAGCTGGAGGCACACGGGTTGGAAAACACTGAGTTAGGAAACAATGTTTCGCAACCAGTGTGCCTCCAGCTGTTGCAAAACCACAACTCCCAAACATTCTCAGGCATGCTGGGAGTAGTAGTTCGGCAACATCTTTAGAGCCAGATGTTGCCGAACTACAACTCCCAGCATGCTTGGAGTTGTAGTTTTGCAACATCTGGAGGACTACAGTTTGCAGACCACTAATACAGTGGTTCCCAATCTGTGCCCTTCCAGATGTTGCAAAACTACAACTCCCAGTATGCCAAAACTGTCCAGGCATGCTGGGAGTTGTAGTTCTGCAACATCTGAAGGGCCAGATGTTACAGAACTACAACTCCCAGCATGCCTGGACAGTAAGGGCATGCTGAGGATGTGTAGTTTTGCAACATCTGGAAGGGCACAGTGGTCTCCAAACTGTGTACCTCCAGATGTTGCAAAACTGCAACTCCCAGCATGCCCAGACGCCAAGGGCTGTCTGGGCATGCTGGGAGTTGTAGTTTACAGGGTCCTATTACAGCAATGCATGTCGCTTTACGGCGACGTGCATTGCTGTAAAGGGCCCGACCGCGGCTGAAGATCTACTCACCTGTCGCCGTCTTCATCGTCTGGATCCGGGTCTTCAGGGACTAGGTAAGTACCGGGGCCGGTCCCCAGCACTCCCCCGTCCCCCGCCGCGTCCTCCGGTCTTCCTCCCGTCCTCTCCGGACTTTCAGGGGCCGGGCAGGACGGGAGGAAGTAACCGCCCCCCCTCCTGCGATTGGTCGGTTAACTAACCGACAGATCGCTGGGGATCGGAGGAGGTGGCCGGCTTGCCACCTCGCTCCAATACTCCAGCATGGTCCTGGCTGTCTGCGACAGCCGGGATCATGCGAAATTACCGGGCGGTCGGGTCCCAGAGACCCGATCAGCCCGGTATCGCCGCAGATCGCAAGGGCGATTTCCCTTGCGATTTGCGGCGATCGCCGACATGGGGGGCCTACATGGCCCCCCTCGGCGTTTGCCCTGGATGCCTGCTGAAGGATTTCAGCAGGCATCCAGTTCCGATCTCTGCCCGGCGCGCGGCAGAGACCGGAAAACGCCATGACGTATGCATACGTCATGGGTCCTTAAGACCCAGGGTGTGAAGACGTATGCATACGTCATGGGTCCTTAAGACCCAGGGTGTGAAGACGTATGCATACGTCATGGGTCCTGAACAGGTTAAAGTCAGCATATGAAGTTAAAGCACTAAGTAAATCCCCCTTTCATCTTACAGACACATATTTACATTTTAACAGCCTTTTCCTTTCAAAAATACAAGCAATGTCTTGTCAAAATTGGACAATTTACAAGAACAAAATAAGCCTTTGAGTTACCTCAACATATAGGTAGCCTAAACAGTGCTAATAGGTAGAGGTGTTGGTTGGTCTCTGGCCAAGTCTAGTTCATTCTACTGTGAAAGAACGAAGCTCTGTTAGGCTGGGTTCACACCACGTTTTGTTAAATACGGTTCCCGTATATGGCTGGGAGGAGGGGGCGGGGCTTAATTGCGGCGCCCGCACTCAGCCGTATTCGGGAACCGTATTTAATATATGTCTATGAGCCGACTGGAGTGAACCGCAGCCTCCAGTCGGCTTCGTTTTCGGCCGTATGCGGTTTCCCGACCGCAGGCAAATACGTGGTCGACCGGCTCATAGGCATACATTAAATACGGTTCCCGAATACGGCTGAGTGCGGGCGCCGCAATTAAGCCCCGCCCCCTCCTCCCAGCCATATACGGGAACCGTATTTAACAAAACGTGGTGTGAACCCAGCCGAATCCAGACAAAATATTCATCCAGTGCTTGGAGAAGTTTAAAGCTGAAAAGCACAATTGTCTAAAAATCCTGAAATTGTAGCCAGACATATGGGGGAGATTTATCAAAACCTGCCCAAAGGAAAGTTGCTGAGTTGCCCATAGCAACCAATCAGATCACTTCCTTCATTTATAAAGTAAAAAAAAAATGAAAGAAGTGATCTTATTGGTTGCTATGGGCAACTCAGCAACTTTCCTATGGGCAGGTTTTGATAAATCTCCCCCATATGTCTTGCTGCAATGTCATGTCAAGGACAATGGGGAAGATTTATCAAAACTTTAGTAAAGGCAGAGTGGTTGCAGTTGCCCATAGCAACCAATTAGGTTGCTTCTTTTTTCACAGGCCTTGTTATAAATGAGACAATCTGGTTGCTATGGGCACTACAAAGGTTGCTCGGCCTCTACAAAGGTTTTGATGAATCAAATCTCCCCCTATTTACTTTGAATCTCACAGATATAGAGGAGTTCTTCACTGGATGCTTTGGGTATTGAGAGACTCCGGTGATCTTATAACCAAGCTGCAGGCCTTTGTTAGTTGATCTTTAAACCCCCTGTTACTTCTACTTTTCCTTCACAAGTTAGTTAAATATTGATCTTCGTTATTTTTATTCACTTCTTTTTCTAAGTTCAGGGTGCCCACCTCTACTTTGTTATGTATACTATCTGCACTGCTTTTAACAACCAAGTTTGTTAACTTCACAATACAAGAAAGATTTTGTAAGTAGCCTAATATAAATAGTATATGTGTGTATAGATCATCATATAAGAAACATATTTTTTTTTCCTCTTATC
Organism: Hyla sarda; assembly: GCF_029499605.1. Taxonomy (NCBI): domain Eukaryota; kingdom Metazoa; phylum Chordata; class Amphibia; order Anura; family Hylidae; genus Hyla; species Hyla sarda. The sequence continues at coordinate 98,174,056 of NC_079191.1, read as the reverse complement.
GGGCTCCTTTTCTGCCACTGCCTGCCATCAGGTTCCTGGTATAACAGGACACATTTCGCCAGTACGCCTTCCTCTGCATAGTGCCGAAACGTGTCCTTTTATACCAGTCATGTGAATAAATATTCACCTTCCTGCAGCAATTTAGTGAGTGCTGGGCCTCTTACTTATTTCTTATTGGATTATTTTCTTTGCCAGGACCACCACTATCTACAGAAGTGCCAACCATTACATTCAAAATGCCATCAGGTTACAGCTGCTCGAGAAGTCTATGTAGGGGGAAGTGAAAAGCAATGGGGAATGGATGTAGAGAGAGAGAAGCACACAGAGACAAAGATGATCTAATAAATGTTATGTCACCCCAGTTTACCTACAGCTTGCACTGCTCTGTGAGGTCTTCCATGCTTCTGCTGCTTTTGAGGGTGTGCTATAGAAACATAGGGGCGTGTGATCCTCTCTACTGTGGGGCAGTGTATAGAAGACTACATAATAGCAAGCCTTCACTCACTATCTTAGTGACCACTCAAATTAGGCTTGAAGCCTCCAAAACAGAAATAGTGCCGCCACTCATGGATACACACACAGATTTTACTGAAAAGCTACCTGATATAAGTATGCGTTAAGCCTGCCCTCCCCAACAAGAAATCTTTAGGGAAACAGAAATGTTCTCTTGTTACTGAGGTTTTCCTCACCATGCCTATTTTTACGTTACAGTTTTTCCCCTACTGATAATAAATTTGCCACCTGTTCTGATGACGGTACAGTTAGAATTTGGGACTTTCTTCGCTGCCATGAAGAGAGAATTTTACGAGGTATGTTTGCTGTTGTCCATCATGTTCCTCCTTTCAGGATATGCTCTGTGCTGCAGTTATTAGTGTAATGTCACACATATATTGAAAAAATAACACATACTTTTCAAAACCTTTTGTATATCTTTATTATATATTGATTTTAGGTTAGGCTGGTTTCAGGTTAGTTACAGTTAAATTAGAACATTAATATACCACAATCTTTATTATTGGGTCTCCTTTTACTTACCACCCTACATGGGTAAGCATGGAGTACTTAGTTTGGGACAGCTCCAGTGAAGACAAACTAAATCTGTATGCCCTTTGCCTTAAAATTACTATTAAAGATTATGGGAGACCCAAGTGAAGTTCACCGGCACTTTCATTCTCAAGATTATTGGGGTCCCAGCACATTTCACACATGCTGAGCTTACTTTCACAAAATATCCACTAAGTAAGCCAAAAAAGTCAGTTTTCAGTAAATCACCTTTATGGTCTATTCACATGTACAGTATTCTGTGCAGATTTGATGCACAGGATTTTCTGCTGCAGATTTCAGTGTAAACTAAATTACTGAGCACAGCTTCTAATCTGCAGTAGCATAACCCACGCATCAAATCTGTGCAGGAGCCTGTACGTGTGAATGTGCCTTTTTTAAAGCCTGTATTAATTCAGTAATTCATAAATCACTGTAGATTACACCAGTATCCCCTTATGTCTTTAAGAGGTGCCGTACGTAGAAAGAGTGTGGCAATGTTTGGTTATACATAAGCAATACAATATTACCCTGAATGGATAATGTTTTCAAATCAACTGGTGCCAGAAGTTTAAACAGGCTTGTAAATTACTTCTATTTAAAAATCTTAATCCTTCCAGTACTTATAAACTGCTGTATGCTACAGAGGAAGTTGTGTAATTCTTTTTAGTCTGACCACAGTGCTCCCTGCTGACACCTCTGTCCATGTCAGGAACTCTGGGTAGTTCCTGACATGGACCCATTTGGCACCAGTTGATTTGAAAAAAAAAATTTCTACTGAAGTACCCCTTTAAAAGGGTACTCGGGTAGAAAAAAATTCATATCAACTGGCTCCAGAAGTTACAGGTTTGTAAATTACTTCTATTAAAAAAATCTTAATCCTTCCAGTATTTATCAGCTGCTGTATACCACAGAGGAAATTGAGTTGTTCTTTTGTGTCTGACTACATTGCTCTCTGCTGACACCTCTGTCTGTATCAGGAACTGTCCAGAGTAGGAGCAAATCCCCATAGCAAACCTCTGCGGCTCTGGACAATTCCTGACATGGACAGAGGTATCAGCAGAGAGCACTGTGGTCAGACTGAAAATAACTAATCAACTTCCTCTGGAGCAGCTGGTAAGTACTGGAAGGATTAAGATTTTTTTTAATAGAAGTAATTTACAAATCTGTTTAAATTTCTGGCACCAGTTGATTTAAAAAAAAAAAAAAAAAACTCCACCGGAGTACACCTTTATAGAACCACTATGTTCCCTACAGATAATGCTATTTCATAATCAGCGTTCCTGTAGTGTTTTGTTTTATCCTAGCTCAGCTGCATTCAAAAATTTGGAAAAGGACGTCAATCTCTCCTAAGTGGGCTGACCTCCTGTGAAGTACAGGATTACATAATCCCCTATTGGACTCTTACTGGAAGCCCACATCCTTTCTGTCCCCACTTAGCTCTACCCTCTCATGTTCCTCTGTCTGCCCTCTCTTAAGGAGTTCAGTGATCCGTGAAAGACGACAGTGAATCTGCACACAGAAGAGACAGTCAGTGTGAGGACTGATTTAAAATCATGCCTGTCTCTTCTGTGCAGATTAACTGTCGTCTTTAGGCATGTAACCTGACCACCTTTGCATGTAAAAGCTAACATGGTGGAATTTAAGACAGACTAAAACTGATTCTCAATGATACTCTATAGTGTGAGTTAGGGGGTAATTTTTTTGTCACTGGTTTTTATTTATTGCTGCACCTAAATAGGACTCCGAGAAAGTACAGTGATGAGACTTGGCCCCCTTAGTTTCTGCAATGGTATCATGAACTATATTGGTAGTAAAAATGGAACTAAATGGCAAATCACTCAAGGCATACAAAGGAACTGATACATTTTTCTCTAGTAACATATGTTACACTATCCTTTCCTGGAGTGTGTCTTTAATGGCATTTTTTCCATTTCTGTATCTTAAGCGTGCACTGATTTACTGGTGAATCCTATTCCAACTTATGTATATTGGACGATTTGCATTTGTAGTATATTCCTTCAATGTTCACGTGATTCCTCAGCATTTACAGTGCAAATTGTTACACTATATAGGGCATGGTGCTGATGTTAAGTGTGTTGACTGGCACCCAACCAAAGGACTCCTTGTCTCTGGAAGTAAAGACAGTCAACAGCCAATCAAATTTTGGGATCCTAAAAATGGTCAGAGTCTTGCAACACTGTAAGTAAATAATTGTACATTCTAAAAATGATTCCACAGTAGCCAAACTGTGGAATTTTTCTTTGCTGCTATTTTACTTCATGGGGGGTGTTATGTGCGCAGCAATGTAGTACATTTAAGTCCTGTGTATTACTGAGCAACAGAAGGGGAAAGGAAAGCTAGAACTGTCTCCTTGGTGAGTTGTGGCTGCTGCATGCTGTATTAGCCACTAGTACTTGAGATTTCTTGATAATTAAGTAAAGCAGCTGTGTCCTTCCCTAGCAGATTAACTGTAAACAAGTATCTATAGCCTTTACCTTAGCTGTGTAATACAAGCTTATCCCAGGACTTATCATTCTCTACTATGAAGTAAATAAAATGAAAAACAGGTTAATTGGTTTATTCTCTTACAAATTCTGGTCAGATCTGTCACCATAGCGCCTTTCTAATGCCATAAGAATAGTTCCTTTCCAATGCTATAAAGAAATAGCTCCCCCATGCATTCACCCATACAATATCCGCTGCAGCTTCCATGCTGTTAAAGCAATGCAAGTAAATAGTGGAACATGGCAGCAAATCCGCAGTGGATATGGTATGTGTGAATGTACTCTTACAGTAAGTACCTCCCAGAAAAGAAGAATCGCCAGATTTTTAAAGGGGTATTCCAGGAAAAAACTTTTATATATTTATATATATATATATATATATATATATATATATATATATATATATATATATATATATCTCTCAATATCAACTGGCTCCAGAAAGTTAAACAGATTTGTAAATTACTTCTATTAAAAAATCTTAATCCTTTCAGTACTTATGAGCTTCTGAAGTTAAGGTTGTTCTTTTCTGTCTAAGTGCTCTCTGATGACACCTGTCTCGGGAAATGCCCAGTTTAGAAGCAAATCCCCATAGCAAACCTCTTCTAAACTGGGCGTTTCCCGAGACAGGTGTCATCATAAAGCTCTTAGACAGAAAAGAACAACCTTAACTTCAGAAGCTCATAAGTACTGAAAGGATTAAGATTTTTTAATAGAAATATTTTACAAATTTGTTTAACTTTTCTGGAGCCAGTTGATATATATAAAAAAGTTTTTTCCTGGAATACCCCTTTAATCTCTCTGCTAAAACTAAAGTAGATCCTATTTCCCCTTATACTGTGAAGGGAATTGGTAGATTTTCAGATTTATTTTTTTTTTTTGTCAAAAGTATTAATCAGTTTTTTTTATTTCTCTTAGAAATAATGGTTAAAAATGATCCATGATTAAGCACTGTAAATGTGTATATAGTACAAATATTAGATCACTACTTTCATGATATTGTTAATGGGTATAAACAGTGTAATTTTTGCTATTTATCAAGACATGCACATAAGAATACTGTGATGGAAGTAAAGTGGAACTTGAATGGAAACTGGCTGCTCACTGCCTCACGAGATCATCTCTGCAAGCTTTTTGATATCCGTAATCTTCGGGAGGAGCTTCAGGTTTTCAGAGGACACAAAAAAGAGGCAACAGGTCAGGAGATGTTGGTGTTTTTGAGTGCAGGGAACAGTGATCCAACTCCCAGTTAAACAGTGGTCTTACTCTGCCTCTTTTTTGTTTATTGAAGCTGTTGCATGGCATCCAGTTCATGAGGGCTTGTTTGCTAGTGGTGGTTCTGATGGCTCACTGTTGTTTTGGCATGTTGGGTACGTATTCTTTCTCTTTATGATATTGCTAGATGTGTTTTTGTAACCTCTTTTCCCATGTTTCTAAAATGTTATATATTTTACTTAAGTGTGGAAAAAGAAGTGGGTGGCATGGAGATAGCACATGAGGGAATGATCTGGAGTCTTGCCTGGCATCCCCTTGGCCACATTCTGTGTTCTGGATCTAATGATCACACCAGGTACTAAAGCTTTTATAGCTTTTTATAAACATATATTGGATTATTTTAACAGATATTGAATAAAGAGTAGTGGGATAGTACAGCTGAGTAAACGTGCATTCATATAAAAAAAAAATAGTACACAAATACACAACAGTAATAAATTGGAGACATAGAAGTCTCTGGGTGATTAAAAAACCCCTTCATGTAGATGTAGAACACCTAACATCTGCTATAGTATATAGGAGGGCTAAACTGTAATGTGTCAGCTGTGTCGAATCCTCTAGAACATAAGAGACAAAAGGAGTGGTCAAATTAAGCCTAACAACAGAATCCGTCAGCACAGTTTTTTTTTGCCTCTTAAGCCTTGATACAGTGCTGGATAGTATGTGTGAAATAAAGTTAAAACATACCCAAGATGGGGTTAATAGGCTTCAAATAGATCTAACCATGATCTTTAGAACAGTCATGCAAAGGTCCTGGGTGCATGGCCTAGCTCCCAAACCTGATATTGGTTGGGAAGTGACGGGGCCAGCAAAGCAGCAGAACGTCTTCACCTCAGTTTTCTCCTATCAGACATTTGCATGGCTGATTAAGTTTTGGAGCTATCCTATATCAACAGCACCTTTTAGCTATGCATTAAGTACATTTTACATCTGTGCTCAGCACTATTCCGGTTGTTAGGAGTCTGCTATTATGTTTTTGCCCATAAGTAGTTAAATCAGGAGAAAAGTGTCCTTAAACTTCTCTGGCACATTGGCATTGTGTTATAAGTGTCTTCATAGTCAAGAAGAATCATTAAGATTTCTATAGTAGGCTGCAGCTTTGAGTGTGTTCTAAATCATTTTACCTTTTTTTTTTTCCCCCATTTAGTAAATTTTGGACCAGAAATCGTCCTGGGGACAAAATGAGAGATCGCTATAATCTGAATCTTCTTCCTGGCATGTCAGAAGATGGTGTTGAATATGGTAACCACTTATATCTACAAATAGTCATACTCCTAGATGCCTGCACTCCTCCTTTAGGCTGTTTTATTTTTGTTGGAATTAATTAACTTTATACTTATGTCCATAATTATACAGTTATACCTCTTTTACTTTTTTTAAGATGATGTTGAGCCAAACAATCTAGCTGTTATACCCGGTATGGGTATTCCAGAACAGCTGAAAATGGCAATGGAACAAGAACAGATGGGTAAGATCATGTTAGATTGTTGCTTATTTCTCAGATTTGTTTGACTTACTTGCCACCTGGTGTTAACTTTTTTTTTAATTTTTTTTTTCTTATAGGAAAAGAAGAGACTAATTCAGTAGAAATGACGATCCCAGGCTTGGACTGGGGAATGGATGAAATGATGCTGAAAGATCAGAAAAAAGTTCCACAGAAGAAAGTTCCATATGCCAAACCCATACCTGCTCAATTTCAACAAGTTAGTCAACAAATATGACTCTTAATCAAATGCTTGCTAAAAATGCTGCGTCTGTTAAGAAACCTTTTGAGCTTTGCCACACAGCTACTTGGAATGATAACAATACACTATGTTCATATTGATATCATGGCTTAAAGGAGAACTCTGGTACATTACATCTTATCCACTATCCACAGTACAGGGGATAATTGTCTAATTGCAGGGAGACCCACAGCAATCTCCTGCCCGGCACCCCAGCTCTCCTCATGCATGGAGCAACCTCCACTCTGTGCCGGATTACTGTGGATAGGGGATGAAATGTAATTTACCGGAGTTCCCCTTTAGGGTCAATTCGCATGTACAGTATCCTGCACAGAATTTGTAACTGCAGATTAGAAGCTGTGTTCAGTCATTTAGTTTACATTGAAATCTGCAGCAGAAAATCCTGCTCATCAAATCTGCACAGGATACTGTATGTGTGAACACGCCCTTATGTGTGAACACGCGTTTTTGTTTTGTTTTCTCTTTTCCCCCTGGCTGTCGCAATAAAAAAAAAAAAAATATTATATTTAAATGGTAACTCTCATTAAAACTAATTTTTGCTATTGCTTTCCTTATGGTAAATTGGTAAATAAAAAATATTTCTAATATACTTTTGTTTAAAAAAACGAAGTTTTTTTCTGTTTTATTTGTGCTTAAAAAAGCTCGAGCACATTTTCCCCCATCTCATACACAGACTTTGGACCGAAGCCCAAACACAGGAAGTGCAGTCTGGAGTGCCGAGGGGTGTGTGTCCAGCCTCATCCAATCATAGCTCCTCTCACACTTAACTGCCATATGCTGTTGGTTGGACCCCCTCAGCACTCCAGGCTGCACTTCCTGTGTTTGGGCTTCGATCCAAAGTCTGTGTATGAGATGGGGGAAAATGTGCTCTTGACCTTTTTTTAAGCACAAATAAAACAGAGAAAACTTCATTTTTTTTTTTAAAACAAAGTATATTAGAAATATTTTTTATTTACCATAAGGAGTGCAATAGCAAATTTTTTTTTTATAAGAGTGACCATTTAACTTACCTTCCACCGTTCCCTTGGTGCACCGATATTGGTCTCCAATCAGTTCTATGGTCCCGATCTTCTTCTGCATTGTGGGGCCCAACCCGTCACAATGTGCTGAGTTTATCGCTGTCCAAAGCAATGTCCCGGCTCGGCCATTGGTAGCTCAGCACCTGGCAAAAGTGGGACATCGCTGAAGCTGGCAATAAGCTCAGCGCAGTGTGAATAATGTTGCACGCCTGCATATACTTATTAAAAATTGGACGAGAAGTGTATATATGATGTAAATAAAATTTAAAAAAAATCTCTAAAATCCGATTTCTCAGTCGCTCTTCATTGGGGGACACAGATACTCATGGGTATATGCTCTTGCAACTAGGAGGCGCAGACAAGGGGGAAAAAAATGTTTTCTCCTCCCTGGCAGATATACCCACCCACTGGAAATGAGGTAATCAGTTTCAGCTTGTCAGTAGGAGGCAAGACACATGTCTGGGAGTTCCCCAGACCTGGTTTTTATTATTTTCTAGTAAGGGCTTTTTAGTTAGGTTTTTCCTCCATTTTGTTTCCTTTTTTCAGGTGGGGGTTCAGCAGCATGGCGCTACCTGTACCCCCATGTGTGACAAAGGGGCACGGAACATAAGAGTATGGGCCGTCAACCCCTTATCGTCAGCGCCTGGAGGTTGTACCCTGGGTCAGAGTCCCCCACTTGCCCCTACTCGCCCCGCTATATTTGCCTGGTATGATGCAGCGTGGCCAAAAGCTGGCTGAAGCCGTCTAGGTGAGTATATGAAGATGGAGTCCGCGGGTGAGTATGTACCCCCCCCCCCCCCACACACACACACACACACACACACACACTTCTGACAGGGCCTGTGGCAGGACTTGAGGGGTTAATATCCTCCATGGGTATCTTTTAGCGCAGTCACTTTCTGGACTGGCATTTGTGGTTTGAGGATTTGCCAGTCCTCAACAATTTAAGGGGCCATGGTCCCGATCTTAAATGGGGTCTGGATTCCCAACTGTAGTCTCACCAGGAGTTACGGAGGCTGTTCTGTCTCCGTTCACTCACAGGTGCTGGCGGCCGTGTGGCTGGACGGGGACTCGGAGCATATCTACGTCCCCCGCCCCCTCTCCTGCAGCGGGAAAGTGGGGTTGTATTTCTCCTCCCCTGCCGGTTGTTATTTGGAGGTGGAGGAGTTGGCAGGAGGAGGAAAAAGTAGTAATAATAATAATAATAATAAAAAAAAAGTAAATTAAATAAATAAATATGTACATATATATATATATATATATATATATATATATATATATATATATATTCAACTTTGTGTGCTGCATCCTTGCAGTCACTCCATGTCAGCCCTTTTACCTATCCAATTGAGCCCCTGCCCACAGGCAGAACTTAGGCAGCCCACTGTGGTGGGTCAGTTCCTGGGATGTATACTCCCTTGGAACACCCTTGGGATACACGTTTTGTCTGTTTTCCTCTACTGCCTGTTACCACGCCCCTATGCCTAGGGAGTCCACCATATGGCTTTTATTCCCGGGAGGGTACTGGACATCCGGAGCAGTGGTTTTCTTATCCGCTGGTCATCCATTGAGAAGGGTTCTTGGCATATGTATACTCTATGATTCCCCCCCTCCACAGGTCATCAATCTCATAGCGGCCGCATCTGCGGCTGGCATTACGGTACCCCACTGCTAGTGCGAGTTGTCCAAAGGAGTGACCTGTTGTATACTATGGACCCATACCAGTAAGCCAGACAGTGGTCTGTGCGGTTTCCTCCGCCACCTGTCATCTATCAAATGCCTGATGTCTCTGCGGCTGGAGTTCCGATACCCCACTGATGTGCGCGGTGTCTGAAGGAGTGTCCTGGCGTTTCCTATGGACACTATACGGGGCGACGGGCATAAAATCCTAAACTCCTCGGCCTCCCCCGATTTCCCAGGGTGGCGAGGATTCTATCCATGGCACTGTTGTCTGTGCGGTTTCTGCTGCAGTCGGTCTCCCTTCTCTGAGCAGCCACGTGCATGCCTGGGGTTTCCCTTACCTCTCTGCTGGTAGGAGGAATCTGGGAGAGGCTCCCTGCAGGTACACAGGACTGATGCCAGTCAGCCAGACATTTGTCTGCATGGTCTCCTACACCACCAAGTTGCCCATTGGATCGGCCACACTCCAGTACCCCACTTTCTGTGGGAGGGTTCAAAGAAGTGACTTTGTGCCTTCAGGAATCCTATACCAGTCAGACGGTTGTCTGCATGATTTACACTACTTCTGGTCACCTACCATACATGGCCCGCACCGTGTTGCATGTTCAGGTAACCAAACTGTGGTTCCGAGTGAGTGACCCCATGTTGATCCATGGGCCTTGTACAATGCACCACATTGTGGTTTGCACCTACCTCTCCACATGCCTGGCGCTCTCACGGCTGAGGGCTCATAACCTACTTACAGTGAGTGGTTCTGATTAAGGGACCCGGTGAGTCCACGGTCCCTATGCCAATTGGCCAGGACTGTGTCTGCATGGTTTTCTAATCGACCAGGTCACCTCCCCCATACCGGCCTCTCCTGCGGCTGAAGTCCGGTGGCTCACTTTCAAGATAAAGTTCAGAAAATAGGTTTTCGGCGGTATAGCACCTCTGTTCTGGCAGGGGGCCTGATGGGGCAGCAGTCTGTTCTCCAGCCCCCCCTTGCCTCCAGGTACCTTATTGCGTTCCTGTGCAGGGTGGCTCCGACACCTGCTCTTTTGCCTTAGACAATGGCCAGGATGGCTCAGTTGACGCACTTTCTGCCCCCTTCTTTTTTTTTTTTTTTTTTGCAGGGTCCAGGGTTTCACCAAACGCTATATGTTGCTGCGTGTGCTTCCTCCTTGCATTTGTAGTCCCGTCTTGTATCTTTACCAGCTCCAGTGTCCAGGATTTAAATCCCTCTGGGGCCGCAAGTGGCTCCTCCATGCCTTGGTATATTTTCGCAGGGTTCCTGGGGGCAAGTCCTCCCAATATTTTGACCGTTACCGTAGGGGGGCATTTCCTCGCTCCTACAGTACCTGTTGCACTTGGCAATCCCCCTTCCGCAGGAGGTACGGGTTTCAGGGAGCTCAGCACGGGCTGTACCTCAGTCTCATCTCCACCACCCCTTGTATTCCCTCCATCAGGGGAACTGTTTCGCTGGGTAATTTCTACTGCTAAGATGGAGCCATCTCTCCCTTCCCCCTACATGGCTAGGCTGCCTGGCTGGGCCCTTGTTTTCATGCTGAGACGACTCAGAAGAGTTGTTCGCTGGCTATGCTTGTGTGCTTACTGCCCCCGATTGCAGCCTTGCTCTGCTCCTTGTTCTTGGTTATCTACGGCTGCTCATGCAGCCAAGGCAAACTCCTTTGTAGGAGGAGTTTATGCAATCAATGTTTGTAACCTGCCATTGCTCTCCTCCTCCCTTGATGCAATCTCTTTGGAAGGGTGTGTTTATCCTTCCCTTTGTTGGTGTCAGTTGTGTTTCTCCGTTGCAACAGTCTTTTGGAGCAACCTTCTTGTGCCCAGTTCCCTTTTGCTTCCCCCTCTGTTCCCGTCCTTACGGGACATTGCTTCGGAATACTCTGGTCCACTCAGTTTGCTGGGGTCCCAGACCAGTTAGTTTCTATCCTGGGATGCTGTGGCGTGCCTTTTTTCTAGGTCGGCTCTCCTGATTCTTGGGCCTTGGTGCTGGTTAAGGTCTCAGGCATGTTTAGCGATCCTGCCCAGACTTCTCCGCAATCTCATTTGTGGGGCGGTCTCTCTGTACCGCACATAATCTTTTCTCGACACGGAAGGTTGTCACCCGGAGCGTTTTGCAGATGTTAGGTTTACTTTACCTTCAGTTGTAAGTTTTCCTGGAGAATTAGGAACCTCCTTTTCCTATGTCTGCTGCTTCGGTGTTTCAGGATGCTCCTTTTTCAGGGTCTTCTGCTCCTTTTTGGACATTTAGGTGACTCTGGAACCTCCAGTTCCCATGTCGGTGGCTTTGGTGTTCCGTATCCCCTTTTCAAGGTGTCCCGCTCCTTTTTTGGCAGTTCTTACCTTCTGTCTCCTCCTTCGGGGTCCATGTACTCCTGAGATGGATGGCGTTCTGGTCATCCGGATTCTACCAGTCGAGCTAATTTTGCCTCCCGGGTGCTCGCGGTGGGCCCCTGGGACAGGGGTTTTGGGTCTGCATGTGTTCAGGTCATTGACCTTCTGTGCCAGACCTCTGCGCCATCTTTCTTTTTTCCAGTGGTTTTCTGGTCTCCACCTTCTGTGCTCGCCTTCTACTCTCCCTGGTGTTTTTCCGCCATGTTCTCTTAAATCGGTTGACTCTGGATGGGTTTCTCTTGTTGTGCGCTAATTACATTTTTGTTTTCCAGGCGAGCTAGCCCTCTGTCTAGTTCTCTTTTCCTTGGAGTTGATTTCCTACCTCCTTCCTGGATAGTTCCGGCCTATCTGGCTTCCTAGTCAACCTTTTCTTGTCTTTCTCTATTGACGTAGGTTTCTTGCCTCTGCATAGAACGGTCCCTTCCTTTGGCGTCCTAGTCCATCTCCATGGCCAGGGGACCTTCTCAGTTTCTGGGCCTCAGTTGTCTCTGGCCCAGGGTCTCGTCTGCAGGCCTTACGGACGAGTGGGTTCAGTCTCTGGACTGTTTCCCGTTCTCTGGTGGTTGTTGTTCTCACCCTAGGGGACTGCTTTGGTACGTCCCATCAGTATCGGTTTCCCACAATGAAGAGCGACCGAGAAAAGGAGAATCTTTGTACTCGTCGTAACATCTCTTTCTCGTAGCCTTCATTGGGGGACACCGCACCCACCCATTTCTTCAAATATTTTTTTTCTTCAGCTTCTCTCTTCCGGTTATTGTTTTTTTTATTTTTAGTTTTTATCTGGGATTCTTTTCTAGGGTCCTTCGGACAAATTTCTTTGTTGACTTCTCCTTCTTCTTTGTGACAAAACTGATTACCTCCCTTCCAGTGGGCGGGTATATTCTGCCAGGGAGGAGACGACTTTTTTTCCTAGTGTCAGTGCCTCCTAGTGGCAAGAGCATATACCCATCAGTAACGGTGTCCCCCAATAAAGGGTTCGAGAGAGATTTTACGGTGAGTACAAAAAAATCTTCTTTTATAATTTTAGGCCTGGCTGCAGAATAAAGTGCCACTTATGCCGGCTTCAGAAGCTGTCCCAGAACTGCAAGAAGAGGTAAAATCTGATGAGAAGAAAAAGAATCAAGCTGAAATTGAACAAGAGATGGCAGCTCTACAGTATACCAACCCACAGCTGCTTGAGGTATGTTTGATTCTGGTGTGATGAATGCAGTTTATAGCATTATATAGCTATTTAGTGGAAATCTGTGGGAATAAAATTGACTTGGACACAGTGCCTCTCAGGCCCTTATATGCAGTATGCTCTTATGTATTCTGGAGCTTCTAATGGGAGATTGGTCAATATTCTGCAGGTTGCCCCATTGCACTCACTGATTTATTTATTTTATGTAGTGCTAAATATAAAGAGGTATAAACCCTAGATAAGCCCATAAAAATTAGCTGCTATTGTTATGTGTTGAAAAATGTATAAGGGTGCTTGTAATATGCAGAATAACTCTGGCTATAAGAGCAGGATTTACTTCTGTGATTGGGTTGTTCATAAGTGACAGGTTTTCTGTTGGGCTTGCTGCCTTATCTCATCTCATTCTTTAAAATATGCATAGCTTTAAATTGGAGATTTTCCTAGTTTTTATAACGGAAAATATTCATTTTATTAAAAAAAATAGCATAATATTCGCCTCCTGTCTTTAATATAGCTCACAGCAGCAAGGTTAACAAATTGAAAGAAGGTGAAGAAAACTTTAGCGCAACCAAACATAAGGTAGCACTGTAACAGCCAATCCATATAGATCATAGTTCATAAAACCGCCAAGCTCCAACTGTAAATCCTCTTTCTTGTTGCGAGGATGAGAAGAATCAGAGACAGCAGTATCTCAAACGTAGAACTGAAATTCATAACTGGATAGAACGAAGAAGAAATCTGAAGAAAAACTTGACCACGTAGACATCCATGTATCATCAGAATTAAACTGAAAAAGAAAATAATAATAAATAGGGAGGGTCAATAGGGTGGGATAATATTCGCCTCCTGTCTTTAATAAAATCCATATTTTCCGTTATTAAGACGGATAATAGAAACAATATAAAAAACATTATAAAACAACATAATAAAATATATTCAAACTACAGATAAAGAAATAAGAGAAGAAGGTCTGAAGTAGAAAGTTTTGTAAGTAGACTCAGAAGACCAATTCGCAGCTTTTAAAACATCTGAGAGAGAACCTCCGGATTGAAAGATTTTGGTGGACATTGCCCCTCTGGTTGACTGGGTGCCGAAAACAGAAGTATCAACACCTGCTATGTGCATGTTTGTTTGATCCATCTAGCTAGGGTGGAAGAAGAAACGGGAAGATGAGGCTTACAAAAAGATATTAACAATTGAGAAAGAGAAGGATTTCGGAAGGAATTTGTTTTGCGTTCTTAAGAATGTAAACAGTGAACAACACAAGTTAATATTGTGAGGAAAGGATGGGTAAAAAAACTAAATATAAGTTGGTTTTTGTGCGTTTATAGATGTAAATAGAACGCCTTGAGGGGTAAAAGATCTAAGAGAAATATTCAAAGCTCTCACATCCGAAACTTTTACAAGAGATCAAACCTAGAAGCATAGAAAGTTTGAAGTATAGAAGTTTTAAAGACAAGGAATCATTATCACCTAATGAATCTAGGAAAGATAAAACGAGATTAACATCCCAAGTAGAATGATATTTGGAAAGAGGAGGTCTCCGAAAACGAATACTTTTTAAGAGTCTTCAAACTAAAGGATGTTTGCCAACAGGGATAGAATCGATTGGAACGTGATTAAATGAAATGGCGGAACGATAAACATTGATGGACAGTAGGGTTTACCTAATTCAAAAGAAGTAGAGAGGAAATTTAAAATGAGTTAGAGAAAACTGAACAGGATCCAGATCCCGTTGTGCGCACCAATTAGAACAAATTTTCCAGGCAGATTTGGTGCCTGGTGCCCAATCAAACCTATATAAGTAAGATATCATTTTAACCGTATGGACCTAAAGAATAAAGACAAGGTGTCTTTTGTACCCAAAAATGTACTGCGTAGAAACGGAAGCCCCCAAAAGAAAAAAAAAATATTTTTTTTCTTCAATTTTATCGCACAATGACTTTTTTTTCCGTTTGGCCGTGGATTTTGGGGTAAAATGTCTGTCACTGCAAAGTAGAATTGGTGGTGCAAAAAATAAGCCATAATATGGATTTTTAGGTGGAAAATTTAAAGGATACCTCTCATCAAAAAAACTTTTGATATATTATAGATTAATGTATTCAGTATAACTTCACAATTGCATGTTATTAAATAATATGCTTCTTTCTATTTAATTTTCCACTTTGAAGAAATGACCACTAGGGGTCTCCCTACCAGTCCTGGCAGCAAGCATTTCAGACTCATGCTGGAGTCCTAAACACTACGAGCTGCCAGTCTGCTTTGTTCACAAAGGAGAACACTCAGAGCCACCAGCCTGCTTTGTTCACAGCCTGTTTGGCTGTGAACAAAGCAGGCTGGCAGCTCTGAGTGTTTAGGACACCAGCATGAGTCAGAAATGCTTGCTGACAGGACTGATCGGGAAAAATACAATAGAAAGAAGCATATTTTTCATTAACATGCTATTGGAAAGTTATTCAACATTTCATTCATCTAAAATATATCAAAAGTTTATTTGATGAGAGGTACCCTGTAAAGCGTTATGATTTTTTGAAGGTAAGGAGGAAAAAACGAAAATGCAAAAACTGAAAAACGCTCCTTAAGGGGTTAAAAAAGAATAGCATAATATGAGCCTCAGTCTTATAATAAAATTGTTGCTCTTACCTCAACTCTGCTTTATGAACTATGGTTTTTACAATTTGGCCAGCCTCACTCATTGGATAAGTTTTATTTATTTATTTTTTTTGTTAGTAACATGATCGTAATGCTTGAAAAACTCATATATTATACATTATTCTTTGTGACTGCATACTATGGGAAATACATTTTATTAAACTTTTTTTTTATTTTTTTTGCAGCAATTGAAGATCGAAAGGATAGCACAGAAGCAGGCAGAAGCTCCAGGGCAATCCCAAGGCCTTGCTTCACCCTTAGGGGCACCTCCACAAGTTTCTTCAGCATTTCCTGCTTCAGGACCACAAAATCAACCACCACCAAATTTCCAGCAGCCTCACCCATCACAACCAGTGGCAATGAACATGCAGCATGGGCCTCAAGGACAATTCAGGCCACAAGGGCCTCAAGTACCTGGAGGTCCCGGTTTCATGGGTCCAGGTAATCAGAACATACGACCTCAGGAAATGCATCCTGGAATGCCTAGACTTGCCGGGCCTGTAGGACCTATGGGTCCTCAAGGTCCTCCTGGTAATGCTGGACCACCTGGGCATCTAGCTTCTCAAATGCCACAAGGTCCCAGAGGAGTTCCACCCTCTCATCATGGAATGCAAGGAGGTCCTGGCCCACAGGGGCCTTTAATGGGTGTTGCTCCTAGAGGTGTCCAGCAAGGTCCTAATCAGGGAATGCTTATGGGGCATCCAGCACAAGATTTGAGGGGACCTTCAGGTGCTGTACTCGGACATGGCCCTGATGTTAGAGGACCAATTGATATGAGAGGACCCTCCGACATGCGTGGACCCCAGGATATGCGGGGACCTTCTGATATTCATGGACCTCAAGATATGAGAGTCCTTCCTGATATGCGAGGCCCTCAAGACATGAGGGGTGGCCCAGATATGCGAGGTCCTCTAGACATACATGGCCCTCAGGACATCAGGGCTCCAGACTTACGTGGCCCTCAGGATATGAGAGGACTTTCAGATATGCATGGCTCTGTAGACATGAGAGGTCCACCAGATATGCGAGGACCTCATGATATGCGAGGCCCCCCAGATATGCGTGGCCCACATGAAATGCGCGGTCCCCCTGATATGCGTGGTCCTCCTGACATGTGCGGCCCTCCAGACATGCGAGGTCCTCCAGACATGCGTGGCCCCCAGGACATGCGTGGCCCTCCAGACATGCGTGGCCCCCAGGATATGCGAGGACCTCCAGACATGCGTGGACTTCAAGATATGAGAGGACTGCCAGATATGCGTGGCCCTCCTGACATGAGGGGTGGTCCTGACATGCGTGGACCTTCTGATATGAGGGGTGGTCCTGACATGCGCGGCCCTCCTGACATGAGGAGTGGCCCTCCTGATATGAGGGGTGGCCCTGATATCCGTGGCCCTCCAGAAATGAGGGGAGGTCCAGATATGCGTGGTCCTCCTGAAATGAGGGGAGGTCCAGATATGCGTGGTCTTCCTGATATGAGAGGTGGTCCTGATATGCGTGGCCCGCCTGACATGAGGGGTGGTCCTGACATGCGTGGTCCCCAGGACATGAGGGGTGGTCCACATGAGATGCGAGGCCCACATGACATGAGAGGGCCACCTGATGTTCGTGGTCCACAGGATATGAGGAGAACTGATGTAAGAGGGCAACATGATATGCGTGGCCAGCAACACATGAGGGGTGCTCAGGACACTAGGGGGCCATCCGACTTGCTCGTTTCTCCAGATATACGAAGCCCTCAAGATATAAGAGGTCCTCAAGACATGCGAAATCTTCAAGATGTTAAAGGTCCCCCGGATATGAGTGGTCCTCCTGAAATGAGAGGTCCCCAAAACAGGGGGTCAAATTTAGGACTTTCTCAAGAAACCCATGGACAGTCAGTATCCCAAGGTCCAACAGGAAATTCTCAAGGGCCTCACAATTCGCAGAATCCAGCAAGGGCATCCCACCAATCACAACAGAAAACCCCATTACTGGGAGATGGTCCTAGGCCTTTTAACCAGGTAACTGCCTTTAATAATGACAGGAAATACTTTGATAGAAGACGCCATTTCTAGTTTCACATGCTTTGCTGATTGAAAATGATCATTTAGAACCTAGTGCTGTTTTCATTTCCAAATCTATTGTACAACAAACCACCTGGAGCAAATCACTTTCTACTTGAAAACTGACTTTAAGAAGTCTGTTACATAAAGTGTTTTTGCTGACGGTATTTTAACACTGTTTATGAGCCAGCCATAAAAGAATATTCATGATAACTTACTATTCTATACAGTTTAACTATAAAACCATGAAAAACCCCTAATATAGTATTGCCTCTAAGAGGAGACTTGAAGACAAAGTGCAAAGGAACTGTCAGCTTGTTTCAAGACTCGCCTTAGTCAAGGAGTCCAACGACAAGTGAAAGTTTGTCCATGTGTGTCTGCACTGTAAATGGTTAATGCTGAGATTACAGATTTATACAGTATATTTTTATACCAAAAAAGCTTCACTGATAATAAATTTTTTAAATTTTTTTGCATTATTTGAAGTCTCTGCACTGAAAAGGTTTTTATTCAAGGCCAAACAATCATGCACCACAAGGTCACATTAACACCTGTTAATTGTAACGCATGTATTTGTCTAGCGGAGAGTTTATAGAAAGGGAGAACTTGTCACAGGTTTCACTTTTGTAAAAAAAAAAAAAATGTAATTTGTGGCTGTGTTAATGTGTTCACATGACACTTCCCAGTTTCCCGGTTTAGCAGGAGAGACAGGCCTCCCACAGCCCAGCAGATATACACCCATTTTCACCCAAAACTGATGTAAATTGTTGCTAAAAAATCTATGCTAGCTCATAGCTCGTGTACACTTGAATCTGTGGTGCTCAGCCACACATGCAACAAATGTATTAAGCCCCTAGCAACTTACTGTCCCTAAAGCCAAAAGTGATATACTGAACACCACATTCTGGCCTTAGGTTGTATAGGCTATTATATGTGTGTTTTCAAGTAGAAGAAACAGACATGGTCGCACATCTACATATTGTATTTTGATCTACTTGCTTCTCAGCATAAATTCAAAAACGAACAGGTTGTTAGTATACATTTTGATCAAAAGGTACAAGCCCACTCTCCACATCAAGGCCACCTAATTAGAGTGGGTCCCTAACGTCCCTAGCATAAAATGGCGTAGCACTGGGCAGCGACCACCACCACCGCGACACCAGTGCCCACAAGGGGAACGACCCACTGGCAGAGCAGCCCCAATGCCATTCAAACCAGTCCATTATGTGTGTGTTGCTGTTATGGGACAAGAGTACAGAAGTATATGCAGTCACAAAATTATTCCTTTTAGATTGTCTAAAAAAATTGCACTATATGTTCGAATGGTATTGTGCAGAGAAAATTCACATCAAAGCGGCAGTATGCAGTAAAAGATTTACATAGGGGTTTTTATAACAATACTCATGTTCCATGGTTGAATTATTTACTGTGAGAAGTCTGGGTATATCCATCGGTGCATTACTGAGATCTGTTTAGTGCTTTTTTGGGATAACTGTAGGAGTATGCAGACTTATAATGACAAAAAGCACGCAAGATTATACTTTTTGGGAAGGACATAGGCCCAGATTTATCAAAGAATGTCTACGGTAGAGCTATTTTGCCACGTTTATTTGAGTGGTGGGTTTGACTAGCGTGCATCTTATTTATCAAGAAGGTGTAGCATGATGATGAATTTTGCTCAGCTCTGCTGTGGTGGGAGAAGCTCTACCAGATACACTTTTTCTAGACTCTTGTGAGGGAGGGAAGTAGACACTTTCCCAGGTCCTGAATTTGGAAGGTTAGGTGTTTTTACTTAATTTCACAAAGCTGCCTGGACATTTTTACTTTCACATTTGACGCTACAATAATATTTTATTGCGGTGTTTAAGGAGTTAAAGCTGGGCATCACCGTGATTGGTGATGGCTGGCATTAGAGATGGGTCCTGGTGGCAGATAGCCGCCAGGACCACCCAGCTATGACCCACGTGGGACGCTGTCATCCACAAAAGGTTAAAGGTTGAATTGCGGAAGGTAGAAGTGATCCTCACGCCTACTAGTAGGTGGTGTTGCTTTGCGCCTGAAAAAAGTACCTTTGCGCACAAAATTGCGACTTTTGACAAAAGTCGCAAATGATAAATACGTGACCACTGCATAGTCAAAAAGAAGTTCTATGGGTAGGCAAAGACGCATAAAAGTCATTAAATATGCTGCTTGCGCCTGAACTGCGCCAAAACATAGACAAAAAAATGCTCTAAAAGCAATGATAAATCTTCTTCCCCATAGAGTAGCTTCCTTGTAGGAGTCTAATACATCAATATTATGGTATCACGTGACACTGTTTGAAATACAAAGAATTCACATTGCAGACAATTTCTCCATTTGTTGGAGAAAGCAAGTGCATCTTTAATGGTGTATAGCTATGTAACCCCTTGTTTGCAGTAGCTTAAATGTGGAATCACAAATAAATAAATGATCCATACACCATGGTAAATTAGCTTATTGCTTATGTTGTAAATAATTACATTTTTTAACATTTTATTCAATTATCCGTCCGAAAGGCCTTAGTGAAGGTTCCAAGAGTGCTGCTGACACCTCCCAGTCCTGGAATTCTCCCGGGCGGTCTTGAGAATGCAGAGATCTGTGACCGTAACCACGGTAAAAAGTGCGTGTGCAGTAAGGTGCTCTCTTTAGGATGGCTGGTCAGCCGTTCGGTCAGATGAAGCAAACCGAGGTTATGGGTGTATTAAACTGTTTTATTGGGAATAAAATCAGAATTTTCGGACAACGTCATTTAAATACAAAAAAAAACGTGAAAATTACAAACTATGGAGTTATACATAAAAGTTCTTAGTTACATTTGTATGATAGTTCTACATATCATTTATAAAATATAAAACAAGATGGTAGTTGGGATAAAATGTAATAAAATTCCTAAGATGACATATAGCATTTGTCCATTGTTGGGTAAAATACTCAGGTATAGTTGTATAGCTGTAACTATACTGGAGTATTTTACTCAACAATGGACAAATGCTATATGTCATCTTAGGAATTTTATAGTTTTTACCACAACTACCATCTTTTATATTTTATACATGATATGTAGAACTATCATACAAATGTAACTAAGAGCTTTTTACGTATAAGCCTGAAGTTTGTCATTTTTGCGGGTCTTTTTTTTTTTTGTATTTAAAGGACGTTGTCCGAAAATTCTGATTTTATTCCCAATAAAACTGTTTAATATACTCTTAACCTGGGGTTTGCTTCATCTGTCCGAATGGCTGACCAGCCATCCTAAAGAGAGCACCTTACTGCACCTGCACTTTTTACCGTGGCTACGGTTACAGATCTCTGCAAAATCAATCTTCAGAAATATTTGTGTGGAGGTAGAAAAGACCAGAGGACGACGCCTCGTGCGTTATCCCAATTTAAAGGGTCCCTCTTCGGGAGTATAGCAGGCTCTATAAATTTTCTGCTCACCTTGAGCGTACAGTATGCACACACACAACCCCATATAGGGGTACAGTAGCTAAATGCAAGCCCAGTAGGTGACTAGTTGAAGCTCTGTAGAATGCTGTGTAGAAAGGAGAAAATGACCTTAACAGCAGGCGCTCAGGTATCCAAGGAATCTGCACGACCAGATCATCGATATGAAGAAAGATTCAGCTTTATTATGTACAGCAAGAACGCGTTTCGGGGTAACACACACCTTCAGACAACATAGCAAACAAATTTTTTTTATATGAATGCTAAATGATGAGGTCAAGGTCACAAAAATCCATATATAGTAATTTTTATTAACTGTGTATGGATTTTTGTGAATACCCTAGACCTTTCTCCCTGCCACCATCTTGTTTCACAATCTGAAGGGGTGTTACCCTGAAACACGTTATTGCCATACATAATAAAGATGAATCTTTCTTCATATCGATGATCTGGTCATGCTGATTCCTTGGATACTTGAGCGCCTGCTGTTAAGCTCATCTTCTCCTTTCTACACTTCAAGAATATTGGCACTTGCAGACAGGATAGCTTCACGCAATTGCTACAAATTTGATGTATTAATATAGAACAGAAAAAAGTAAGTGCAACGCACAACTTAGGAGCCAGAGATTAACCGTCTGGACACGAACACCCAGAGTGTCTGAGGATAATTACTATTATATGTAAAAGGGAGAAATGACGGTCCTCAAAGGCTATAAGGTCCAGTCAGTAAAGGTTTTGAGAACTGTCATTTCTCTCTGTTACAAATGATGTATTAAAATTCTTTGAACAGACTATTCTGTCTTGTTCCAGAGTTTCTTTATAGGATTAGGATCGGACTGTGAAGGCCAGGGAAGCAAGGAAAACTTGCATGACACTGACCTTTGTGTGAGCACTGTGCTGTGGTGTTGTAACTTGTAGAGAAGAAAATGTGATCTTTTATGGCATTGTGCGATGTCCTGCTGCTATGCATGATGAGCCCTATTGTCCAAGCATTCTGACCCTCCCATCAGCAGGCAGCAACAGAAATTTGATTCATCTGGCCAGTCTTTCCTTTCTGTTTCCGTAAAGGGCCCATGCGTTTTCAATAACTGTTAGGGTAGGTTCACACCACGGTTTTGTCCCCACGGTTTTCTATCAGGTTTTTTTTTTACTCAAAACTGTATTCCTCAAAACTGGACCAAACTGTATGCAAGCGTGTGCTTAAAAAGAACCTGTATATGGTTTTTAACCATATACGTTTTGAAAATGTTGTGCCCGGTTGCATGCGGTTTCATATGGTTTTTAATAATTACATCAAATCCGGTTTTAAGACTTTTGTTTTTAAAAATTTCAATTGTCCTATTTAGAATACTTTAGAATCGAAATGCGCATGTGCAAAGTTAAAAAATGTATAGGGAAAACCGGATTGAACCGTAGACATATACAGTTCACTATGGTTCTCATTGACTTCCATGTTACAAAAACCGTATACGGTTACAATATGGTTTTTCACCCGGACCAAAAACCGTGGTAGAACATGGTTTAGAGTTTGTACCCCATAATTGTAAGCGCTGTGGAGTCTGTAGGCACTATATTTTTAAAATGTTTTTTCTATTTATTTATAGAGTACGGGGGGGGGGGGGGGGTGTAAGGGAACAAACCGTAGTGTGAACCCACCCTTAGCCCCCATACACATGGAGCTAAAATCCAGCACGACCAACCAAATACACTAGTAAACAAAGGTTTTGTGTCCTGGACGCTCAGTACTGTTTATGTATTTTTCTATAGCGATTCTGAATCAGTCATCAGAAATTGTCCCTCAGGCACCAGTTTTCCGCAATTGTATTTTCCATTGTAGTGGGTTAGCCTAACCCATCTTGATACTCCATACTTAAAAAAATCCAAATTTTTCTCCTCTAGTCCCTTTGGGCACTTCCTCAACCAACACTCATCGCACTGCGCATGACGGCAAGCCTGAGCGGTGAGATAAGGAGAGTAATGAGTTAGTGTACTTCCGGATGCCAATACTGCTGGTCATGCTATTTTATCTAGACTCTTCTGTAGAAGGAGAATCTTCATTTCTCACTTTGCTTTCAGTTCAGCTTTTGTGTTTTTTGGTGGTCTTGTTTCTAAAAATCCCTCGAAGCGGTTTGTATCATCCTGACAAATTCTGTTATTTTGTGCAGAGCTCACTTTTAAATCACAAGTGCCATTCATTTTATAATTTTAAGCTATTTTAAGTTGTAATTAAATGCGCAAAATATACCGTATACGTTTGAAAAATTATTTGTAAAATTGTAAACGTGTGTTACCCACAAACTATACTTGACACACAAATTTGGAAAGCAGAAACAGTGGGAAAAATACTATAAGAATTAAGCTATTTGGTCAAAAAAAACATGTAAAAGGTGAAATTTTGTTTACTAGTGTTACCTGCTCCAGTACATCATCTTTGAAGAACCAGCATGTACCTTTAAACAGTCTTTAAATTCCAGTATAAGGTTTATGAGCACTTTTAATCAGCTGTGTCCCTGGAAATGGTCGCCTGTTGTTTATCAGCCCGTCTGTGCTAGGAAACAATAAGTTGTACATTTGGACATGTTAATGAAGCACCAGTATTGTGTTTAGCTGCAATTTCCTTTACTATACACCACTCTTCATCGGACAATTCTTGTCATCTGTGAATAACCTCTTTAACCCCTCTGTTAACAAAATACCCATAGATGGTGCCCTTCTTGCGACATTGATAGCCAGTATAATTTCTTGCAGTTGCCCAGGTGCTGTAATGGATATATATTAGGGACAATGTAGAGAAAACCGCACTCACCCGATCAACGTGCACAGATTCTTTATTTCGTTGAACATCAACATAGAACACAGGAGGACTTATGGTCGGCAGGAACGCCAGGGAACAGGAGGTGTTGTTACAGCTGTTTCACGGGAACACAGCCCGCTTCGTCAGTCTGACGAAGCGGGCTGTGTTCCCGTGAAACAGCTGTAACAACACCTCCTGTTCCCTGGCGTTCCTGCCGACCATAAGTCCTCCTGTGTTCTATGTTGATGTTCAACGAAATAATCTGTGCACGTTGATCGGGTGAGTGCGGTTTTCTCTACATTGTCCCGATTGTGTCAAGCGATATGTGCCTTCTCTAACCAGCACCCCGACATAGCACACACCGTTCAGTCTCTACCCATACCTGAGAAAGCGGATACCTATTATCCAGTAAACTGCCTTCACCTGCATAGCAGTGCCGGACTCATACTCTTTCTACCTGCTCTAGGATATATATTAGGGTCATACTTGTTATTTCGTTTCCTATTGTTTAAAGTAGGTTCAGTCTGGGGCTTTATGGTAGGAAAGTTACATAAAAGCTTGACCTTAAAGGGGTACTCCGACACTTAGACATCTTATCCCCTATCCAAAGGATAGGGGATAAGATGCCTGCTTGCGGGGGTCCCGCCACTGGGGACCCCCGTGATCTTGCACGCCGCACCCCGTTTATAATCAGTCCCCAGAGCGTGTTCGCTCCGGGTCTGATTACTGTCGATCACTGGGCAAGAACGTTGTGACGTCAAGGCTCCGCCCCCTCAATGCAAGCCTATGGGAGGGGGCGTGACAGCTATCACGCCCCCTCCCATAGGCTTGCATTGAGGGGGGCGGAGCGTGACATCACAACGCTCCGGCCCCGTGATCGACAGTAATCAGACCTAAAGCGAACATGCTCCGGAGACTGATTATAAACTGGGTGCGGCGTGCAAGATCACGGGGGACCCCAGCGGCGGGACCCCCGTGATCAGGCATCTTATCCCCTATTCTTTGAATAGGGGATAAGATGTCTAAGCGGGGGAGTACCCCTTTAAAGGGCAACTCCGGTGGAAACAGGTGGAAGACAAATGTTTTCAAATTAATTGGCGCCAGAAAGTTAAATAGATTTGTAAATTACTTCTATTTCAAAATCTGAAGCCTTTAAGTGCTTATCAGCTGCTGTATACTACAGATAAAATTGTGAAGTTCTTTTCAGTCTGACCACAGTGCTCTCTGCTGACACCTCTGTCCATGTCAGGAATTATCCAGATTAGAAGAATATCCCCATAGAAAACCTTTCCTGCTCTGGACAGTTCCTGACAAGGACAGAGGTGTCAGCAGTAAACACTGTGGTCAGACTGAAAAGAACTTCACAAATTTCTCTGAAGTATATCTGTAGTGTACAGCAGCTAAGTACTGGAAGGGTTAAGATTTTTAAATGGAAGTGATTTACAAATCTGTTAAACTTTCTGGCACCAGTTGATTTGAAAACATTTTTTTCCCCACCGGAGGTCTTCTGTGTATAAACCTAGGCCATGGGTGTATAGGGCTCCTTACCTTGAATCTGTGTATACCTTTGTTTTGATAATTAATCCATCCGGGTTATAATATCACACTTAGAATTCAAAATTAGCTTTAAAAACTCAGGGGAACATTCCCCTGGGCTGAAAAGACACAGCAAAGTTTATCCACTTGATAACAATGCCTCTGAAACTGCTTGTAACCTCCTGAGAAGCGTTGCTAACAAATAGATGGAATAAACGTTGCGTGGCGTTTGCAGACAAGGGGAACGACCCATGGGTTTTTAAAGCTAATTTGCTTATAAATTACACATGATTTCTTCACACTGGAGGGGTCAATTATCAAGCCCTATACAGCTACAGGGGTGTGGAAATTTATTAAAACTACTTGTCCACGGGACTAAAACAGAGCAAAATCTTCTTGTCCCTCATGACGATCCACTTGTCTGGGCCAATTTTCGCTTTTACTCTCTCGTTTTTTCCTACTCTCCCTATAATAACCATAACTAACTAATATAATGATACCTTTTAATTTTTCCATAACATATGCTCCGAAACAAAAACAAAAAATTATTGGTGAAGTGAAATTGAAATGGTAAAAGATAATTTTTCAAATTTAGTGGTTTTCTTTTCTACGCCATTTACCTTGTGGTCAGCTAACGTTATTTTTAGAGATGAGCGAACTTACAGTAAATTTGATTCGTCACAAACTTCTCGGCTCGGCAGTTGATGGCTTTTTCTACATAAATTAGTTCAGCTTTCAGGTGCTCCCATGGGCTGGAAAAGGTGGATACAGTCCTAGGAGAATCTTTCCTAGGACTGTATCCACCTTTTCCAGCCCACGGGAGCACCTGAAAGCTGAACTAATTTATGCAGGAAAAGTAATCAACTGCCGAGCCGAGAAGTTCGTGATGAATTGAATTTACTGTAAATTCGCTCATCTCTAGTTATTTTGATACTTTAGGTCATCCTGTTACAGCAGTACCAGATTTGTGTAATTTGTCATGTTTTACTAATTTAAAAAAATTCAGAACTTTTTCGAAATTTTTTTTAATTACCTTTTTCTGAACCATGTAGCTTTTTTTTTTTTTTTTTTTTTGCATACAAAGCAGTATGAGGGCTAATTTTTTTTGCACCATAATGTTTTTTTTTTTGTATCTGTACCTTTTTGGTATTGACCTGACTAATTAAGGTCTATTCCCATGTACAGTATTCTGCGCAGATTTGATGCGCAGGATTCTCTTCTGCAGATTTCAATGTAAACTGAATGACTTGAAATCCTGTGCATCAAATATGCGCAGAATACTGTACGTGTGAATGGACCCTTAATCGCTTTTTTTCTCGGATTTTATAAAAATTGCAATTCTGCTGTTTATAAAAAAAAAAAAAAATTATTTCTTTTACATTTACTATATGGCATACATAATGTTATATTTTAATAGTTCCTACAGTTACGCACACAGCCATAGCAAATATGTTTGTTTTGAGGCTAAGTTTCGACTTTTTTTTTCTGGCAGTTTTTGGAGATCTCCCACTGCAGTTTTTGAGCCAAAGTCAGAAGTGGATCCATAAGGGAGGAGAAGTGTAAGTCCTTCCTTTTATATGTCCTATTCCTTTTGAATACACTTCTGACCTGGGCTCAAAAACTGCAGTGGCAGATCTCCAAAAACTGCCAGAAAGAAAAAAAAAAGTCGAAACTTAGCCTTATTATGTTTACATGTTTTTATATAGGAAAAAGGGGTGATTTTAACTTTTAATATTGAAGGAGTTAATGTGTCTTTTAAACTTTTCTGAAAACTTTTTTTTTTTTTTACACTTTATTAGTCCCTTAGGGGACTATTAGGAGGAATCATTAGATTCCTCATGCAGATCAATAGAGTTCTATTGAACTTCATTGATCTGTGTTCTCTGCGATCTATTGATAGAGCCTGGCTGGATTAGGCTCTATCAATGACAGAACCACAGACACCAAGGAGCAGAGGTAAGCCCTCCGGCCACCTCTGCAGTGGATCGCCCCCCCCACCAGAGCGATCACACTGCGGGGGGGGGGGGGATCCGGATACCAGAGGCCCCTTGGGAGCGAAGGAAGGTATGTACATCTTAAATTTTTTTCTGCCGGCATTATGGAGGACAATCTTTATATTCTGAAGTTCTCCTTTAATGTCCGTCCCTGCTTGCCCGAAGCAGGGCTAAGGACCTGAAAAATTCACCTGCCCGGCGCCCTTAACTGCATGTCCTGGGCGTCGGGCGATAGGAATTCCACATCCCTGCAGCTATATACCATTTATTCACCAAAAACCTGCTGACAGGACCAGTGTTCACTTTGTGATGATAACTTATGTAATCCTTTAGAAGGCTGCCGCACGTTTATTATACAGTAAATGCCTGTTCCCACATGCTTTAGTTTGTGTAGTCTATGCTTCAGAAAGCAAGCAGTGCATAGTTCTGTTTTGTAAAGTATTACATGTTGTTTTGTTGACATCCCACATGAGTAATAAACAATAGGATATGTGATAAGATAAATGTCTTAGTATTCTCTTCAACCCATAGAGTTGATGAAAAGTTAATGCTTTATATCTGCTATGAAAAGGTCTGCTTAGCATCTGGATAATAAGCTTGTACATGTGCTTTTAGGTTGTTATGATCAAACCTAAAGTCAAACATGTCAATGGTGATTAAACCGGTGCTATTCATTGGTTAGATTGTTTTTTTTACATATGACTGCCTTGGTGACACAGATGGTGGAATGACCATAGTCCAGATGTGATTGGACTGCCTAAACACTTCTAGTCAGAGATGTTACATTGCATTGCCTACTTTTTAGTGCAGTCAACATTCAGTGACATTATACATTGTCCCTGTTACACTAGAATGCCAGTGTTTCTCCACTACAATAAAATCCATCCATCGCTCCCAAACCCAAAAAACCTTAATATGCTGATATGTCACAAAGTAATTCCTAATGCCCTGAAAATTATACTGAAGAAATCCTGACCTTTATGGCCTGGAATAGGTCATGAATTTGAGAAACCCTTCACTTAAGGACCTTTTTATGTAAACGGATCATATGGCAACTAATGCAGGAGACTTGAAATACCCTTAAATGGGCACTGTCAGATACAAAAATGTTTTAGATATTGTACATTTTGGCAAAACATTAACCTTTCTAATATACTTTATAAGAAAATTGTATTTCAGTATAGGAGTGGGCTAGCACTCCTCTGTGTGCTCTCTCCTGTCTGATAGCACTCCTCTATGCTCTCTCCTGTCTTGATAGCACTCCTCTGTGCTCTCTCCTGTCTGATAGTACTCCTCTGCTCTCTCTCCTGTTTGATAGGACTCCTCTGCTCTCTCTCCTGTCTGATAGTATTCCCATGTGCTCTCTCCTGTCTGATAGTACTCCTCTCTGCTCTCTCCTGTCTGATAGCTCTCCTCTGTGCTCTCTATCTGGTAGCTCTCCTCTGTGCTCTCTCCTGTCTGATAGCACTCCTCTGCTCTCTCCTGTCTGATAGCACTCCTCTGTGCTCTCTCCTGTCTGATAGTACTCCCCTGTGCTCTCTCCTGTCAGCACTCCTCTGTGCTCTCTCCTGTCTGATAGCTCTCCTCTGTGCTCTCTCCTGTCTGATAGCTCTCCTCTGTGCTCTCTCCTGTCTGATAGGACTCTCCTGTGCTCTCTCCTGTCTGATAGGACTCTCCTGTGCTCTCTCCTGTCTGATAGGACTCTCCTGTGCGCTCTCCTGTCTGATAGGACTCCTCTGTGCTCTCTCCTGTCTGATAGGACTCCTCTGTGTGCTCCTGTCTGACAGGACTTTCCTGTGTGCTCTCCTGTCTGATAGGACTCTTCTGCTCTCTCTCCTGCCTGATAGGACTCCTCTGTGCTCTCTCCTGTCTTGATAGCACTCCTCTGTGCTCTCTCCTGTCTGATAGCACTCCTCTGTGCTCTCTCCTGTCTGATAGCACTCCTCTGTGCTCTCTGCTATCTTGATAGCACTCCTCTATGCTCTCTCCTGTCTTGATAGCACTCCTCTGGGCTCTCTCCTGTCTGATAGCACTCCTCTGTGCTCTCTCCTGTCTGAAAGGACTCTCCTGTCTTGATAGTATTCCCCTGTGCTCTCTCCTGTCTGATAGTACTCCTCTCTGCTCTCTCCTGTCTGATAGCTCTCCTCTGTGCTCTCTATCTGGTAGCTCTCCTCTGTGCTCTCTCCTGTCTTATAGGACTCTCCTGTGCTCTCTCCTGTCTGATAGGACTCTCCTGTGTGTTCTCCTGTCTGATAGGACTCTCCTGTGTGCTCTCCTGTCTGTTAGCACTCCTCTGTTCTCTCTCTGTCTAATAGTACTTCCCAGTGCTCTCTCCTGTCTGATAGTACTCCTCCTCTGTGCTCTCTCCTTTCTTATAGGACTCCTGTGCTCTCTCCTGTCTGATAGTACTCCTCTGCTCTCTCTCTCCTGTCTGATAGCACTCCTCTGTGCTCTCGCCTATCTGATAGGACTCCCCAGTGCTCTCTCCTGTCCTATCAGACAGAGGAGTGCTAGCCCACAATCACTTACTGGACTTTGTTCATGCCTGTGCTTCAGCTTGGACAAAGCCATGATTTATATAAAAAAGGAAATAAAAGTTTCTTATGAAGTATATTAGAAAGGGGAATGTTTTTCCAAGATGTACACCATATAAAAAGTTTTTGTATCTGACCGTGCCCATTTAAATGACAGGCTGGATCACCAAACAAACATATTTCAGAAACTGAGCTTCATGGAGTATGTCAGGGAATTTCTGACATACATGGAAAATAACGGGATAAGGCCATGGTCAAAAACTGGAAAGCCTATTATTTGTAGAGGACTCCATCAAAACGGATAATTTTTGCCATTGCTGATGGTGACAAATCAGAAGAATTTACTACTAAGTGAAAATAATGCATTTAATGCCAAGCAATAGTCTTTCTTTATACTTTTCTTTGTCTTAAAGGGAACTTGTCACAATGAAAATAGTTTTTAATCTATTAGCTGAGACAATATATAAGGGGAGATTTATCAAAACCTGTGTAGAGGAAGAGCCATGCAGTTGCCCATAACAATCAGATTACTGCTTTATTTTTTTTATAGGCCTCTGAACATAAAAGAAGCAATCTGATTGGTTGTTATGGGCCACATGCACCACTCTTCCTCTACACATGTTTTCACAAATCTCCCCCATTGTATTTTGTTGAGTGATTTAATATACATTTTTACTTTTAAATACCTTAGGAGTCCAGTGGGTGATCCTAATCAGTGATTGTATTTATTCTTGTACAAAATTTGCTGTTGGTCACATAGTAGAACCGCCCACTGGACTCCTAAGCACAAAATGAGCAAGAATATAATTGATTAAATGCAAGTTATACAGAATCATTCCCCACAAATCTGTTCAGCTTCTCCTGCCCCATAAAATTATACTGGCAGATCAGAATGCTTGTTTAACATGACCGGTCCCAGGTTTATAGGGGGATTGCCATCTCTTGTGCAGAGTAAGCAAACCGGTTTGTGTTTTCAGATCTTACATTTTTCTACAGTGAATATATTTAGCCAAAGTCCTTTGCTGCTAATACAAATAATGCTGGCATGTGTCTCTATTGTGCATCCAGTCTCCTAATAATTCAGCCATGGACAAATGCAATTATTCACATCATTTAGATGTCCAATAGCTTGCTTGAATATTAAAACAAAATTGTGAAAAAACAAAAAATTAATAGAAAAAAGCAATAGATAATTCCCTCACTACTTTTCTACGGTTTGACTGACAGATATTAAACAGACATACAAGAGAAATGGAAAGCACAAGTCAAATAGATGATATGCAGCTTTTATATAGTAATATTATTGATGTTCCTATAGTTGTTTGTTTATTTCTGCTAAATATTAATAAGGAAATAAAAATGTAACATCAAATGAAATATGAGAGGGTTTCAGGGTTAACACCGTGGGTCTTTTAACGGTAGCAAAAGGGTGAAAACTGCATTAAGGCTTTACTATAAGCCTTTATCTAATTTATTTCTCAGGGTGGTAAAGGCCAGGCGCCTCCTCCTTTATTACCGGGCCTAGGAGGACAGGCAAACTCTCAAGGACGTCCACCACCACTGGGCCAAGGACCCAGTCCTAACAAAGGTATTTTATTGCATGTTTCATGGTTTTTTATTGGCACTTTTTTGTTTTGTTTATTTAGTTTTTATCTTTGGTTTTTGTTGACCTATTTTGCTTTTAATTTAAGCCTTCTTTTCAGATGACATCCTGATATGAATACTGATGTACAACTGATCAGTGCTATTTTTTTAAAAGCCTCTTCACAGCCTAATTGGGAGTGAAGGCCTGCACAAACTAGATTATCACTAGATTATTTATGTAGCCATTCACTTCCATCATTGTCAGCAGCATGTCTTGTTTTACTTAGGGATATGTGCTGCCAAGCTCTTGGGTACAACCCAAACACATATACATTTGGAAAATTACCCGAACATAGTCACTAGCTGATCCATTAATGTTAATATGGCTGGTGCCCCCTCTGTGCACACATACGTTTGCAGACAATTTAACCCCGTTGATAAATGTCCATAATTATCTTAGTCAGGTTTTCTTTACTATAATTGTCGCAAAATTGTCGCAACTGCGACTACGCGATTTTTCGTGCGACATTTTGACTGGAAAGCGAGAAAAGCAAGTTTTCCAAAACTTAACTACGTAGTAATAATTTTAAAATGGACTACGGGTAGTCTGGTATTTATTAACTGCGACAGTCGCAACTGCGCAAAAAAAAGTCGCAACAGGGTTAAAAATTGACTACATTTACTCCAGCTCAAACATGGAGCAGAAAAAGCTACTACCAAAGTAAAAAAGAAAAATTGCTTACGTGAAAGAAAATTATCAACAGGCTGAAACCAGTTGATAAATAAGTCACACATAAGCAAAAAAAATAAGTAAAGAAAAAATTACTTAAAAAAGAAAACATAAGCAAACATTGATAAATGTCCCTCATTGTGAGCAAGAACGGAAGGCCAAATCATGATATGAATGCAGCCTAAGCAGTAAACAGTATAAAAAGTATCTTTTTTAAGGTGATATGTATTTTGTGGAATTTCTGGTGCAGAGCCTGCACGAAAAAATGCATTTAAAACAGCTTTTAAAAACCTTATTCCCAATTGTAGCAGAAATATGCAAGCTATGGATTTTCAGATCCACAGCATTGCTTGTGTGTTTGACATTTGCAGCTCTTATTGCAATGCACAGGAAAACCTATATATACCATTTTTAAATTTGGGAGAATAAAACCTAGGATAATACAAAACTAATGACCTGCTAAATATATTATTTAGTATATTTTTGTCATATAAAATTGTGCAACATTTGGTGTATAATATAACTATGAGAATGCCACTCCCTATTTTAGACCATATTTTGTGTGACAGATTTTCAGTCCACCATACAATATGCATCGTGGGAGTGTTTTGTAAGAAGACCACCCAAATCTGGTGATCTTCTCAAAGACATTTTACTGTACATTTTGGCATAGTCATCACTTTTATTCTAAAAATGTTATACATTCCTGGGTCACAGAATTTTTATTCTATTCTTTACTTTTAGGTGACATGCGTGGTCCTTCAAATCATCAGCCTGAACGGAGACGTGAGCCAAGTCCGTTCAGGGGCGGACCAGACTGGATAGACTCAAGAGACAATAGAGGAGCACCTGACAGAAGGGGTCCACACTCAGAGACCCATGAGCGCACAGATGATTACCATCCAGATGATCGTTATGGACCAAGAGGGCGAGACTTTGATGGGCGAGGTGGCGGCCCCCCTTTGCAAGATGAAAAGTGGAGACGTGGTGGTTCAGGCCCACAGTTTCCCTCAAATCATAGAGAATTCCCTGATCGAGAAGGAAGGGATTCAAGCAGATGGGAGGGAAGGAGACATTCTGATGATCAGTATGGCAGGGACTCTGAAGATATAAGGTTACGGGGTCAAAGAGAGGATAGGTCAGTTGCATATTGTTAAACATTATATTGATTGTCATTTGGTGGCTTCTCATTGTACCACTTAAACAGTCTGAACCCACCTTGATATGGGCTCTGCATGGTTTGAAAATTGTACCTCACAGATACTTTTCTATTCCAGAACAAGCAGAATGTTTTTATATTTGTTGCAGATAAGACGGTCATGCTAACAAAAAAGGAGTCTCTTTTTTTTTTTTTTTTTTTTTGTGCAATCTTGATCTGACCTTTAGTGCAATCTTGGGACCCCCCACGTTCTCCTGCACGGAACCCCAGCGGTCCCCAGAAAGGGGGCGTGCAGACCCACACAGGAAGTGGCGGTCAACACGCCCCCTCCATTTAGTTCTTTGGGATACGTGGAGGGGTGTGTCAGCCAACACTTTGTGCAGGGATCTGCACACCCCCTTCCTGGGGACTGCCTGAGTGCTTTGCAGGAGAACATGGGGGTCCCAGTGGTTGAACTCCCCTGCAATCTAAAGGAGTACTCCTTTAAAATGTCCTCTTCTGACCCCTAAACCTATTTTTCCATATACAGGGCTGTAAGGGGGTGTATATATATATATTAGTATGACTAAGGCCGCAGATTGTGGCTGAAACGCGTCACCTACCTGTCATCATGTTGTGTTACTGCTGAATAAATAATTTCGCATTGCTTGGAACCTGCGCTGGACATCTCTTCATTTTTTCATATATATATATATATATATTTTTTTTTTTCTTATTGGCACCATTTTTGTTTTGATGCTACTTTTTGTTCACTCTTAAATTTTTTTTCTGTTATATGAAGTGATCAAAAATCAGCAATTATGAACTTGTCATTTTTTTCTTTTTTATATTTACGTCATTGACCGTCTAGTTTCATTAACATTATATTTTCATTAAGACATTTATGCACGTAGCGTTACCAAATAAGTTTGTTTCTTTTTGATTACTTTATTTGAAAAATGGGGAAATAGGGGTGATTTAAACTTTTAAAAAACATTTTCAAACAGTGTGTCTCCAGTTGCAAAACTACAACTCCCAGGATGCCCAGACAGCCAAAAGCTGTAGGGCATGCTGGGAGTGGTAGTTTTGCAACAACTGGAGACACACACACACATGTAATATTTTGCTTGCAGACACTGATCAGTGCTGTGCCATCGGAGCCTATTGCATATAATTGATCAGTGTTATTTGGAGCTCCATTACTGCAGGCTGCTGAGGCTGCCTGCATTATTGGAGCGCTGATGGGGCGAGAAAAAGGAAATTAGGCAACCTCCGCCCATCTTCTCAGCTGATTGGGACTCTGTGGATTTTGCCACGGTTGTCCCGATCAGCTCCACTGAGCTACCAGCACTTGTTTTCAGCGTTTTAGAAGCCACAATCAACTTTGATCACAGCGTCTAAAGGGTTAATGCCGGACATATTGGCAAGTCTGAGCTCTCCTCATAGACCTGCTGCACCGTATACATGCGGCAGCCAGTCGTGGAAGGGTTAAGTCCCCTCCTCCCAGCGCTAAGCACTCCTGGGAGGAGAAACAGTGAGATACAGGCTGGAGGGGCTGGCCGCAGCCCAGCCCCTCCAGCCAGCATCTCAGTGTATCTCCTAATAATCGCACTTTTTATTTTTATTTTTTTGAAAGGGTGAAATCGCTATATTGCAATTCTCAAATTCACAAATTGTGATTCGATGGCTATATAACGTGCAGCCCTAGTTGAAAACATATATATGTGTGTGTGTGTGTGTGTGTTTTGTTTGGTATGCATTGATCGGCCCACTTCATCAGATTTTGCTTTATTGCACAATATTACTCTTACATTTTCAGTTTCCGTCGGAGTGGTGGTCCTCCAAGACATGAGGGTCGTGGTTCTCGTGGAAGAGAAGGTTTCTCTAGCTCTGAAGACTTTGGTCCCAGTGATGGCTTTGACAAAGATGAATCAGGTAGAGGACGCGATAGTTCCAGGGGACGTGGTCGTGGTCCTCAAAGAGGTGAGATGTAAAAGTCACCAGTAAACTGATATCTTCAAATTTCTTCTAGTTATGTTTACTGATAAGTGCTTAGCTTAGTTTTAGTATACTTTTTAAGACATTATTCAGATCCAATTTTTTTTCAGAGAATGTTAGTTTTTCAGATACACACCTTTGCAAAATGAATCCCTTTATTTGAGTTATTCAGTCTATTGTCAGGATATATGGCCTATGCTGAGAATAGATCATCAGTTATAGATCATGAAGGTCCAAATGTAAAATGTACCCATGTTGTTCTGGATTCTATAACCTTGTGAAACAAATTTGTAATTTAGCTGTCGTCTAGTGGAGATTGTATCAGTCAATAAGACTCCTGCCATTGTTCAGAATCCAGTCCCCTGACCCAGCCTTAGGCTTGGATTCCACTTGGCAGTCTTTTTGGAAAACTGACTATGCAGGTTTTGAGTTTTTAAATAAACTATATGAAGGAAATTTATCAAGCTCCATAGTAGATTTTTTAATGCGTAGAAAAGTTGCACTTACTTGTGCACTTGCGATTTTTCTATACATGCTGCGACTTTTTGATTTTTGCTTATTCCAAAGCACATTTCTGAAATCTGCTCACGTAGTATTTAAAAAAATTTTTTTTTTACTTTTGCAGTGCTCGGAACCCCGCTAGATAGTTGCTATTTATGAAGAAAAAAAGTTGCATCTCCATTTAAAAGTCGCATACGTATTCCAGGTCCAACCTGGCTTACAGAAAGTGCATACGTCCGCAGAAATGGACATTAACACCCACTTTAACAACTGTTCTTGTTCTGCATCACGAAACAAAGCTACTACATTAATGTTAATTATAGAAAAAAATAATGATATAACTATATTAAATTTAAGATTGAAAATACACACTGCACACCTTGTTGATTTTAGGAC
The DNA here is from genome assembly GCF_029499605.1 of Hyla sarda. Classification (NCBI taxonomy): domain Eukaryota; kingdom Metazoa; phylum Chordata; class Amphibia; order Anura; family Hylidae; genus Hyla; species Hyla sarda. Next base: position 98,137,848 of record NC_079191.1, on the reverse strand, counting down.
ACGTACATGCTGGAGTACTCACTCAATTCTTTTATTAATGTTGTGTTAAAATAGAATAAGGCACAAAATAATTGTGTAAGAATTTTTACAGACTACGTAAATAACCCATATGTGGCACAAAATTTTTTCCTTAAAACAAAAAAACAAAAAAAAACCATCCGTAGTAATTAGAGATGAGCGAACTTACAGTAAATTCGATTCGTCACGAACTTCTCGGCTCGGCAGTTGATGACTTATCCTGCATAAATTAGTTCAGCTTTCAGATGCTCCCGTGGGCTGGAAAAGGTGGATACAGTCCTAGAAAAGAGTCTCCTAGGATTGTATCCACGTTTTCCAGCCCACGGGAGCACCTGAAAGCTGAACTAATTAATGCAGGATAAGTCATCAACTGCCGAGCCGAGAAGTTCGTGACGAATCGAATTTACTGTAAGTTCGCTCATCTCTAGTAGTAATACAGCTTCATGTACATTTTGGGGTGGGTAATGTACCGAGCCTTTTTTTTTAATGTTAATTGTGGCTTCACTATTGTTTATGTGCCTGTTGGTGCTGCGCTGTTTTCCTTCCAGACGTAAACTTTTGTAAGCAGGTTTCCCGGGTTTTGCTTACGTGTAATTTAATTATCAAGGTCGTGCGACTATTTGATAAATAGGTCACATGTAAGCAAAAGTAAGTAAAAAAAAAATTGTCATATAAAACCCATACGTTTGAAAAGAATGACAAATCTCTTTCCAAATGTACATAGGGAACAGATTAAAAAGTAGTAGGACCGGTTGCAAAGGTGGACAAAGCTGAAATTGCAGGTGGTTCTCCCCAAAACCATTTTGAAGTTTAATTCCTTCTACCCCTTTTTTTTTTTTATAAGTTTGTTAAAAAAATATATATATATTGAACTGTTAGCTGAAAATTAGCTTTAAGAGCAAAATGGACTTTCTTTGGTCAGGTCTCCAGAATGTTCTATCCCATCCTGTATGTGTAGTACTGTGATCTCATGAAAGTTTACATGCAGTATGTAAGCCATGATTGTCAGCGCTAGGGATGAAATGCAACGGGATTATTAGTGGTGGTAGTAGAAATGTATTTTAGTAACATTATAGCTGTTTCTAAAAGCAGCTCCTGATGTTTTTTTCCAAACAGAAGCAAGAAAAGGACTTCTCCCTACTCCAGATCAGTTTTCTAGTTCAGATCGTGGTCCTAATCACCAGTCCCGGGATCCAGGCAGAGATGCAGGTAAATCTGAGCCTCATCACAACTGGCACATTCTGTTCTGTAGAGATCATGTCTCAGCAGTAATCTCAACATCATGGCTGCAGATCCACACATTTATACATTGTCAATTTGCTGAGAAGCAGAAGAACAAATACTAACATGTGGTTGTTAGAGAACACTTGACAGCAGCTTTTTTTTACATAAGTCCCTAACCTTAAAGGAGTAGCCCTATGTGGCAACCACCACAACACCAGCACCCCGAGGGGGGAGAAACCCAGCAGTCTGGCAATTCCACTGCTGCCTGATTTCCCCCTGGCTTTGGCTCCACCACCCGCTTCAGACACAGTACTGCAGTTGTACAGCACTACAACCAAGTGAATACCGTATTTTTCGCCCTATAGGACGCACCGGCATATAAGACGCACCCAATTTTAAAGGTGCAAAATTTTAGAAAAAAAAGATTCTGAACCCAACAGTGATCTTCAACCTGCGGACCTCCAGATGTTGCAAAACTACAACTCCCAGCATGCCCGGACAGCCGCAGGTTGAAGACCACTGATATAGGAGGTAATACTCACGTGTCCCCGCTGCTCCGGACCAGTCACCGCTGCCCTGGATGTCGTTCCATCGCTGTCGCCGCATCCCCGACACTCCGGACGTCTTCTTCCCCGGGATCCACGCTCTCCGTCACCGTCATCACGTCGCTACGCACGCCGCTCCTATTGGATGACGGGAGGGCATGCACGAAGACGTGATGGCGTCGAAGGAGAGCGCCGGCCATGCAGGGGATCCCGGCACGGAGCAGACACCGAGGAGGCAGGTAAGGTCCCTCCCGGTGTCCTGTAAGCTGTTCAGGATGCTGCAATTTCACTGCAGCGGTCCCGAACAGCCCGACTGAGCAGCCGGGTTAGTGTCACTTTCGCTTCAGACGCGGCGGTCAGCTTTGATCGCTGTGTTTGAAGGGTTATTACAGGGCAAACTCATATGCAATACCTGAGGACAGAAGAAAGCTGTTCAGTTTTTCTAATCTCTGATAACCCCGTCAGAAAATAAGTACAGACCAGTCACAAATGTTTGTCAGTATCTGAATTTGGTTAAAAAGAAAAAAAATCCCTTTTGAGACTTCTGTACATAAAACTGCCATTATTATAACTGAGCATATTGCAGGTTTGTATGTGAACCGGGTATACACTTACAATTTAGTACTTACCATAATCTATTTTTATTAAATCTCAGTACATATTTTGCATGAATGCTTTTTATCACTTACATTAAGGGACATACAATTAATTACATATTTTTATGTATCTGTTCAGGTCCGGATCACTTCCAAGGCAGTCCTCATCGGGACATTCCAACTCCTGATGGTCACTCTCCAGCCAGCAGGGAACGCTCTTCTTCTTTGCAGGGAATGGATATGGCTTCCTTACCACCCCGCAAGAGACCCTGGCATGATGGCCCTGGAACCCCCGATATGGATCCAAGTCTATCAGATGATTCAAGTAAAGGTAAATATTTTACGCTTTTACTTGCTGAGAATAATTAGAAATTAAGAGTTGATGATGGTGCTGATAAGTTTAAGGTAAAAACACATGCACTGTAGTACACCCTACACAAGTGAAATAAAAATAAATCCCCTCAAGATTAGAATGTGTTAATGTTTAGTATGGGGTCTTGGACCTAAAATAATTCTTTGTCCCAGAACACAAGCTTGATACCTATAGCCTGTGAACTCCATGTTAGGTCACATTCAGAGGGGTGTATTTTACCAATGTGTAACTATATCCCAGGTACATCTGTATTCTGTCAGGTCTACTGGACTTATTTGACAAAAACTTAGTTGTGAATTGCGCTGTAAGTATAGCTCAGTAAAACATGGAGGTTTTACTGTTAGACCCAGGAAAGAGGCATTTTAACACTGATACACTACACCCATCTGAATGGGGCGTTATGGGGCTCCACCCTGCTATTTGACAGTTTAAAGTAGTTATTTCAAGATTAAAAGCTACTCTCTGTCCACAGTATAGTGCAGTGTTTCCCAACCAGGGTGCCTCCAGCTGTCGCAAAACTAAAACTCCCAGCATGCCCGGACAGCCTTTGACTGTCCGAGCATGCTGGAAGTTGTAGTTTAGCAACAGCTGGAGGCACCTTGGTTGGGAAACATTGGTATAGTGTATAACTAAATGATCGCAGGTTTTCCGACCACTAAGGCCCTAAATATCACAAGAAAGGAGGTTAATTTCCCCCCAAGTGCACACACGTCTAGTGACTGCTCTATTTACGGTCTTTGGAATATTCAAACGTTGTTGAGTTTAGTGTACAGCAATGTTTGGTTCCTCAAAGAATGATTGAAGTGGTAGTCGGCATGTATGCTGCCGTTCTGTTTACTTGGGGAAACATTTGACATCCATTCTCATGATCAGTGCGGGGTCCCAATCAGACCACCACCGCTCAGCTAGTCTTCTACCATGCTGTGGATAGGGGGATCACTTTTATTATTGGACTAACCCATTTATCAATGTCATGGGGATATTTTGAGGATATAAATGAGCGTATGCTTCCTGCTTTTGTTATAACTTTTTTTTCCCTTTTGTAATTCTTTCAGGGCCACCATCTAGGTCACAGAGACTAAGCCGTTCTAGCTCTCAAGAACAAGATGAAGGCATGTCAAGGGGTAATCGAGGAAGCTGGGGCAGAGGGGGGTCTGGATCAAGCAGCAATATGAACTCTCAGTGGAGAGGGGGTCCTCGGGGTAGTGGAAGTAGCAGCGGAGGAGGAAGGAATCGATAAGGTCACCGGACAAATATCTTGTTCCCAAGTCCATATTGGACCAACATAAACTGAACTTTTTAGTGGCTAAAAACAGCATCAATACTGAAGAGATCCCTGTTTAAAATTCTATACACATTTACAAGAACTGGAACACTGGAAGCAATGTCATGGACTTCGGATCCAACCATATTTGTTTTCTTTCTGTTAAAGGGGTACTCCGGCCCTAATACATCTTATCCCCTATCGTGATGTCACGATACTCCGGCCCCGTGGTCGTCACGCTGCACGCGCGAAGCCTCCAGCGCTGTGGAGAGCTCGCGAAGGTGGGTGCTGAATGACAGATTGCGGTGGGACCCCCGCGATCAGACATCTTATCCCCTATCCTTTGAATAGGGGATAAGATGTATTAGGGCCGGAGTACCCCTTTAAGGTTTTTCACATGGTGTTCAGTCCACACAACCAATACTTTTTTTTTCCACAGAGACAATTGTTATAAACAGCAAATCCTTGTGTACAGTTTGTTGGCAATTGAGTTGTTAAAATTTTTTTGTATGAAATACTGAATGTAATATGTTTAAGGGAGAAAAAAAAAAGTGCGGCTTCGAACAGTTATTTTATGCTGTGGGTATGAAAGCTTCCATGTTTGAATATTTGTAATACTGTGTTTTTACATCCAAATATCAATATTCAGATCAAGACTGGTTCTAGGCAGGACAAGGCACATAACTAGATTTCTTAAATGGTCCCAGTCATTTAAAAAAAAAAACAATTCCTCTATTTGTTAGCCAATGTGACATTATTTAACATAATTGTAAATAATTTAATTTACCAAAAATGATTCCTTACCCCAGAAAACAGCTCTAAAGTATTGGCCAGTAGGTATCTCTCTTCTCTGTTGTCCTCTATCTCTAGTATCCGCTAGATCTGGACAAATTATAGGTTGTTGGAATGGGGTTTAGTGTGTACTATGTGCAGGAGATGGGGAGAGTGACTCTGCCCATACAGTATGCCTCCTCAATATTATCGACACTGTTCCTCAAAGGTAAATTAAAGATTCTTTCTTATCTTTGACCACTTATAAAGTACTAGCATAGCAACTGTCACTTGTGTGCTTTATGTCCACACTGTAAAGTTGCCCTAGTTGCTTTAGCGTCTTAATAGCAACAGTAGTATCTCAATGCTAAGTGTTACCTTTTCCTTGTTGTGATCCTGCTGCTGTTTATTTCCTTATTCCTCGCATAGAGGAAGATTTATCAAAACCTGAGCTGAGGAAATGTGGAGCAGTTGCCCATCGCAACCACTCAGATTCCGTTTTATTTTTTTATTTTTTTATTTTTTTTTAGTGGCCTTTTAAAAAAAATAAATAAAAGAAGAAATTTGATGGTTTACTATAGGCATCTAGTCAACTTTTAATTCGCGCTAGTTTTGATAAATCTCCCCCATTGTGTATTACAAAACCAATCAATCTGTACTATACAGCACTAATCAGTCCATTGCACTTTCTTCAGCACTAGGTTATGGAAAAGAGGGGCATGTGTGTTTATTGGCCAAAGTAGTAAGGGAAAGGAAGGCCATGTATGTGTGCTACTGGAAAATATCTCAGCTTTGGTCTCTCCCCCAGAACTGTAGAGAATGAGAAATAGCTGTGCACCATGTATGTATATGTATATATATATATATATCTCTTTGAAACAACAGGTACGCTTTAAAGAATCAACCATAGACATATATGATCAAAGCAAACAGAAGATAAATCTACTTCCAATGTCAAGACTGACTTCTTGAGGATTCTTTGCTTTCCCCTGATAGGAGAGTCTTAGGATCTGATACCAGGGTATATTTGCAGCCTGAAATATACTGCCATAATATGGAAAAAGCTTAAGGCTATGGAGGAGATTTATCAAAACCTGTGCAGAGGAAAAATAGTGCAGTTACCCATAACAACCAATATGAATGCTTCTATTATTTTTCAGAGGCCTTTTAAAAAATGAAAGAAACGATCTGGTTGCAATGGGCAACTGTTCCACTCTCACTCTATACAGGTTTTGATAAATGTTCCTACTCATTTTTCCTTATGTAGTTTCTGCTATTTATTTTTTTTACATAAGGCTATATTCTGACAGGTTTTTTTTTTGTTTTTGTTTTTTTTTGTAGCCTTTTTGGTTTTGGTCTGTTTTTATTTCTATTTCCAAAAGTGTTCCAAATACAGTGTGAGAACATAGCTCTGTTCTGCTATTGTTGCATAAGACTAATTTCTTCCAAAAAACTGCGCCACACGTTCTCAGGTTGTGTGTGATATTACAATTTGGATCCATTTACTTTAATGGGACTGAGCTGCAACAACCATAGTCAACCTGCAGACAAATGTGGTGCATTTTTTGTTTTTTAAATCAGCTGTTTTTTTTTAAAGTTGGATAACGCCTTTAACATCATTGAAGGGAATCTGTCTGCTGTATTTGCTGCAAAGAGCTGCAGACATCTTCCCAGATGGAAATTTAACTTATTTCTTAGCCAAGTGTCAGGGAGTTGGGGGCGGGGGTTCAGCAGCAAAAGTGCCACGGCTTGGCATGCCTTCTCATCTCCCAGCCCCTCTATGATTGGCATACAAAGCCCTGTACGTCAGTCAGGGAGGGTACGAGATGTGGGTATATGATTACAATGACACTTTATGTGTATAGTTTATGTTTTACTATTTAACGTAAAAAAAAATTTAAAAAACGGCGGACAAGGGTGCTACCTGATTGCTATCTGGGGTAGTTGGGATGTTACCTGTAATAACACAGCTGGCACCTGTTTTGTATGGAGTCCTAAGCCCACTTTATACAGCCTTTCTGACATTATTACATTAAAAGAAGAAAAAAAAGTCAGAAAGGGATTAAAGAGGACATGTCTGTGGCTAATGTGTTTTTAAAGTAAATATTTGTATTACCGGTTGGCAATGAGTGTCTAGACCAGTGGTTCTTAACCTTGTTGGAGGTACTGAACCCCACCAATTTAATTGGAAAAATAAAATATGATTTTTTCAAATTCAAAACATAGGTGCAGAAAATGAACAAAACCATTAAGAAAAAAGCCATGAAAACATGGTTTTCACACAAAAAACATAATGAATATTTACTGTAAATCAGTGTGACTTCTGCTGTTGTTTTTCAGAGACCAGTTCAGAAATGCGCGGCTTTACCTTGGTAAGTGCCACTCTCATGTCATTTTTGCAACAATGGCAGCGTTCCCCCACATTACGCAGGCAGTGCTCCCCCACATTACGCAGGCAGTGTTTCCACATTACGCAGGCAGTGGTCTTCAGCCTGCGGACCTCCAAATGTTGCAAAACTTCAACTCCGGGCATGCTTGGAGTTGTAGTTTTGCAACATCTGGAGGTCCACAGGCTGAAGACCACTGATGTAGGCAGTGTTCCCCCACCGACATACAGCCTCCAGCCATATACAGTGTATGGCTGGAGGCTGTATGCCTGTGTACTGCCCACTTCAGTGCTCCGACCACTGCTCCGGCTATAGCAGTAGGTCTCGGGACCGGTGGTCGGAGCACCGAAGATGAGGTGCCACTGGTCACTTACCAAGCTGACCAGCGCGCGTCTTCCTCCTCTATCCTCCGGTCCTCGGCGCCTTTGTTTCCATGGGTGCACGCACGGGACATCAGTGAAGTCCCAGCGTGTGCTATGTCGCGGTGGCCCTGCATTTTTAAAAGTAACGCAGGACCGCAGGGAGTTAATAGTGATGGGGGAAATTGCCCTGTCACTACAGGACGGGCAAACACTGGCTC